>NC_138869.1:58977436-59585969 GCF_965194805.1 Balaenoptera borealis | reverse complement strand
ATGCCTATTGACTGCCAGGTTATGTTCTAAGCCTGTTAGGCATAGTAGTTCATGGCATTTAGCAAATCTGAATGGTAGCACTAGTGCTGTCCCAATTTTACTGAAAGCATGAAGAGATGAATCACAAAGAAGTGAAATCACTTGAGCAAAGTCCCACAGCTAATAAACGGTGAACTAGGATTCAAACCCAGAGATTGACTTGAGCCTATGCTCCTAAAGATTATACTATATTATAGAAGAAGTGAGAACTCAGTGCTGTGTTGTCTGTTAACACTCTTGACATATTGGATATCAGTTTGAAAGTTGTAAGAGACACCCCAAATAACAGCAATTGAAGTAATTTATGAATATAACTCATCACATATAAAAGTCTAAGAGTAACCGAGAGGTTGACACATTACATCTCACATCCATTGTCTAGAACTTGGTCACATGGCAACACTTTCTTACAAAGAGAGGCTGAAAAATCAAGTTTTATCTTAATGATCATGTACCAACAAAATACAAATACTAGGTAAAAAGAGAACAGCTATTGGGAGCAGCAACCTGCGCTGAAGTGGATTAACTCTTCATATTTTCTCCAAACTCTTTCAAGGTCAGTTCCTTCTCTAAATAGTTTTACGTTAAACTTGAGTTACAGAATAACTTCAATAGTCATCAGATATAATAGGTGCATCCTTGTTTTGTCTCTGCAGAACATAGACGTGGAATTATTAGGGTGGACTCTTTAATGGTGTATGGGCATCTTTTGTGTTGAAAACAGCATCACAAGAGAACAGATGTACCCATAATGCCTACAGGTACAATCTCGTTCCCTGGTAAGGAGTATCCCGTGATTTTGCTTAAGTCAGGAACAGAGTGCAGGACAGCATATGTTTTCTAGGAGAGGTAAAAACAGACCAGAGGCTTGACAACCTGATAATATTGAGGAAGTCTTTGGCCTTTCAGTTCTGATGGAACACTAGTTGTTCATTCCTTTCCATTGGGTTCTGATCTAAGAGTTAGTCAGTAAATAAATCCTTTAAAAAGGGCAAATAAATTGTCAAGGGCTAAATTTGGCACTGTGGGAGAGGCATTGCCTTTATAAAGTTATGTGTCACTAATTAAGTGATGAATCCAGAGCTGTTATTAATACTGTGTTCATTTACCAAGGTCACATATTTAGAGGAGCTGAACATATGACAGCAGTGAATCCTTTGATTGCTTCAAAGTGAATATAGGGTAGGTGGGTAGTTCCAGATAAAAAAGTATCCTGATTGTGGTACTATATACCAGAAATTATATTAGGCAGTGGAGGGAGATATAGGCGTGAACAAAAATAATAACTTTGACATTGTGGATCTTACATTCTGGAGAGGGAGAAAAACAGTAAATAAATAAATAAATATCATTATTAAATATTATTATAACAGTACATTTAATAAATTAATAATATTAAATAATATTTTAAATAAAATGAAATATTTAAAAATAATATTAATGTTAGATAGTTAAATAGGTAATAAAGATTTGATCTGTCATGTGGTTGTGGTATATGATCAGAAGAAAAACAGAGTAAGGTAGGGATTACAGAGAAATGACGTGGGGTATTTAGAGTCAGTGGTCAGGAAAGGCCCTCTTCTCAGACACATTTAAATCCAGACGACTTTGAAATGGAAGAGTAGGTCAAGCAGAGGTCACAGCACGGGCAGTGACCCTGGGTAGTGATGGTGCTGGCTGTCCTGGGAGCAGCGAGAGCAGCTGACTGCAGCAGAGTGAGCCTGAGGAGAGTGGTAAGACATGGGGTCTGAGATGTTTCTGGGGCACAGAGCTTATAGAGACTGTGAAGCCAAGGTGAAGACTTCGCATTTCATTTGGAGCAAGGCTGTCGTTGATATTTATAACTCTCCTTCTGTTACTCATTGCATATTTCTTATTGCTTATTTCTTATTTCATCAGCCAGTCCTTCTTCTCAACAGTGTTTCAGTTGGTGGGTTAAGTTAGGCCTTCATCTCTGAAAGGTTTGAATGATCAATGTCTGTGTCTTTGTGTTTTCCTATAGTTTTCCAATTAAGTTATACTATTGGATTTGAAATGACTAAGAAGCATCTCAGAAAATCTCCTAGGTTCCACATGTATTCCTCCCTGCCCCCACTGTATAACATCAACTCGATTTCCTCTGGGTAAATGACATTAGTCACCCAAACAATAATTTAATCACCTTTGCCTATTAATACTTTAGTGGCACCAATGGCCCCAAATGGCCAGGTGATGGTGTCAGTTTCCAATCCAGTGGACTTCTTGTTGCATCACCTTGACCATTTCTTCCCTTGGGAATTGAAATGACTGAATGAGCAGAGTCAAATCTAGAGGAACAGAAAGCCAATACTTTATGAGTAGAATATTAGTTGTAATAGCGAGAAGACCCACATTTCCTTTCACCATAGTATTCTGACTATGACAGAAACAGCACAGCCCCGGTTCCAAAACTGTACTTCATCCTACAGGTAAGTGCTCCGAGCTTTCTGAGTGTCGCTTCCAACACAGGCCTCGTCTGAGCTTTCAATAGGCCATCCTACTGATCTATTGGGTCATCTCCTTCTAGATAATGGTATATGTGGTAAATCCCAGTGTAGTCCACAGGATCCAAAGCCGGGGCTGGGCTTTTGCTGTAAAATGAGTTCTTTAGTCAGAAGTGATGTTTTGTGAGATGGTCATGTTGTCAGAAGCATTGCAGAGAGCAAATGCAAATCAGTATGACAAGTGTTTACACTTATGAAGACACACGGCTGCTCCCATTGGGATGGAAGGATCCAGTATAATCAACCTGCTGCCACGTGGCTGTTTGGTCTCCCTGGGATTGGTGTCCTGTAGGAGGCTCTGTGTTAGTGTCTAATGTTTGCAAGTTAGTTGCTCAGTAATGGTAAGAGCCTAGACAGCCTAGAAGAGGAAAGTGCGTGCTTTTCATCATAAGCGTACCTTCGATCTCTGCTGAGTTGGTTACTTTTTTAACAAACACATCAGCAAGCACTAGAACAGCTAGAGAAAGAGGCTGGCTGGCATCCCTGAATGTATTTCCATTGCCATCTGATCACTGAGAGCCTCCTCTGTCGTGAATGATATTTGGTTATAATTCATAGAGGACAAAAATATCTTTGCATGTGCCTTTCTCAAAGAGCTATACACATACCTTCTCCCCAGATTTCCTTGTCACCAATCTATTCTTTCCAAGTCCCTGACCATTCAGCTAAACTCTTAGCCACTGCCCATGAATCAATGTAGACCTTTTCCTCTAGCTATCTCTGAATCTAGAGAAAGGGACAACAGAATATTCTGTTTAAATTTTCTTTAGCAGGATGTTTTCTGTTCACTTCCATCTTTAAGAAATACTCTAGATTGGGGCAATGATGCTGAAGCAATCTATTTCCAGTTGCTTTCAGTATATCATGCTATAAGCCAGGCCCAAATGGTCATAAGGATGCCCTGTGATGCCTGAAGCATGGATTGAGGTAGAGAGACAAGGCAGCAGGAGCAGGTGAAGTATGAATCACTTGATGACATCACTTGTGTCTGCCTTCATGATATGCTCCAGGTTCATCTCTTATAGCCCATTTCCACCTGGTGAGTTGCTGGTGCATACGCCCAATTTTCTGGTTTGATCGGTCAAATACCATGGTGGGCAGTTCAAAATGCATGGTCAAGTGATGTTTCTCAGTCAAGTGTACAGCACTGGGAGTACCCAGTGGCCATTTAAGAGCTATTTCTCATAAAGAGAATAGTTATCATAGAATGGGATAAGACTTGCTCTGAAAGCTTTAAGGTCAGCACCGTGATTGTCCTATTGAAGGCTACTAGCAGTACTATGAGACACGCATATTTGCCACAAACACTTTAGTCCCCCCGGGCCTGCCGGGTTATAAGGCCTCAAGGGCAGAGTAGATTTCACTACATCCTGGATCTGTAGCAGAATCTTCTCTTTCTCTGGGCCCCACTCTAAATCAGAAGCCTTAAAGTTACCCTTTAAATAGTTTGGAGCAGCACACTGAAATATGATATATTTTGCCTTGAAAATCCCAAAGATTCCAAACTAGCTTTATGCCTATTTCTTAATTCCAGGTAGTCCAAGTTGACGCAATTTGTCTTTCACTTTGGAGGAAGTGCCTCAACTTGCTCCAGACCATTGGAGTCCCAGAAACTTCTCAGAGGTCGAGGGCCTCTGAATTTCTCTGTTTCTTGCCTATGCTCTGGCATTCATGTGTCATAGTAAGGCATTTAAACCGCATGCTACTTCCTGTTTTCCAGGTCCAATCAGCATGATGCCATCCGTATGCTGGACCAGTGTGGTGATCTACAGATTGTCCAAACAATCCAGATTTCTACAGACTAGGTTATGACAGAGGGAAGGGGAGCTGGCACAGTCTTCATGCAAGACAGCAAAGGCATACTGTTGGTTCACTCCAGTTGAAAACTAATAGTTAGTGCAGGAGCTAATCAGGATAACAATAGTATTTAAAATCATGACCTCACAGCGGTCAGAATGGCCATCATCAAAAAATCTACAAACAATAAATGCCGGCCAGGGTGTGGAGAAAAGGGAACCCTCCTACACCGTTGGTGGGAATGTATATTGGTACAACCACTATGGAGAACAGGATGGAGGTTCCTTAAAAAACTAAAAATAGAGCTACCATATAATCCAGAAATCCCGCTTCTGGGCATTTATTCAGAGAAAACCATAATTCAAAAATATACATGCACCCCAATGTTCGTTGCGGCACTGTTTACAATAGCTGAATTTTGAAATTTTGCTGAAAGGTAGAGTAGAATAAGCATTGAGAACTGAATGTCGAATTTGGCAGTGACTCTTCAGTGACTTGAAAAGAGCAGTTTCAGTGGAGTGGGTAGCAGGGGCCAAATAGCCTGATTGGAATGGATTCAAGGGAGGATGGAAGAGAGTCATTGGAGAGGGCAAATATAAAAAGGTCTTTCAGTGAGGGTTCTTGTAAAGATAATGAAAGAAATTAGTGTCAACTGGAAGGAGTCAAAACAGCATGCCTGTGTGCTGATGGAAATGATGGAAGAGAAATGGAAAAAATATGTTTCAGGAAAAAGGGGTGATAAGTACATGAATGAAGACAGTGCATATGTAAGAGTCAGGAGAGTGTTCTATAGTTAAGGTTCAAAGATGATCCGCAGTCAGGGCTCATAAAAGGGAGGAAGGAGATAAAAGTTTGAACTCAGCATACTTGGTAATTCTTCAAGAGGTAGGCTCAGAATGGTTCTCCCTTTCCTCAACGTGCCCCCTGCCACACACACACACCCTTCCATGCAGACACAAAAACATTAGCAACAAAGCATGGGAAACTGGAAGGCCAGGTGGAGATGCTCATAAATATTCATCAAAACATTGTGTTGGTGTTTCCTGGCATTCTGTCCTCAAATATCACTGTTATGTTTCAGAACCAAGTATTTTTACTGTTAGATTCCAAATTATCTCCGGACCTAGGGAAGACTCTGAGCAGTTTGAAAATAACAATGTACATTTCATGATTTAGCAAAACAAACACAAAATCATTTAAAAACACAGATGCCATGGATGGCTTGTAGGGACAGCTGTTGTAACTTTCTCGAGTCAGGAAAAAGAACATCTTGCTTCTGTATATTATAGGGTTGGATCTTTTTGGACCTGGAGTCATAGATACAGTTTGCTCATGTTATCAGCATAAGGGATGAGCAAACTTTTTTTTAAAGGAACAGGCAGTAAATATTTTAGGCTTGTGGATGATATGACAACTGCCTCAACCACTCTGTCCTGCTATATACTAGCTGTGTGACCTTGGAAAAATTATATGCCAGTCTGTGTCTCAGTGTTCTCATCTGTACAGTAAGGATACTATTAGCACCTGCTTTGTAGGTACAAACTAAATATGTTAATATATTTAATGCTTAGAACTGGATCTGGCAGAAAAGACTCTCTCAGCCAGTGAGGGCTCTTATTATAGTATACTACGCTGAGTCACACTTCTATTCCTTTCTCCTATTGCCCAGTTCCCAACAGCCATCAACATAAGGTGATCATTTTTGTTATTTGTGTGTGCTTATGTCCTTTATGTAAAAATAAGCAAACAAGAATATTTTCATTTTTCCTCATTTTTATGCAAACTACGCACAAAATGTCACCTTACTTTAAAAAACTTAGTGTGTCTTTAAAATCTTTACATACCAACAATTAGAGAGCATCTTCAGTCTTTTGTACAGCTGCATAATGTTCCATTTTACCCACATGACATAATCTATTTGTCCAATCCTCTGTTTATGGACATCATATTTATTTCTAAATATTTGCTATGACTAAGGAATAACCTAGCACATATGCCAGTTGGAGTTGTGTAAATATACCTATAAGGTAAATATCCAAGACTGAAATTTTAGGCCAGAATGTTAATGATTTTGTAATTTGGGTAGATGTAAGTTAATTTTTTTTTAATGCTGTCTAATTTATTAGTTAAGATCTTGGGTTCTAGAATCAAACTGAGTTCAAATCCCAGCTTCACTACTGCTACCTCTATAAAATGAGCAGTTCCATCTACATCACAGTGCCCCAGCTAGAGCTGTTTCCATTCAGCTGCGGTTAGAATCCAGTATCAAGTGGATTGAGGGTATGGATATTGAATGTGGAGTCAATTGTTTCAAAAAGTTTGTCTGTGAAATGAAAGAGAGAATGTAAAGAGTTTGGGATGACGGATGAAGGGACTCTTTTAAGGTGGGAGAGATGTGAGCATATTTAAATTTCGATGGGCATGATTTGGTTGAGAAGAACTGATTATACAGTACAGGAATATGCAGGAAAAGCATAACAGTTACTGAGAAGGAAGAAGATAATAGGAAAGGAAGAAGAAGGAAATGCGCTTATTGGGCTTAAATGATGGGAAGAGCTTCCCACTGCAGTAACATGAGGGGTCATGAAGGTCAAAGACAAAGGAAGCTGTAGCACTTACCGTTTTAGTAGAAGGTAGTGAGGGCTTTTCCATCTGGTCACTTCAACTTTTTTCACCAAAGTAAAAGGCAGAGTCATCTTCTGAGATTAAGGGAGAAAGGGGCAGTTGAAGGGTTAGTAGTTGGCTCTTTGAGAGGAATAGAAAAGGTTGAAGTTTGTTGCAGACGATGACAAGTTAAGTTGATCAAAGAAATGGACGACGATTGCCAGTCAATGCCGTGCTCCCATTTGAGTTTGGTGATCTTACATCCACAGTGGAACCCAGCTGTCTCTCTGTGGAACTTCAGCCGAGCTTAGCCACTCAGGTGTAGCACATGTATTAATTACTTGATTTTCTAGGTAAGTAGCAAGTGGTGGGTATACCTTGCCAAGTGCATTTTTAAAATAAGTGAAGAAAAATAGATCGGGAAAAAGTGGAGGATTCAGGAGGGTGAGAGCAATTTAATAAGCAAATAAGAAGGAGAAGTCGTAATAAGGTAATGTGCACAAATCATGTAGCGTCACCCCTAGTACATAGTTAGTACATAGTGCTCAGTAAATGTTTACCACTGTCATCATCATGAACAGAATTGTGTACTACATTTATCCAACCTAATGCTTCTCTTTGAGTCCCAAGACTACAAGAATCTTTCAACAGAGAAAGTAGGAGAGGCTTCAAGCCAGCTGGTTATTTCAAAAGTATAAAATCAATCCACTTGTTTTTAATCTGACATGCCAATGAGACAGTTCATTTTTGTTTTCCTTATTTCTATGGCAAACATGTTGCACTAACTTTGAGAGTGATAAAAGTACAAGACAAATAAAATTTGACCTGGTCAAGTCGAGCATTTCTGTGATAGCTTTAAGGAGCTGCCACAAATTTGATATCTGATTTAAAGCAGTCACTGTTGCCTTTCCCTCACCTCCCGTCTTTGAAGGTTGGCTTGTGGAATTGGACCTAGGAGGGGAGGAAGAGGGTGAACACATCAGGTCATTTGATGTTGTCAGAACCAGGATGTATATTGATCAGCTCGGTTATTTAATCCTCTTGTAATTCTGCTGTTCCAATACAATGAGGCTCTGAAACTCTGTGAGCAGACTCTTTTGCTAGGGGTTCTCTTGTTTACCGAAGAAGAGTTAGAGCGGGTGGGAGGACAAATACACACAACAACGAAAAGAACACAATGGAAATCATCTAATTTATTATCTATATGAATGTGAAAGCATGGAAGAGAGCAGAAGTTTTAGCAGTTCCACATGAAAGATTAAAATAATTCAGAGTGATTTGTGTAAACTATGCGACAGGTCAGCACATTTGAATCTCATTTGAATTCCACAATGATCATAAAAAGAGGTGTAAGCAGAATAGCTTTGGTTAGCTCTGCGTGTCTTTTACCGGCAGCGTGAAAAATAAAACTCTTTAGCTGTACATAGGTGTAGAACTTCAACTGGGCTGCGGTTAGATGCTCTGAGCTTTCAGTGGTCGTATTTGTCTTCCCTGTTGATCCTTTTTTATTTTGTTTGTTTTATGTTCTTTATTGTCTGTCTCCCCTATTAGAGGGCATGGGCTATGATTGTTTCTCTCTAGTTCCTAGAATAGTGCCTGGAATATATTATTAGGTCCTCAATAAATATTAATTGAATGAATTAATTAGTGAATGATGAATGTCTAAATTGTGCTTTCACCATGTAAGTAAATTCTATTTTTTCAAGAAGGTATTTGATTGAACCTATGTATGAATATTTACTATTTTTGAATCACCTTCACATAGCATCAGTTGAAGGAGATTTAGTGGGTAGCTGCAAGGTGTGTGGGGCAGAGGACTTGAACTGCTTTTGGTGATGTAAAAAGCCCACCATCTGAGCCTGTGCCAGCGAATACCATGGCATGTCATGGAGGGGGTTATGCTTGCTTGATCAGAGTTGGGGCTGACACTTGGCTGGTCTTCAAGTAAAAGAATTAGGTAGAAAAATATTCCAATAGCTATAAAGAAAATTTTTCCATTAATTAAATGTGAGCTAGGAGACCACCAGAGTTTTTTCTTTAAATATAGAACTGATGGCAAATTGTGGTTTCAGTCATCATGATTACACAATATACAAACCTCTTTAAGAGCATTATAAATAGTGTGGCTTAGAAAGAAGAGCCTCTTGACTTTTTTCCTCATAGTTCTTTTTCTTTCTCCAATGAGTTCTTGACTGTGTAAAATATTACATCCTGATTTCCTAACATGAGAAGCAAATATATTTCTGGATCTTGTTTCTTGCTTATTATGAGTGGTATTTATATTACACCCAGAGGATAGTATTTTGCGTGTTATTCTTATAAATGACTTGAAAGATCCAATAAAAATGGGAAAGGATTTCAGTGTAATGGTTCCTTTTCAAATGGAGATGAAGCTTTTTGATTACACAGGGTTGCCTTTCTCTGTTTACAAATACTTTGTCCTTTATCCTTGCCCCTGACCTTCTGTTTGCAGTGATCCTGTATGTAATGAGGCCTGGCATGCGTGGTGTCAGGGAAAGGTCCAGATAAGGGAGCGAGCACCATCAGATAGCCCTTGTCTAACATACAGTATTTCCCTCCATTGTCCTTATCTTCATACTTACTTCTGTTACTACACCTTCTCCTGTTTTCAAAATCAGCGTGAAACCGTGGAGCTCTTCTTCTGCAATGACATATTTTAATGGCAAGATCTGTTTATGTATATTCCGTGAATTAAAGAGTGGAACAGTAGTTCTCATTGAATTATCTAAATACATTTCCAAGATTTAGAGTCAACTGATTTGTAGGGACACTTGCCTTCCTTATCTTCTTTGAGGTGACTTTCAAAGTCTAGCTCTAACTATTATATAGAGACCAGGGAACTATATTCAATATCTTGTGATAAACCATAATGGAAAAGAATATATATAAAACTGAATCACTTTGCTGTACAGCAGAAATTAAACACAGCATTGTAAATCAACTATACTTCAATAAAATTAAACAACAACAACAACAAAGGCTAGCTCTTACTACACTTTGTATTTATATCCCTTTTTTACCTTTCCAAACTCCCTAGCATACACTTCCTAAATTTTACTCCTAGATTTGCTCAGTGTTATTTTTCTTAATTTATTTTTTTAACATCTTTATTGGAATATATTGCTTTTCAGAGTGTTATTTTAATAACACTGCTTCTGTTTTTAGGAAAATAATTTCCCTGGCAGATTTATTATATTCATATGTTTGAACAAGTTCATAGAAAGGCAAAGTCTTAAAACATGAATAGTCATTTATTTTTATTTTTATTAAAGCATAATCTACATGCAGTAAATATCACCCTTCTTAGTGTCCAGTTCTGTGAGTTTTGGCAAATATACACAGTGACATAACCATGATCACCTCCCAATTTTCCACGCCCCTCTGTAGATAATGCTGCAATGAACGTGAGGGTACATATATCTTTCTGTGTAGGTGTTTTTGTTTTCTTCAGATAAATACCCAGATGTAGAATTGTTGGATCATATGGTAGTTCTATTTTTAATTTTCTGAGGAAGCTCCACTATAGCGGTTGTACCATTTTATATTCCCACCAACAGTTCACAAGGGATCCCTTGCCTCCACATCCTCATCAACACTTGTGATTTCTTGTCTTTTTGATGCTGGCCATTCTAACAGGTGTGAGGTGATATCTCATTGTGGTTTTGCTTTGCATTTCCCTGATGATTAGCGATGTTGAGAGTCTTTCCACGTACCTGTTGGCCATCTGTATGTCTTCTTTGTAAAAATGTCTATTTAAATCTTCTGCCCATTTTTTAATTGATTTTTTTCTTCTTTTTGTTTGCTGTTGCTTTATATATTTTGGGTATCAATCCCTTATCAGACATATGATTTAAAAATATTTCCTCCCATTCCTTCCATAAAAAGTAGGTTGCTTTTTATTTTGTTGCTGGTTTCCTTTGTTGTGCAGAAGCTTTTTAATTTCCTATAGTCCTACTTGTTTATTTTTGCCTTCATTGCCTTTGCTTGTGGTGTCAAATCTGAAAAATTGCCAAGATTGATGTCAAGGAGTTTATTGCCTATGTTTTCTTCTAGGAGTCTTATGGTTTCAGGTCTTACGTTCAAGTCTTTCATCCATTGCTAGTTAATTTTTGTTTTTGGTGGAAGACAGTGGCCCCGTCTCATTCTTTGTTGTCCAGTTTTCCCAGCACCACTTATTGAAGAGACTGTCCTTTCCCCATTGTGTATTCTTGCCTCCTTTGTCAAAAATTTTATGGTATTAATAATTTGTCTTCTGTCTACCAACATTTTACTAAGCCCTTTTTATATACTATTTCACCTAATTCTCAGAGAATGCTATGACATTTTTCCGAATATCCCATTTTCCTGATGAGGCAACTGAACACCTCCAAGGTTAATAGGATTTCATGGGGTAACATAACTAGGTAGAGACAGGAGATTGGCCCACTTTCAGGGCTATCCTACCTCAAAGCCCTTGTCCATTTTTCCAGGCTTATAACCACTTCTCCAACCTGGCATTTTAAGTCAGGAACCCAGAGATATTGCATTCAGTCAAGTTGACATATTTAATTACTGTTTTTTGAGGATTTTTAAGTTGCTTGCAGACATGTTATGAAGCATCTGTAGACAACATTCTTCCATCAGATGAACTTTCCCAGCTGGAAGCGTATTGCTGATATTTTCATGGATCTGTTTAAAACAATCTCTATTTTCATAAGAGTCCCTGAGACTTTTTCTTCCGTGTTCATTTCTGTTAGAAAGTGGTACAAAGAGTTGCTGGGAAGATCAGAGGCTGCAGATTTAAGTTTGGGGGTCTTTCATCATTGAGGAAGGCTTTCTTTGTTGGGCAATGTTTGGCTTTGATTTGCGTCCACAAACAAACACACATGCATACACGCATGCATCCACACACACATCCGTACATACATGCCTGGGTACACCCATATTACCACCACCCATGTCCAGATATTAAACATTTCAACCTCCCCCAGGAGGCTCCCTCATCCCTTCTCTAGTCTAAAGGGACCCCTCCCACCCTCAGCCCCCATGTATAAATATATATACACACGTAGAGGTAACCCAATCTTTTCACTTCTATCCCCATATATTAGTTTTCCATGTTGTACTGGGTGAAAGTGGAATTATGTGGAGTGCATTTTTGGGAGTCTGACTTCTTTCACTAAACATAGTTTTGAGATTCACCCATGATCTTTTTCAGTTATTATTTGTTTGCTTTTCATTTTCATAGCTTTGTAGTAGTTCATTGTCTGAATCTCTTCCAATCTGTTTATCCATCTTTCTGTGAATGGATACTTGGATTAAAGCTGCTAAGAACATTCTTGCCATGATCTTCGTGTGGACATAGGCACTCATTTTTCTTGAGTATGTACCTAGGAATGGTGTTTTGGTGTCATAGGGTCAGGCTTGTATTTTCAAAAAGTGATTTGGAATGCTGTTCAGAGTGAAGGAGCACAGCAAATGATAAAAATGAAGTGAAATAGTACTTACGATTGGAGAAAGAGGAATTAGGGTTACTCAATCTAGAAGATATGACTAAGAGATGATTTCCTAATTCTCTTGAAGTATATAAAGGCTAAATTTAGGGAAGAAAGGAACACAATATCAATTTATACAAAGTACAGGAAGAGAGAAAATGGGATTAAATTTTAGCAAAAGAGTGCTTAGGCAGAGTATTATCATAATTAACATAGAAATAGGTTCCCCTCCCCAGGGTGTCTTCAGATAGAATGCTCTCTCCTATGGTAAAAGGTAGATAGAAACAAACCCTTCCTGCTATCTCATGAGTCCTTATTCTTGATTTGTCTTCTGGAAGATACAATTTTCTTGCTACTGTGTCTTATGGGTAGGGTGACCATATTTTTTTCCATTCTTGAAGCCCAAAAACTCAGTACAGTAAGATGTTAGATTGGATCGTATGCCAGGACAAAGGCTTCAATCTGGACCCTCGGAGTGACACCTGGACACATTTGACAAAAGTGAAGCTAGGGATGATTTCTGCTTCCAATACGATAAAGCAACTCATATTAGACCAACCTTTCTATAGATAACACTAAACTCTGGGCAAAATGTAAAGAACAGCTATCAGAAAGCACTGAACAGAGACCCAAAGCAGGGAAATTCTGGAGGGGAGTCCACACTTAGAATAAGGGAATGGTTCTGGGTGGATTTTCCATTTTCATGCCTTCTAGCTTGAGAAAGACTGTACCATGCACCATGGAGGATGCCTTAAACTTCTGAAATTATATTTGGGTTCTACCTGGGACAGAGACTTAAGACCTCCATAGCATTTTTTTGAGAGTGGGACACTGAGACCTCTTTCTTTTCCCCACAAACCCAAGTTTAGTGTCCTTTTTTACTTTTCTATATCTGGCTACAATAACATAAAAAGAAAACACATATTTCCTCTATGAGGCTGAACCAGAGCCACTGTTAGCATATGTGATGTCATTGCAAGAATTAGAAAACACTAACCTTCTGGGGGAAGGCAGCCTGCCTGGAGAATTCTAGGCAAGCACACAACAAAACTACGTCTAGGGCCACTGCATAACACATCTTCAGGTGATGCTGTTCTTGCAGTAGACTTTGTGAAGTTGTACCTTACATAATCTGTTCAGCCTTAGGATGTTGCCATCCGGAGGCCCCTTTCTCTGGGAGGGTCACTGCCTCAGGCCAGAGCACATGGCTTGGTGAGCAGGTGTGACCTGCATTTTAGCTACAACTTGCCCATTGTGATCTACACAGATGTAAATGGCAGCCTGGTGCCAACTTGTTTTTTCATGGCTAAGGAAATTTCCTATTTAATTCATAGCCTTGTGCTTCCTTACCTCCTTTTTTTAAATTGAAATATAGTTGATTTACAATGTTGTGTTAGTTTCAAGTGTACAGCAGAGTGATTCAGTTTTATATACATATATATATAAATAAATTCAAATTCTTTTCCATTATAGGTTATTACAAGGTATTGAATATAGTTCCTTGTGCTATACAGTAGGTCCTTGTTGTTTATCTATTTTATATGTATTAGTGTGTATCTGTTAATCCCAAACTCCTAATTTATCTCTACCCCTTTGGTAACCATAAGTTTGTTTTCTATGTCTGTGAGTCTGTTTCTGTTTTGTAAATAAGTTTAATTGTATCATTTTTTTAGATTCCACATGTAAGTGATATCATATGATATTTGTCTTTGTCTGACTTACAAAATGTCATTCTTGGGCCATTGTTTTGTGGTCCTTTTCTGCTGATCTCTGGACTGAGAGGAAAACTGTAACTCAGAATCTCCCTGGTGTCAAAGTTAGCCTTCAAGGGCATAAAAATTTGAAAACACATTTCAAAGGCTACTTATGTATAGATTTTTTATAGTACAGCTTGATGTCGTAGGACACTAATGATTCAATAAGCCATCGTCATCTTGGAAAATGGTTTACCTAAATTCCATTTTGGAAGAACACTTTTGTTTTATCTGGAAATGTAGCTAATTTTCTATCTGTGTATGTCCTTTGCAAAAAATGTTGAGATTGTACTGTCAGAATTTCAAGGATGATCGTTTTCTCTTTGGTCACAGGAACCCAAGGCAAAGGTTCACTTTGGCCAGTCTTCCAAGGATATGGCGAGTTCTGTATTGGTTTTCTACTGCTGCCATAACAATTGCCACAAACTCAGTGGCTTAAAGCAACACAAATTTTGTAGGTCATAAGTCTGATAAGCATCTCAACAGGCTGAAATCAAGGAATTGGCAGGGCTACATTCCTTCCTGGAGGCTCCGTTTCCTGCTCATTTGAGCTGCTGGCAGAATTCAGTTCCCTGCAGTTAGTCGTAGGACCCGTTTTCTTGTTGACTCAGCCGAGGACTGTTCCCAGCTTCTAGAAACCTCCACACTCCTTGGTTCTTGTTCCCATTCCTCCATCTTCAAAGACAGCAATGACAAATTGAGTCCTTCTCAAGTACTTTCTCTCTGACTCCCTCTTTTTCCCTCCTCTTCCACTTTTATATGCTCATGTGATTAGAATGGGCTCCCCTGGATAATCTGGTATAATTTCCCCCTCTCCAGCTTCCTAATCTTTAATCACATCTGCAAATGTGTCACCTTTATCATGTAATGTAACATATTCACTGGTTCCTGGAATTAGGATCTGGTCATATTTGGCGGGGGTGGGGTGGTAGATTATTTTGCCTACCACAGCCTTCAGAAATTCTGCCCTAATTGCATTCTTAGCTTAATTTATTTAGTAAACATTTAACGAACACTTAGTTTGCAACAAAGGATATACAGATCAATGAATTATGACTCTGCTTCCTACAGAAACCAGAGTGATATGTACAGATACACACTGAATTCATTAGAAATGTCAATTTCACTGACCAGCTCCTTAAAAATAGAGACAATGGCTTTCATCACAGATTCCTAACGCCAGGCTCTCTATGTCACACATAATAAGCACTCAGCAAGTTTGCTAAATTTATTAATTCTAAAAATATCGGTTAAGCATCTACCTAATGCCAAATATGTGTCGACTGAAAAAAAATGTACAACCTAGAAGTTGAGAGTTATGTTTTATTTGGTGGACAAAACTGAGGACTTAAGCCTTGGACACAGCATCCCAGATAACTCCAAGGGACTGCTCCGAAGAGGCAAGGGGAGAGCCAGGATATACAGGAGTTTTTGCAACAAAGATCAGGTAGAATATCAAAGATTACTGTTAATTAAAGAAAACCAGACATCTCAAGTTAAGGAATTTAGCACTTTTCTATGTATAGCAAGATGCAAGAGGCTGGCTCACTGAAATCATTCCTTTGAAATGCACCTCAGCTATCTGGGGCCAGTATCCTGTGCTTTCTCATCCTGAGTTTCCTTAGGTGGAGTGGGGGGTGATTGCAGTGTCTGATGATTTGATGGTAGGCATTACGTTTCTATCCTGAGTGCCCTCAGGGCTCACCGTAGGGGTGGCTGTAACGTGATGGCTTGATGGTTGCAACATGCTTTGTTTACTGATATGGCAGGCAATATTTTTCATTCACATAGGGTTCTAGATGTTTAGTAGACATTAGTGAAAGAAATAATCCGAATCCACACCCTTGTGGAGCTTACATTCTTCTGGGCAATAAATATTTTAGCAGGGGCACTTTCACCCTATTGCTGACTGATGAACACACAAATGGATGAGGCTGAGTAAATAAATTAACAACAGATTATCAGAGATTTCGAATGCCATGTCAGGGTGTTTGAATCTTTTTTCATAGTTAGTGAGGAAAGAGGGAATTTTCTTAAGCAGAGGTGAATTGACAAGATCTATTTTTTAGAAACATATGATGGTAGAGTAGAGGATAGATCTGAAGATGGAAGGAGTAGAATGGTTTGCCAAAGGTTTAAACTGAACCAATGACATTTGGAATAGAGCAGAGGACATGGGCTCAAGAGATATTTATAAGACGTAAATCTGGAGAAGGGAAAAAGTTAGGGAAACTAACCTGGTATACGGTAGACTGGTAACAACAAAGGATATACTTTTACAGTCTATTTGAATATAGGTGATAGTCACTCTCCTTAAATTAGTTTAATGAACAACAGTTTTTCCTGTTAACATATTATAATGTACATACACAGAGACACCTCCATGTAAAATATTTTAGTATTTTGTATCATACTACTAACATGACCAATAATGTACTGAGCGTCTGTGGAACATATAACATCCTTCAACATTCAAACAGGGAACTTAAACAATTATTCTTTTGGAAAGCAATAGAATTTATGTGCAGAGCCATCAGAACTGAAAGCTTGACATGGGAAATTTAGCAGTTGAAATGCAACCAAGAACACATCAGAGGTGACCTACATAAAGAAACTTAGTACGAATGATTCCTCCTTTGGGGAATCTACTTTTGTTCTTTCTTGTTCAACTGGGGAGAGAAAAAAAATTCTGTCTGTAAAAATGCTGAGGAAGAAACTAGGATGGAGAATTGTTTGAGAGAGCCCATTTGCATTGTGTCTGTGAGAATTTCCAATAGTTAGGTGTTAGAAATTATTGACACCATCTGAATATATTTCTTTCTTTAATGGCTTTGCAACGATGGCTCTCTTGGGACTGTCTGGCGAGTGTCCTGCAACTGTGAAACCATTGATCAGGAAATATTCCTGCAGCAGAAGGGATCTGGAGGCATCCAGAAAGTCCAGTGGAATCTCTGAAATAAGAACCTGTCTCTTGACCTCTCTACTGACAATTCAGAAACTTTTCACGCTAAAAGAAAGAAAGCAACCACTTTTGACTTTATATTTGCTTCGATAAATACATACATACACTCAGATATATTAGTAAAATCCCAACATAACACTGTAAGTGGTGACCAAAAATTCAAATGCACAAAATGTTTGTTCATATTATTGAGAGCTTAATGAGATGTTTGGGATGACCTGGCTCAGTCGGCTGACTGAGAGTTTTAGGGTCCAAGAATCAATTGCCAAAGTCTTATGTCCGAATTAAATTTATTGCAGGATAAGAGATGGTAAGTTTTTAATATTTTTGATATAAAGCTACACACACACACACACACACACAAACACACACATACTGCTTAAGAAATAAGCACATAGAAAAGGAATTTAGCTATTATTTTAAAAATGATAAAGCTGTGTCAGATAATCTCAGATTTTTCCTAGGCCATAGAGATACTCTATACCCAGGAGCAATGGGCTACTGAAAAGTTCTTTACACTTCCAATCATGGAGTTGTGAAATCTTCGAGCTGAAGAGAGGTTAGTCCAATCCCCTCATTTACGGGGGCACAATAATTACCAGAGAATTTTCCAAATTCTCAGAAGCTGAATGATTTCTGAGCTGGAATAGAACTCAAAAATCTTCTCCTTTCTTGAAACATGTCCATTCAGTTTTCTTGTATTTATTCATTTTTCAAATGGTGTTAATGTTTATAAGGGGATAGGAAGAGGGGCATTTCAGGAATTTAAAGTACAGAATGAAATTCAGAAATCCATCTGTCTTTCTCTGGTCTTTGTCTCTTGCCCTTGTTCTCTCCCGCTGTCATGCTGACTATTATGTCATTCTGGGAAATTTTATTCAAATAGTCTGCGTATCTAAGTTTTATCCCTCCCAAGTATCAAAACCCCTGGTCTTTTGCTTATCAAATAAAGACATGATAACTGGAGAGTCAATTTTTTAAAGAATTGGAGATCCTCCAGGGAAAATTCCTGTATTTTTAAATTAAATATTTTATAAACACTTTATCTACTTGCTGATCTTAATGCTTTAAGGAAGACAAACAGTCAAAATAAGCAAAATCAAAACACTGCAAAGCACCAATTTTCTAAAATTGAAAGGTGAGGAAACTTGAAGTATGAGGGTTTTTTTTTTTTCTTTGCCTAAAACTGCTTATTGTTGTTGCATTACTCATGAAGCTGTAATATTCCAGACATGTTAGAAAGTGATATAAAACAAACAAACTGATTGCACTAAGAAAATATTTATTCATCTTGTTTTTATATTTCAAGTCTTCTACTTTCCCCACTTGCTTAAAATTTGTCTTAAGAGGCACAGTTCCTGAGAAAGTTGAGGATGATTGAAAAAATGACATGATATGACAACTGGAGGGGATTTTTTCCCAACGTAATGTGTTGAAAGAAACGTTGTTGAAATACTTCTTGCTATTATTCCTGGATCAAGCAGTTAAGGGCTAAATAGATTATTATGAGCCACTTAAGGATAGGAGCTGTATCTTACTCAATTCTACTTAGTCTTAGGATTTTTAGAAAGAATGTTCAACAGTTATTGTTATTCTCAACTGTAATTGGCCTGTAGTTCAGTTGTAGTAATTGGAAAGAATGAATATATACTATTCCTGCCAATTTTTCCATTGCCCTCAGTTGTATGGACCAATTTTCCATAGACCAGTCAATGACTTTGGATTTAAGTAGTAAACCTTTAAATGGGCTTAACAATACCAGCCAGCCATCAAGTATTGCTTCTATGAATTAAAAATTATAGGAAAGAATTTTACAGAGAAAACGATGAAAAAAAAAATTTAAGTAACACTTGCATTCATTATATAACTGATTTTAACTTACATTCAGATTTTAAACACAGTGTTATATTTCCAGTTCTCAGTGACTGATTATTTGTAATTTTCCAGAAGGTATTATAGTTGAAAGGAAAAAAAGAAAACAGTATCTTCTTCTTTTCCCACCTTTCTTTAGGGGATGAGATAAAAGCCAGGTGTTTTTGTATTCTAATTAATTTCTTAATTTATTTCCATCCCCTTTCATGATTATAATCAAGGAAAAGTGTGATGACTCTAAACATTGTTGCTAAAGGATATGCTCTGTGAAGCTGCAAGGAAAGTTGTTGGCTGGAAAGTATCTACATTTTAGACATAGATTCAAATGATAAATTGGCACATATTAACCTTGAGTATTTGAGAATTGATACTGAGAATTACATTTGAGAATTTGAGCTCCTGAAATTTAAAGGATCTTCCTGAGTCTCCATCGCTCCTTACAAAATAATGAGGTTTTCCTGAGGGTTAATTGAGAAAACAAATACAAGAATATCCAGCATTTTGTCTGGCATAAATATTTGCTCATTACATGTAAGTTTCCTTTCCCAGAATTAGCTGGGGACACTTATTTCAAGCAAATGATTGACACTATGCATGGAAGAATCCACTTTCTTTGATCACTGAAATAGAGGTCTGTGTATCATTTTACTCACACTATGTTCTAACTCTTCTCCAAGGAGTTATTGCTGATGGAAACTGGCCCCAGTTGCTTGTTTAAGATGAGTGACACACACAGTGTCTTTTTTCACTGTCACTGTTACTGATGTCCCTATGTTTCCAGAGAGCCATCCACCTTGAATGTTCCTAAAGGGAGTGGACATTTTTTATGCACATTCTGTAGAGTGGCTACTCCCACATTTTAAATAGCAATAAGAGATTAATGTAGAGAAGAATTAAGGATGGAAGAAGCTGGCAAAGGCTGTTAAGAATTGTGTTGGTTAAAACCAAAAGCCACTTTCTTAACTGAGTGATCAAACTTAGCATCACCCATAATCAGATCCCAGTGCCTCTTGACTGATAACCCTAAGAAGGGCATGGTATCTCCCAGGTAGTAATCCTGCCAAAGTTTGCCTTCAATCCAATCATGAGGAAACAATCAGACAAATCCCCATTGAGGAGCTTTTAACAGGTTTGCACTATTCAAAAAAAGTCAAGATTGGGACTTCCCCAGTGATCCAGTGGGTAAGACTCCACACTCCCAGTGCAGGGGGCCCGGGTCCAATCCCTGGTCGGAGAACTAGATCCCACGTGCATGTTGCAACTAAGGGTTCGCATGCTGCAACTAAGAAGCCCACATGCCGCGACGAAGATCCTGTGTGCCACAACTAAGACTTGGCGCAGCCTAAATAAATAAATAAATAAATGTTTTATTTTTGATTAAAGGAGACTACAGGTACATGAGAAACAAATAATCCTTCACTACTGGATACTGGGTTTCCTTTTTTTTTTAGTGTCCTACGGGCTATGAGAAACATTTTTTTTTTCTTTTTGGAGGAATATCAGGGAAATTTGAATAGGAGCTCTTTATGTTAGCTAATAGTGTTACATGAGAGTCAAAATTCCTGGGAATTTTGCACAGTTCTACAGGAGAAGGTCCTTGTTCTTAGATTTATGCTGAATAATCAAGAGGGGAAGTGTCATTGGCTGCTTCTTTCTCGTAAATGTTTCAGTAAAAATCTGTCTATGTACGTCTGTGGGGTTACAGAGAGAGAACGTAAGACAAAACAGGTGTAGCAAAATGTTAAAATGGGTGAATCTAGGCAAAGTAAGATGTGGGTGTTTATAGCACTGTCCTTATAACATTCCCAGAGGTTTGAAAGTTTTCAGACTAACACATTGGGGAATGAAACAAATATTTATTTATATTTTATATTGGTTAATATCCATGTATGAATACTTCTGAAGAAAAGAAAGTTAACTCAAGTAAGGCAACAGAAATATGATGAGGAGTGGTTTTTGGTTTCAGTATCCATCTAGCTGCTCAGATATCACAGTCATTTTGAGCTTTTATATCTAGAATGGATAAACAAGGTCCTACTGTATAGCACAGAAAACTATATTCAATAGCCTATGATAAACCATAATGGAAAAGAATATTAAAAAAAGAGAATGTTTATCTATACATAACTGAATTACTTTGCTGTACAGCAGTAATTAACACAAAGTTGTAAATCAACTATACTTCAATTAAAAAATGTAGAATAAAAAAAAAAATCAGGAAAAAAAAATGGATTGAAACAAACAAACAAAATAACAAAACACCACATCACAGTCACTTCGTTCTTCTCTTTTTCTCACCATCAGCATCCCGTCTGCTGCCCCTTCTCACGGTGGTTAGACAGCCACCCTCTCCACTCTCATCCAACCATCACCACCACAGTCACCTGGCAACAGAGGTGATCCCTCTCTCCTCAGTCACACTGCCCTCTCTTAACCCACTCCCCAAAAATCAGTCACAGTGATTTTCTAAAACTGTCAAGTACTCATGACCCCTACTGCTGCTAAAACTCTCCAATGTTTTCCAAACCCACTTAGAAAAATAAAATTCACACTCTTACCTCCATGATCAGCCTTCTCCCTCCACCCTGACCTCTGCCTGCTCTTCCAAGCTTTCCCTTCCCTGCTTCTCTCTCGCTCCACTATTCTAAGCTCCTTCTGCTTGAGTTTCTTTGTCTTTGCCTGGAATATTTTTTCCGCTGCGTAGCTGGGCCCCTCTCATCCGTCACATCTCAGGTCAAATGGAGCCTCCTCAGAAACTCTTCCCCTGACTCTCCCAGCTAGAGTCGTGCTCAGTTCCACCCTCACATCGCCTGGTGTTCCTTCTCTACCCTTCACAACGATTATCTATTATTCTACATTTTTTGTTTTTTGTCTCTTTTCCTGGAACTTATGAAGCTTCATGAGAACAGCCACTGCAGGATCTCTAGCAACTAAAATGGTACGTGCCCCATACAGGTACTCAAGAAATGATGAATGAATGAAGGAAAAATGAGTAGTCTGTCAGTGACTATGGAGCTGTGTCAGTGAAAGTCCAGCCACAAATACAGAATCTATGCTAATTAAAAAAAAAAAAAAAGGAATGTGATGTAGGGAATTGTCTACACAGATGATGAAGGAACTGAGGAACCAAACAGGGATCCCTGAGATTGTCAACAGCAGGAAGCCACCATCCCCCCCTGCTGAGGCAGATGGGAAAACTTATGCTGTTGTGGCCCTGGACCAGTGCCGAGTGGTAAAAGCTGAAACTACTTGCTGACAGAGAAGCCTCCAAAAGCAGGGAAGAAGGAGGGAATAACGTTTTCCTTCTCCTTGCTATCCAGTCTCCAGGCAGATGGAAACCAGGTAGAAGCCAGCAGGCCCAGGAACCTGGGAAACACAAGGAACCTGGGAACCTGTGCACCAAGGCACCTCTCTTGTGGGGGATGGGGGCGGAGGGGCTGCAAGGGACAAACAGGAGGGCAACCTGACCAGGGACCTACCTGCACAGGAACCTTTCACTGAATGAGAAAATGCAAATCCACTTGGGAGCATTTGTTCTCCATCAGTGCAGCTCTGTTTATACTTGGGGGACCAGGAACACTTGAGAGTTTCCAAAATATCTGGTAATGGGGAAATGGTATATCCATTGTACTTTTTCCGGATGAGCAATTGACTCCATTGTTTTAAATTTTGAGCCAGTTCCCTGAAAAGGTGTCTGGAGGTTAACAAAAATCATAGTTATCATATTATTAGAAAATGTAATTCATATTTTAAATCCTGTGTTTCCTGACTTGTTTGGTACGCTATAGTGTTCTGGCCCACATGTTTCTAAATCTAAGTAGCATCATCATTAGCACGTGAAAATCACCGGGTGGAGATTATGCTTAATCATATATCGCATTTATTCCAATCTACTTAAACACTGGAATTTTTTTTTAATTAAATTAATTTTTTTATACAGCAGGTTCTTATTAGTTATCTATTTTATACATATTAGTGTATATATGTCTGTTCCAATCTACCAGTTCATCCCCCACCACTTTTCCCCCTTGGTGTCCATACGTTTGTTCTCTATGTCTGGGTCTCTATTTCTGCCTTGCAAACCAGTTCATCGGTACCATTTTTCTAGATTCCACATATATGCGTTAATATACGATATTTGTTTTTCTCTTTCTGACTTACTTCACTCTGTACGACAGTCTCTAGGTTCATCCACATCTCTACAAATGACCCAATTTTGTCCCTTTTCATGGCTGAGTAATATTCCATTGTATATATTTGCCACAACTTCTTTATCCATTTGTCTGTCGATGGGCATTTAGGTTGCTTCCATGACCTGGCTATTGTAAATAGTGCTGCAATGAACATTGGGGTGCATGTGTCTTTTTGAATTATGGTTTTCTCTGTGTATATGCCCATTAGTGGGATTGCTGGGTCATATGGTAATTCTATTTTTAGTTTTTTAAGGAACCTCCATACTGTTCTCCATAGTGGCTGTATCAATTTACATTCACACCAACAGTGCAAGAGGGTTCCCTTTCCTCCACACCTTCTCCAGCATTTGTTGTTTGCAGATTTTCTGATGATGCACATTCTAACTGGTGTGAGGTGATACCTCATTGTAGTATTTATTTGCATTTCTCTAATAATTAGTGATGTTGAGTGTCTTTTCATGTGCCTCTTGGCCATCTATATGTCTTCTTTGGAGAAATGTCTATTTAGGTCTTCTGCCCATTTTTTGATTGGGTTGTTTGTTTTTTAATATTGAGCTGCACGAGCTGTTTGTATATTTTGGAGATTAATCCTTTATCCGTTGATTCATTTGCAAATATTTTCTCCCATTCTGAGGGTTGTCTTTTCGTCTTGTTTATAGACGAAAGCTTTTGCTGTGCAAAAGCTTTTAAGTTTCATTAGGTCCCATTTGTTTATTTTTGTCTTTATTTCCATTACTGTAGGAGGTGGGTCAAAAAAGATCTTGCTGTGATTTATGTCAGAGTGTTCTTCCTATGTTTTCCTCTAAGAGTTTTATAGTGGAATTTGTTTTCTTATAATTTGCAAAGACAAAAGTCAGCAGTTGAAGGAGGCCATGTGGATCCTGCCCATTTCGTGTCCTTGAATCCCCTGGCCCAGCTGTGAGATCAGAAAGGGACCCCTAGCTCCTTCTAACAGCTTCACACCAACTCCCGTCTTCCCTCCCTCTCTCTCCATGCATGTCCCCCATTTCTCTCACTGCTCCCTTTCTGATCCCAAAAGAAATAGAAAGTGCAGGGTCTCATTTCCTCCACATGCCATTTTTCCAGAAGCCACTCTCATCTCTCTCAAATATTATGAAAGAAAGCAAAACACAGAAAACATCCTGGAGAAGCAGCTGTTCCGAGGGAAGGTACACTTCTACAAAAAGAAAATAAATGAGTTTATATTTTGGTACTGAAACCGAATCCGGCCTCTGTGCCCCAACACTGAATTAAATCTCAGAGACAGAGTTTTGGGTGAAGTAGAAGAGGATAGCTCTATTGCTTTGCCAGGCAAAGGAGGCCACAGCACACTAATGCCCTGAAAACTCTGTGTCCCGACCCGGAGGGGGTAGTGAGGAGTTTTATAGGAATGGTTCAAAGAGGGCGTCATTAGCTCATGGACACTCTTCTGATTGGTTGGTGGTGAGGTAATTGGGAGTCAGCATCATCAACCTTCTGGTTCCAACTGGTCTGGGGTCTATGTGCTTGTGGGCAGCATACAGTTAGCTTCTCCCACCTGGTGGGGGTTTCAGTATCTGCAAAACAGCTCAAAGATATTGTTATGTGTATCATTTGAGGGGGAACCAGGACCCTGCCCCAACGCTGCACTACTGTTTCTTGACTGCTCCTCCTTTGTCTCCCTGTCCCCTCCCTTCCCTGATTAACAACTGTTTGGACCTGCCCTTTGGAACTCAGGGAAGGTCATGGAGGCTGAATGAAGCCTATTTCCTGTAATCAAGAAATGGGGGACACAGAAAGGCTTTTGTGCCCATGAGACCCACAGGGTCCTGTTCAGTTTCAATACCCTGTGATGTTATACAGAACAGACACAGATTCTGTTTAGGGTTCCAATTCGCCTGGCTCAATAAGGAAGAGAGGTGGGCAGATAGAGGAGACACTGTTGACAGGGGACATTAATGTACTTTTTAAAGTAATGGGTCAGACATATGTAAATCATGGGAGGAATGTCATACAAAATATTGAATGAAATATTTATACATTCCACTGAAGCTTAGTGTATGTTCCAGAGGGAGTTGCCCTAGAGAGATGGGTCTCCCCTTTGTTCTGAATCTATTTTTTCACTTGCTCTGACATAGCTGTCAGCTTCACAGTCATTCTGAAGTTGATTAGATCAGAAGGCAGAGACCAGCCTGCCCAGCATGACCAATGACAAACATCAACGTTGTGGGGATTCCAGGCTTGCAATCTGTATACTGAAGTTGTTTTTGGTGTTCTGTGGGCCTCTAAGTGGTTCACTGAATTTTAGTGCTGCTGTATTTGTATGTCATCTGTGTTCCAAACAGGGCAGCATGATGTGCATACACTTCCATAAAATCCAGCTTGAAATTGGCTGTCAGATTCATGGAGCTTGGTTATAATTATGTGCCCACCAATGCTCAGCTAAATGCAGAACCTTATTACCTTCGTTTTGCTTGTTTTAATAAAACCAAACACTTTAAGGAAGTAAATTGTTACCTATTGAGAACATCTTTGGACCTGCTGTTGGAATGATTTAGTGTTTCTAAAACATATGGTGTAGGTGGACCTCCATGCAGATTCTGTTCTGTCTGAAAGTCAGAGAGATCTATAAAAACTGCTAAAAATAATGAGATATTATGCTAAGTGATTTTCAACCACTATTTAACTTTCACAAAAACCCAAGGAGGTGTATGGTTTTCAGTGCCCATCTTATAGATGTGGAGATTGAGGCTTACAGATATCTTCCCCACATCTGGGTCGGCTCTCAGTACAGGTTCTGATCCTATGTCCATCTGAGCACAGAGCCATAGAGAGGGCAGCATTTTAGTGAGCATTACCCTCCTTCACAAGGACTTCTGAGTATTGGTCTCTGGGTCATGTGACTATGGGCACAGCCCCGGTTGCCTGGGGGCCTCTTTGATGGAGAACCATCGTGCTTCTTTACCAGCAACATCAACAATTCCCCTTGGCTTCCTCATCTCACTGCCAGCTTGGCTCCTTGAAAGCTTTATCTTGCCAGAGGTGCCTGGTCTATAAATATAGACTCCAAAGCCAACCTCATTTTAACTATGTTATTAAGAGTAGACAGCTGAATTAGTGAGTCATACAATTTTAGAGTTGGAAATGACCTTCAAGTTCATCTGATCGGAACCTCTCTTTCTCCAGGTGAGAAGGCTGACCTCCAGGGAATTGGAGGAATTTGCCAAACAGGTAGGGAATGTGACTATACGTGAATGAGAAAGCATATATATTCATTCCCAGTTCTGAACTCTTTCAACCATGGTATTGTCAGAACACAACATGTAAATTCCCTTGGCCATAGAGAGTGTCCTTTTGATACTAATATATATGCTGATACTATATTATAGAAATAAATATATATATATTTTTTCAAAATCCTGTTGGACTCTTTTTTTTTTTTTTTAAATAAATAAATTTATTTATTTATTTATGGCTGTGTTGGGTCTTCGTTCCTGTGCGAGGGCTTTCCCTAGTTGCGGCAAGTGGGGGCCACTCTTCATCGCGGTGTGCGGGCCTCTCACTATCGCGGCCTCTCTTGTTGCGGAGCACAGGCTCCAGACGCGCAGGCTCAGTAATTGTGGCTCATGGGCCTAGTTGCTCCGCGGCATGTGGGATCTTCCCAGCCCAAGGCTCGAACCCGTGTCCCCTGCGTTGGCAGGCAGATTCTCAACCACTGCGCCACCAGGGAAGCCCCTAGAAATAAATATTGAATATCCATGATGTAGTCTATGACAAGATTTTATTTTTTAACATTAAAAGAAAGAGCTGGTATTTCATCTTATTGTTTTAAAATTCATACCTGAAAATTATCATCTCTTGTCAAAGAGAGAAACAGAAAACAAAATCATTGTCTTAGAATATCTAATAATAAAGATAAGCTTGTAGGAGATCAAGATTAGTCCTAAGTTTTTCTTTCTCCAGTTATTCAAGTGCTACCTCTTTGTAGGAATTTTGGCTAAGAATCCAGAGGCCAAATCTAGGTGCATAATTCCTTTAAACTGATATAATTGCAACAAAAATGGGAAGGGGATACTGAGGGGGATATCATATCCTAGATATTGACTATTCAAATAGGGGATTCTCTTCACAAGTGTAGATCCTACCCCTTAGTGCATTCTGAGAACATGACATTAGATTCTTTTATAGCTCAGAAAAAACTCTATTTGGAACCAACAGAATAACTTTAGAAAGCACACCATTTTTTTTCCCTGAAATGCTCAGAGGCTGTACCTCATGTTTTGTAGTTTCCGGAGGCAACCTGACTGAATGTGGTATGTATGAGTCCTTTTCATTCAACAAGGGAAATAATTGAACAGTTATGTAAATGCCTCAATGTATGTGGCTATTGTATTATTTTCCGTTTTGAAAAACTGGCTATTCAAATTATTTTCTACATAGGAAAATTTTGTTTCAGATATGTGATATGTCTAAAGCCCTCTTTAAAAATGGTACTGTTTCTGTGTTTGGAAATAGTTAAAGTGGGATTTGGGAAAAGCAATGAGCACTTTTCAAGAGATTGAATTCTAAAGAAGGAGCAAGAGTACAAAATATCATGCAAAGTAAATTCAGTCTTCCAAGACCATTCTCCGGAGATTAGGTTTGGAGAAGTGAATGGAGAGAGAGTGTGAGGAACATTTCCTCCAATTTGTAATATTGGATCAGGCCCATTTTAAACTGCACTAATTTATTCTTCATTGAACCATAGAGATTAATTAATCCTTTGTTTTGCTGGATTAATGAGTAATCAATATGCCAAAGGGGAAAAAAGAGAATGATTTCTTCTCAAGGAACAAAGCATTTCAGGTAGGCAAGTCATTTTATCTTTTATGTTTACAAAGCACACTGCAACCGAGATAAAATGTGTGGCTTCGAGGAGATTTAAGATCTTTTTTTAAAACTAAGATATCCTGTGTTTGTGTGTTTCAGATAGATACAGGCCAGTGGGACAGATACACTAAAATAACCAATGCATTTTGGCTGTATTTTGGTGACCTCTGCTCTTCCCTCCAATTTTAAGTCAGTTTCTACAGTTCTTTGACACCTTTATAGGATAAGAATGTCACTTCCCCTGAGAGTCCCTCCCGAACTACCAAACTTAATTCTGACCATCCTCTTTGGTCACCAAACCAGTCCCTTTCAACCAACTCATCTTACTTATTTTCTTCATAGTGCCTATGACTATCTGAAATTGTCTACTTAGCCTATTTATTTACCTGCTTCTTGCCCATTCCTTCCCCACCCCCACAAATGTAAGAGTCAGGATTTTGTCAGTTTTGTTCCCCATTGTATTCAGTGAGTCTAACTGGGATCCTTGCACATAGCTGCCAAGCAATACATGTCTGAATGAACGAATATCAGTGAATGAATGAGTTTGCAATGGAATGGACTTGACCTGAAGTGGTTTCTCTAAGAGAAACAGAAGATATAAGGGATTGGGTAGGAGAACTTGGAGCACTTAGTGGCTTAAAACCAAAGAGAGAGATACTGAGAATGTCACAGCACCTTAGAAACCTGTACTTGGTGTCCAGAATACCGTGGGCTTTCTACATTTCCAGGGACCAGGAACATTTCTGCTGAACGTTCCACGGAGGCCCTGGTGTCTTTGTTGCCTGTCTAGTCTAAGCATATTTGCATGCAGCCCAGTGGTGGGATTGCATGTTGGCAATAAGGGTGGGATGGATGGAGGGCATGTTTGGACAGATGCTTCTCTTAACTGTGAGAATCATCCAGGTACTAGTCAGGGTCTGCTGCTACCATATTAATTCCTATTTGGCAGATTAACAATAGATACTAGGACATACTCTGTAAAACAGTGCATTGTTAGCTTCCTAAGAATTCATCGTTAATCATAAGGTCTGGGATAGTCTTCCATTCTGCCATAACTTAGTTATAATTTGAAAATACCATTAATATTTGTATTTCCAACCCCAAAGGTAGAGATACCAAAGTCTGTTAATATATTAATTTTTAGATTGAGCAGGGGCTTATGTTATAAAACACATCAATGGAATATAAAAGGGGCATAAAGTGGTACCTGAACATTTCTTTTTTTTTAAAAATTTTATTTATTTATTTATTTATTTTTATTTTTGACTGTGTTGGGTCTTCGTTTCTGTGCGAGGGCTTTCTCTAGTTGCAGCAAGTGGGGGCCAATCTTCATCACGGTGCGCGGGCCTCTCACTATCGTGGCCTCTCTTGTTGCGAAGCACAGGCTCCAGACCCGCAGGCTCAGCAGCTGTGGTTCGCGGGCCTAGCTGCTCCACGGCATGTGGGATCCTCCCAGACCAGGGCTCGAACCCATGTCCCCTGCATTAGCAGGCAGATTCTCAACCACTGCGCCACCAGGGAAGCCCTATATAATATATTTCTAGTGTCAAAAACGTTTGATTAAGATTTGTAATCCATTGGCATCAGAACTGGCAAGTGATTCTGTACATCATATATATTTATGAATAATTATGATATTGATCCCTTCAGGTAAAACTGAGAATGGTCTCTTCATTTGCCTTTTCTTTAAACCATTCCCCTTTAGAATGTGAAGTCATAAGTCCCTCTTTAAAGACTTTTTGAAATTATTAGATTTTTAATTTGAGTCATTGTAGTAGGTCTTTTGGTTGCAGGCAACAGAGACTATCTCTGTCTAATAACAATAGAAGTAATCTATTGAAATGATATGTAAATTGAAAAACCAAAGCCCTGTCAAAGAAGAGCTGAAATGGAGAGATTGAGAGATCAAGGAACAAAAAATAATGAGGATTCCACTCTCTTCTGGGCATTACTGTGGTCAGGAAGAAATGCCACATATTGTCTATGATGAGGTCACCCAAGACAAGCATTTTTTTTTTTTAAACAAGCATTTTTGAGAAATGAATCTTACTGGTTCAGTTGAATCAGTGCTCAACCCTCCTGTGAGTAGGAGACCATCTTTAATAAAAATTCATAAATGCAGAGGGACTGTTTCCCAGGGAATAATAGCATGCTGTTACCAAACAAACAATAAATAAATTTTATTGTTTATTTAAACAGGTAAAAACACAAATATCCGCTACAGTAACTGAGCTAATCCCATCCCTCTCTCATGTTGGTTTTTTTTTTTTTTCCGGAAGCATGGGAAATAGTCACTCATACTGATCACAGCATCTTCAGCAATGACAAAAGAATAAACTTGGATTAAATCTTAGTGTTGATTAAGGCATAATAAGCCAGCACATTAAAAAGAAATATTAATTGATGGTGACAAGGTAGATGAGTGGAAGGAAATTAATATTTGGAGAGAGCCAGGTACTATGCTAATTGCTTTTCAGGACCCTCTCATTAATATTCATCCTGATCACAGGAGGAAGGCATTCTTATACTGATAGGGAAGCTGAGGATCAGAGAGTTTATGCAACTTTTTTTCAAGGTCGCATACTTAATGACATACAAATATGATGATGTGGTGTATTACTGGAAATACAATTCCAAAGGAAAACAACATGCAATTGTTAGTTGGCTTTGCTGATGTAATGTTGCTGTCGTCACAGATAATTAGTACATAACACCTCTGTTAGACCATTATGTTATCTTGAGACCTAATAAAATAGAAGCATCTCTTTTTCTACCAGTATTGTTAGGATTATGAATATTATCACTAAACAGTGTTCTCTTTTCTTGCTAAAAATCTCAGTTGACAGTTTTTATTTGAAACCAGTCATCTTGTTTTTAACCCATTTGTCTTAGGTCAGATTTCCTAGCAGATCTTGAGGCAGGAGTTTGGGCTTAAGTGATTTATGTCAGGAGTGCTGTTCAGGAAACAGACAAACAGAAATACTTTAAAGGAAGTGAGGGAAACAATAGGAAAGAGGATGTGCTCAAGGGTGGAAATAGTGAGCCCTGAACTCATCCTCAAGGGACTCCAGAGCTTAAGTCACACTATAAAGTCCTTCTCCCTGACAGCAAGGTGTCACCTGTGGGCAGTTATGCAAAGCTGGGCAACTGTGAGTCCTTAGCAGATGGCATGCAAAGGAGCTGGAGGATGGGGGTTACCAGCTCTGTATAAGGAATCTGGGCCAGCTGTGAACAGTCAACTCTCATTTGACATTCAGGAGTTGAGTCATTGCCAGGTGCAACTCTTTGGTCAAAGGGAGGATAGGTCTTTGCTTGCTCTCTCCTTGCAACAGAAGTTTCCACACCTCAGCAAACCTCCTTTCTAACAGAAAGAGCTCCTAGTTGAGCCTGCTCATTTTTGGCAGGAGGGCGTGTGTCATTGCATACTTAACAACAATACTTAGCCATTGGCTGGGTTCGGACCTGCTTTCCTAATGTCATGGGATATGGCTTTGCCAAGAGGAGACTGGAGTAGCATCAATGCCGTGTAGCTGAAACCTCACTCCTTCTTGGGTGGGACTTGAACCCAGCCAAAACTCAGATGCGGACTCAAACCCACGAGCTGGGACTTGAACCCACTTGCACCTCAGATTGGGACTTGAATCCACCATCCCTGACTAGGAGGGGACTCGAACCCACTGTCGTTTGATTAAAACCGCTCACCTGGTGTCAGGACTTACTGAAGCTCAGGTCCTTTTGTCTCGTTGCAGAAAGAATTCAGCATGAGGCAAAGATGCAGGCAAAGAGTGAGTTTATTAGTATAGGATGCTTGTGAGAGATAGAAGCAGACAGGCAAGGGAGCACAGCGCCGAGGACAAAGAGGGCTACGTTTTTATAATCAAAGAAAAAGTGGGGAGGGGAGAAGATCACCTTCTTTCTCATTTTTAGGTAGACATCAAGGTTTACATGATTAGTTCCTCCCTTGACCCTATATGGTATAACCAGGACTGTCATGGTGCTATTTAAATCATATGTGTATTAGCAGAAGTGTGGTCACATATACTAAAATATGGTAATTCATCTTGGGCTCTGGTATAATGTCCCCTTTCTCCTATATTTCTGTCTCGGCTGCATGCAGAAATGCTAGTCTTCAAGGACTATCAACTCTTTGACTTCATGTAACAAGATTCACACCCTGTATCTGTTGTCTTGTGTTTTATCAGGGTTTGTGGCTTGAGTGTGTCTGGCACTTGGATGCACCTGGTCTTCCTTCAAAGTAGTGTAGACTGTTGCTAGGTTACTGGATTCTTGAGTGGTCATTAGCTTACAACAGTCTCCCAAACTCCCTTAAAATTCCCTTTCTGTCCTTAATCCCCTAGTGGGATTTCTAATCTGACTATTTAATTATCCTACTCTATCCCTACCATAACTGTGATTCACGGCTGTAATTAGTGCACCAGTAGTTTAATAGTGAGATTTTGTATGGGAAAAATAGTACCTTTCTGTTTGTTTTCCTAGTTTGCAGGTCTAGCTTAAACATTTGTATCTTGTTTTTATGGCATAGGTAGATAGCTCTTGTTCTATTTCCCTTTTCCTTATCTGCCCCTTTTGAATTGAGTTTTGTGAACTGATACACTTTTGTGCTTTAACAAATGTTAGGCTATTTAATATCATTTTAGTGGATGAACACTGAGGCATTTTTAAGGTGGCATAAATAGGTATTTGCTGCTTTCTTCTATCTTTCCTTCAAAGGATAGTCAATTTGCATTTATTTTATTTTTACCAAATAGATCTTTCTGTGTCCTCCCTATACCCTCACCCCTTTCTCCTTCCCTAGATCACTGTGTTAGTTTAGACCTTTACTCTTCTTCTCTGGGCTCTTGTTAAATAGCTTCCTGTGTGCTCATCAAAAGCGTAATGGTGATTTACAGAGAAATCGAAAATATGTGACTCCATCAACTTCATGGAAATGGCTTTATGGAGCTGAGATTCAGGAACGTCCACTTCAGTGGAGAGACGAGTATCTCTTATCTTCACAAAGGGACCTGACACCCATTACAGGGCCAAGGGATGTGTGAGCCCATCTCTTCCTCGAGAACCTATCCTGGGCTTTCTCCGTGAAGTTTTTTAGCCTGACCTTGTGTGTCATAGAGGGTCTGTCTATGTGCCTGCCTGCTTACCTACTAAGTGCAAGAGACAGAACAGGCCCAACACACATTGAGTGCTTGTGACCAGAATGAAGGGCAGACCAATCCCCCAGGGGCCTGTACTCCCCTCCCTCCTGAGGTTTGGGTACCTCCATTCTTGCATCTCTCAACTGGCTGCCCTCCCCACAGCATCCACTCTCTTTCCCCAGATTCTCTGTGCTGCACTAGAGTCCTCTTTATCAAACCCAATTTTTATATATTTTTATACCTTTTGAGTTCTTTTCTTATGCATACTTCACATAAAGTGAAACAATTACAGTTTTTAAAAATCAAATGATGTCGTTTTCCTACTTACATTTTACTGGTTCTCCATCATGTAATTGATCATGAATTGTATATAATTCTGTGTGTGTGTGTGTGTGTGTGTGTGTATTCACACACTGATCTCATACCAGTTTGTGTCTTTACATCCTACATGCCAAACCACTCACAGTTTTGGGAACACAACACGCTTTCTCAAACCTCTGAGTGTTACTACTTGGTATTTTCTCTTTATTTTAGAAATTCAGCATATCAATCTAGGGGAACCCATTTCAGTTCATAACACACTTGTTAAAAAGATTTCTGCCCAAAGGAAAAACAAACATTTTAACGCTTTTCTCAACTTTGCTAATTTCCACTCTACTCTTCCCTGACAGATTTCCTTGAGAGTTTTCGATTTCAATTTCAATAGTTTATGAATATCTACTTGCTTTCAGAGTCCTAGAAAGTGATTCAAGGAGTGTGGGATATGTACTTTTCCTTCAGTTGGACGATAATTTTTCAAAGCGAGCTCACGTATTATGTAGGCTTTTATTTTTTATTGATTTCTTTGCCTTTTCCTTCTGTCTACCTGAGCCAGTCTCATGTCTTCATGAATGAGCTCACATTTCACCTCCTCGGTGCAGTTTTCAGTGGCATTCTGGGCAGTGTTATCACTCTTTCTCCTGTGTTTCTGTAGCATCTCTTACATGCATGCATTTTACTATTTGTGTTTGCCTATTTACATATCTGTTTCTCCTCTGAGACTTTGAGGGCAGATATATAAACACATATGGTTCCCCAAGGTTCAACTGGTTGTTTTCACAGGATTATGTTGGCCAAACACCTCATGGAAACCAGTAGAAATCCCACACCCAGCTGAAACACGAGGAAACAGACTCTTAGGTGGGACTCTCTCCAAGCAGACTGGGCAGTTCCTCTGTGAGTGATTTATTGAAAGCAGGCTCTTAAGAGAAACCTTTAAGGGAGTGAGGGGAGCCCAGTAGGAAATGGACGGAATTGGAGAGGTGTGGTTTCAGGAATCCAGCTTCAGCCTGGTCCCAGGAGAAGCTCTGGATCGTGAGAGAGCATTGCCTGCCTTTAGGCAAATGAGCTGAGCTTTTATGCCTTTGGTCATGAGTCACCCCAGGAAGTGGGTAGTTGTAACCTCCCAGCAACTCTGGACGAGGTGCCTTCTGTAGGCTAAAGGGGAGCCTCCAGAAAAGGTGGGGGCATGGGAACACTGGCTTGGGAAAGGAGATCTGGGCAGGGGGCAGAAATAGCATATGCTACTCATACTCAGATATTTGATGGCTATCAAAGAGAGGGATAGTTCACATGTATTGAGATCTCACTTTTTGCAAGTGCTGTGCTACGTGACTTAAGTGTGAGGCTTGGGCCACTCGGCTGTCTATCCTAGATTCTATTTAACCAGCTTTCAGTCAGGGATAATATCATACTACAGATCTAGGTATTGAGCCAGGGAAACAATGTCTATTCCTGTGTTTCATCGAATTCAAGAAGCATTGATTGCAAAACACATCTTTATTTTATATTTCACTGTTCTACTATGAAGGAAAACACAATAATTCCTATTAAATTATAATGCAGTACTTTCTTATCTTCCATTATGTGACACAGGCTGCTTTCAGAGATGTTCAAAAACAAAAGTGTGCATGAAATTTGGAAATATATAAATCTTGATAGCTAAATGGCAAGTAGGAAGAAGTTGCATTTCAACTTTTACAATATTAGATTATTAACTTAATTTCTGAGATTAACTCACAATGGGTTATTTTAAATGACTTTAAAGTAATGCAGTACATACAAGAGTTTGTAAGAATTATTGTACTTCTAAGCTGATCATAAGGATGGACTTTTGATAGAATCTGCATATACTTTTTTGAAACTTACCTTTGGTTGAGGACAAGTATATGGTACTCTCATACATAATCATTATGTGTCATATCTGAGAAGAGATTATTAACTACGTTTATCAATAGTTATTCAGTGACTACCATGATTTGCTAGAATGTTATATACAATATTGAAAATAGTGTTTTCTTGTGCATATATATTATATTTACATATATTCTTTTGAAGTATAGTTGAGTTACAATACTATGTTAAAGGAATGAAATTGGGTCATTTGTAGAGACATGGTTGGACCTAGAGACTGTCATACAGAGTGAAGTAAGTCAGAAAGAGAAAAACAAATATCGTATATTAACGCATATATTTGGAATGTAGAAAAATGGTACAGATGAACCTGTTTACAAGGCAGAAATAGAGACACAGACCTAGAGAACAAATGTATGGACACCAAGGGGGTAAAGTGGGGATGGGATAATTTGGGAGATTGGGATTGACATATATACACTAATACGTATAAAATAGATAACTAATGAGAACCTACTGTATAGCACAGGGAACTCCACTTCGCTGTACAGTAGAAAGTAACACAACATTGTAAAACAACTATATCCCAATTAAATAAATAAATACCTGTTGAAAAAGAAAAAAAAAACAATACCATGTTAGTTTCAGGTGTACAGCACAGTGATTCAGATTCTTTTCCCATAGAGGTTGTTACAAAATATTGAGTATAGCTCCCTGTGCTATACAGTAGGTCCTTGTTGGTTCATCTGTTTTATATATAGTAGTGTATATATGTTAATCCCAAACTCATAATTTATCCCTCCTCCACCTTCCGCTTTGGTAGCCATAAGTTTGTTTTCTATGTCTGTGCGTCTCTTTCTCTTTTGTAAATAAGTTCATTTGTATCATTTTTTTAGATTCTACATATAAGCAATATCCTATGATATTTGTCTTTCTGTGTCTGGCTTACTTTATTTAGTGTGATAATCTCTAGGTCCATCCATGTTACTGCAAATGGCATTATTGCATACTTTTTTATGGCTGAGTAATATTCCATTGAATGTATGTATCACATCTTCTTTATCCATTCATCTGTCGATGGACATTTAGGTTGTTTCCATGTCTTGGCTATTGTAAATAGTGCTGCAATGGACATTGGGGTGCATGTATCTTTTCGAATTATGGTTTTCTCCAGATACAGGCCCAGGAGTGGGATTGCTGAATCATATGGTAGCTCTGCGTTTAGTTTTTTAAGGAGCTTCCATACTGTTGTCCATAGTGGATGTACAAACTTACATTCCCAGCAACAGTGTAAGAGGGTTCCCTTTTCCCCATACCCTCTCCAGCATTTGTTATCTGTAGACTTTTTGATGATGGCCATTCTGACTGGTGTGAGGTGATACCTCATCGTAGTTTCAATTTTCTTTTCTCTAATAATAGCTATGTGGAGCATCTTTTTATGTGCCTTTTGGCTATCCTTGTGTCTTCTTTGGCGAAATGCATATTTAGATGTGCATATATGTTTTAATCTTCAGCACAAAGTATAAAACTAGTGAAGCTATTGACAACTTCAAAAGATGGGGCTCATCCATGTGACCTGGTACACTGCACCATCTTCAATCCCTGCCCATTGCTTCCTCAGCACCTGTCTCACTTCAGGAGGTAAAAACCCAAGGACAAAACCATTAATTCAGTGAAAACAAGACTTTTTTGGCTGATGTAATGGGTCATTCTATTACAGACTGATGTTTTTCTAATTCTCCAGCATTAGTGTGAACATCATAATATTAGTGTGAACATTATACATATTAACAATGAATCATTTTTAAATGAACCTTCTTTGAGCAACAGCCAAGTGAAATGAAACAGTCATACTCATTATGGTTTAGTTTAGTTCGTTAGTTGAAACATGAGAGATTTCTTTATTTAGTCTGTGATAGAAAGGGCTTATTGCCTTAGCCAGCTAGTCGCTATTACCAAAATTAAAAACTATATAAATTATACAAAGCTATTCACAGAGGCTAGCATCAAAATTACTGTCCCTGTTGAGGACAAAATGATGTCTTCAGTTGAACTTCCAGATACAAAATAACAGCAAGAGATAAATCAATTTCTGGACCATTATTAAAGGATTAATGGTGGGTCCCAAGTCTCTGTTGACCAGACTTATTTTCTCCTTTACGGTTGGTATGTCTTTGCTTGGTTTTGAGTTGTTATTACAGAGGAAATTGCTGCCATGTTAAAGAAAGCTAAGAGCAGCCAAAAAAACAAATCTCATTTATTGTTTTTTTGTTTGTTGGTTTGTTTTTATGTACCATTGTCGGACAGTCAGCTTTGAGATATTTTACAAAATAACAAAATTTTCAATTGGTTAGTGTCTAAACTGATAAAAATAATATTTTAAAGTGGATTTAAAGATAGGTTCAAATTCACTTGCAGTCATTAACATTTTTAGGACTGAAAGTATAAGTCTTCAGAATTGTTTCTCCCTTGGGTGAAGGTAACACAGAAAAAGTTTTCATCTCATAGTTTGGTCCTCAGATATAAGTTTCAATTTTTCTCCTATCTAAGAAACAATATCTCAAAGAAAGCCAAAAGGATAACCTTTTAAGAGAATGTGAGAACATCTCTCCGCTGGACCATTCAACTTGGCTCAAGATGGAATTGTATCATAGAAAAATTGAATAGCTTCAGAAGTTATGAAACTGGGTCATCTCCCACCATCATGATTGATCAGAAACTACACCAGAATCAGTGGGAGTGGGATAACCTGTGGAAATAACCACAGAGCTTAGATGTATTTTACTGGGAGTTCAACTCAACAATAGTTTAAACCGGTATTATTCTTTAGTTGTTCTTTAGTTTGAGTTCAGGAAATTTATTTTCCAAGCTAAGAAAAAGGGCAATGAAAGGGTCAATGTTATACATTTTTTTACTTTTTATATTTTTTTCTGGTTTTAAAAATAATAGAGAAAATATAGCTCATTGATGGAATAAAAGAAAAATCACTTTTACTTCTACTACCCTGTGATTCATTCATTCATTCCATGTACTGTGTGCCAGGCACTGGTCTAGGAACTGAGGCTCTAGCAGTAAAGTGATTCCTACCCTCACAGAGCTGACAGTCCCATAGGGGGAGATAGACAACAACAAAAGTAAAGGATACAATGTGTTAGAAGGTGATAAGAGTGATGAAGAAAAGGAAAGGAAGGTCTTCACACTGCACACAACTTCAGAGTATACCATCCACATTCTATTTTATGAGAATCTCATTTTCTGGAATGATGCCACTTGGCCGGTCCAGGAAGGAAGGCTGGAGACTCTTGGTGAGAACAGAAAGATGAGGTGGGGTTTTGGGGCAATGGCAGGATTGCTCCAGAAGGTGACATGAAAATCTTGAAGGGGTACTATTTAAAGGAAGAGGGTTCCAGGCCATGGGACCAGCCTATGCAAAGAGGAGAGGGTGTTCAGCAACCGTGAGGCCCAGGAGGAAGGCCAGTGTGATTAGACGAGAATCAGATGAGGACAGTAGCTGAAGATGATGTCTGGAAAGTACTAGAGAGGCTTATGAAAGGAGTGTGAGATGCAGCCACTGGAGAATCTGAGCAGGGGAATCTGACATATTTTCCACAGTCTCACTAGATGCTGTGTGGAGAATAGACGATGGGTCACGGGGTAGCCAGGAAGGAAGCCAGGCACCCTATCAAGAGGTGAATGAGGGGATCTGACGAGGATGATGATGATCTAGGAGAAAATGATGGTGGTTCGGACCAGGGTGGGGACAGTGGTGGATAGTGTTTGGATTCTGGATATATTTTGGAATAAAGAGCCAATTAAATATTTTTTTTATACAACATATGATGTAGGAGAATAAAAATAACTTCAAGTTTGGGGCACTTCAAATATACTCTACCATAATAGAGTATATTTAGCTAGTACTTTTGTATGGATTAGTGTATGTGCTATTTATATAAAATATTTTAAGGTTGTAATTCTATACTACCTACTACTGCATAAATTTTTCGCTTAATATATGTTATGACATAAGGATATTCTGCATTCTTAAATATTAGTTGAAAATATGATATTTAGAACAAAAGTTTTATAGCATTCCAAAAATAGAATATATTACCCAATATACAGAATTGAGAATTGGGATGGGATCTGTCAGAGATTGGGGAGCAGTGGGCAGAAGTCTTTCAGGAAGGGACCTGTTTGGGTTTGCTGTTTTTTCATCTTGTCATTTCAGAGCTCCTTAGCTTGGGAGACTCACCAAAAAATTTCCTTTCTGAATTTGGTGTGGGAGCCAAGAGTTAGCTGGGCAGAACTCTGCTCGTTGTCAGGAAAGGGTGCCCTTGTTCTAAGTTGGAGGTTACCCGATCTTCCTCCAACCCTGCGTGGGCTTTGCTCACCTAATGCAGACTTAGAGAGGCCGTTCATCATGCTCGCCTGTATCCCGTGGTCTCCCCAGAGATGCTTGCGGGTTCTAAATATATACACACTGACCGCCACTGTCCCCATGCACAGCACAGTGGGTGTTACCAGGTTCTGCTGGAATCTCTTCCATGTTTATATCAGACAGGCTGTCCCCTCAGCTGTCTGTCAGTGCTGTCTGGTTGCCTTCAGGTCCATCTGGTATATTTATACCACAACTAACAGAATTCACTTCTGCTCTTTGGTAGGTAGCTGTAGTTCCTAGTACATCCTTTTCTGAACTCTAATATGGGCTTTTTCATAGTTTCATGTCGACGATCATGTCCATGTGCGCATGTTGTCTGAAAGTCTCTGAAACATTGTGTGTGTGCGTGTGTGTGTGTGTGTGTGTGTGTGTGTGTGTGTATCAAATACAACATCAAATGGAAACTCCAACTCATACAGTAACTTACTTCTTAAATTACTGTTGCATACTTATATTTCTCATGGCTTTGAGATATGGTTTTATGACTATTTCTGGCATGCAAAATAAATTTTAATCAGAATTAAAACACGTTTTATTAATTAGATAGTACTACAATTGTATGATGTATCTCATTTCTCTAAGTTGGAACTCACCTTTTATTTCACGTTAGAAAGATAGATACTGTGTAGATTTCAAAATATACAGATCAGCCTAGAAAATGAAAGCCTTGCCTAGAGGGAAGTAGGTTAAATAAGGGAAATACTGACTAACTTGGACTTACAGACACCACTGGTTATGACAGAGAAAGATGCCTGCGCAGAATTAGGTCTTACTTGACTTCTGCTATGATCCAGGTTAAGCAAGAAGATGACCATTTAAGTTTCGTGTTGCCAAAGTATCCATCCAGCCACCAATTCTTTCTCCACAATTTTATGGAATGCGTATGAGGAACCAACAGTAAAAACAAACAAACAAACAAACAAAAAAACACAACAAACGTAAATTCCATCCTCATAGCATTTACTCTCTACTTAGGAGAAAGACAATAAACACACATATACCATGTCAGGTGGTTAGTAGTGCCATAAACATGCATAAGGCAGGGTAATAGGGTAAAGAATGAAGTGAAGGTGCTATGTTATGTAAGATGATTAAGAAAAACCTCTTTAATAAAGTGGCATATGTGCAGAGAGCTTTAGAACTGAGGGATTAAGTCAAGTGACCGTCCAAAGAAAGCCTGTTTTAGGCAGAGGGAAGCAAAGTGCAGAGGCTCCAGGACGAGAGTCAGCTGGCCTATTGGTGGAAGGGCAGGAGGCCAGTGAGTGGGGGAGCAGGGGAGCAGAGATGAGGTGAAGAGGGCCTCGAGCCCTTCTGTGCCTGCCAGGCCCCATTATTTCTTTGTTCTTGTAGATCTTGAAGATGTTTCTACCTTCCAGAACTTCCTTTTAGAACAGAAATGCCCCCAAGGAGAGCAAGATCTCAAGCTCATTATCATTGTCATGTTCATTTCTCTGTTAACTACTTGAAGATTCGTGGAGAACCAGCAAAGATCTGATTTAAGGAAAACAAAGTGCCTAGGTGGTGAATTAAGGAAGGATAATAATAGCAGAGAAAAGAGCATTATAATGTAGGTGAGAGGGTAACAAACAAGTTTATTTGATATTGGAGACAATTGTGTTTTGCCTACCCAAATTAATTCCCCTTAAATCCCTCTTTCTTTTCTGGAGGGCTCTAATTTTGATCTATAGTACATGCTCCATTCTTAAGCCATATGCAGCCATTTGCTCTGAGAAAACGACCTTTCTCCCAGGCTCAGGAGGGTAGTATGTCTTGTGTAGTTTGAGCCAATTGTTGTAATTCCATTTTCCTCATTAGTGAATGACTTAGGAAACAGTATGTGACCAATTCTGTCCAATAAAACATGAGGAGAAGACTGCTTGAGGCAGGAGATTCTAGTAAAAGTTATTTAAAAGGTACGGGAGGAAAAGGTAGCTAATTCCAGATATTGGCGGGTGAAGATATCTGTAGCCATCTTGTGACCATGAGGACAGCTATCAACATGCTGAGGGTGGCTTGCATTGTTATGTGATTGACCTTGGCACTATCCACTGATGGGCATTTTCTTTGCCTCTTGCTACAGAAAGGAGTGCCAGAATCCACACCAAAAGGGAATAAACCCCAAGAATATATATTATATATATTTGTGATAACAAACATATGAAGCAACCTATATATCTATCAATAGAGAATCATAAAATATTATAATTAAAATTTATGTCCCCATTATATGTTGTTTTCAAAGAAAATGCTCACCATATATTGTTGGAAGAAACAAGTACAAGAAGGTATAAATACAGTATTTTCTCCAGATGTCACATATATGGACAGAGAGTCAGAGAGACAGAGATAGACAGAGAGATAGACACAGAGAGAGACAAATATATATTCATTATTCATAGAGAAAAAAAAAAATCCAGAAGCAAATAGACCAAATACTAATAGCAATTACCTCTGGGTTGTAGAATCAGATGAGATCAGATACGTGAATTTGTTTTTATACGATTTTGCATTTCAACATTTTACAGTGAAAAGGTAGAGCTTTTACAGTCAGATGAAAAATTACTAATTTTACAAAAATCGAAGGATGATCCATGTGCCTCATAGGCCTTCTCTAACATAACTTTTAACCTGTCAGAGTCTTTCCCATGAACTGAGAACCTCTGCGCCCCTCTGTCCAGCTTTGCCTCAATCTGGCTGCTACATCAGGCTCTTGCCTCAGTTTGAATACATTGCGGCAGGCAGGGGTCTAAGCACCAGTGTCTCCAAAACTGATGAGAATTCCTTCCTTGCAATCCACCTGTCTGCTACCTTCCTCTGTCTCATGTGGCCAGTGGGGCAGGCCTGCAGCAAGTATGACACTGGTAACGCCAGGGTAGTCCACTTGGGCGACACCCTGCCCTTGGTTTCCGCAGCTGCCTGGGTGTACGATGGTGGCCTCTGGGCTTCATCCAGCCCTCCTCTTTGGTGAGGGCTGATGATCTACACAAAGCAGGGATGACAGCGACTGGTCCTTCTACATAAACCTTCTTCCACCCCATGGGCCAGGGCAGTGTGAGACTAACGCATGCATGCAGATGGCATCGGCAAGATTGCCGCATAGTCCAAATTAGGATGCAAGTCAGCTCGAGTCATTACGGAGGCTTGGGGCTTCTAAGCTAATTTACGGTGACCTGCAGAGGCTAAAATGAGGCAGAATCTGGATTGTTCCCCTATTATGAGACTCTGGGAATGACTCCTCCATCATTGGTAAGACAGGATATTTAGAGCTGAAATCTTTAATATTTCAGAAGACATATCAAGGAACAGTCTTAGTGGTCCCCCCTATTTCCTGGCATCAGCATCACCTATAATCTGTCAGCCTATATGTATTGGGTGCTCCTCATATTATTTTTCTGTCCTATGACAGGGAAAGGAAACGGAGGGTGGAGGAACAGTTATATTACATGTGCACACGTGAGTGGTGTGACTGTCAGTGTGGGGATGCCCTAAGCTGTCACTGTTCAGGTTCCCCCCCAACTCAGAGACTGAGGCAAGGGCTTGTGTGCAGAAAGTGTGTCTGGAGGTGATTTCCTGATGTAAGAGGAGAGTGGAGGGAGGAGAGTCCACAGTGTTATCAAGGTCACGCTAAAACGTTTACAGGGGGAAAAAAAGCTGCGGTTGGTCAGTGGGGATCAGTTTCACTGAGGCATCCTGGGAAGGGACAGAAAGGCTTGCAGATTGTCTGCCTGAAGGCTGAGAGGCAGGAACATGTATCTACTAGCACCTGTCCTCCGCTGGTAGCTCAGCGCAGCCTTTGTGCAACCACCCTGGCCCTCGGCTTCCCTGGTCCAGCCATTGGTGCCATTTGCTGGAGGAGGGGCCCTCCATGCAGAGAACCTGTGCTGGCAGGAACTGTTCCCTCAAGCGGAGGTGGCCACGACTGTGTGACATGGTGACATGGACCACCAAGTTCCCAGGGTTTCATCCAGGTGTGTGAACCTGAAAAAAACACACCTTGATTCACAGCCCTTAGAAATAGTACTTTCTGGATCAGAGCTTAAGACTAATTAGATTTGGCCTATGCAGTCTGTATTTAATTCATTTATTAAGCACCTATTATGTTTTTGGTGCTGGGGTAACAAAAATGGATGGGGTAGTTTTTGAGATTCCAGTTTGGTACAGGAGATAAGCTCATTACGATTAAATGTGTTACCTACTCGAAGGAGGTATGCATAGGCACCTAATGTGGTTTCCTGGGGAAAGTTGCTTTTATTCCAAACTGAGGAAGACTCCAGAGGGAGGTAAGAGCTGGGACATACATATGTGTGTGTGTGTGTGTGTGTGTGTGCATAAAATTCTTCCTTTCAGAAGAGTTGTCTGCTTTCTGTGAATTATTTATTCTTATTGTCAAAATTCAAATCTAGAAGAATGGTAAGATTCATGGAGTGCAAAATGATCACACAATAGACTGGTTTTAGAGAAAGTGTATTTTCATCCCAATTCATATTTATGCTTTGGATACTTTTATATTTTTGGTTTCCCGGTAGTTACTTAAGACGCAGATGTAGAGAATGGACCTGAGGACACAGGGAGGGGGAAGGGTAAGCTGGGACGAAATGAGAGAGTAGAATGGACATATATGCATTACCAAATGTAAAATAGATAGCTAGTGGGGAGCAGCTGCATAGCACATGGAGATCAGCTCGGTGCTTTGTGACCACCTAGAGGGGTGGGATAGGGAAGGTGGGAGGGAGACAAAAGAGGGAGGGGATATGGGGATATATGTGTATGTATAGCTGATTCACTTTGTTATAAAGCAGAAACTAACACAACGTTGTAAAGCAATTATACTCCAATAAAGATGTTAAAAATAAATAAATAAAGAGCATCCATGCAGCTTATTCCTAGGTTAGAATTTGTATTCAGCCAAAGAAAACCTTTGCACCTGCCACTAAAATGCGTCCACTTCTGGGTGGAATGCACCAGCTGCTCCCCAGCCTCCGACGGCACGCCAGGCAGCTCAGGGCTGAGAATGAGGTATCATATCCCAGGCAGATGAAACTGGTGGGGAAATTTCAAGTCAACAGAATGCAATTACCCAAACTGAAATGAGGCCAGGGGCATATCAGGAGGCCCTTCCCATCTGTTGAGGAGAAGGATCACCAGATATTTAACAAGGGCAAGTGGTCAGGATCTTAGTTCTAGGAGTCATTTAAAAGGCAGGCACTTACACAAAGACTAAAGGAAAACTGCACCTGGTATGCAAATCATACCTCTTCATTTGAAAAGAAATATCATAAAAAAAAAAAAGATGACATTCCCCCCCGCCACCCAAAAAATAAATAAATAATTAAAAAAAAAAAAAGAAATAACACTAAGACCTAGAAGATCAGTCCCTTCTTGCTCTGGGAGGAAAGAAATGTTTATGGATGGAAATATTTCTACATCACCTCCTCTTAACAAGGACAATTGGTTATCCTGGAACTGACAGAAAGAGATTTCCCAAACCAAACTTATTGAATCCAATACATTTATCCCTGGTTGTAATGGACAGGTCCTTCCATTACCAGCTTATGGAACAACACTGTATGATTTTTCTAGGGGTCTTGACACAGCACTGTTTTTTACCAAGAAACAAACCTAATTTTTAGACTTTGCAGCAAAAAGAAATAAGCTGGGCTTGGACAGTAGCCTCTAACAGCTGCTGTGTGATGGTTGCTCATTGGAAACGTGGAATCCACAGGTCCATTTCAGCACATGGATCCCCTGCCTGTCTCCCCGTCCTGAGTAACATGTGTATCTTTCTCCCGGAGAGAACAGAAAAATCTGTCTCAGTCTCCAAGCCAATATGAACCCAAGTATTGCCACAAGCCCCCCACACCCCTTGTCAGGTAGAGATGAAGAGTGAGGCATCTTGTACCAGATCTGGTTTGATGGGAATCCATCACACTGAGAAATAGACTGGCTTTCCTATTTTCCTCTTAATAATCTGCCCTCTTTATGGACCAAGAACTCAGCATTTCCAACCTAAGGGAGAAATAACAGAAGGCATCACTGGGCCAGATGTCTCCTTTTCCAACCACTGCTTTGTGGAGGTGTGCTGTCCCCGGGTTCCTTTGTGCTGCTCCCCGAAGTGAGGTGCGACAAGCCATCTCTGTATCCTCCCTCAAGGGACTGTTCGATGCCATGCTGGTGATCCTTCTCTTCCCCCCTGGAAGTAGAGAGGAAGGAAAAGAGATGAGCTGGTAAGGGATCTTATTCAGCATTGGAAAAAAGAAACTTCCTTTGTTGGAGTGGTTCACTTTTAACTCTGCTTGCAAAGGCAACGATCTGGGGAACCTGAGAGGTGGCCAGGGCTGGAGGGGCTGAGGCAATGAGCTTTCATGTTTCACGCGGCTTCCACCATGGGAGGGAAGGTGCCACGGGCGCCCTGACAGGCTGAGTTACTTGCAGCATCTCTCTGTGTCGCCCCCCACCCACCCTCGCACCCACTGTGTGACAGCACACAATGTCATCATTTACCTGTCACAGCGGCAGTTAAGGTAGGAGATGGGGGTCCCAAAGTCCCAGGGTCTTCACACTGGTTTCTCCACCCTGCAATGCCAAACCTTCCCAGAAATTCTCCTAAGATGAGCCCAGACTGACCCATGGCCCATCCCAGCCATGAATAAGCATTGTTCTTAAATTCCTAACTCTGAAGAGGTGTAGGTATTTGATGGCTCTTGCTAAATTCTGACCTGTGCTTTAACTACTTTTCTTTACTAATTGGCCAGAACAGATTTCTTAACTTCATTCATCCTTTCTTTTTTTTTAAATTTCTTGATAATTTGTAACAACATTTATCTCTCACAAAGGAAAACAGAGAATTTATTAGTAAATGTTGACCTAGGGCTCTGCAAAAGTTAAAAACTTGGCATTATTATGTAGAGGTTTAGCTTATACTAATTACCTCTGAGTTTTACTAGCCCTATATAACAAGCTACCTTCTGCACATTTTATGTGAAAGCTGCTTTTCTGAAAGGATGAAAGTTGTTGGAGCCGGGAATGAATTAGGTGCTAAGTTTTATTTCTGACTAAATAATTCTCCTCCAGGTGGGGAAACTTTTAGTAGTTAAATTGCTAAAAATGAAGATTCTACACGACAAAAACAAATCTCCAAGCAGCAATTATTTGCCTGTGTTCTTAGCATTTATGAGTCTCAGTAAACAGTCAGTACATTTATGTTCCCCCCATTACCTTCGGTCATAAACTTCCTTACAGAAAAAACGAATAATTACGTTTCCTGACTGCAGAATGAGCATAAACATTCAGAATAGTGAAAACCCCTGGGTGGGACAGTTGGTGCATCTCGACTTCCCGGGATTGAACTATTTTCGAGGCATTGGCTAAAGAGTCAGGTAACTGTTTGGCCTTATTTTAGTTCCGCTCGGGGATGTCATCTCTAGAAGGCAAATCATAATCCATGTGGGGCTGTTACTGAATGCAAGTTCATGCTCGACACACAGTGAGGCCAAACGAACCGAAATGTTTGGAGCAGAGAAAAGTTTATTGCAGGGTCATGCAAGGAGAATGGGAGAAAACCCCAAACTCCCTGAAGCGTTTCAGCAAAGCACTTTTAAAGGCCATGTGAGGGAGGGGCGTGGTTAGTTGTTGCAAACTTCTTGGTGTCAGAATCCTTTGTTCTTGCATTGGTCCAGGTAGGTCAGGTCATGAGGTTCCTGTAAACCTCCAACAAGAAAAATGTTATTTTCAGTTCTGCAACTATTTATCTCTGTATGAATAGAAAAGAGTTAAACCCTTAAAGGTCAGAGCCTTGAGAATGGGCTATCCTGTATATTTCAGGTTATACGCGAAGCAAAGTCAATCAAATACAAAGGTTAAAGTAAAAGAAACAGATCTAATATGGAGTCAGATTTGTTCTTCCCTATGACAGGGCGGGCTGCTTTTGGATTTGGTGTCTCCCAGCACACAGCTGCTGGGAATGGCTGGGGGTCACACAAAGCCTGTGGCTCAGGTGTGTCAACCTCAGGTGTGATGCTGGTGTGAGTCTCCCATCCACTCTGGGGCCAGCCAGCGTACCCCTGTAGCCAAAAACATGTAGTCTCAACTTGGTTTAACAAGTGTATCCTGGGACCGTGGGATACTGGAGTCAGAAGGGGACCTTAAATGACCTAATCACAACCTTCATTTTACACTTGGGAAAACTGAGGCTCCAGCTAGGGAGTTGATTTCTTCAGGGTCAGTCACTCACAGTCAGAAGCCCTGCGTACCCTGGGTTTGGTACTCTTAAATGTCATCCCTGGGGTCAGGAAGGTGGCATAGGGTAGAGGGTAAGGAATAGACAAAGAAAAGAGAGTGAGTTAGGAAATTTGCAGGAATGAATATTTTCCTTTGTAGTTCATGTGGGTTTCATTATTCTTTGTATTGCAATCGGAAAAGACATCAATGCAATGTTTTCACCACTAGAAATGTGCAAATAGAAATGAGAGGACATAAGACAATTGTGTATTTCCTAGATGGGCACTTTTCAAACTCTCCAGTGAAGGACTTGTTTTTGTTTATTTCTAACTGACTAGCTGATATTTCTATAAATTACTAGAAAAATGAAATGCAAAAAGCAGACTTTCAAACTACAAGTCCACACTTTCATTACTTAGAGACAATAGACATAAGATTCTTCCTATAAAGTTGATGGACACTCAGCCTCAAGCCCTGTGCTCAGTAGATATGGTAGGGTCTGCCCATCAGCATTTGTCTGGGGACCACCCTCAGGTAGCGCTGTTCCTGACCGCCTTTTCCCTTGTATTTTGCACATTGTCTGGTTTGAGTGTTGCACAAATTGTCTTGGTTTGACAAATGTTGCACATTTGTCTTGGTTTGAGTGTAAAGACGATTGAAAATATTAGGCGTTGCCAGTTGTCCTTAAATTTAAACTCTATCAATTCTTGTGTCCTCTGAAAGGCCTGTGAACTGTGTCAGTGCATCGGTTAGGAGTAGGTTTGGCCAGATTTAGGAACTTAAAAATACAGAACACCAGATAAATTTGAATCTCAGACAAGCAATGAATAGTTTTTATAAGTATGACCCAAATATTCCATAGCAATATTTGGAATATAGTTATATTAAAAACATACCATTTTTCTGAAATTCGAATTGAATTAGGTGTGCTGTATTTTATGTGGTAACTCTAGTTAGTAGTATCCTTTCAGCTTAGACTTCTGCAACTCTGGATTTTTCCAGCAAGAGGAATCCGTCTAGCCAATCAAATCTGGCCATATCAACCCAACTTGCTTAGCTATTGGCAGGTGGAAGCTGGACGGTTGATACAAACTGATGATCTTCCTTTTAGAAAAATGTGTTTCCCATGTAACAAAGCAGCTATTCATCTTTCTCTACTTTGAGGCTTTTAGTTTGGGGTTTTCCAAAGCTCTGGTCCCACTAATGGCACAAGTCATGGCAGACGGTGTACTTGTAAGAACGGCCACTAGAATCTGCCAGTTATATCAGGACCAAATTGACTCAATGGACTGGAAATAGTGACATTCTTTGCATGGAAATATACAGGGAGGCATAGTGATAAACCAAAAGAAAAAAACATTCTTGGTTTCTACAACATATTGTAAACAAGCTGGCAGAGCTGCATCAATATTTTTTAAAAATAAATTCAATGAGAAACTTAGAAGTACAAAGGCAGAATTAGTTGAAGATAAAAATAAAATCTTAGATACGATGCAGTTTTATTTTCATCCTTTTGAAGCTATATCCTCTGCCATTGGTTGCCGTTATTTTTTCATTATCCTCATTGAATAAGAGAATAGGTCTTTAGGTCTTTTTTTTTTTTTTTTAAGACAATGGCTTTTTAATATTTTTAAATTAATTTATTTTTAAAATATTTATTTATTTATTTGGCTGTGCCGGGTCTTAGTTGCAGCATGTGGGATCTTCACTGCGGCATGTGGGATCTTTAGTTGCAGAGTGCAGGATCTACTTCCCTGACCAGGGATCGAACCCCGGGCCCCTTGCATTGGGAGCACAGAGTCTTAACCACTGGACCGCCAGGGAAATCCCAGTCTTTAGGTCTTAAATGAGAGTTTTGACTTTTTTTTGATGTAGAATTGATGCTTCCAGACTTTAAAGACTTAAACTTTTCTTAAATTGCTGTCTCAGGTAAGGAGTAAATGGCTACTTAAAACACACATGTAATTTATTTTGATATGGTCACTTCTGGGAGTTTAAATTTCCTCTCAACTAATAATAAAAATCTTACTTAGAAATATATATATATATTTTTAAACAATGTTTATTTCACTTAATGAAACATATGCTGATTTTAAGACAAATTGGAAAATGCCAAAATTCATCAAAAAGAAAAGTAAAATCACCAATAACCCCACCAGAAAGGGAAAGTTTCACTGTTGCTATTTTGATGCAGTTCTTCTATTGTCTATGTGTTTATATTTCATAGTTGAAAACCTACTGCATGTACAATGTTCTGTTTTTTCTGAATTTTTATATTTTCCATTAGTTGTTCAAGTTAAGCATTTCCCATATTGTTAAAAATGTTTTCTAAGGATCATTTTAACGGTTGAATTAACTTTATACTGTAATTTATTTAATCACCTAGAGTTGGACATTCAGGTTTCTCTAGTTATTTACCATTAAAATGCTAATGATGATCTCTTTTAGATTCTTAGAACTGAAGTTACTGGGTGAAAAGGATGGAGAGTTTTAAAGCTATATATTTTGTTAAGTAGACATTTAATAGAAATGTGTAAGAGTGCCCATTTCATTGATCTCCACTGCTGCCATATTTTCTTTCATTTTATTAATACATTCTCCAGAGAAACACAAGTAGTCAGATGTGTATTTGCACATATATATATATATATATATATAGAGAGAGAGAGAGAGAGAGAGAGAGAGAGCAAATTATTTTAATGGAATGGCTCACATGAGTGTGGGAGCTGGCTAATCACAAAACTGTAGGGCAGGCTGGCAAGCTGGGTATGCAGAGAAGAGCTAGTGTTGAGTCTTTAGTCCACCTGTAGTCTGGAGACAGACTTCCTTCCTTCTCGAGGGACCTCAGTCTTAACTCTTAAAGCCTTCAGCTGATTGGATGAGGCCTACCCACATAATGGAGGGTAATCTGCTTTACTTAAAGTCTACTGATTTAAGTGTAAATCATGTCTAAAAAATACCTGGCAACAACATCTAGACTGGTGCTGACCGTACAACTGGGCACCATAACCTTGCCAAGTTGACACATGTAACTGTGTATTAACCATCACATCTGTCATCCAAATAGAGTTTATGCTGTGTGACAGACAGCCACGCTCTTTCTTTCCAGTTTGCTATGAAGACGTAAGTGGCTTATTTAGGATGTTTCCGTATACTGTGAGTTTTATGTTTTAAACACAAAGGTTTTCTCATCCGATTTTGGAGTAAAGCATTTAAGATTTCAATCAAGGACACTGAGGAAAGAGCCTGAGTTTGGACCTTATACAGAAATGAGGCAGGAATGTTCCTCTACTACGTGGTAACTGGGTGAGTGTGGATCAGGTGGTTAAACCTGCTCCTTCTCAATTTTGTAAAGTGTGAAAAATCATACCCAGTTCCCAGGTACTTGTGAGTTTTCACTGAGGAAACATTTATAGGCATCTCCTCCAATGTCCAGTATGTAGTTGGCCATCTATATCTGTGTTCATTTACTTCTTTGCCTTCTTTATCTCTTAACTAGTTAACACCACACCCCAGTACTAACTCCAAATAGTCAGTGAAAGAACACTTTCCTTCTTCTGAGTGTTCAGTATGATAGCAGTTCTCCTCCCATGAAAAAAAAATTTTTTTTAATTTTATTGAAGTATAGTTGATTTACAATGTTGTGTTAATTTCTGCTGTACAACAAAGTGATTCAGTTTTATATATATATATATATATATATATATATATATATATATATATATATATATATATACACACATATATCCTTTTTCATATTCTTTTCCATTATGGTTTATCACAGGATACTGAATATAGTTCCCTGTGCTCTACAGTAGGACCTTGTTGTTTATCCATTCTCTATAAAATGGTTTGCATCTGCTAATCCCAAACTCCCAATCCTTCCCTCCCATACACCCCCTCCCCCTTGGCAACCACAAGTCTGTTCTCTATGTCTGTGAGTCTGTTTCTGTTTTGTAGATATGTTCATTTGTGTCATATTTTAGATTCCACATATAAGTGATATCATATGACACTGATCTTTCTCTGTCTGACTTATTTCACTTAGTATGATAATCTCTAGGTCCATCCATGTTGCTGCAAATGGCATTATTTCATTCTTTTTTATGGCTGAGTAATATTCCATCATATATATGTACCACATTTTGTTTTTATGCTATGATGGTTAATATTTATTTATATTTTATATTCTACCAATTTTCAGAACGTTTTTGAGTTAGGTTACAGTAAAAACATACACAGAGTTATTTAAAAGTCATGTTTTGGAAAAATATTTAAGGACATGGAAAGGTAATTGTTATATTAAAAAAGTTACACAGAGTTTCCACAATATTTTCACAGCTTTGTAAAAGAGAATACATATCTAACCTGGAAGAACATATACCAAAATTTTAAGAGGAATGATTATCTTTGAATTGTAGTATTTAAAAATTTTCCCTTTTCTGCATTTCAAAAGTACAATGTAAATCATTATTTTTGCAATCAGAAAAACATAATGTTATAAACGTACATGCATACATATAATAGGATAGAGGTGGGAAATAGCATAGAGAAAAGAAAGTCAGTATATTTTGTTCTCCTGAATAAATGAATCTAAAATTTACAAGACTTGTTCATTTTCTGAGGCTTATAAAACAGCTACAAATTGTTCATACTTAGTGTTTTAATTAATACACAATTTTTTAACATCTTTATTGGAGTATAATTGCTTTACAATGTTGCGTTAGTTGCTGCTGTATAACAAAGCGAATCAGCTATATGTATACATATATCTCCATATTCCCTCCCTCTTGTGTCTCCCTCCCACCCTCCCTAACCCACCCCTCTAGGTGGTCACAGAGCACAGAGCTGATCTCCCTGTGCTATGCGGCTACTTCCCACTAGCTTTCTATTTTACATTTGGTAGTGTATATATGTCCATGACACTCTCTCACTTTGTCCCAGCTTACCCTTCCACCTCCCCGTGTCCTCAAGTCCATTCTCTACATCTGCATCTTTATTCCTGTCCTGCCTCTAGGTTCTTCAGAATCACTTTTTTTTTTTTTTTTTAGATTCCATATATATGTGTTAGCATACTGTATTTGTTTTACTTTTTCTGACTTACTTCACTCTGTATGAGAGACTCTAGGTCCATCCTCCTCACTACAAATAACTCAATTTCGTTTCTTTTCATGGCTGAGTAATATTCCATTGTATATATGTGCCACATCTTCTTTATCCATTCATCTGTCGATGGACATTTAGGTTGTTTCCATATCTTGGCTATTGTGAAGAGTGCTGCTATGAACATTGGGTTGCATGTATCTTTTTGAATTAGAGTTTTGTGCAGATATATGCCTGGAAGTGGGATTGCTGGATCATATGGTAGCTCTATTTTTAGTTTTTTGAGGAACCTCCACGCTGTTTTCCGTAGTGGCTGCACCAATTTACATTCCCACCAGCAGTGTAGGAGGGTTCCCTATGAAACTTCAGTTTTTACTTTTTATGAGTATATTTCATTTCACCTTCCATGATTTCCTAAAGTAGCATGCATTAACCACTGATAAATAAATGAGATGATTTTAGATAATCATTTTATTTATTCATTTATTTAACGCACATTTATTAAGTGTGTATTAAATTCCAAGGACTGCTCTAGGTGCTGGGGATATAACAGGGAACAAGACAAATATGCTCCTTTCCCTTGTGGAGCTTAGGTATTAGCGGGGGTGCTACTCAAGCAAGGAAACCAATGAATACAGAATCAAACGAGAAGTAATGTTGGATTAGTCAGGGTAGGCTAGATGATGCTGTGGTAAGTCACCAAATCTCAATAGCATAATCCAACAAAGTTTACTTCTCATGCATGGCAAGTCAGTGGCTGGTCCAGGTGACCTATTCAAGGCAGCTGTTCTCACCCCTCTGAGATGCTTACTCCATATCAGCACATGCTTGCCTCAGAGAAGAGTGGACTGGAGAATCAAAGAGCAGCAGTTAAAGCTTTTGTGGGTGTTGCTCGTAAAAGCTTCATATTTTATTGGGCATAGCAAGTCATGTGGCCGTTCCTCCTTTCAGTGAAATGGAGAAGTGTGAGTCTTGCTAATCCTAGTGGTAAAGGAGATCCAGATGCGCCCGCCACAGTATTGAGTGCTACGAAAAATGTATATAGAGAGTTGGTGGATAGTGTGCATTTTTTAAAAAGATAATAGAAGCAAAATAAACATGAGCTTTATGTATATTATTGCTTAGAATTCTAATAAAGTTCACATGGATTTCAGAAAAAATTGAGCCAACTTAAAGAAAATTATTTTTATTGTTTCAAATTGGTACTCAGATATGAGAAAAAACATTAAGGTCATTTGTGAATGGTTGAAGTTTGAGACGTATTGATTTGTACGTCTCTTTGAGGACGTGGGTGATGATACCGTATTTATACTGGTGCCCTCGATTTTTCAGGCCCAGAATAGAGGCTCAATAAACTGTTGTTGAAGTTAATAGTGTTCATTGTTTTAAACTGCTCTTGCTTTTCTACTTAACTGTCTTGAACTATAGTCCATTGTAGTTTTGTCTTGAGGCTTGAAATTTTCTTCCAAGGCCAATTTTTATTGTCTTTATCTACATTAATATTTTTACATTCAATTATCATTTAAGTTTGGGCCACACATACTTGAATGGTAGTCTCTTTCTTTTCATTTGTCTCAGACATTTTCTTAAACCATTGGTAAGGATTCAGTAGGAGAAAGGAAAGTTGTAACATTAATGTTGGAATTTGCAACCTACCATCTTGTCTTTAAGAAAACAAACAATTTTTATGTTTCATACTCATTTGGCAACTGCTGGGTTGGAAAGAGATTTCACAAATTTGAATAAAGAGGGCAGGAAATGACACAATTTTTGCCTTTTATGTTTTACTCAAGGTCATGCATGTCTTTCTTAAAGGTAAAATAGAATACTCCTTTTGAAGATAATATGATTATGGTTTTTCCTTATATCTCTACTGTTCTTTTACTTTTGACTAAGTCTTTGTAATTTACAAAAATAAATCATCCAGGGCTTCCCTGGTGGTGCAGTGGTTGGGAATCCGCCTTCCAATGCAGGGAACACGGGTTCGAGCGCTGGTCCGGGAAGATCCCACATGCCGCAGAGCAACTAAGCCCCGGGGCCACAACTACCGAGCCTGCGCTCTAGAGCCCGCGACCCACAACTACTGAAGCCTGCATGCCGCAACTACTGAAACCCGCACGCCTAGAGCCTGTGCTCTGCAACAGGAGAGGCCACCGCAGTGAGAAGCCCGTGCACCACAACGAAGAGTAGCCCCCGCTCACCGCAACTGGAGAAAGCCCGCGCGCAGCAATGAAGACCCAACGCAGCCAAAAAAAAAAAAATTAAAATAAATAAATAAATAAATCATCCAGAGAGGGGACCCAGTTCTTCTCTGAGTGGCTAGGTCAAGAGCAAACCAGAAGAGTCTCTGTCTCTACCCAATTGACCCTTATTTCAATACCATCACTTCCCCATCTCTGGATGTATGTCTGAAACATCCTCTCAATTCTGTTAGCCAAGAACTTGTCTTAAATGAGTGCCTCTCCAGTCTGTGCTGTGAATCACGTGAATCTATAAGAGTCCATGCCCTTTGATGCAGTTTGCTGCTTTTGGATTTGTACAAAATTTGTTTATTTGGCAAATGGCACACAGCTGCCTTCTGATTTAGAGAGTGCCTTAAACTAGTTCCCTCCTACCTTAACTTGATCATTTAAATGGAAAGTGCTGCAGCTCCAACAGAGCAGACATGATATAAAAACTATTTCTGACATGACTATCTTGCCCCCCGAATCTCCATGGCTACTGGGATCTCTGAGGGAAAAAAAAAAAAAAAAAGAATAAAACACAGGTTTTATGATCCTCACAAGGGCTAAACTGTCTTTACATTATTTAAGAAAAGCTTTAAATGTTCAGTGAATGTTCTTAAGCTCATGACAATTAATGCCCAGAAAATACCGATAATCCAATGGAATAGAATAGATTTTGGGAAGTGGCAATTTGTGTAGAAATTGCTAATAGTATTGACACATACTGGGAACTTTGCATATAAGTGGGCTATAGCATGCACTGAGAGAAGTTATTTATTTGGCCTTTTATTTGTAAATAAGACAGTAGTCCTTTCCCTTTAAGGAGCATCTTGGCAGTTATGAATGAAAGAATACCGATGTCCTTTGTCCAAAGTGGCCGCGTTGGCAGAAGCCATCTAGGATCCTGATCCTAGGTGTCTTATAATTTGGAGGAACCCCAATCTTTCATTTAGGAAGACAGCATTCTGTCGTTGAAGATGATTTGGATAGAGTCCTGGCTGTACTGTTAACCATCACTAATTTAGCTTTCCCCACCAAATTCCACCAAGGCTTGTAGATCTTGTCCCAGCCTCATTCTCTACTCTTTACTCCTCTACTCTTTACTTGCTCCCTTCCAGCCCATGCACTATATCTGGCACATTCCAAAGACACATGCTTGCTGCCAGGCTTTCTGTTCTTACTGGTCCCTCAGCCTGGGATGCTCTTCCCCAGGTGCAGGCTTGTGTTTATTGAGCAGATCCAAGGTGTTATCAATGCTTCACATGTTTAACTCAGTGAATTCTCAAAATAACTGTATGAAGTGGGCAGTGGCATCGGATGGATGAGGCGCCTTGTTCTGAACTGTGTAGCACTATATCCCCTGCACCCAGAAATGTACTGAAAGATGGATATGAGTTGGGTTAGAGTTGTTTCTCATATTTAAGATGTCTTATTCTTCAAACATTTACGGAGCAACCATTTGGTGCCAGACGCCATGCCAGTTTTTAAAAAGATGAAGGTAAACAAGAATGATGGGACCCCCTCCTTTCCTGCTTTTCCTGATGCTCTTAGAGCATCGTAGAGAAAACAAGCAATTCATAGGCAGTGACATAAGATGAGCATTATATTAGCGTAAATACAAGGTGCTGTGGGAAAGCCAGAGTGCATAGGAAGCCACTGGGTGTGGGTGGTGCTGAGACCAAAGGGTGGGCTGGAGGATCTGCTGAAGGTGGGTCTGGGAGAGCCCCCCTGGCAGAGGGGATGACCAAAGATCCTGAGAGCACAGCCCAGTCCTGAAAGCAGGGCAGTGTCACTCAGGCACCAAACGTAGGGGGCAGGGTCTACTGTCTGCCTCTGGAGAAGAAAGTTAGGTTTTTAAGTGACTTGAAAAGTATACCAAAAGTCAGGACTCTATTGTCTGAGCAGTGAGATGCTGCAAAGAATTTTGAAATCAATGGGATTTTTATTTAGTATCTGATTCAGATGACTCTCTCCAGCTAGGTAAGTTGGAAGTAGTTCCATTTTCTAGATGAGACCTCTGAGTCCCAGAAGATCACATAAACATTGGCAGACTTGATTTAATTTTCTCAGTGACAGGGCTTCTACCTCCTACTCTCCACCCTCTCCCCTTCCTTCCTTCCGATCGTCGTTCTTGTCAAAAGTCAAACATAAAACTATGTGCCCACCATCCTGATCTGTCTCCAAGGAACCTACCTGCACTCACAGGGCTCCCAGAAACCAGACCCCTGCAGGAAGCCCATTGCCCCGGGGGTGGTAGGGCTTGTACATGGGACCACATTCTCTAGTCTTCTTGCCTAGGAAGCTGGATTTGTACCAGGAACCTTTTATCTGAAAAGGCGACTCTGGGCTGGGGAGAATACAGCCGACTTGACAAAGTCGAGAGGAGTTCAGTGCTGGTCTGCCCACGCTCTGGGCATGCGTGAGCCCTCAGCAAAACACAGCTGGCACGTCTAATTTTAGCCTCGCCTGCCTTGAAAAGGGACCCTTTAAGGAAATATATTTCCTCTGAAACAATCTGTATTATAATGTAGCAGCTGATAGACACGTCAGAATACTACTTATTATTGGTGGAGAAACACCCTGCCAAGTGATTATGATTTTTGTTCTTTGTGTTTGTGTACGATGATATCAGGAAAGTGATTAAAGCCTCCATGAATCATAAAGAGATAGACAGTGAGAGAAACAGTGATTTTATTTATCAGGACGATCATAAACCGAAGGGGACATCTCTTTTGATTTTTACAAAATGGATGTAATGATCAGATTGATTATTTCTGCTATGATAAGTTGCTAATTGTGATCTGATGATGCCTGGCTTGTTACGAGCAGTCCTGGAGTAGACTACAACATTTCTTCAATACTTACCATCCTCCACGTCCTCCGAGAAGTAAAAGGTTCGTTTTTAAAGCAGGTCTTGGATTCCTTCGGCTTTTAGTGCGTTCACAGGTTTTGAAAGCATCCGGGACACACTTTTTCCATTTTCACCAGCCAGCTTAGTCCGTCTGCCTTGATTTTTTCCTCTCTCCCCTTCCTCCCTTCGTCCTCCTGTCCCTCCCGGGGTCTGCTGTGTTTTGTTTCGCAGTGTGGCTTACCTGGAAACTTGGCAAGCAAAGCAAAGAAGGCAGCTCTTGTGCGGGGTTGATGGAGGGAAGGATAAGGAATCATCCGCCGCCCACATTTGAGTTCCCCGGGAATCAGCGGCAGCGGTAGCAGCTTTGCTGCAAAAACCGCTTTGCTATTCGAGATAGCCAGTAGAGGGAATCGGAACTTTGCTTGCAGCAGGGGTTGAAGCAGCCTTTTTTTTTTTTTCTTGGAGGAAAGACTGCAGCCTTCTGGACTGCGTACGCTGCTCCCTGGAGGGGCTCTCCGGGTCCCACCCACTGGCTGGAAGGAGGGGACGTGAATGAAAGGACAGGACAAGCACCGAACACCATGTCACTCTGGGAGGGACACAGCAGCAACTGAGCTGTGAGAGGTTTTTTTTTTTTTTTTTTTTTTAGTTTTTCTTTTCCCCTTTCTTTTTCTTTCTCCCCCCCCCTTTTCTTTTCCTTTTTTTTTTTTCTCTCTCTCTCTTTTTTTTTTTTTTTTTTTTTCGTTTTCTTTAAGGTGGGGAAAGAGACACACAGGAGACAGGAAGCTGATCTGCAAGATTTCCGAGTTGTGCTAAAAGGACTTTGATTTTTTTTTTTTTTTCTTCCTTTACAAACGCTGGCAATTGACATCACTACGGACAGCCGGGTAGAGAACAAACTGCCTCATCCCAAGTGGACCCCAGGCGAGAGCTGGGGAGGCTGTGTGGGGTTTTTCCTACAGATCCCCCACCTCCCTCTTTTTTTGGTGTGTTTCTTTTTAAAATTCTTGCTGTGTTGGAACTAGTGAGTGGTGGAAGACTCTCGGAAGCCTCATCAGTCATCGGGACTGTCAGGAATAGTGGTTCCAGAGGAAGCTCGGCCTGGGGCACATACCCTGTCATCCAGTTCCCTGCCTCGGAGATAGAGATTCCAGCTACATGGGCAAACGCCTGGATCAGCCACAAATGTACCCCCAGTACACTTACTACTATCCTCATTATCTCCAAACCAAGGTATGGCTCGCTCCACAGTCTGGCAGCAGTGGGGTGTCCTTCTGCACTTGGGATGGGAAACAGACAGGCATGTGAATTATTATTTACCGCCTCCCTCTCCTTACCCCATCACCTCTTCCTGCTTCTTTGAAATTAGTAACATAGCAATGGAGTTAATGAAGCAGAGAAGGATATAAGAAGAAAGCAAGCCTGGAACTGGTGCTTTCTCTTTAAGGAGAGATAATAGTTTTACTTGAGTTCCTTTGTTGTTATTTGGCTGCCTAGGTGTTTCTGATATCCATCAAGTCCTTGGCAGATGGGCAGGGTTGTTAAAAAGGAGATCATAACAGTAATGGTCAGGCACAAGAATACAATTTCAGGGGCTTTTCTGGTGAGCTCTTCTTTGTTTGTGGCTCTAAAAGGTTTTTTCCCACTGGATAGGACACGCCGGGGTGGGGGCGACTCAAACTTTTAACCGCTGAGTGTAGAATGAAAAGACGGGTGTGGGAGGTACACGGTAACTAATTCAAGTCTCTTAGAGTTTGCTTGGGTGCATTTTTGTTTTTTTTATGGCCTTATTTTATACTGAGGATGATTAGGATGCTAGAGAGTGAATTTAGGAGCTTTACAATAGATGTTCTTTACTTTTAGAAGCTAGACGTTGGCTGCCATCAGGAGGCCTGGGTCTTGAAAAAGAATGAAATATACTGGTGATAATTGGACATGAATTGGTTAAATACTTTAGGCTTTATGTGTGTGCTCAGATGATCATGAGGGGGCCAGTGGCAAGACCACGTCACTGAACAGTGGGTCATGCCAATCATGAACTTTATCCTGCAGTTCAGACATGGAAGACTCTCAGGTGTGAAATCACTGCTCCTTGTCAGTTACATCGGACTTAATTTTGGGGGAAAAATGTTGGTTGTTCCCCCTTGAATGCGTGGATTGTATTCCTTTATGGATGATATTATTTTATATTCCATTAGCCAGACTCTACCGTGTTCTTGATAAATACGCCGGGAGTGAACAAGGCATGCCTGAGTGATCTGTGCTGTCACCAGGACTGGGTGCTGTGATTAGGGTTTGGTAATTCATGCCTTAGTTAGCTCTCATTTATTCTCTCTCACCAAACAATGCTGATTTGTAAACCAGATCAGGCAGCAGACTTTCAGTATTATATTAAAGATTGTTCTTTTTTTCCCTTCCTTTCTCAGTCGCTTTACAATTTGCCCTGCCCCTCCAAGGTCGACTCACACTGCTTTTTGCCTTTGTGAGCATTTAGTTTGGGCTGCTGCTGAAATAAATAGACCAGCCCGCCTGCTCCAGTGGCTAGAGTTTTAACTCTTTGGGGGATTGGGAAGAGAACGCTGCCTGCCTTCCTCAAAGAAATGGCAAAGCAAGGACAAGTTAAAAGGGGAAATTTATAGTCATTTCTCATCCCCCAAAGAAACAGAAACAACAAACAAAGGTTGCATGAAAAATATCGCACATTCCATCCCCTTTAGTCATTTGGCTAAATTTTTCCAAATGTTTCAAAATTCATGCTTTCTTTTTGGTTCTTGTTTTCTCCGATGAAGTCTATTCAGAAAAGAAACTTTAGATCAAAATGAATGGAATAATTGCTTTTTGGTTTGAGATTTCTTTTAACCTATTGCTAGCAGGAAATAATGTCGGGCACATTATATTAAAGGCACAGGACCAGCTACACTGGTGGGAAGTGTGTGTGTGTGTGTGTGTGTGTGTGTGTGTGTGTGTGTGTGTGTGTGTGTGTGTGTTGTTTGGGGTAAAGAGGAAACATGGGGTGTTGAGGGAAAAGAGAGCTAGAAAAACAGAGAGGGAATTTAAAAATAAATCTGTTTTGGGGTCCTATGTAGTTTAGTGTTGTGTAGACAGGCAGCATCTGGATCTTGTTACTTTCAAGCTAGTCAAAGCCATCAACTTCTGGAACATTTTTAAAGAAGTTAGATCCATTAGGCGACCTCAGCTGATATTTGGGTAATCAGATCTGGGTGGTAGGGAGTATAAGATCAGCTACTTTGGCTATCATGGTAGTTCATATTGATTATTGCGTTGTAAAATTTCGACAGTGCTGTGAAGTTGTCAAATATCATTACAGTGGCTCTGAAATGACAGACATTAATGACATTCTTGGAAGCTGAAGATATGAAAATGTGCCCTGTTTGGGAACTTAGGCACTCAGGGAATGGGAGGAAGGGTCAATGTGCAATATTTTAAAATATGGGAACTTTCTGACAGCGTTCGCACTGTATAATAAAGTCCCATCACACCCCAGCATAGCATGAAAACAACCGGGTTGTTTCGGTAGCACTTTTTGCTCCTTTTACACTTATATCTCAAAATATAACCTATAGTAATTTTGAAGGAAATGCATGCTGCTTAGATTTATTTGCTAAGCCTAGGTGGAATTCCATAAAATCCACTGTCCTTCCAGCCTTGGCTTGTAGTTTTAATCCAATTTTAAAATCATTGCTTTTTAAAATGATGCTGATATGTAAAGAACATTTATGGTTGATAAAAATAGAATTCTGTGGTTGACAACAAAAATCATATTCTGGTGATACTGTGCCGTAAACTGTTCTCTAAATTCAGGTGTTTTTAACTAACCCACAAAAGCTATTTGCTGACATTAGTTTTGGTTGGAAAATCTTCATGGGATATTTATTATTGTATTCATTCAGAAAATGCCAAAATACTGAGCCTTCTCTTTCTACCTAAATATGTGTGTTAAATGCAGCTGCTATTTTCTTATGATAAAACAAAATGAAAACGGATTTTGAAATAAATGCAAATGTCTTCCATTTCCTCAAATGCAATTTAAGTTTTAGAAAAACTTGTGACACTTCCCTGCTTTCTCTGCTCCCCTTATTACCCATCACATTAGAACCAATCTCTTCATTTTGTTGCTTAAAAAGAAATAAAAAAATAGAAATAAGATACTTATGCTTTTGTTTCTTTGAATAAATTTCCAGATGCTTAAAATGTTATATTAGAAAAATGTATGTGTAAGTCAAATAAAAGGAAAACCCATGGCTGACTTGTAGCTGTTGTACCTTGTAGTAATGTGGGTATAACATGCTTACTCTCCCAGACCTCACATTAAAAGTTGTCACTTGTCAATTTTCCTTTTGACCAATTTTGTTATCCTAGCCAAAGAAGCAATTTCTAAAAAGAACATTACTTTTATTTAGAAGTAATGAAGAAATTTTGGTGACATGTCCTAATATTTCAATAAGAGACATAACTGGATTTAAAAAAAAGACTTTCATCAAAACGAATTTGCTGTTGGAAAAGCCACCCATAATAATCAGCAAGTTTTAGAGAAAGGAGACCAAAAAATAGTTTCTTAGCTTAATGATAATATATGCAATGATGTTTGCTTAAGTTGTAACATAATATTTCTCAAGAATTTTGTTACAGCCCATTCCAAATAACCAACCTGTTGCTATTGCATTATGAGACCCAGGGTGAATTTCAATCTGAATTCGAGGTACTTTGAGGGGGTTTTCTTGGAAAAACAAATGAGTTGAACTGGGAAAGGTAAAGAGTAAAACGTGGTAACAGCCTGGTGAGTTGATATTTTGCAGTTGAGAAATAGGTATTTCTCTCATATGTGATATTTAGAAAACTTTAGTCATCTTCATGAAACTTTAAAACTCACCCAAGCACACACAGCAAGTTTGTCTTTTCTTCCTTTCCACGCCCTTGCCATATCACTCTATTTCTCCCAGTTCAGTGCAGTTTCTAATCACTCTGCTTTTTCATCAGTCTGCTGCCTGCCCTTCTTTGGCCATCTGCTTCCCCAGAAGACCTTGAAGAAAGGGGTTCAGATCATGGAACCCTGACCAGGTCTCCCTGGCTGGTGGTACTCAGATTCTGTTCAGAGCCTGGTGTGAAGTTGGGGTCAGGTGGAGGAGTAATTCATCACCAGCACACTGATTTCAGGCTGAATTTCCAGCCATCTGCAGCTGGACAGCCGCCCGGCCCTGAAAGTCTAGCTGGACCCCAGTTGTGCCATGAAAAGAGCAGACACTTGAAAACACAAGGCCAGGGCGGCCTGCAAAGGAAGAGGGAGCCTCCCGTGGGGCCAAGGATATTCTTAAAGATGTGAATGTACAGGTCCTACAAAAGCAAAACAAAACAACCCTTCACACATTCCTCACACATGAAAATGTAGAAAATCTTGCAGAGGGAGGGAGTGAGTTTAGAATTTCCTTAGTACTTCCTGCCTCAGATTTGCATTGATAGTCAGAGTTGGTAACTTGCCAGTTACCAACCAGTTTTGTATGTTTCAGCCTTGAAAACTCCCAGGTACTGTTTTCCTTTAAAAGACTGAAACATATAAAACTGGTTTTCTAAAAATCTTCCAGCAAGATAATTTTTTAGGAATAGCTCCACATATTTCTTTCACTTCCAGGGGGTTATAGGATAGCATGAAATGATGATCGATCTTGTCTCGTGTTAGAATGTATACTATTTTAATTGGTTTTAAATGAGAGAAACATAGAAACAAGAGCCTACCTTGCCTTTTCAATTTGGTTTTTTTTTTTCTTTACTCCTCCAAATCTTTGTTTGCGTTGGGATTTTCTTTCTCTAATGTCGTCATTGTTTTCAAACACTAAGTTTGGTGCCTACTAAAAGGAGTAGAAATGTAAAAAGTTCATGGTGTTTTTTTTTTTTTTTGGAATAATTCCAAACTTAAGGGAAACACCATGTATATTTCTTTGAACAGTATCTTTCCAACACATTTTCCTTTCATTTTCTCTCAATTTGGAAAAAGAAAAACAGAATTATAACTCAAACCTATTTCCATGAAGTAATAAAATGTATTTGAGGGTTGGAGGTAGGGGCCACGTGAAGGAAGAGGCTATAGAGAAGGAAGGATGCACATCATTCCAGGTCTTTCTGGCTCCAGGAATTCTGGAAAGCTTCGTTTTTGCACCAATATGATTTACACGATCCTTTTTGACATTATCAGTCTTTTTGGCAGAGAGGAGTCTCAGTCACAATGATGCCCATGCCAAATTCTAAGAAAACCAGGGTTTTCCTTTAAAAGAAGATCTTTGGAGTGTTGGACTTCTTATTCAGAGTAAATGGTTGATGTTTATCCAAAATTGACTTCAAGTACTACATTAAAATTGTGTTTTGTAACAGCCTCATAAGCCACAGCTGTATGTGATTAAATAGTGTAATATCAAAAGCATGTGAGAAGAGACATTTTTATGCTATAGCTGTTCGCAGCAAGAGTACAGATGGGGCTGAGGGGAGCCCAAGAGCAGAAATGTGTGTGGTGATACGTGTGTTGTTGAGGATATGTTATGATACGTTGTGTTGAGGGTACGTGTTGCTATTTTTGGCAGTAGTGGGAAAAATGCTGAACTATTTTGGATGTGATTAAAAATATGCTCTTTGAAAATGGAAACCAACATAAAATACCAATTTTTATTTTAAATATGGAATGCCATTTCATTGCAAAACACATAGTTACTGAATGGATCTGAAAGAAATACAGATGGAAAGATGAAAGTTATTCCCATGAAGCACACATTCAAAGAGCAAAAGTGAAGTTTTTCCTTTCTGTTTTGAAATTATAAATGGTTTTCTTCTCTGTTTCGTTGCTACTTTAATCTATGGAACTATTGTAAGAAAACCTTCAGGCCATTTATCCCTAAACAAAAGAGTGATACATAGTAAGGATCAGCGACTTAGAGCAAAATAGGTAGCAGTGTGATTCTTTTTTAAGATGTTTGAGAATATGATATTCAGTTTGGTATGAATATTAATATTTTGTTGCTAGTGTTAAAAATTACATAGTCACACAAGGAGACAACTTTTGTTTCTATTTCTTTAGCAGGGATGTTATAGTAAAGAGGCTTTAACTACAATGTTTTTGAAAGACTGTTCATGAAAACTATAATCTCTCATCTTCTAGAGATTATCAATCTATAGGATTACTAATACTAATAAAAGATTTATTACTAAGTGATCATTTTCAGGGCCTTGAAAAAACCTATAGAATTGGCTATTTATTTTCAGATTTCAAACATTCAAAAGCAATTTTCAAAAGGCAAGAAGAGGTGTGGACCGAGGTAGGATTGGATTGTGTTTGTTTTGGTTTTCAATTTTTCTTTTTCAAGTTGATATTGGCAGAGAATTTGTTCACATAACTTTATTTTTCCATGTAGGTTTATTGGTCAGGAAATATATACCATGTAGAATCAGATATCTGAATGAAGTTTTGCTGTTCAGAACATCAACCTCTAATATACATCCAATTTCTAGAGGATGGAGAGTAAATTATAAGACATTCATTCTGCTTTTCTTTGGGAGAATTATCTGATTTGTGTGTCAGTGAGTTAGTTTCTAGGACAAGTTCCCTAAGATCCCTTCCAGGCTTAGCATTTGTGACTCTTGCTTTGAGATGGATGAGGCTGCTTTGATATATTAGGGATATTTGGGAGATGACCTTGGATTTGTGTCACTGATGAGTTTTTGTTTGGGTCCTCAGCGCTTTCTACAGAGCAGATCAAGCGCTGCTTTGCCGACCCTGGAGGCTTGACACAGGAAACTGTCTGCATCCTTCACCACATCTAAATCCAGGGCACCCGGAGAAACACCCCTATCACCCAAGAGTGGGTGGAGAACAGCTCCCAGGGATGAGGCCAAGTGACAGGCACTCTTTAATCATCATTGCTGGCTTTGTCGTGGTTCAAGTTTTCTTCCTTGAGTGGGTAAAATTAGGCCTTATGCGAATACTTGCTCTCTTCAGGTGACAAAAGAGCTGAATAGTGATGCATGTGTTTGGCTAAACCAGTTGATCTCATTAAGATCCTGACAGCCCTAGTTTCATGAATGAATCTAAGAGCTCGTGTACATGTGGAAATAACAATTGAGAGATGAAATGCTATTTTGACTGGAGTTTGCAAAACCTTCAAATCCCTGAACTTCTGAATAGTAACCTTTAAAGCGCGGGGAAAAAATACTCTAGTAACCAGAGTGCATGGTATTGTAGGAGAAAAATAATATCTTCTCCAGGACGCATAAACAAAAACATTCTCTTTTCCTCTCTTTCTCGCTAGGTATTCTTCTTGGTCCCCCTCAAAGCCCCTGTTACCTGAGTTAATGAAAGTAAATGGAACCCTGAATTTTGTTTTTATGAATGACTAACAAATACCAAAAATAAACTAGACTACATACACAGTCAAGGCAACCCTGATAATATCCTTTCCTGTTGTGTGGAAAGTAAGGCACAATAGAAGTAAAATAAATCTCATGATATTCTAAATATTGGTAGTAAGTGTTTTGGGGAACTGATTTTTAACTTGTTCTAGAATTAGTTTTCCTATCATTATACCGTAGGGTTAAGAAATTGGCATGTATTGCCAGATGCAGGTGACCTTCTGTTTATCTCATTCTTAACTGGTGGTTTTCAAGCTGAATATGGATCATGTATAGAATTTAATGAGAATTTTGGAGAAGTCTTCCTATTTTTACCTAGGGGCTGCTATTTATCTTAGATTTCTGATTGATGACAATTTAGTGAAAAAGAAAATGGGAAACAGAATGCTATCTGGTTTTCTGGAACTGTTTAAGATTTCTTAAAAGGTTTTCTTATGTATGCAAATCATATTTGAGGCTATTACTGATGACTGTAAACTCTTAGGTTGACCCTTTTAAAACTTATTCACACAGATTGGATGGTGGCATCCTGAATATAACTTAGAACTAAGGTAACTTAAAATTCAAGCAAATATACATTTTTTCTCTCTTTCTTTATTTTTTCATTTTTTAAGCAAATATACTTTTAAAGTCCCAAATAGTTTTTTAAAATCTTTCTTTCTTTCTTTCTTTACTTACCTGTGCCGGGTCTTAGTTGTGGCATGCAGCATCTTTTAGTTGCAGCATGCAGGATCTTTAGTTGTGGCATGCGGGATCTAGTTACCTGACTAGGGGTTGAACCCGGGCCCCCTGCATTGGGAGCACAGAGTCTTAGCCACTGGACCACCAGGGAAGTTCCCCAAATAGTTTTGAGTAGATGAAGTATTTGAAGAAGTGTGTACAAAGCTTGGAAGAAAATTTCAGACTGTTTTCAGGGATACCATACAAGAAAACCATATGACATACCCATGATGTTGAATTTCTTCTTGAGAGATGAGAGAAGCAGATTTTTTTTAGCTTGATGCTAGTCCCTTGAAAGGTTGTGACAGCTCCTGTGTTTGCCTTGGTCTTGGCTTTCAGCCCCTCGGTCTCTTGTTCATTGCCAGGCATACCAGTCGAGACTGTGCCTTCAGAAGTAAGGATGTTGTGTTGTAATCTAGGTAGGCAGGGAAATCTGAAAAGAATAAAGTTCTGATGTTCTTTTCTCAATTTATTCCAAAAAGTTAACCATTGACTTTACACTTTATTATTCATCTGTTAGGACAACTGGACTTATGTTAGCAACAGGGAATTTTCCCTTTCTGGCTTGTTCTTGTGTTTTACTTTGTTGATAAGCTGGAAAAAGATGAGGAAAAAGTGCAAGGGAATAGGTCAGTGAACAGGGAAAAATTCTGATCTTTTAAATAATTTTATTGAAGTATAGTTGATTTACAAGTTTGTGTTAATTTCACATGTACAGCAAAGTGATTCAGTTATACATATATATATTCTTTTTCACATTCTTTTCCATTATGGTTTGTTACAGGACACTGAATATAGTTCCCTGTGTTATACAGTAGGACCTTGTTGTTTATTGATGAACAGGGAAGAATTTTTCTCCAAATTTAGTGATGTCCTTTAACAATGGGAGAAGTAAAGGGTCATTCTAAAACCTCCATATTTTCTGAACACTTTAGGAGCCTCCCACTTCTCAACAAATATATTAAACACATTAAAGTGTACCCACATTCCACATCAAATTATATTTTTTGCAATAAAATATGGAAAGAGTTTTTATTATTTTGCCACTAAAACTCTCTGAGTATGAGTAAATTCATTTATGTGTGCTTGTGAATTTATGTGCACTTACCATCTTGCATATGTAAGTGTTCTTGAAAAATGAAAAAAATTTAATCTACAGATCTTCTTGCGGTACAAAGAAAGATTATTTCGGTCTCTACTAAATAGAACAATGAATAAAGTTGGCAATGTATTATGCTTTGTAGAAACAAATGTTTGCTAATTTTGGTTTCACAGTTTTCTTTTTCGTTTGGAGGCAATACATTTTTCTCATCTTGTCAGTGCTTTTGTGGGTCCCTAAAGTGGTCGGAGAGCCTGAAAAGCTGGCCATATCTCTACCTACTGTGACATTTTGGCATTCAAGATATCTCTGTATTTTACTAATCCCAAATTTCCAGGGCGGGACATGTGTTAGAACAGCACAGTGTATTGGAAAATGTCATTAACATTCTTTGGCTAAAATATGTCACAAGCAGATACATTGGATTGACCTTTGGTGGTGAGAGCAATTGAGAGTTCCAGATCTGGGTGCCAGGTTCACAGAATTTTTTCATTGTGCAATTGGTAGAATTGTTTACCAATTGGAAAGAAAAAGAGCTTGACTGTAACAGGTGTTTCCCTGGGCTCTCAGCTTAGGGTCCAAGCAGGAGGCAAGTTCCTGGCACAGTAGTTATTTTATGGCATAATCTTTTAAATTCTTCTGTTTCTAAATAGGGTCATGGGTTTTTTACATGTATTAAAACGGCCACCTCCTCCTGTTCCCCAAGTCCACGATTATTCACCTTGGATGACTTCTCTTGGTTTCCAGAGGTCCCTGTCAACCCTGCAACATCTGTGTGCCTCTGAAAGCAGACAGGTCTGCACATATGCACACCCCAGTCAGATCCACCACGACTCTCACAGTGGGTGAGCACCCTGAAGATACTGCTTCTCTAGCCCTAAGCCAAGCACGATGCTTCCTTCATTTTTATTCTGATTTTTATTATTTTCAGTAATATAAGAAAACAAGGATGCCAGGTCCAGAGCATGGCCTTCTCCCCCCACCTCAGTCAAGAAGGACTTTTCTCTGTCTCTCTAGACCCCTGCATATGCTCACACCGGAAAACTCCCTCCCCTCCCACAATCTTGAAGGGAGAATTCTCATAGTCACCCAATGTTTTGATTCTCCTCCTAATTACTCAGTTTTCCTTCCCAGCCCTCTAGCCAGATCTCACCAAATTTCATCAGCAGATTCAATGAATAAGCTTTGATTTCTCTTTCACAAACATAAAACACACACACACAAGCACACACACACATTTCTGGAAACTTTAAGAATTGTTTCAATGGTTCTGATTTTCTCTGAGGCTAAATGACCACTGAGAAATATGGAGGGGCAAAGTGGTCTTAAGGAGACATATACTCATTCTTTTCAGGTCTAATAAGTTTTTTGCTGCTAGCTGATGGCAAAAAGGGATGAGTCTCACCAAAATACAGATGACTAATAACTTTTACTTTCTTTCAAAAATGTAGTATCTTCCCATGATCTGAGATATATTGATAATGTATTATGCAAATTAGATATATATTATTTTCCTCCATTATTCTTGATAGAGTTTTTTAGAAATCTTATTGATAGATTGACTCTAATTTTTCCCCAATTTCATTGTTTATTGTTTATATTGTGGAAATTCTAATGATCCTCAAAGCCTGTAATGATGAGGCTGTCAATAGCATGGTAGAAAAAACTGGCAGTTCCATGATTTTAATTTTACAAGTGATTTAGGAGAAGCACCAAGAAAGATAAAACAAAGAAAAGAAGAAAGAGAAAATAAGAGGCTAATGTTATCAAGTTCTAATTTATTTTTGAAAATGTCTGGAATTTGACTATTTTCCTTTCCAAAGGCAAAGAATAAGAGCTGTTTGCAAAGGAAGTGATAGTTTAGGAATCAAAGAACCATCTTCGGGAAAAACTTTGATGTGAATATAGAACTTGATTTGGAGGAGTCATATATTTGAGACTTTTGGTGTCTTGTGAAAAAGTAAAAAAAATCAGTGCTTCTGAGGACAGCTTAGTGCTTTGTTCTAGCACAGCTTCGTGCTTTGTTCTGCTTCCACGTATCAATACACTTGATAACTTCCAGCACCTGCTTTTCTTGTTCTGGTTTACCCATCACTCGTTCCTACCGACGACCTGGATAAAAGCCTTATTGATGCTTTTGACTGGAAACAAGGGTGTTTTTTAGAAGGATATTGAAATAAAATTTTTACACGTATTTGAAATTTCTATGTATAAAATGTTCATATAAAATTTTTATCTGCTCAAAAATATAATCACGAGCGAAGCTCTGTTGTTCTATATAGAAAGGATCTAGCTTTGAGTGGGGTAATCCAATAGAATAAGTTATGAAACTAGCAAAGCTGTATTGGCATAAAAATTGTACAATGCTAACCAGATGGCAGTGATGTTTGAGGGCCACTGATGTGCCCAGGGATCCACAGAACTGTTGAATTGAAGATGTGAATGCAATCGTGCTTAAGTGCCCTGGCTCTCAGCACATTCATATGTTAGAGGGTGGGTCCTGGTGAAAGAGTGTCTAGATTTCAACACGGTCATTGCAGTTTAGGTCAATAGCGGTCCAAGAAAAGTTAGCTATTATTGTTATTATTATTCATGGTCTGTCTTTTCTGCCAAGTTCATTTTACTCACTTCTCCATCCTTATTCCATTTAGGATGTCTGTCTGCAGTGACCTCACATTTACACTGCATCCTCTCAATCTCCCTGCCTTTCCCAGATTGTCCTTCCTGGGAAACTAACTCTTTTCTTTCTGTTTCACAGCTTCCACTCCCCTTGCCCTTTCCCTCTCACCCCTTTTCTCCTATCCTCAACTTGTCTGCTATGGATTTGCCTTCTTTGCCTCCCTGCCTTTAGCTCCTAAACTTCTTCCTCCTTTTTGTTCCCTTTGCTCTCAGTTTCCTCTTATCTTTTTAGTTATTGCTTTTTATTTTTTTCCCATTTCTTTCCAAGGTAGAGTGGATTGGATTTTGACTTTCTTTTCTTGCTTGGTTGTAAATCTATTTTTGGCTTTCAAATATACCTTTACTTATCAGGATCAGATTTGTTTCAGAGTTAGTCTGTGAACCCCCTGAAGACTAGGACCACAGGGTCTTCATCTTTGAATGCCCCGCAGGATCCAGTAGAGTGCCTGGTGCAGGCTGAGTGCATAACAGAAGGTTTTTAGCGTGTATTAATCTGTGTTGTTCAGTGTGTCTCATGCAGTCCTCTGTTGCTGAAGGCAGTGATTTTTAAAACCAGAGTTGCTGAATGTTCCCTTCACCTCTGTGATGCTTTATGTCAAAAGGCATTTTGTGTAGCAGAAATAAGTCTTACTAAAGTAAATTCTTTCACATATACCAACTGATATATCACTCCCTACCCCACCTTTCTCCCCTGAAACATGTGGGCCACTAGGACCCCAGGACTGTTGGCTCGAGTTAGGTTATGTACGCAGCTAATGGGACACACTGTGATAGCAGGTGAGCTCAGTCCGAAACTGCAATAGGAAGAGAAGAGAGAGAAGAGAGAGAAGGGAAGAGAAGAGAAGGGAAAAGAAGGGAAGAGAAAAGAGAAGAGAAGAGGAGAGAAGAGAAAAACTGACACAGTGTTGCTTCCCAAGATGCTGGCAAGAACATCAGAACGCATGCCAACTTGGAAGGACAGAAGTGGATTTCAAAGACAGCCAGTATTTGGAAATTGGGGATGAGAATAAGCAAGGAGGTCAGGACTAAATGGCAGTGGTGGTGGTTTGAGGGGACTGGAGAGGCCATTCCTGAGCAGTTGCCAAGACTGTCAGCTTATATATTCAGCTTCCTTCCTTGGGTTGGCGGAGAGTTGGACATATCAGGAGGTGAACTCAGAAGACGCAGCTAGGAGATGGGTTGAGTGCTAGGCCCATCTTTTTGTCTATTTTTCTTATTTGAGACAGAGAATCTTGAGTATAATAGTCATATATTATCTCCCTATGCCATGTAAATATCCACAGCAATATGGATTTTTTTAACTCAAAATTTTGAAAAGACAACTTCGAAGACCAAATAAGACTGACAAAATGCCTATTTTGGGAAAAGAAAGCTCTAGTTTCCCTATACAATTAACTAAGCAGGTATAAAGATATGTCGGAAGTAACGATAGATGATATAAGATGGGATTCTGATGTCAACTTCAAAGGCTTCCTCACTAAGGAATGTATGGAAACAATAGCCCAGTTGTGGCTGCAAACTGTGTTTTTGGTTTGGATGCCTCTTGATTTTTCCAAGTTGTGTTGAATCTCTTATGTTTGTTCTGCAGTTTTGTATTTTTTTTTTCTCCACCATGTTCTTTTTTTGCATCAAGGCTCTTATTACCATTTGTAGAAAATATAGTCTCTATATATGTAATTCCTCAACATTTAGTAAATTTTTCTACTGCAAAGTAATCCAGACTAATCGTATCTAGTGAAACAACTCAAGATATATATTGAAAATATTAATAATCTTCTTCTGCACACCACACTGGTCTGTGAAGAACTCTCAGAAATAACATATGTTAATACAAAAATCATATGTGCCCTTCTATAACATTCTTTATGCTCATACAAACATACAGTCAGATCTATGGTATCTGAGATCAAACTGAGCAGGTTATTTTACTCCTTTTTTCAATGGAAAACATACTTTGTGCATTCTCCCCAGTTCACTAGACATGTCCTGTTTTTTAATTGTCAGGGTAATTGTTTCTAGTGTGTTTGCATCACATTTTATGCAAGTGTTGCCCATCGATGGGCATGGATTTTTTTTTGCCACCGTTTTGCCATTATGAATAATGCTACAATAAATGTATAAGGTACTCATTTCAATACTGAAAATTGAATCATTTATCTTCTAAGCAGGTTTGCTTCCTTTTAAACACTGAAAAATGCCTTGATGAGTTCCTTATTACACAAGGATTGACATCAGTGCTTGGATTCTTTTTTTTTTTTTTCATTAAGCAATACCCGCCATCATTTCCTCATTTCTTGGCATTGCTCTACCCTTGATCTTTTTTTTTTTTTAACATCTTTATTGGAGTATAATTGCTTTACAATGGTATGTTAGTTTCTGCTTTATATCAAAGTGAATCAGCTATACATATACATATATCCCCATATCCCCTCCCTCTTGCGTCTCCCTCCCACCCTCCCTACCCCACCCCTCTAGGTGGTCACAAAGCACCAAGCTGATCTCCCTGTGCTATGCAGCTGCTTCCCACTAGCTATCTATTTTACATATGGTAGTGTATATATGTCCATGCCACTCTCTTACTTCGTCCCAGCTTACCCTTCCCCCTCCCCGTGTCCTCAAGTCCATTCTCTATGTCTGCATCTTTATTCCTGTCCTGCCCCTAGGTTCTTCAGAACCTTTTTTTTTTTTAGGTTCCATAGATATGTGTTAAGTGCTTGGATTCTTAACCTGAAGATTCTGTGTCCTGTGGGACTGACCTGCCCCTTTGTGTTGGAGTGATAAGGGTTATTAAAGTCTGTTCCTTTGGGTGAGAAGACGAACTTCCGGATTGAGGCTTGAGCTGAAAGAGAGCCTCTCACATTTGTCAGAAGAAGAAATGTCTCTTTGTGTGTGTGTGTGACACCCTCATGGGGATCCCAGCGGTGCTTGGGGTCAGCAGGACCAAACATTTCTTTGCTTCTTGTCCATCCCATGGGGCCACACTTGTGTCCCAGGTTGATCTGCTTTGTCTGCCACACATATTCCAAGTTGAAAGAGCAATAGCAGGCGAGGACAGCCTCAGGCAGCCCAAATCTTCCTAAGCGGTTGGAATCTAGCTGAGGCATTTTTGTACTAGAGCAAATATTCGTGTCCCAAGAGCTTGGACATCAGGATTTTCCTTTTTATGTTATTATCTTGGGAATACTGCAAAATTATATTTTGTGATAGCCCTCATCTGGTGGACTTGTTTGGTGCTCGTTGACCATAGGAGGAATGTCCTGGTATATTAACTGAGCTGGAAAAATGACTCTGGAAAATCTAATGAACCTCAGTGAAATCTGATTTTGTTTCTTTTTTCCCCTGTACTTGCCCTGTTTCTCACTTCCAATATAAATTTTAATTAAAGTTAAAACATGGCAATGAAAAGAAGAAAACAAAAGATGCAGAAGATGCTATGCTGGGCTGATATAGAAATATTTACCAACTGAAATCCATCTAGAAGACAGTAAGATCATAAAACCTCAACTGTTTGCTCTTCCTATAAAAAAGGTAAATCAAGGACATGTATTTCTAATAACACTTAATTCTATTTAATGTATTTATATTTCATAGCCTTTTAAAGTTTGATGATCAAGTTCCACATGCTTCTTTGGAAACTCAGGGAGTATCCTAAACATAGACCTGCAAGGATGACTTTTTTCTCTTATTTTGTGTATGAGATGAGAAGGAGAGCTTAGTTCAACACAGGAAGGCCAATTTAGCATTTTCTCTTTTTACAACTAGAATACCGACCATTTTTTAACCCATGCTTAAAAAGCAACAGTATACCGTACTTCATATATATTTAATGCAAGTTGAAACATTTTAACCAAGTTTGGAAAAGGAATTTAATAATCAGAAATGAAAACAGCGCTTTGGTTAGGTGAAAGGACTCTGAGAGAGAGGTCTGGGAGGCCAAAATTTTTTGATTCTAGAACTTGCTTTAATACCATATCCCCAGGGTTTCCTGACCTTTTTGTATTTCAGTTTCCTGCCACTTCTTCCCATCATAAGAATATTTAGTTATTTGGTAAGAATGTCTTGACGGTCAATATTAGACTAGTAGTAATGTGTTTCAGGGTTCTGTAAAGAATGCCAATATATTAACATATTATGAAAATGATAAAATATAAATAAGAACCATTAACTCCAAGAGATTGTTATAAGTGATAACAGTAAGAAGAGGGGGACTGAGAGGGCTAAAATTGACTTGATACATGAATATAATGGACCACAAATCCTTATAAGAGCTCAGATCAATGCCCTTCACCGAAACATTTCTTTGCACTTCCATTATGTTTCTCCGGCCTCCATCAGTTGGATTGAAATCATGTAGAGAGATTTGCTTTCAGTATTTCTCATACTTCTTCCATGATTTTTTTTATTGTGGTTTTGTTTTGGAAAGCAATGCAGGTCTGTTTCAGTGCTTCATAGAAAACTCACCCTGCAGTCTGAGATGAATCTATTGAGAAATTGTCTGGTTTTTACATTGCTATATTTCACAATACTTGCACTTTCCTCATTTAAGTTCCCAGGATGCTTTTTGTCCCCAAAAGTAACTAAATTAGAGGAGGGAGGGGTGACATTTTCTTGTAGCCATCTTATAGGGTGTCAGCCCCTGCTTCCCTAGAGCTATAGCTCGTGTTTAAAAATGCTTTGAGTGAGCTCGTGTTTAAAAATGATTTGAGTGAGGCCAGCACTGGCTCTGGGTGTGGTATTGGGTTTTAACTAGATAATTTTCCAGACTTGTTCATTGGGGAATGAAGGAATTGAGATTTTTTAGTTTCTCCAGCTTACACTGAGTTTTCAAATATTATCAAACTTGCTCACATGTAACATCGCTGAACTTAATTGTAATTATTTGTTAATCTTCTTCCAACTGTAACGACTTCCCTCACCTACATCTTCATGCTCAAAACCCAAGGGCCATCTCAAAGGTCTTCCAGCTGTGTGACCCTCAGTCCTTGCCCAGCATCTGGTAGGTGCTTGATAAATGTCAACTGATGACATAGAAGTTGTTACGTATCCTGAACTCTAGTAACACTTATTGATAATACTTATGCTTTCTGGGCACTTAACCATTTTTTCTTCCCCTTGTTTTTTTCCGAATAATTCAGCCCCCAGAGGAAAGAATCCTTGTCCTCCTCTTCCTTGTCTCACTCTCAGACCCTACAACAATGACCTGCATGTAGGCCATGCTCTAACTCTCTAAACATCCTTTAATTGATTGTAGAATCTTCTGGAAAGTTGAATGAAACTACTCCATATTTATCTGTGCTTCTGCTACAGTTTTCTTTATTCCTTTTTAATTTCAAAATAACGCCGCACTTTCAATTCCAAAGATACATAGAACTAGGAAGGAAATATAAAGGTGAAATTCTCCTCAAGGTGTTTGGCTTTTTTTTTCTGTAAAGTATTTGCTTTATTCTTGCTCATTCTCATGTTTACTCTCAAGTCAACATTGACTTAGCAAAAAACAGGTGTCTGTGTACACCTGCTGTCTCCCACACCTTCGTGTATGTTTGGCTTGAAGATGCTTTGGAAAAGGAGGAAATAAGATTTTTCAGTGTTTGTGCACTGTTGAATTATAATATCTTATAGTCCAGTGCTGTGCCAATTTATTTCGTATCCTATAGTTATTAAGAAGTGATTTGGAACGTGGAATTTCTGAATGTGAAATCCAAGGTGTCAATCAATGCACGTTCATAGAGCTCTTCCTTAGGCTGGCCCTGTATAGGGGGTTTTGAGACAGGCTGGGACCTTGGGGCCCTTTACAGCAGCGCTTGCACATGGACAAAGGTCTTCTTAAGCAACAGGATACAAAGAAACTGTACGTGATTAAAAATAATTGCATGCATGTGCTGTTGGGGCAAATTATAAACAAGGTACAAAACGGCCACAAACCAACTGCCATTTGTGAGTTGCTGGGAGCCAAAGCAGGGTCCTGTACCTGATCCCTGCACCTCCGGGGCGGTGGGCAGACCATCTAAGCCACACCTGCTGCCCCACCCACCGATCTGCCCCGTTGTTACCCCACTTAAGGACCCAAGCAGGGGAGTGGGCGTGGGCACCTGACTCTTGCTTCTGCTGTCTTGAGCCTTGGCCCAAGTCCACATAAAGCTTTGCCCGCAATTCTCTGGTGTCCTCTCATCAGTTTCTATTGACTGGAGAGTCTAAGGACTGGGGTTGGTAACAGTTTGTTCAAGACAGAAGGAGGTTATACTACGTTTCTTGCTCTTCAGATGACCATTTATTTGAGGAAACAGAGGTGACACATGGAACAAAAGGGAGTAATTAGATACTAAATTGTGTGACATTGACTTAAAGAGAAGGGACAAGGGCTGTTTGGGCAAGAAGAGCCATGAAGGGAGAAGAGAGTTTGGGGTGAGTCTGGAGGAGAACAAAGGAATTGGACATTTGGCATATTGGCGAAGTCAGGGAAGGATGGGTGGGCACTCCTGCTGGAATTAGAGCAGGAACATAACATAGGCATGAGGTACAACTGGGGGGATACCAGACAGTGAGGAATCAGACTTTGCCAGAACAGAGAATGGGTAGCAGAGGGCATTGGTTGGGTTCCCAGAACACAGCAATGACTGAAAGTCCTTCGAGGTCAGAAAAGAAAAAAGTGAACTATTGTTTAATCTTTGTAGAGGGAGTAGATTTATACAATTCATTCCAAAAGCATAAACTATACATGAAAACAGTGATAGACTTAAAATTCTTTATTTTTAATGCAATTCCCACATTATGACTACAGGCATATTTATGCATCTTCATCTAGCACAACCCTACCATAATTTAAAGTAAAAAGCAAGTAAACAGTGTTATAAAAAAGGTTTGCAGTATAATATTACTAAGGTTGAATACTCTGGGTATAAAATAGGCTCCTACTATTCAACAGGACAAAAAGAAAATGAAAACACTCCAATAATAAAAGGGAGAAAAATTCACAAATGAAAAAAATAGAAATAGCTAACAAGCGCTCAAAAGTATGTCACTAATAATCGAAGAAATGGTGACTAAAATAACAGTGAGATATTATTTTTACCAGCTAGATTTTTCAGAAGTTAAACATTTCTTAACAGCCAGAGTACGTTGAATTATAGGGAGGCAGCGGCTCCCAACACACTGTTCATACTCAGGGGAATATTAACACATAGGTACCTTTTGGATCTCAGTTTGAAAGAATGTATCAAAAGCTTTAAGAATGTACATGCCTTGTTATACAGCAAGATCAATTCTAGAAATACCTGCTAAGGGATAAAAGTATGGGTGTATATAGGTGCTTATTGCGGCACTGTATTTAATAGAGGAGATTGTAAGCAATCTAGATGTCCATATATATGGTGTAGATTAAATAAATGTTGTTATACCTTTACAAAAAAACACTTATGCAGCCATGAAATCTATGCAGATGGATATATTGAGCAGGGAAAAATGACATATTGTTAGGTTTTAAAAATAAGGTATATGGATTCCAAACCTATTTTTAAAATCCTGTATGTCTGCGTGTGCATGTTTATGCTTGTCCTGTGTTCACCTGTTCCTAAAAAAACAGGAATGATTTTGTTTGGGTTTTTGGATGACACATTTTTTAAGACTTTTAAGTATGAGTTGATGATCACTCAAACAATTAACACTGGAAATTAAGTTGTTTCCAAAAAATAATGATGACAAGTTAAGAGGGAGCCACACAGTTAGTAGAGGGAAGCGCTTACAAATTGTTTCACTGGGAGGGAAGAAACATTCATAAAAGGAGTGTTTTGGATTGATTACTAGTATGTTGCAAGATGTAGTGGTGCAGAAGGGTAACATTTAGGATATCAGGCTAAACCTGGATGAGCATAGACAGGAAAGCATGAAATATCAAGGACTGGAAAAAGGGCAGTGTGGTGGGTGACACAGAGGCTGGAGAGAGGGGCTGAGAATGATCTGAAAATAGACTATGATCCAGTTTGAAATGTAACTTCAGGGTGACAGTGAGGCTCCCAGATGAAGATGTGCTGTAGGCAAGGAGGAAGATCTGAGCATGAAGTGAGTCCAATGGCAAACACAGATTTAGGTGTCACCTACACGGAGGTGACATTTGATGTGATAAGTGTGAGTGAGATAACCGGAAGTGAGGACAAAGCTGAGATTGTAGAGGGGATACTAAAGAGAGTTCATGCTCCTTCCTCCCTACTTGTGCCCTGCATGTACTTCTGGTTTAAGATCATCTTCAGTATGGCAAAGCTCTTGCAAAGGTTAAGAAAAGAATGCGTTACTAGCAAGAGTATTTAAGTGATAGACCTCAGAGAGTTTAGAAAATGGGGCTAGCGTAAACTCAGCCTATCTTAAAGTCTGAAATCGTCTTCTCCAGGTTTTAATTTTATCTTTACATGCAATTGTCCTTGGCCATTCACTTCCTGTTTTGTTGCAGTGATTCTTTTGTGTGGACCTATTTTTGAAAAGTTTTATTTAGAGAGCATGAGATAGTTGGCGATGTTTCATTTGTTTGCAGGCTTGCTTAAAAGATTAGTTTTTATTTACTTGTTTATTTTATTTGTTTGACCAACTGATTATTTTGTGGGATTTCTTTCTCAAGTTGTACTTTAGGGTACTGGTTCTCAAACTTTAGCATACATAAATAATCCTCTGGTGGATCTTCCTTCCTCCCTCTCTCCCTCTCTCCCTCCCTCCCTTCCTTCCTTCCTTCTTTCCTTCCTTCTCAATAGGTTTGGGGTAGGGCCTAAGAAATATTTCTCATGATCTCCTAAGTGAAGTTGATGCTGCTGGCCTGCAGACCACACATTGAATAACACTGTTCTAGGAAACATGATTTTGAAGCCCACTTTCATTTTCACTTAACCATCCTTTCACAAAGAACCATCCAACTACATTACCAAATAGTCTGTTGAAATGTACTGACGGTGGCACTTCCTGGCTATTATAATGTACTCTACAGCCATTTATCCAGATTTAAATTTGCCTGTAATTTAAGTAATTAAAATTATTTTTGTGGTTTACCTCTCCTGACCCTGGTACTTTCATACATTCATAATACGATTGGAAAGAGACTTCAAGGGGAACACAGTGAGTTATCCCCAGGATCTTGGCAAAAAGAAAGACTAGTTTGCCTTCTGATAGTTAAAATTAACTGACTTTGCCAATACACATGGAAAAGCAATATTTATTCAAGAATGTATGACAATCTAGTTTAATCAGTGATTTATTAAAGCTATCTAGAGAAAAAACTATGTTACAGAAAGGACTGACGGTTGAACACATGTGTGGTGCCCTGCCCAAGGGGAAGAAACTTTGAATCCTGAAATCCAAGCATTCTTGCCAATACAGAAGGGGTCTCTGCTATGTGACTCAACCTGGTCTGGGGAAAAACATCACTTTTGCCTGTTTATTTCTCTGTTTTTTTGTTTAAATGTATTTATTTTTATTATTTATTTTATTTTTGGCTGTGTTAGGTCTTTGTTGCTGCACGCAGGCTTTCTCTAGTTGTGGCAAGTGGGGGCTACTCTTTGTTGTGGTGCGCAGGCTTCTCATTGTTGTGGCTTCTCTTGTTGTGGAGCATGGGCTCTAGGCACGCGGGCTTCAGTAGTTGTGGCGCATGGGCTTAGTTGCTCCGCGGCATTATTTCTCTGTTTTTAAACTGCATTTTATTAGCACAAGCTCCCCATGTTACTATTTCTGCAAAATGTGAATATGCTGATCATAATATGTGTGTTATCTATGATAAATTGGCCTTCTGGTTTATACATTAGTCTCATGTGAGTTGAGTTAGGTTGCATCTGTCCCCAGGATTCTGATCATCTCGGTGTGTGCTGAAAAAGTCCAGTTCCTAAATCTGCAAGGCTGGGGAACAACCATGATGCACCATAAATTCACCAAGACAGCAAAATGCTGGGTCCTACGAACAGCCAACAGCCAGGCCTAAATGGACACTCCTCTGCTTTTCTGAGCACTTTACCTGCAGTGCATTTGTTCATTCACTAGGAAACAGAACTAGAGAATTTTATAAAACTGAAAGGAACTTTGAAGGCATTAGGGCTAACCCTTTCATTGTAAAGTTGAGACTATAACCTTCCACTGGAGTCTGATTATCTCTTGAACCTGGCGGTTGACGGGATCCAAAGGCAAGGTTCACTGTCAAAATATTCCACTGCCTGTGGGGTGTTCCTCCTTTGTGGTGTCTTAGTCTGAAGTGTGGTGCTTGGCATCGGGTTCCGGTGCTAAAGTCAGAGTGAGAATCGATCAAACCTTAACCTCCAGGCCCCTTCCTTAATTTAATTTAAGAAGCACATATTTGCATTAGAAAACCTGTCTGTTTTGCTTACCTTTGAAAGTGAACTTCACTTTCACTGAATTTCTCTTTTTAACCTTTGTAGCACAGGATGACACTTCTTTATAAAAACCTCAAAGAATAAATCCTGGTGATGTGAATATATTCTTAAAAATGTGCCAGAGGGAAAATATACATCAGAGTTCCAAATAAGGATGAATGGATTGTGGGTCTATTGTACTAGGTCCATACATTTGAAATTATACTTTCAAATATGCATTAGTTGATAGAGGGGAATAGACTAATTTCTTTTTCTTTTCATAGAGAACTCCATATATGTTTGCTTTTATGTTCTGTCCTAATGGGAAAAAGTGATCATAAACACTTGATTCTAATCATTTACTATCATTTTTGGGTTTCAGTTTTTTTCCTCTCTGTAATTAGAATCAAGGATTAGGAATAATGTTTGCAACTTGCCCAGTATGTGGTTCTTTGTATGTATTTGAGTAATGGTAGTTATTCTTAAGGAATATTTTAAATCAAACTGGTATTTAGAATGGCTGGTAAGACTCCAAACAAAGGCACTGCGAGAACGTCTGGACTCACCACCACCCTTTAGTGCTTTCTCTGCCTTCTTCAGCTTCTCACAGTTGGATCCACTGAGGTCATAACCCTGCAGACAAAGCCTAACCCAATCTTGGCTCATGTAAGAGGGCTATCATAGCTCTCACCTCACCACTTGGAGGATCCTGGGAATTAATTGCCCACCCAAGTATGGGATGTGGTAACCTGACCACAGTACTGCCAATGCCTGGCACTTTTGCATAAGACCACCTCTGGGTAGAATGCAGAGCCGTGCTTCTCCCTCACCCCCTCCTCACTAACTGTTCAGTTATTCTACGGGACCTTCCTGCCCTGATGGTGCACCATGTGGTTTCATGGGGAGGTTCTGGATCCCCAGCAAGATTCAGATCCATCCTCTTCCTCCTTATGGAAATCTAATCTTTTGCTGCATCCCAGGGACCTGAGCCCTCCCTTACGTCACTTCCCAAATTCCCAGATATGGCTCTTTACTGACTTGACTGCCTTCCTGGTTTCCCCACCATCCTAATGAACATCCACAGTGACTGCTTCTGGAAACATCCTCTGAGTTTTCCCTTTAGAAACCGCCCTTATGACCAACCACCCACCTGGCCCCTGCCCACCTCTATGAACTCATCGCCTACCCCTCTCTCCCTCACCCTTTCCTATTCCAGCCACAATGGCCTTCTTTCTGTTACTCTAACACACCGAGACCTTGGCAAGAGCTGTTCCCTTTGCCTCAATTCCTCCCTTACTCTGCCCAATCTGAACAGGAATGGTTTCTTCTTGCTGGTCAGATCCTAGCTTAAACCACCCAGTTTAAAAGCATCCCCCAGTCAAGCTCCATTGCTTCACCATATTTTCATTCCCTGCAACACACAGAGCTCTTACCGTTACTGGATATTTTTCTTTCCTTCTTTGTTTACTATCTGCCTTCCCTATTAATATGTAACCTCTGCAAGAACAGAGATCTAGTCTCTCTTGTTCTCTGCTGTATCCCCAGAGCCCAGAACAAGGGTTGGCACAAAGTACGTGCTCAATAAACATTCGCTGAGTGAGTAACCGGCTGCCGGTCAGGTTTCTTTCTGTATCTGGCTCTGTTTTCCCAGTGCCTGTGCTAGATTATAGGCCAAGATCATGCTTCCTTTGTCTGATAACAATAATGAACCTACGTACCTCAGATACATTGGCCAGCTTCACCATCCCATCCCTCTCAGCTAGAAAGATACAGATAATTGATAATGGTGCCTGCCACCTCCTTGGGACCCTCCTAGTTTTCCAGGAGGCTCCACCAGCTGACCAGAGCATGAAATCAAAGCAGCATTGTCCTCTTTGATTCTTCAAGTTGTTTCTGAATTTCCATTCTACCAGAACTGGATTGATGGTACCTACAGTGGATTATCCACATTCCTTTTAACTAAACTGGCTTTTCAGAGGAAATTGTTTAGGGAAAGTTTGCTCTTCTTTTTAAAAACACCTGAAGGTACTTAGCAAAAGATAAAATGCAGAGATGCAGAGTTTGGGTCCCATTAGAACTCAGTGGTCAGAGTGGTCCAAAGGAAGCAAGAACCTCAACAGAACAGAGGGTGTTCACCAGCTGGTCTAAAAACACATGAGAGAGCAATAGCACACATGTGTGTGCACACTCCATGCCAGTGTGTTGTTTGACACTTCTTTTCTCTTCTCTATGCTGAAATCTGCATGCTGTGAACATTGGATTTCGCTAGCCCAGCACCCATTCTTCCTTGTTTTTATAATTGTACCCTAGTTTCTTGTTGGGAAACTAATCTATTGGATATGGTTTTGGTTAAATTACTTATCATGGGGCAAGGCATCTGGACATAAGGAAGACTCTTGACCAAATCTAAGAAAGCAGATGTTCTTTCCCAAGAAGATGTGTCTTGATTTGTCCATGTTGACTTTAGCTAACGGTCCATCAGCTTCTTCAGCTTAGATTCCCGCAGCTTCTCTGGTTCCTGTCTTAGATGCTTGCTTCTTTAGGGTTGCTTTTGCTCTAGTCAGTCAGATGTTTCTGCTTTGACAATAAGAATCAATCACTGTTACCTGCAACCATGGAACCCTAACTCATACAGAGTAAGTATTTAATAAATGTCAACTAATAAGACAAAGAATTGATATTTCATATTATGGGGAAATAGAGCAGAACCTCAGATTTATCCCTCCCTTCCTTGTGATGTGAATGTTTATATAAGGAAGAAGCAGTCATTACTTCCAAAGAATGCAGTGTCTCCCTTACCAGAAAGGTCCTTTCAGTTGATCAAGTTGGGGTTCTATCTGCTTGACTTTTGCTGCACTGTCACCTTTGTTTGGAGTCTTCCTTAGGCCTTCCTGCCCCAGCTTCATCTTCTAAGTCCCACTTACATCCTACCTCCTAGGATAAAAATGAATCTCCTTTTCCCTTCCCCTTCTTTCTTCCCCCTGCCCTTCACTGAGTCTTGTTGGTTTTATAGCAGGTACAGTACATAACCACGGGCCTTGTGTCTTGCTGCTAGACAAAAAGCCATATATTAACTTAATCGTTAAATGAAGAAAACACACAATTAAGAGGAAACTCATCTTTTAAAAATATATTCACCACTACGTGTGGTGAGCTTGTTTAAAATAGCTGCTAGTGCCGCTGCCACCATTTCCATTTCATCCGTCAAACTCCGGCAGCCCGAGAGCATCCTCTCCTCTCTCTCTGACTCTACTCCCCTCCACAAATGTCCCCACCTGCATTCGTGTCCTTTCCATGACTGGTCACAGAGCTAAGTGACGCATTGTGCTTTATCTAAAGAAATCATAAGTGGAGGATTGCAGGAAGGTCGAGCTCTCTCCAGTGTCAATATTTTTGCATTGCTTATAAGCAGTTATGCATGTGCGTTGGTCGTATTTTGAGTAATTCATTTACAGCTGTGGCTGCAATGAATAAGCATGTGATTCTCTATTTATAAAGTAGCACACAGTCCCTTCCCGTGCTAGCTTGGCTCGAAGTGGTGGTCTATATTGGGAGAAGGGTTTTCTGGAGGTCAGGATTGTGCTGGGAATGAACAGGGAAACCCGGAAGGATTGGGGTGACTCATCACTGCACTGTTTGTGTTTCCTGGGATGGTGATGTTGTTCAGTGCAAAGGTGAAGCCTGAGCAGAACAAATGAGATGCCTCGGGTAGAGCACTGAAGACATAGATGGTGTCTGTCTTTGGTGGTGAAATTTTAAGAGAACATTAAGGGGAGCAGGCCACCTACAGGGTAGAAGAATAAGTGAATTAATAAATCGTTAAATGTATAAATAGGTAAATTATATGGATCAAGAAAATTACAACTCATACTTTGCTTTTGAGTTAGATTTACTGAAAATATACCAGATTCTTCACTGCTTTAAAAATGTAAGCCTATATATAGGAAACCCAAGTTTTTGTGTAATAACATTTTTGTAGACCAGTAAAGTAGTTTAAAACTTTTTATAAAACTCTTTTTTAACAGTTGTGGGATGGCATGCTCTGGCAATTGAAATGAATAGATAAAACTGATAAATGCAGAGTTGCACTAGTTACTAGCTTGTCAGGAGATTTGGAGAAGTCTTTGAATTCACAGTGCCTTTATTTCACCTGTGAGGTTAGGGACAATTCCATTCTACACATATTTACTGAGCACCTGCCATCTCCCAGATACTCTGCTTGGTTGAAAGAGTTGGCTCATTGGAGGAGATAGAGAGATTTTCATATTGCATTTCCAGAGTCTGTCATGGAAAGCACTCTGTCAACACTGAATGAATAAGGAGGATGAAATTACTAAATAAGATCTCAGTCTATAATTTGGGAAGGGATTTAAGACAGGAGCATATTGCCTAGTATGTGACATAAAACGGGTTCAGTCCTACAGTAGGTACAGAAACCTGCCAGGGCCAGAGTTTATGATTATGTCAATCCAGAACCATTGGTGAAAACATCATGGAGGATGTGTTATTTGAGATGTGTCTTGAAGAATGCCTAGACTCCTGTGGCAGTGTCTGTAGGGCTGGCATTGTTGGAGGTCTAGAGTTGGAAAGGATGCACTTGAGAGGAATAGAGGATAGTGGTGGAAAACAGGGAGAAAAAACTGGAAAAGAAAGTTTGGTTGGAAATCAGGAAGACCTTGAACGCTACGGTAAGGAATCTGTATATTCTCATGAAGATCATGAGCTGTAGTTTTGTTTTCAGTGTGGGACTATATTATCAGACAATAATCGTTGTGAACAGTTACTCTATCATTGATTAGGATGGAGATGCTAAAGAGAGCTTGGAGGCAAGAGGTCAGGTTGGATGTTATCAAATTAACCCAGGTAACAGATTATGAACTTCTGGCTTCAGAAAGTTCTGTTGAAAGTGAAGAGTTGTCGAGGGAGTGTTGGCAGACATTGGGTTCGAGGAATGGGGGTAAGGGGTAGAGAGGTTTCAAAGGTGAATCTATTGCTTTATGCTGGTGTGACCCTGAAGATGGGACATTCTCACCTGAGGAGGAGGCTTAGGAGGAAGAGCAAGTCCTGGGGAGGTGACAGTGAGCTGAGTTATGGACGTGCGAGCATGGAAGTGTTTGTCGGTTTGTCGGCTACCTGGAGCTGCCTCCAAGTCTGTTAGAAATTTGTACAGAGACAAGAAAAAAAAATGTACTGAAGCTTATAATAAAGATCTGGAATAAAGATTCAGATTTAATAAAATTAAGAATAATACCAGCAACAGCTAACACTTTTTCAAGGGTTTTGTGTTGTATTGCATTGACTCATTAAATCCCTACAACAACCTATGAGGTAGGCACCAGAGTTATCATTTTACTGATATTTGGGAGTCATCAGCAGAGCTTTTAGAGCAAACAAGATTAGAATGGAAATAGAAAAACAATTCAAGGTCAGAATCCTAGGGAATATTAAGGAGCTAGTCAGTGAAGGAGCAAGAATTGGTCAGAGACATGGAGAAAAGACTTGTAGTTGCCAAGGAGGGTGGTGGTGGGGAGGAATGGATTGGGAGTTTGGGATGAGCAGATGCAAACTATTATATATAGGATGTATAAACAACATGGTCCTACTGTATAGCACAGGGAACTATATTAAATATCCTATGATAAACCATAATAGAAAAGAATTTTAAAAAGAATGTATATATATATATATATATATATATATATATATACATACATGTGTAACTGAATCACTTTGCTATATAGCAGAAATTAACACAACATTGTAAATCAACTATACTTCAATAAAATAAATTTTAAAAAAGAATTGGTCAGAGAGATTGAAGAAACAGAATTGAGTATTACGATAGCAAAGGGAAGAGGAAATGTCATAACAAGAAAAGTATTTAGTTAGTTCATGTATTAGAAAGAGTTTAAGGTATGATTATCCCTCTGTATCCAGGGATATATGTTCCAGTACACCTCACCCCTTCCCCGCTGGGGGTGGATACCCGGGATGCTCAAGGTTCTTACAGTTGGTCCTCCGTATCTGCAGCTTCCACATCTGAGGGTTCAACCAACCATGGATCCAATATTTTTTCTTAATGTCTTCCACCCAAGCCTTGATTGAATATGGAGGGCCGACTATATTTGAAGACAGAAAACAATGCACTGCATTTAGTAATTTGAGGTCATTGTTGACTTCCGGGAAAATAGTTTCAGCTGGAGGGCAGGTGAAGAAGGCTTTGAAAATTTAGTGGGAGGCGTTACTATAGTCCATGCTTTCTAGAAGTTTGAGACTGAAAATCGGGAGATGGGCAAACCCTAAACTGGAATCATGTAATTAATGGAAGGTGTTTTTGAAATCAAGAGGCTTGAGAGTATTTGTGATTTCAGTGAAAGGAGGAGGTGGCCGTGATGGATTGGAGGTGTGAGGAAGCAGGTAAGAGATGCCATTAAACACACATCCTGAATCCAGGGGGCAGATAATGAACAGATCAGGGGCACCAGTGGGACAGTTGGCCTTAGAAACCTAATCTATAATCACTTCTTCCTCCAAGAAAGGAGGAAAGAAAGGGTAGATGAGGACAGAGATAAATTTTGCATTGGGACAAAGTAGAAATAGATCATGTCTGAAAACTTTAATCTCTGAAAAGTAGGTCATCTTCTGTGAGAGAGCCAGGAGGGCCTGGGAAAGGTCATATCTGCAGAAGCAAAGGCAAATTTTTCTTCTTAGTAGAACTTCTTGCTTTACAGTTCCAATAATTGAGGAATTTTCAAACAGAGGAAACTATTACTAAGTGTACAAGAAACACGTGTGGTGGAATTGGATGCTTTCCATTGGAATTCTTAAAAATACTTGAATCCAAGAATTTAGGCTTCTGTATTTTTTTAAAAGCCTTTATTTTTAGTGATTCTCAAGACCACGATTGAGAGGCTTAGAAACCATATTTATGTGTGAACAAGTTTTTTTTTTTTGAATTTTGTTTTATTTTTTTATACAGCAGATTCTTATTAGTTATACATTTTATACATATTAGTGTATATATGTCAATCCCAATCCCTCAATTCATCACACCACCACCACCACCACCACCAACCCTGCCCCCACCGCTCTCCTCCCTTGGTGTCTGTACGTTTGTTCTCTACATCTATGTCTCAATTTCTGTCCTACAAACTGGTTCATCTGTACCATTTTTCTAGGTTCCACATACATGCGTTAATATACGATATTTGTTTTTCTCTTTCTGACTTACTTCACTCTGTATGACAGTCTCTAGATTCATCCATGTCTCTACAAGTGACCCAATTTCGTTCCTGTTTATGGCTGAGTAATATTCCATTGTATATATGTACCACTTCTTCTTTATCCATTCGTCTGCCGATGGGCATTTAGGTTGCTTCTGTGACCTGCCTATTGTAAATAGAGCTGCAGTGAACATTGGGGTGCATGTGTCTTTTTCAATTATGGTTTTCTCTGGGTATATGCCCAGTAGTGGGACTGCTGGGTCATATGGTAATTCTATTTTTAGTTTTTTAAGGAACCTCCATACCGTTCTCCATAGTGGCTGTATCAATTTACATTCCCACCAACAGTGCAAGAGGGTTCCCTTTTCTCCACACCCTCTCCAGCATTTGTTGTTTGTAGATTTTCTGATGATGCCCATTCTAACTGGTGTGAGGTGATACCTCATTGTAGTTTTGATTTGCATTTCTCTAATAATTAATGATGTAGACAGCTTTTCATGTGCTTCTTGGTCATCTGTATGTCTTCCTTGGAGAAATGTATATTTAGGTCTTCTGCCCATTTTTGGATTGTGTTGTTTTTTATTAATTTTGAGCTGCATGAGCTGTTTATATATTTAAGAGATTAATCCTTTGTCTGTTGATTCATTTGCAAATATTTTCTCCCATTCTGAGGGTTGTCTTTTTGTCTTGTTTGTAGTTTCCTTTGCTTTGCAAAAGCTTTTAAGTTTCATCAGGTCCGATTTTTTTATCTTTGTTTTTATTTCCATCACTCTAGGAGGTGGATCAAAAAAGATTTTGCTCTGATTTATGTCAAAGAGTGTTCTTCCTATGTTTTCTTCTAAGGGTTTTATAGTGTCTGGTCTCTCACTTAGGTCTCTAATACATTTTGAGTTTATTTTTGTGTATGGTGTTAGGGAGTGTTCTAATTTCATTCTTTTACATGTAGCTGTCCAGTTTTCCCAGCACCACTTATTGAAGAGACTGTCTTTTCTGTATTGTATATCCTTGCCTCCTTTGTCATAGATTAGTTGACCATAGGTGCGTGGGTTTAACTCTGGGCTTTCTATCCTGTTCCATTGATCTATATTTCTGTTTTTGTGCCAGTACCATACTGTCTTGATTACTGTAGCTTTGTAGTATAGTCTGAAGTCAGGGAGCCTAATTACTCCAGCTCCGTTTTTCTTTCTCAATATTGCTTTGGCTATTCAGGGTCTTTTGTGTTTCCATACGAATTGTGAAATTTTTTGTTCTAGTTCTGTGAAAAATGCCATTGGTAGTTTGATAGGGATTGCATTGAATTGGTAGACTGCTTTGGGTAGTATAGTCATTTTCACAATGTTTATTCTTCCAATCCAAGAACATGGTATATCTCTCCATCTGTTTGTATCATCTTTAATTTCTTCCATCAGTGTCTTATAGATTTCTGCATACAGGTTGTTTGTCTCCCTAGGTAGGTTTATTCCTAGGTATTTTATTCTGTTTGTTGCAGTGGTAAATGGGAATGTTTCCTTAATTTCTCTTTCATATTTTTCATCATTAGTGTATAGGAATTCAAGAGATTTCTGTGCATTAATTTCCTGCAACTTTACCAAATTCATTGATTAGCTCTAGGAGTTTTCTGGTGTCATCTTTAGGATTCTCTATGTATAGTATCATGTCATCTGCAAACAGTGGCAGTTTTACTTCTTCTTTTCCAATTTGTATTCCTTTTATTTCTTCTTCTCTGATTGCCGTGGCTAAGATTTCCAAAACTATGTTGAATAACAGTGGTGAGAGTGGACATCCTTGTCTTGTTCCTGATCTTAGAGGAAATGCTTTCAGTTTTTCACCATTGAGAATCATGTTTGCTGTGGGTTTGTTGTATATGGCCTTTATTATGTTGAGGTAGTTTCCCTCTATGCCCACTTTCTGGGGAGTTTTTATCATAAATGGATGCTGAATTTTGTCAGAAGCTTTTTCTGCATCTATTGAGATTATCATATGGTTTTTATTCTTCAGTTTGTTAATATGATGTATCACATTGATTGATTTGCGTATATTGAAGAATCCTTGCATCGCTGGGATAAATCCCACTTGATCATGTTGTAGGATCCTTTTAATGTGTTGTTGGATTCTGTTTGCTATTATTTTGTTGAGGATTTTTGCATCTATATTCATCAGTGATATTGGTCTGTAATTTTCTTTTATTTGTAGTATCTTTGTCTGGTTTTGGTATCAGGGTGATGGTGGCCTCATAGAATGAGTTTGGGAGTGTTCCTTCTTCTGCAATTTTTTGGAAGAGTTTGAGAAGGATGGATGTTAACTCTTCTCTAAATGTTTGATAGAATTCACCCGTGAAGCCATCTGGTCCTGGACTTTTGTTTGTTGGAAGATTTTTAATCAGTTTCAGTTTCATTACTTGTGATTGGTCTATTCATATTTTGGATTTCTTCTTGGTTCAGTCTTGGAAGGTCATACCTTTCCCAGAATTTGTCCATTTCTTCCAGGTTGTCCATTTTATTGGCATAGAGTTGCTTATAGTAGTCTCTTAGGATGCTTTGTATTTCTGCGGTGTCCGTTGTAACTTCTCCTTTTTCATTTCTAGTTTTATTGATTTGAGTCCTCTCCCTCTTTTTCTTTTTTTTTTTTTAAGTAATCTTTTATTTATTTATTTATTTATTTATTTATTTATTTATTTATTTATTTATATTTATTTTTGGCTGTGTTGGGTCTTCGTTTCTGTGTGAGGCCTTTCTCTAGTTGCAGCAAGCAGGGGCCACTCTTTATCGTGGTGCGCGGGCCTCTCACTGTCACGGCCTCTCTTGTTGCGGAGCACAGACTCCAGACGCACAGGCTCAGTAGTTGTGGCTCATGGGCCTAGTTGCTCCGCGGCATGTGGGATCTTCCCAGACCAGGGCTCGAACCCGTGTCCCCTGCATTAGCAGGCAGATTCTCAACCACTGTGCCACCAGCGAATCCCTCCCTCTTTTTCTTGATGAGTCTGGTTGATGGTTTATCAATTTTGTCTATCTTCTCAAAGAACCAACTTTTAGTTTTATTGATCTTTGCTATTGTTTTCTTTGTTTCTATTTCATTTATTTCTGCTCTGATCTTTATGATTTCTTTCCTTCTACTAACTTTGGGTTTTGTTTGTTCTTCTTTCTCTAGTTCCTTCAGGTGTAAGGTTAGGTTGTTTATTTGAGATGTTTGTTGTTTCTTGAGGTAAGATTTTATTGCTATAAACTTCCCTTCTAGAACTGCTTTTGCTGCATCCCATAATTTTGGATCGTCGTATTTTCATTGTCATTTGTCTCTAGGCATTTTCTTATTTCCTCTTTGATTTCTTCAGTGATCTCTTGGTTATTTAGTCACGTACTGTTTAGCCTCCATGTGTTTGTGTTTTTTATGTTTTTTCCCCTGTAATTGATTTCTAATCTCATAGCATTGTGGTCAGAAAGGATGCTTGATAGGATTTCAATTTTCTTAAATTTACTGAGGCTTGATTTGTGACCCAAGATGTGATCTACCCTCGAGAATGTTCCATGTGCACTTGAGAAGAAAGTGTAATCTGCTGTTTTTGGTTGGAATGTCCTATTAATATTAATTAAATCTATCTGGTCTATTGTGTCACTTAAAGCTTGTGTTTCCTTATTAGTTTTCTGTTTGGATGATCTGTCCATTGGTGTAAGTGAGGTTAAAGTCTCCCACTATTATTTTGTTACTGTTGATTTCCTCTTTTATAGCTGTTAGCAGTTGCCTTATGTATTGAGGTGCTCCTATGTTGGGTGCATATATATTTATAATTGTTATATCTTCTTCTTGGATTGATCCCTTGATCATTATGTAGTGTCCTTCCTTGTCTCTTGTAACATTCTTTATTTTAAAGTCTATTTTATCTGATATGAGTATTGCTACTCCAGCTTTCTTTTGATTTCCATTTGCATGGAATATCTTTTTCCATCCCCTCACTTTCAGTCTGTATGTGTCCCTAGGTCTGAAGTGGGTCTCTTGTAGACAGCATATAATGGGTCTTGTTTTTATATACATTCAGTGAGCCTGTGTCTTTTGGTTGAAGCATTTAATCCATTCACGTTTAAGGTAATTATCAGTATGTATGTTCCTATTACCATTTTCTTAATTGTTTTGGGTTTGTTTTTGTAGGTCCTTTTCTTCTCTTGTGTTTCCCACTTAGAGAAGTTCCTTTAGCTTTTGTTGTAGAGCTGGTTTGGTGGTGCTGCATTCTCTTAGCTTTTGCTTGTCTGTAAAGCTTTTGATTTCTCCATGAAATCTGAAAGAGATCCTTGCCGGGTAGAGTAATCTTGGTTTTCGGTTCTTCCCTTTCATATCACTTTAAACATATTGTGCCACTCCCTTCTGGCTTGTGGAGTTTCTGCTGAGAAATCAGCTGTTAACCTTATGGGAGTTCCCTTGTATGTTATTTGTCGTTTTTCCCTTGCTGCTTTCAATAATCTTTCTTTGTCTTTAATTTTTACCGGTTTGATTGCTATGTGTCTCGGCGTGTTTCTCCTTGGGTTTATCCTGTATGGGGCTCTCTGCACTTCTTGGACTTGGGTGGCTATTTCCTTTCCCATGTTAGGGAAGTTTTTGACTATAATCTCTTCAAATATTTTCTCCGGTCCTTCTGTCTCTCTTCTCCTTCTGGGACCCCTATAATGCAATTGTTGTTGCATTTAACGTTGTCCCAGAGGTGTCTTAGGCTGTCTTCATTTCTTTTCATTCTTTTTTCTTTAGTGTGTTCCACAGCAGTGAATTCCACCATTCTGTCTTGCAGGTCACTTATCCATTCTTGTGCCTCAGTTATTCTGCTATTGATTCCTTCTAGTGTAGTTTTCATTTTAGTTATTGTATTGTTCATCTCTGTTTTTTGTTCTTTAATTCTTCTAGGTCTTTGTTAAATATTTCTTGCATCTTCTCGCTCTTTGCCTCCATTCTTTTTCCGAGGTCCTGGATCATCTTCACTATCATTATTCTGAATTCTTTTCCTGGAAGGTTGCCTATCTCCACTTCATTTAGTTGTTTTTCTTGGGTTTTATCTTGTTCCTTCATCTGGTACATAGCCGTCTGCCTTTTCATCTTGTCTATCTTTCTGTGAATGTGGTTTTTGTGCCATCGGCTGCAGGATTGTAATTCTTCTTGCTTCTGCTATCTGCCCTCTGGTGGATGAGGCTATCTAAGAGGCTTGAGCAAGTTTCCTGATGGGAGCGACTGGTGGTGGGTAGAGCTGGCTGTTGCTCTGGTGAGCAGAGCTCAGTAAAACTTTAATCCACTTTTCTGCTGATGCCACGTGGTGCTGGGTTCCCTCCCTGTTGGTTGTTTGGCCTGAGGCGACCCAACACTGGAGCCTACCTGGGCTCTTTGGTAGGGCTAATGGCGGACTCTGGGAGGGCTCACACCAAGGAGTAGTTCCCAGAACTTCTGCTGCCAGTGTCCTTGTCCTCACAGTGAGACACAGCCACCCCCTGTCTCTGCAGGAGACCCTCCAACACTAGCAGGTAGGTCTGGTTCAGTCTCCCCTGGGGTCACTGCTCCTTCCCCTGGGTCACAATGCGCCCACTACTTTGTGTGTGCCCTGCAAGAGTGGAGTCTCTGTTCTCCCCAGACCTGTCGAAGTCCTGCAATCAAACCCTGCTAGCCTTCAAAGTCTGATTATCTAGCAATTCTCCTGCCGTTGCTGGATCCTCAGATTGGGAAGCCTGTGGTGGGGCTCAGAACCTTCACTCCAGTGGGTGGACTTCCGTGGTGTAAGTGTTCTCCAGTTTGTGAGTCACCCACCCAGCAGTTATGGGATTTGATTTTATTGTGATTGCACCCCTCCTACCGTCTCATTGTGACTTCTCCTTTGTCTTTGGATGTGGGGTATCTTTTTTGGTGAGTTCCAGTGTCTTCCTGTCGATGATTGTTCAGCAGTTAGTTGTGATTCTGGTGTTCTCGCAAAAGGGAGTGAGAGCACATCCCTCTACTTCGCCATCTTGAACCAATCTCCTGAACATGTTAATATTAAGATTCGTTTTGGGGACTTCCCTGGTTGTGCAGTGGTTAAGAATCCACCTGCCAATACAGGGGACATGGGTTCAAACCATGGTCCGGGAAGATCCCACATGCCACGGAGCAGCTAAGCCAGTGTGCCTCAACTACTGAGCCTGCGCTCTAGAGCCCTCGTGCCACAACCACTGAAGGCTGCACACCTAGAGCCTGTGCTCTGCAACAAGAGAAGCCACTGCAAGAAGAATCCTGCACACTGCAATGAAGAGTAGCCCCTGCTCTCCACAACTAGAGAAAGCCTGTGCACAGCAACAAAGACCCAACACAGCCAAAAATAAATAAATAAAATAAATTTATTTAAAGAAAAAGATTCTTTTTTTTGTTTGTTTTGTAGGAAGATTTTTCTCTTCCTGGGGAAATGAAATAAAGGAAAGTCACAGGACCCATCTCTTCCAGCCCCATCTTCTCTCATTGCTACTAGGCTAAAGCTGGAGGGAAAAATCCCTCAAGGTAGACTCCTTGGGGTGACTTCATGCGATGAAAATTTACTGTCATGTGGCATTTTGAGAAGCAGCATCTGGCATATTTGCTCGTGTTTATGGCTCTGATGGTCATGTGTTATTCTATTTGTTTTATATAAACTAGTGTTTTATCTCCACTGAGTTTTTCTGTTATTAAATAAGAGTGAAGCAAAGCAAAACAATATATAAAACCTTTTACTTTGTGTTATGCAACTCTCAGTGTGTCCAAATCCATGTCTGATGTTATATATCGACAGTGCCCCTGTGTTAGTACACCTGAGTGCTGCCTTTTCTGTGGTCCACGCCATAGGCACTTTTCAATCCTATCCCTGATTCTGTAGGTTAAGAAGGCTGCCGAGTGTGGTCCTGGTTGATAAACAGAGCTAATAAGCAAAACTAGACATTATCTGTTATGTGCAAACAGACTCGAGCTGCGTTTCTTTGTTGGGTTCTCTTATTATCTTTAGAGAGCCTGGCCTGTTCTCTAATATGGCTCTCCTCTTAATTGAAATTGAGACCACCGATCAATCCGGGTTGGAAGAATGTAAAAACAGTTTCTGTAGACTACTTTATGCTCTATAGCCAGGCCTCAGGAAGGAAAGACACAGGTAGGATGGAAAATTGGGCTGACAGGTCATGGAAGCAACCTAAATGCCCATCGACCGACGAATGGATAAAGAAGATGTGGTGCATATATACAATGGAACATTACTCAGCCATAAAAAGGAACGAAATTGGGTCATTTGTAGAGATGTGGTTGACTCTAAAGACTGTCATACTGAGTGAAGTAAGTCAGAAAGAGAAAAACAAATATCGTATGTTAACGCATATATGTGGAATCTAGAAAAATGATACAAATGATACTTGCCAGTTTGCAAGGCAGAAATAGAGACACAGATGTAGAGAACAAACATATGGATACCAAGGAGGGAAAGTGGGGGTGGGGGGATGAACTAGGAGATTGGGATTGACATATATACACTAATATGTATAAAATAGATAATGAATAAGAACCTACTGTATAAAAAATAAATTTTAAAAAGTTTAAAAAATAAAGAAAATTGGGCTGAAGTCTGAATGTGATGGGCACTGGCTGCCAGATTGACTGAGGAATAGGTACTTGTTATTCTGAATGTGTCTCTCCTATCACGATATACAAACCATCAAAGGAAGCTGGTATTGAGCCAGAAGATTTGTGAAGCCAGGGAATAAATATGGAATATGTTCCTGGGTTGTCCGTTATTCCAGGTGTTTGGGGAAAGTTTGAGATTTATAGTTTTAGGCAACTGGAAACCACAATAGGGTACTAAGCACAGGAACATGCAATGAAATGTCCATTTAGGAAGATTTGCTTGATGATGGCGTATATACTTGGCTAGCAGAAGGCAAGAAAAGGGGACATGAGAGGGCTTGCATTGGATCAGAGCTTCCTAAAGTGTGCTCCACAATGCACTTGTACTCTGAGGTGTACTTTGTAAAAGAAAGGACTCTCCAAGTCTGCTTGGGCAAGGCTGCACCATCCATTGACATCATGGAGAGCTCAGTGTCCATCAGTGTATACCAGGCTCTGAGAAGGGCTGAATGGAGGAAGCCTGTTTCAGTTGGGTGAACCCACCATTTCCTAAACTTTTTGTCCACATCATCTTGTGCAGAATAACACCTCCAGGGTTATAGTCTAACAGTGGAGTCACATTCTAAATTATAAGGCAATGATCAGAAATTTAACATCCTAAACAACCAGTTACTTTTTTTCCTCTAGAATTCTATTTCTTTGGTTGAGCATAAGATAAAGTGATTAATTTGCATTTAGGGAACCCGTTTTTTGAACAATATATGCTCTATTTTTAAAAACCTGAACTGTTCAACTTACACAGAGACATAAGGGAACCAAGGATGACCAGGGGAAGAGAAATTCCTCTTTCAGGACCCGAGCTCATCCTCTGTTATAAGTTCCTGGTCATAGCAAGTGGCCACAAATGTAGATCACTAATCCCTTCTCGTTCTTCCTGCTTCCTCTCTAACTCTCTGCATTTGTGTTTGTGTGTCTTTTCTGTCTTGTGTCCTGTATATTTGCATGTCCTGGTTTATTTCTGTCTCTTTATCTTAATCTCTTGACCCCTTTCTCTCCCTCTCCTTCTTTATCTTTCTCCCAAACCAGCACATTGACAAGCATAGAGTTGAGTTCCCATGAATTAAATGTGCATGTGCTGTGTCTCCCTGCACTTATGTTTTGCTAAACTTCTATTCCCTGGAAACCATGGAATACTCTAGGTGCCTTTGATCTGCCCCTCTCCCTGGCTCTGCTTTCCTGGACCCTCACTCCCACCGTGTCATTCTCCCATTTCATGACAGAGACATCAGAGGGATGAGAGTCCCCCCTTGTTCCAACCCCTTTGCAAATAATCTCCACATTTCTCAATGCTGACCTGGAAGGCATTTTCTCACCATCTGTGGATCATATAATTAATGACATTTTTGAAGGAATGTCCACATTTCTTATCTCGCTTGTTACGCACATCATTTTTAAAACCTTGGAACGATGAGCTGGCATTTCACGTAAGGGTGGTCCCACAAATCAAATGCAGGGTGACTGGCTTCATTTCTTTGTTGAAACATCTGGTCCTGTTTAGTGCATGACAAGAAAGAGGTAGGAAGCATGTAAAGGCTCTCACTGTCCTCAGCACTGATGTCTTTCTCTTTCTGCAATTGTATTATGAAACTTACTGCCTCCAGAAGAGAAAAGAAGTTAAGTCTATGACCATTACATTTACCAAGACTCATTTTCACGTCTGTGGGCCTGAAAGCTCTGTGTGGCCAGCTTTTCCAGACTCCAGTCTGGGACCCCTGCCTGGAGCGAGGAAGGTTGGGGTACAGGTCATGGGTGTCTGTGGGGATGTGGTTTACTTGCAGCAGTGTCACATTAAATGTCATGATGTTAATAAGGGAGATGTAAACCACCACCACCTCCCAAATTTCCTAGCTACAAAGCAATATTTTCCCCCTCAAGGATCCTACAACTCTCTCATGGGAACATCTATAGCTGCTGGTACATAGACATCAGGTGGACAGTATTTTGTGAGAAAGGCACGATGCCCATTGGAAGGAGAGCTTCTGTCTCCAGAGCAAGCAGTGGGTACCAAGCAGGAGATGAGTTTATAGATGGACAGTGTGCGTAATATCCAACCAGTCTCTTTTATAGAGACTCTCTCTTAAATGCCAGTCTCAAGTCTTGGCCCTACTCCCTCCCAGAGTTTGTTTATAGTTTTTGGCAAAACGGAAAATTCAGGATGAGTGGAGAATAGTCAGTAAAACCTAGAGGGGTTACCCTTGAACAGATACATGGAAATCTCCTTTCTGCTCCTTCTTGCCATCCTCTTGCTGCCTGGTCATCGGCAAATTCTCTTTCTTTGGTTTTCTCTACTTGGTGGTGCTGCAGCAGCGGCTGTGTAGGGTCATAGTCATGGAAGAAGCATACATAGCGATAATAGCAAGCATTGTCTATATCACTGACTCCATGACAGGCCCCACTCTAGGTATTTGACACATTAACTTTGTCCTCACAGCAAGCTCACTGCCATGACACTGTACCCTACAAATTTGGACCTTGTGTAATGGGGAATTAGCTCCAGGATCCCTGGAGCTTTCAGCCAGCTAGCTAACTGTGGTCATCCCATGACTCTCACAAAAATGCATGCTCATATTTTATTGGATTGGATATTTAGATCCCATTTAAAAGGGTACGACAGGGGTTTACTATCCTGTTAGTATCCTTAGCTTACAAATGAGGAGACTGAAGTATAGAGTGTTTAAGTAGTTTTCCAAGACCACAGAGCTAGAAGGCAGGAGGCCTATTGAGTCGGTGTGGCTTCTGAGCCCAGTCCGGTACAGCCTGAGGTTTATAAAAGGTGTCTAGGGGATAAAGTTGTTGCCTAAGAGTCAGGAGACCATGGCCCTGACCTTGTTTCAGTTCCAGGTACCCTGTGTTTCAGCCTTGTGTTCTGCTTTTCCCCAGGTGCCTGGGGGTGGAGGGAGCCAGGTGTGCATAAGGCTGGTAGCTGGCTCGTTGAGGGACCTCCACTTTGAATTCAAGTTTCAAATTTTATCTCAAAATGACTTTTATGAACTGGAGGGGTTATATTAAACCTAACTTCATGTATCAACCATGAATGTTGTCTTATATTGCATTTTTCTGAATTAGAGTCTTTCTTTTCTAAAGTGCCACAAAAGGCATGTGCTTTTCTTGGTAAAGTGATTCCAGTAGCTGGCATATGAGATCAGTAAGAAATATACCAAAATAGCATTGTATCCTCTAGCTGGATTTGACTTTGGGGAATCCACGACTGGGAAAAATTCTAAATGCCTTCAGTCAGAAATATAGAGCTTGAATGTTTACAGTTGGAAGCTTTTAGGCCTAGGAGCAGGGCCATCTCTGGTCTAATCATAGCCCTTGCTAAAATCTAACTTGAAATTTAACTTGGAAAAGAAAACATACAAATTAGACTCTATTGGCACTATTGCAAAGCAATGTGGCAATATTTATTAATAACCTTAAAATGTTCATAAGCTTTTATCTAATTATCCTGTAAGTAGAGAAGGAGGAGGCATTTATATTCTATCTGTCTGTCTATCTATCTGTCTGTCTATCTATCTATCTATCTATCTATCTATCTATCTATCTATCTATCTATATCTCTATCTTCTATCTATTTTCTATGGTCTATCTATCTATCTAGTTTCTATCTATCTGTCTATTTTCTATCTAGCTACCTATCAATTGTCTATCCATCTGTGTATCTATTTTCTATCTATCTATTTTCTATCTATCTATTTTCTATCTATTTATCTATGTATTTTCTATCTATTTTCTATTTTCTTTCTATCTATCTACTATCTATCTTTATCTATTTTCTATCTATCTATTTTCTATCTATCTGTCTATTTTCTTTCTATCTATCTATCTATCTTACTAAGCAATAATATTCTGGTTGAAAAGTAGTCAAACAGAAATGTATAGAATAAAATATCAAAATGCTCCTTACTCCAATTCTACTACCCAAAATTCAACCACTCTTTTTTTTCCCCAGGTTTATTGAGGTATATATAAAGTTGTATATACAATGTGATATATATATATATAAATGTGATATATATATATATATAAATATATAATGAATTAATTACCACAATCAAGCTATTTAACATATCCATCACCTCACAGAGTTATATTTGTGTGTGTGTGTTAAGAACATTTAGGATCTATCCCAGCAAATTTCAAGTATACAGTACAGTATTATCTTCTATTCTGAACTATACACTTCTTGGAAATGAGCCTTGTGTAAATGGCTATGCGGATAAAACTTTAATTCCTATGCACTCAAGAGACGTTTATTGAATGAGTGAAAAATACTAATACCATTATTACTCATCTGTAGAAATGTTAGTGATTCTAATGTGAACAATGAATATTGATATATTGACACACCAAAGTAAAGTTTGTCTAAGACTCTAACTTGGTGTTCAGTTTTATACTTTCATTGCTCTTTTGGTCATGTACCAGATTTAGTTTATTCTTTGAGATTCACTCTTTTTCAAAACGTTTTTAGAGATAAAAGGAGTTTAGAAAAGACTCAGTTCAACATTTGAGAAAAGCCCTAAATCAAAATACAATAGGTCTAAAAGACAGCCTATTCAGTTTGAGTATGGTGACATTTATTCTTGTTTAGAAAGGTTTATGTCAGTTGCTAATATGTTTTTGGCTTATCTAAACTAAGCTATGATAGATCTGAACAATGATATATTCAGAAAGCAAATGCAATATAATGAATAAAATTATTTTTTTATCCTTATATTTCAAAGAGTAAAATGGGATGTCCATTAGGAGAGCTACAGTAGCATGTTGAGTTTTATTCATTCTGTCTCTCTGGTTTTAGGTTTTATCTGAACCTGAAAGCTTTAAATCATCTATAGTGGAAAAATCTCACCCGTTGTATCCCTAGTGTGACAAGCTGAGGAATGTGTAATGAATTTGCAGCCATTCAGAAGCCACAGAGACAACACATAAAGGCTAAGGTTAATGGGATAGAAAAAAAAAAGAATCAATAAATACATATAATAAACACATATACACACACACAGAAATACATGAAAATAAAGGAAACTAAACACAAATAATTAAGGTATTTAAGAAATTAGGAAATGTGAAAGGGATTTTGTGTTTATGTACTAAAGATTTGAGAAGGAATACTTCTCCCTAATGACTATAAAAGGTCAAGAACACAGAGATGTCATATCAGTTAAACTACAGAATTCTTCCAGTGGTAGTGGGACTACGTTTTATATTCACCTTTAGTTTTCTTCTTACAAGACTACACTTGTTCCCTCCCCTCATGGAAAGAACAGCTTGTCTTATTACCCTCCAATGGAAATGAGTTATGTACCTTTTATCCGGAGTTTACAAGACAGCTTTAACCTCTTTATAGTTGAATTTCAGTGATGAATGCAGTATCTTATTTCATCTTAGTTAATTTTTTTTTCAAGAATTCCTTTTCCTGTTCTGATTTGTAGGTACATACAAGATAATAATGGGAAAGATCAAATTACCGTGTTTGGGATCCTGTTAAACACTTTTCTTTTGTCCTGAGAATCTTCAGCATTAATTTCCTGTTTTTTCTTCTGTATATGTCAATCCAACTAGACAAAGCAGGCATTTGTGACATTCATAAATATTTGGTGTCTTTACGAGATTGTAAGCAAAGCTTATATTTTATGCCGTACCCATCCCTCCTGATTAATTTTACTAACTTTTTCTTAGGTTAGTAAAATAGGTAGTCAGGAATCCTGTGAATTAGGACTATAGGAACTGAGGTCACTTAGGCATCAGTTGCAAGTTGAAATGAAGATGCCTAAAGATGCAGAAGGTCCTAACATGGGTACCAGAAACAGCACCATTAGGAGAGGGAGATGCACTGTGCAAGAAAGATGGATGACCCTGTGTGTCAGCTGGCTGGACAACATCACACTTTTTAAAAGCCCTCAAAAGGCAGGTCCTCATTGTTTTAACTCCTCAAATACAAGAGCCCCTTACCATGAAATATGTCATCCTCTGGCACTGATTCATGATTAATTCTGAATAATGACCTTCGGATGATCGGATAGAGTTTGTGACTTGCCCAAAGTCACAACCAATGTAGACAATCATGGACCAGCCCCTTCCTTTGGACATTTCATTAATTCATTCACACATTCATCATTTATCGAGTGCCAACTGTAGACCAGGTATGGTGTTATGTGCCAGGGATATGAAGTTGAGTGAGACAAGATCCCAAACCTCCAGAGGCTTAGAGTGAGTAATAAATATGCAAATCAATGATTACAGTTTTATCAGTGCTATAATAGAAGCATGATCAGAATACTAGGAGAGCGTAAGGGCATCAAAATCAGGAATCAAGGAAATTACCTTGGAGAAACCTAACTTTAGACTGAATTTTGCAGAAAAACTGGAATTTCTAGTTAAAGAGGCAATGAGACAGCCCTGAAACCTGTAAAAAGTCAAGGAGACAGTAAAGTGTTTCAGGTATTTGTGGAATGGCAAACACTTTCACTGGACTTGAGCCATGGGAGCTGAGGGTAGGGGGGTAGGTGTGGGAGCTGCGGACAATGCCAGAGGCCAGATCCCAAAAGGTTGGGATGCTAAGCTAGGGGACGCTGCCCTAACTGGGAACAAAGTGCGTAGGTTAAGGGAAGAGTCCACTCTGCCCATTCCTGAGCATCATGCAGACCCCAGAGCCGCAAAACTCTTCCCTTGCCTCATTCAGGGCATTTCCTCGGGGTCTGACCTTCAAAGTAAAGGCTGGCCTCCTCTCCCTAAATGGAATTCACATGCCAACTGCTGAGAGATATCTCTTCCTTTCATTTCGCTTGTATCTCCCCTCTGGAAGTGAGCTCTGGGGGCCTCCACTGCCTGCCTGGCTTGTGTGGTCAATTTCCCTTGATTGATACTTGTTTGACTGTATATGAAAAGGGGCAGAGATGCCATCAGGGTAGGTATAGGAGGTAATGACTCAGTCCCCATCAAACCCTGCCCTCTGAAACCTCCTCCACAAATACTCAGGTAGGCACACCATCGGAAAAAGCAGCTTTGAGATTCTGAAGACTCAGGTTTTAAATCTGACCCTGCCCATGACAATCTCTGAGATTGGACTCGATTCAATCCCTACTGTGTAAAAGGATCTGACTTACCTCATTAAGTCCATGGATTTTGTTTTCTCAGATGCGACATCTAATTGTCTATCTAGATGACCTTTGCACAAGATTTTGAGTTATTTTTAGATAGCAAGGAGATAATCTCATGCTTGGATTAGACTTCAGTTGACTGTGGATTGGAAGGGACGGGGGTTCCACCAAATAAGAGGACTTCGTAAATTCAGGGTTCTCTGAAAGGTTCAAAATGCCTGGTTTTGTTTTAACTCTTAAATATCAAACTCCTTAAAAATGTCTTCCAGGTATGTCATGGAAAATGTTCTTTCCAGAGGTGAAAGTAGCCATTCATTGCTTAATAAACTGGATCATCTTCCTTCTTAGAAATATTCTGTGGCATATAAATGGAGACATTTATACTATCACAGAGAAAAATTTACAGTCATGACATACATCACTTCAAGATGCTTAATCCCTGGGAATAATAATCAGAGAGCGTTTTATTCACTTATGGAGGAATATTTTTAAAAGAAACTCTTGCTAACAGGTGGATTTTCTATTTTATTAGCTTCTTCTTCTCAGTCATGATTTTGCTACTTGGGCAACTCGGAGTCACCCGAAATGAACTGGAGAAAGGATATTAGTTTTAGTTATGAATTAAGACTTTGAATAAATAACTAGTTTTTTTTTTTTTTTAAGTGGGAGGCTTATAAGAGTTTCTGAAATGCCAGATAAAAATAGCCTTTCATAGAAAGGTGAGGTAAATATAATGTGACATAGTGAAAAGAATAGACTTTGAAGCAGAGAGGATAGAATATGAACCAAGGCTCTGGTGTTCTTTATTTCTAAGACTTTGGGAAAATCTTTGAGCTTTGTCCTCTATCCTGCACTACCAGTATGTTTTGAGGAATAGATTGAGTTAAGATGTAAAATATTTAGCCAATGCAGGTGCCAAATGACCCCTAGATGTCCTATTCATGTCATAGGGCAAGAATCTGAAGAGAGAATTCCCTTGAGCTTTCCCTCATTTACAACCTGAATAGACAGGTTGCTAGACACCTAGCAGTCACTTGAATTAAGTGTTTTATTGTACCAGATAAAGGTTTCCCAAACTTTTTAATACAATAGCCCATTTCCTTGAATAAATGATCCTAGGAACTTCCTTATGAATTAAAAATAATCATTTTGACATTATTATCTGGGGCAAAATAAAGTGAAATAACCAGACAATTTTTTACTGTTTCCCATTTAACCAATGATGTAGCCTGTTCAGTTACCTCAAAGTTAAAAATTTTTTAAACTTACAGAAAATAAGAAAATATAGGAATAATTTGACCACAAGAGATTCCCAATGATAGCGTGTTTTGTATGGCTAAATTCTATAATTTTCACAAGTTGTTTCTAAATGATGAGATAAGGGATACATTTTAGTTTGTGAGCTTTTTTCAACTTGTGAAATATTACTGGCATGTGTAGTTTTTTATTCCTTACAAATGAAGATCCAAATTGGAAATAGCAGTATATCAACCTGTATTTTTTCTTCTTATGGTTGACTATGAACTACTAAGATCATCTTGATGTATTATGTAACATGATAGCAAATTGTATCTCAACACCAGTACTGATTCCATATACTTACTGCCATCATGGATACAATAATCAGTTACATGGCTAAAAATGAAAGCAACTTACAAATTTATAAAGGTCAAAGCCACCCAGCTGGCTAGAGGTGTTCAGCTTAGGGCTACAACTACTGCAGTGTGAGTCCTGGCAGCTTCCTCCCTCCTCTGTTAACTGCTCTGCTCCTCTCAGTAACTCTAAGTGGCTTTGCATGGTTTCCTTTTAAGAAGAAAACAAAACATGTTTAATGCCTTATTTTATTTATTGACTTTTAAAAATTAGATATTATGATGGATCCCAGTAGTGGTATTATTTTTTCCTTTTTTTTTTTTATTGAAGTATAGTTGATTTACAATGTCATGTTAGTTTCTGCTGTACAGCAAAGTGAATCAGTTATACAGATACATATATCCACTCTTTTTTAGATTCTTTTCCCACATAGGTCATTACAGAGTATTGAGTAGAGTTCCCTGTGCTATACAGTAGGTCCTTATTAGTTATCTATTTTTTTTAATAGCTCTTTGTTGGAGTATAATTGCTTCACAATACTGTGTTAGTTTCTGTTGTACAACAAAGCAAATCAGCCATATGCATACACATGTCCCCATATCCACTCCCTCTTGAGCCTCCCTCCCATCCTCCCTATCCCACCCCTCTAGGTCATCGCAAAGCACCAAGCCGATCTTCCTGTGCTATGGTTCTGCTTCCCACCAGCCAACTATTTTACATTTGGTAGTGTGTATATGTCGATACTACTCTCACTTTGCCCCAGCTTCGCCCTCCCACCCCATGTCATCAAATCCATTATCTATGTCTACCTCTTTATTCCTGCCCTGCAACTAGGTTCATCAGTACCTTTTTTTTTTTTAATTCCATGTATATGTGCATTAGCATTAGGATACAGTATTTGTTTCTCTCTTTCTGACTTCACTCTGTATGACAGACTCTAGGTCCATCCACCTCACTACAAATAACTCAATTTCATTTCTTTTTATGGCTGAGTAATATTCCATTGTATATATGCACCGCATCTTCTTTATCTATTCATCTGTCAGTGGACACTTAGGTTGGTTCCATGTCCAGGCTACTGTAAATAGTGTTGCAGTGAACATTGTGGTGCATGTCTCTTTTTGACTTATGGTTTTCTCAGGGTATATGCCCAGTAGTGGGATTGCTGGGTCATATGGTAGCTCTATTTTTATTTTTTTAAGGAACCTCCATACCGTTTTCCATAGTGGTTGTATTAATTTACATTCACACCAACAGTATAGGAGAGTTCCCTTTTCACCACACCCTTTCCAGCATTTATTGCTTCTAGGTTTTTTAATAATGGCCATTCTGACTGGCGTGAGGTGATACCTCATGGTAGTTTTGATTTGCATTTCTCTAATAATTAGTGATGTTGAGCATCTTTCCATGTGCCTCTTGGCCATCTATATGTCTTCCTTGGTGAGATGTCTATTTAGGTCTTCCACCCATTTTTTAACTGGATTGTTTGTTTTTTTGATATTGAGCTCCATGAGCTGTTTGTATATTTTAGAGGTTAATCCTTTGTTGTTTCATTTGCAACATTTTCTCCCATTCTGAGGGCTGTCTTTTTTCTTGTTTATGGTTTCCTTTGCTGTGCAAAAGCTTTTAAGTTTAATTAAGTCCCATTTGTTTATTTTTGTTTTTATTTCTGTTACTCTAGGAGGTGGGTTGAAAAAGATCTTGCTGTGGTTTTTTTTTTTTTTTTTTTTAATTTTACTTATTTATTTATTTATTTATTTTTGGCTGTGTTGGGTCTTCGTTTCTGTGCGAGGGCTTTCTCTAGTTGTGGTGAGCGGGGGCCACTCTTCATTGCAGTGTGCGGGCCTCTCACTATCGTGGCCTCTCTTGTTGGGAGCACAGGCTCCAGATGCGCAGGCTCAGTAATTGTGGCTCACGGGCCTAGTTGCTCCGTGGCATGTGGGATCTTCCCAGACCAGGGCTCGAACCTGTGTCCCCTGCATTGGCAGGCAGATTCTCAACCACTGTGCCACCAGGGAAGCCCTTGCTGTGGTTTTTGTCAGAGTGTTTTTCCCAAGTTTTCCTCTAAAAGTTTTATAGTATCTGGCCTTACATTTAAGTCTTTAATCCATTTTGAGTTTATTTTTCTGTATGGTGTTATGTAGTGTTCTAATTTCATTCTTTTACATATAGCTGTCCAGTTTTCCCAGCACCAATTATTGAAGAGGCTGTCTTTTCTCCATTATATGTTCTTGCCTCCTTTATCATGAATTAGGTGCCCATATGTGCGTGGGGTTATCTCTGGGCATTCTATCCTGTACCATTGATCTATATTTCTATTGTTGTGCCAGTACCATACTGTCTTGATTACTGTAGCTTTGTGGTGTAGTTTGAAGTCGGGGAGCCTGATTCCTCCAGCTCCGTTTTTCTTTCTCAAGATTGCTTTGGCTATTCGGGATCTTTTGTGTTTCCATACGAATTGTAAGACTTTTTGTTCTAATTCTGTGAAGAATGCCATTGGTAGTTTGATAGGGATTGCGTTGAATCTGTAGATTTTTTGGGGTAGTATACTCATTTTCACAATATTGTTCCTTCTAATCCAAGAACACAGTATATTTCTCCATCTGTTTATGTCATCTTTGATTTCTTTCATCGGTGTTTTATAGTTTTCTGAGTACAAGTCTTTCTCCTCCTTAGGCAGGTTTATTTCTTGGTATTTTATTATTTTTGTTGAAATGGTAGATGGGAGTGTTTCCTTAATTTCTTTTTCTGATTTTTCATTGTTGGAGTATAGGAATGCCAGAGATTTCTGTGCATTAATTTTGTATCCAGCAACCTTACAAAATTCCTTGATTAGTTCTAGTAGTTTACTAGTGGCATCTTTAGGATTCTCTATGTATAGTATCATGTCATCTGCAAACAATGACAGTTTTACTTCTTCTTTTCCGATTTGTATTCCTTTTATTTCTTTTTCTTCTCTGATTGTTGTGGCTAGGACTTCCAAAACTATGTTGAATAAGAGTGGTGAGAGTGGACATCCTTGTCTTATTCCTGATCTTAGTGGAAATGCTTTCAGTTTTTCACCATTGAATATGGTGCTTGTTGTGGGTTTGTCATATTTGGCCTTTATTGTGTTTAGGTAGGTTCCCTCTATGCCTACTTTCTGGAGAGTTTTTATCATAAATGGGTGTTGAATTTTGTCAAAAGCTTTTTCTGCATCTCTTGAGATGATCATATGATTTTTATTCCTTAATTTGTTAATATGGTGTATCACCTTGATTGATTTGTGTATATTGAAGAATCCTTGCATCCCTGGGATAAATCCCACTTGATCATGGTATATGATCCTTTTTATGTGCTGTTGGATTCTGTTTGCTAGTATTTTGTTCAGGATTTTTGCATCTATGTTCATCAGTGATATTGGTCTATAATTTTCTTTTTTTGTGATATCTTTTTTCTGGTTTTGGTATCAGGGTGATGGCAGCTTTGTAGAATGAATTTGGGAGTGTTTCTCCCTCTGCAATTTTTTTGGAAGAGATTGAGAACGATCAGTGTTAGCTCTTTTCTAAATATTTGATAGAATTCACTGAAACCATGTGACCCTGGACTTTTGTTTGTTGGAAGATTTTTAATTATGGTTTCAGCTTCATTACTTGTGATAGGTCTGTTTATATTTTCTAATTCTTATTGGTTCAGTCTTGGAAAATGGTACCTTTCCAAGAATTTGTCCATTTCTTCATGGTTGTCCATTTTATTGGCATATAGCTGTTTGTAGTAGTCTCTTATAATCCTTTGTATTTCTGCAGTGTCAGTTGTGATTTCTCCTTTTTCATTTCTAATTTTACTGATCTGAGTCCTCTCCCTACCTTTCTTGATGAATCTGGCTAATGGTTTATCAATTTTGTTTATCTTCTCAAAGAACCAGCTTTTAGTTTTATCGATCTTTGCTATTGTTTATTTTGTTTCTATTTCATTTATTTCTTCTCTGATCTTTATGATTTCTTTCCTCCTACTGCCTTTGGGTTTTCTTTGTTCTTCTTTCTCTAGTTGTTTTAAGTATAGGGTTAGATTGTTTATTTGGGATTTTTCTTGTTTCTTGAGGTGAGATTGAATTCCTATAAACTTCCCTCTTAGAACTGCTTTTGCTGCATCCCATAGGTTTGGGGTCGTCGTGTCTTTGTTGTCATTTGTTTCTATGTATTTTTTTATTTCTTCTCTGATTTCTTTAGTGATCTCTTGGTTATTTAGAAGCTCCTTGTTTAGCCTCCATGTATTTGTGTTTTTTACAGTTTTTTTTTCCTGTAACTGATTGCCAGTCTCATAGCGTTGTGGTCAGAAAAGATGCTTGATATGATTTCAATTTTCTTAAATTTTCCGAGGCTTGATTTGTGACCCAAGATGTGATCTATCCTGGAGAATGTTCCATGTGCACTTGAGAAGAAAGTGTATTCTGCCACTTTTGGGTGGAATGTTCTATAAATATCAATTAGATCTATCTTGTCTATTGTGTCATTTAAAGCTTGAGTTTCCTTATTTATTTTCTGTTTGGATGATCTGTCCATTGGGGTAATTGGGGTGTTAAAGTCCCCTACTATTATTGTGTTACTGTCGATTTCTCCTTTCATGGTTGTTAGCATTTGCCTTATGTATTGAGGTGCTCCTATGTTGCATGCATAAACATTTATAATTGTTATATCTTCTTCCTGGATTGATCCTTTGATCATTAAGTAGTGTCTCTCCTTATCTCTTGTAACAGTCTTTAATTAAAGTCTATTTTATCTGATACACGTATTGCTACTCCAGCTTTCTTTTGATTTCCATTTGCATAGTATATCTTTTTCCATATCTTCACTTTCAGTCTGTATGTGTCCCTAGGTCTGAAGTGGGTCTCTTGTAGACAGCATATATATGGGTCTTGTTTTTGTATCCATTCAGCCAGTCTGTGTCTTTTGGTTGGGGGATTTAATCCATTTACATTCAAGGTTATTATCGATATGTATGTTCCTATTATCATTTTCTTAATTGTTTTGCATTTGTTTTTGTGGGTCTTTTTCTTCTCTTGTGTTTCCTGCTTAGAGAAGTTTCTTTAGCATTTGTTGTAAAGCTGATTTGGTGATGCTGAATTCTCTTAGCTTTTGCTTGTCTGAAAAGCTTTTGACTTCTCCATAGAATCTGAATGAGATCCTTGCTGCGTAGAGTAGTCTTGGTTGTAGGTTTTTCTCTTTCATCACTTTAAGTATATCCTGCCACTCCCTTCTGGCCTGCAGAGCTTCCCCTGAAAAATCAGCTGATAATCTTATGGGGGTTCCTTTGTTTGTTATTTTTTGTTTTTCCTTTTTAAATATTTTTTCTTTGAATTTAATTTTTGTTAGTTTGATTAATATGTGTCTTGGTGTGTTTTCCTAGGGTTTATCCTGTATGGGACTCTCTGTGCTTCCTGGACTTGGGTGACAATTTCCTTTCCCATGTTAGGGAAGTTTTCAACTATTATCTCTTCAAATATTTTCTCAGATACTTTCTTTTTCTCAGACCCTTTCTTTTTCTTGGACCCCTATAATTCGAATGTTGGTGCATTTAGTGTTGTCCCAGAGGTCTCTGAGATTGTCCTCAATTCTTTTCATTCTTTTTTCTTTATTCTGCTCCTCGGCAGTTATTTCCACCATTTTGTCTTCCAGCTTACTTATTCGTTCTTCTGCCTCAGTTATTTTGTTATTGATTCTTTCTAGTGTGTTTTTCATTTCAGTTATTGTTTTGTTCATTTCTGTTTGTTTGTTCTTTAGTTCTTCTAGATCTTTGTTACACATTTCTTATATTTTCTCAGTCCATGCCTCCATTCTATTTCCGAGATTCTGGATCATCTTTACTATCATTATTCTGAATTCTTTTTCAGGTAGATTGCTTATTTCCTCTTCATTTATTTGGTCTTGTAGATTTTTACCTTGCTCCTTCATCTGTGACATTTTTTTTGGCCGTCTCATTTTTTTTTTTTTTTTTTTTGAGTGAGATTGTGTTCCTGTCTTATTGGTTGTTTGACCTGAGGCTTCCAACACTGGAGTTTGTAGACTATTGGGTAGAGCTGGGTCTTTGTGCTGAGATGAGGACCTCTGTGAGACCTCACTCCTATGAATATTCCCTGGGGTCTGAGGTTCTCTGTTAGTCCAGTGGTTTGGACTCAGAGCTCCCACTGCAGGAGCTTCCGCGCAACCCTGGGCTTGCGAACCAAGATCCCACAAGCCTCGTGGGGTGGCCAAAAAAAAAAAAAACAGAACAATAACAAAGTAAAAAATAAAATTAGACTAGGAAACTAACAGATATGTTAGAAAGAATGTAAAAATAAAAATATAGATGAATCAATAACCAGAAGGTACATCAGTACCACAATATTAAAAAGAGAGGAGGAAGGAAGAGAAAAAAAAGGCGGGGTGGGAGAAAGACCTTGGCTGTGGAGCGCAGGGCCTAGGCAAGGGCGAGGTTTGGGTGGTGGGCGTACCAATGCTCAGGAACCACCAGGCTGTGGGGGGTGGTGCTTAGGCTCAAGGAACAGAAGGGGCCCAGGTGTGCCCCCCATCTCTGGTCTCAGAGGGCAGGGGACCCCATCTGGGAGCCCAGCAGGCTTCCTGAGCTCAAGTGGGTGGGGCAAACACCCTCCTCTTCTCTCCTGCTCCTCTGGTCTGGGGTCTGGGAGGGCCCGTCCCACCTGCCTCTCCTGGTTTACCCGGCCTCCCTCCTATGCCCCCAAGGACCCACGCAGCCTGGAGGGGGTTTGGAGGGCAGGGGACCGGCCTGGGAACTCAGCAGTTTCCCCGTGGCCAAGTGGATGGGGCAATCACCTTCCACTCCTCTCCCACTCCTCCCAAATGGCTCCTCCCGCCTGCCTCTCCTGATCTCCCCAGCCTCAGGGACGTGGATCCTGTCTGTCCTCCACTTCTCCTCCCCCCTCAGTCCCCCTACATCCTACCAGTTCACTTTAGGGTTCCTCCCGTCTCCTTGGGCATGAGAGTCCCCCACCAGCTGCCGGCGGCACCCTAGGTGTGGGGAGACGCTAACTCGTGTCTTCCCACACCGCCATCTTGACTCCGCCTCTCCAGTAGTGGTTTTTAATTACAAGATTGTCCATGATAAAGCGTGGAAAGAGAGTTAACAGTGATTTTGCCAGGTACTATAGTTAGTGTTTTATAGAATTTTCTATGGGATACTCCCTTTGTGAAGAGTTCTTCTCCTTCCTTTTCTTCTTTTCTTTTATTTCCTTCCCTTTCCTTTCTTTCCTTCCTTCCCTTCTTTCCTACCACCTTTCTTCTTTGAGTCAACCAATATTTACTGTATCCCTACCAAGAGCCAGACATCATACAAGGCACCAGGGAAATGAAAAGTTAGAATTTCTAATCTAGTGAAAGTATTTTCTGTTTCTTTGCTTTGAATTTACCCAGAAGTTGTCTTTATTTACATATAAAGATATAAATTCTAATTAAGCTATAATCATATTGGATACATTACAATACAATATTCTGGAAACTTTATCAGTTAACATAAGCCTCCACATGCCGTAGAGAAAATTAGAAAGTTCATTCTTAAAAAATAAAAGTAAAAGACAACAACAACAACAACCTAAAAAGTTCATCCTTTAACATTCAAATAGATCTGGTGAATATAAGAGGTACATTTTATGAGTAGAAAATCTGAGTCTTGCAATTTCTTGATTGCAGTTCTCTTAAACCACCTAGTCCAAACTAAGGCAGTTACCTTGTTAATCATTTTTCATATGTGGGGTGGGGGGGGAAATGGCCACACTCCAGCTACTGGTCTTTGTATTTCAGGAAATATGTCATATAAGGAAACCCCACTCTATGCAAAGGATTTGTAGATAGTTCCTTGGAGTTAATTTTCATGAGCATTAGGAGGTACTTAAACCCCATGCCAGGGAGAGGGTTTATAAATGATTGCCATAAGCTCTTTAGCGACTTCAGTTAAATAGAGTAGCACCTCTTTGCCACTGAATGAATAGTGTGCAGAATTGTTGGGACTGCTTGGAACTCTGGAGCAGCCCATTGTTTGAAGATTATATTTCTGATGTTTCTTGCTAAAAGTCATTCATTCATCTAATAAGTATTATTTAAGAGCATACAGTGTGCCAAGATGTAGACTTGGCATTGCCATGGAGACCGTCAAATTCTAGTTTCATTTTTCAGAACCAAGCAGGAGTTGGTGCTGGCAAGTTAAGAAGGACTGAGGCTCAAACTGAATGTCACTCATGAAATATCTGGGTTTGAATGTGCAAATGTCATATATAAATGTCAATGATGGTCAAAATAACAGATATACAGCTTATATATATATATATATATATATATATAAATTATTTTTCTAAAGAAAAATAGAAATATACTTCAGTTTATTTTTTCATGTAAAGTTGACTTTTGTAATAGGCCTGCGTGACACAATGGAATTTACCATAATTGCAGAATTATGTGCAATTACCATAGTGAACAAATCAAAGCCGTACGCTAGCTCATGTTATGGCCTTGATCTTTTGAATTTTTGGACAGAGCAGTGTTGATCATTCGGTGAACTGGGGACTGTCATGACTGAAAGTTGGGAAATGCTGAGATTCGAATCTTCTATGTTTTTTCCATTATTCTCATCTTTACATGACCTAAAATGCATGCTTAACTCCAGTACTGAAGTCAAATTAACAACAGAAAGAAATGAAAGTCATAGGCCACGTGTAACATGTCTGTTATACACTTGGATCCCTTCTTCTCTTTTCTGAAATGTATCTCTTCTTAGATGAATGAGTTTGAGAGGAAATTTTTTAAATCAGCTATTTAGTATCTCTTAATATCATCCACATCCTTCCTTGGCACTTCCCTCATGGCTTTCTTTTAAGGATATTTGCAGTCTCAGGCATGAAATAAACTTTTTAAGGCATTAGGCTGTTGGAGCCATTTTGGGAAAATGCAAATGAAGCCAACAAAATGGCACAGCTGGTCAGATATTCCCCTTGTTCCAACAGGATTCTGATATGGGGCTTGTTTCCTAGGATTTGCCCAGTCTGCTGGAAATACATTCACTGCAAGACAAATTACTATCTGTAACAATACCTATAGATTTCTTTAAAATTTTGTTTTTATTTTTAACTCTGGACTTTATTAAGAGGACAGAGAAACTCAGTGGAGTGGGATGATGTAGATGTTACTGTGTGTGGAACTTAAATGCACTCACTTCTGTAAAGCAAGTCATGAGCACTGCCTCTACCCTCTCATTGCCTCTGGGGGGACCCAGTTGAGAGCATTAGCCACTGATGCTGAACAAAGAGGCACAGCATTTTGTCCTGGTCTGGGTTCTTCTTTTCTTCTTCAGCTTTTTCTTTGTCCCTTTCTATGCGCACTGTTCTTGCGAGCTTCTTTTATTTTTTATTTTTATTTTTTTAGAAAATTGAAGCAGTGAGTAACTTTTCAAAGGCTGCATGGCTTGTAAGTGAAAGTTACTAGTAGAATGTGAACATATTAGTGGGTTTGGAACCAACGGAAGTAGTAGAACTTGAGAGATTGGAACTTAAAATTCTGTTTCCATATTCCATACTTTAAAAAAAAATTATTACTGTTATTTTTTAAGTTTTCTTTTATATTGGAGTATAGTTGATTTACAATGTTGTTTTAGATTCAGGTATAGAGAAAGTGATTCAAATATACATGTACATGTATCTAAAGAATATATACTTGTGAGCTTCTTTTAAAACCTCTTAACTATTTATAAATTATGCACCATTTTGACTCATATGATTTACAATGGCCTCAAGAGCCAGGTCTTTACATGTAGTTGGTTCTTTTTCAAAGCATTTGGCTTTGGTCTGGAAGGCTCACTCTTATTGCTGTATAACCTGGGGTGGCCACATCTCGGGTTCTGTGTGCTGTATTTTTTTAGCCTTGGAGTGTATTTCCCTTGTGTTGCCGTAGTGGGTGGGTTGTTTAGACAGGAAGAGTGGCTTCCTTGTTCTGTTCTCCCAGCATTGAAGGACTCCCTGACGTTTCCCATTAAGCCCTCCACCCCCTGCACTACAGTTGAATCATTCTCCTCCTAGAATCTTGCAGAAGTCAACAACTTTCCCCTCTCTTCATTCTTTTCTTCTCTCCTTTTTCTCCTTTCTCATTCCTTCCTTCTTTTTGATTTTCCTCATCTGCCTGTCTTCCTTCTTTCCTTCTCTCATTATTTCTTTTGTTTTCTTCTTTTCTCTCTGTTATGATCTTTCTTCTACTTTTATATCTTTTTTGTTATGAAAATGAGATCCCAACTTATGGAAATTTATCCCACAGATCTATTTGCACACAGGTGAAAGGTTGCATGCTGGTGATTATGAATGGGAGCATGGTTTGTAATAAGAAAGATTGCAAACAACTCAAAGGTCCATCAGCAGAGGATACGTTGAGTAAACAATAAATATCCATATAATGAAACATTATGCAATTCTAGGAAGGAATCAGAAGGTGCTCTGTGTATTAATTTGGAAATATCTCCAAGACATTTTGTTAAGTGAAAAAAGCAAAGTGCAGAACAATTTGAATTTTATATTTCCTTTTGTGAAAAAAGTGGTGGGGAATCAGATTCTATTTTTGCTTTTATTGTAACTAGTAAACATACAAAGAAATCTGTATAGGAAACCCAGGAAGCTACTCATAAATGACAGGAGATGGGTGAGCTGAAGAATAATGGGAGGAGGGATTTCATTGTTATACCTTTTTGTAATTATTAAATTTTAAAAACATGTTAATATATTATCTATTCCAAAAATTAAATCTAAGAATGTAAACCTCAAAAGCCAAAGTAAGATTCCGTTGAAAGAAAACTACTGACCCATTAAGTGCTAAAAAAAAATACAAAGCATTGCCATGACTGGGACATTTGTCCAAACTCATGGGTGCCCTTCTAGCCTCTTAGTTGCTTATGGCTTGAATCATGTAAAATTGTCATTTTCATAGACAAAAACGCTTTTGAACATTGGCTATTTCATATATTTCAATAGAATGTTTATCTTAGTTAAGACATCAAAAAGCTGCCTGTGCTATGATGCCCTTAAAGTATTATTTTATTTCTCTTTTGTGCTCTAGACACCCTTGGAGTCTTATTTCATTCACTTTGCTGGGCCACCTGGGTAGTACTGTGCAGTGGGACATTTCTCTCTGGAATTACCTTTCCATCCAAGCTTTATGAACTTTGTGCACAGCTGTAGGTTAAGCCCTCATGATCTAATCTGGGATTATAGCCTTCTTCTGAAAAGTCACTCTGAATTCCAGGCTTTCCTTATGGGTCTAACGTTCTCACTGCCACCAAATTTGTCTTCCTACAAGGCAGTTTGGATCATGTTTCTCCTGAGTAAATTCATCCTGTGTTAATCAGCGTTCTCTGGAGAAATAGAACCAATAGTATATATAGAGAGAGACATAAGAGGAAGTTTATTACAGGAATTAGCTCAAGCAGTTTTGGAGGCCTAGAAGTCCTGGAGATACAGGAAAGCCTGTGGTATGATTCAGTCCGAATCCAAAAGCCTGAGAATCAGGGAAGCCCATGATGTAATTCCCAGTCAGAGTTCCAAAGGCCTGTGATGGAGTCGGGGGAGAGACATGTAGGTCAAGTAGAGAAAGAGAGAACTCACCCTTTTCCACCTTTTTGCTCTATTCGGGCCCTCAAAGGATGGAATGATATCCACCTGCATTGGTGAGGTTGGATCTTCTTTCCTCAGTCCACTGAGTCAAATGCTAATCTCGTCTAGAAACATCTGCACAGACACACCAAGAAATAACCTTTTACCAGCTCTCTGGGCATCCCTTCCTCCACGTAACTTGACCTATAACATTAACCATCACAGATCCCATCTCTTCACTGCTTATAGAATAAATACGGACTGAACTCCTTAGCAAGGCATGCCATTCACCTCCAGTCACTGAGTTTTTTTCACAAACGCTCTATACCTGTACTTTGCCCAAATTGCCCTCCCCCGTAGGTCACGGCTTTGAGAATTACATTCTGTTTACCAAGAAGGACCTTCTTCAACCTCCGTAACTTTCAGACATCTTGTTACCAAGTAAGTTTCCACACAAGTAAGTCTTCCCTCTGTAGCTCTGACCCCAGCCATCCAAAATTAATTTTCTCCTATTTATGTTTTCACGGTCCTGTATACCTACTCCTATTTTAAAGGTACTTATTATAGTGTATTCCGGATATTTGTTTATGTGACTGTCCTGCTACCAACTAGAGAGCACTTGACATCAGAAACCCAGGTCCTGGTCACCCTGTACTCACTCTCCTTAGCCCAGTGTCTGGTCTGTAGTTTTATGCTTAGTAAATATTGTCATATTTAGCAATGCTTCAGTCTTACTCTTGGACTCCTTTTCTGTATGGAAGAAGTTTTTTATAAATCTTTTTTAAAAAGATGGGAGACTAATGTTCAGGAAGATCTTGAGAGTGGGGAAAGAAGTGCTTATCCACTATGACCTGAAAGTTGAAAGTCTAAAGCAAACTCTCCAATTTCTTTACTATTTGCAATAAGGTCAAGATTTAGTCTTGAATGTAGTCTACAGGTTCTCTTTGATCATCTCCTTTGCTTGATATTTGTGTTGATTTTGATGATGATGAAAGCAATAGACTTGTATGAGTTGTGTTGAGTCTTTTTGTTAATTATGCCTTTATGTTAATTGATCTTTCCTGTAGTTTTGAAGGTCTGTGTTCATATTTAATTGTAAAAATTCAGGCTATCTCGAGACCATAGACAGAATTGAGTGTTCTCCAAAAAATAAATCCAAAACTTTGGAGTGGAGGATAAATGAGAGGTTTTGTTCCTCCTACTTCTCCCCCTCCTCCTTTTCCTTCCCTTCCTGTTTACTTAATATTATTGCTATTTTTATTATTCCTCTAATCTGGAAAAATAGTAGCCTGTTAGCGTAGACTATCTAAGTGGGACTTTTACCTTTGTTGAAAAATATTAAATTATCCCAGTGGAGTAAATACTCATCCTGGGATGTGAATTCTTTGTTGGTGTGTGGGTACTGTTGATCACACAGATATTGGCATGGCCAGAAAGTTTGTTTGGTTTTAAGTAAAAATAAAAGACATTTTTCATTTTCCCCGAGAACTTTGTTGAACAATGTATTCACTAACGGAACAAACTTTTTGGCCAACCCAATATATTACTAACCGGTACTCGGGGTTGGAGAGTTTTATCACAAGAGGGTGTTCTAGTCATTGTATCTTTATCTCACCTGAGGATTGGGCTCCCTGTTTTGTAGCTGATAATAAAAGCTGGTATTTATGTGTAACTCACTATTGCCTTTTCAGTTAATCAAAATTAGCACCAAAGAACTATCATTCATCACTCTGGAGTGTTTTTTAGAGTATGAGAGAAAGCAATATTAGTCCCTGCATCTTGGTTGTTGGGTGCTTTCCTTCTTCTTTTATCAATAAATGATTATTCACGAACAAAGAAAGAAAAGAGAATGGCATCATTCTGCAGTGTGCTCACTTAGTGGGACCTACTCTGATCTCGTCTATTATAGCATCAGTATGGCTTGCCCATGGCCCCTTATACTGCAGTCGCCCTTCAACTGTTTTCAGAGTGCCTCTCCAGTTAAACAATGAGCACATTCAAATGGTTTCATCGTACTATAAAATCTTTGGCTTATTGGCTGTAAGATTTTTTAAATTAGCAAATTTTCTATTGAACCCAGGAGTATATGAGAGCAGGAATGACTTTGTTGAAATGAAAAGTCTATAAGAACAGTGAGATCGTGATTGTTTATTAGAAGTAGTTACTGTGATTTGTTAGAAGTGTTTACTGTAAATGTGAATAAGTGGAAATGAAAACTGAAAGCTTGCAAGATTAACACAAAATGGATATTTGGTATTATTCACTTCTTTTTAAATTCCATCATCCCCTACCACTCAATTCTTCACCCCAGAATTAGGGTGATCTGTTGCTTTCCACAGATTCCATGCAATAGGTAGATGACTTAAGAACTCTGGGATCTGTCTTCCTTTCCCCCAACCTCTAGGTAAGTGTTTTGGCAGCTAATGCCACCAGTATGTTCACGGCCTAGAAAGTAATCTCTCCTTCCTTCACTTGTTAGCATCTCTATCCTAATCTCAGTTCGGGTCTCCCGTGCTCCTACAAGCCTTCCCTGCCCTCCTTGGCTTGGTCAGACTCTCCTGTGTGGTGTTCAGAGCACCACTTCCTTCCTAACACTTGTCACAACTTCAAGTTCACAACTTCAAGTTCACATTCGTTTACATGATTATTTGATTCCTCACTAGTCTAAAGCCTGTGAAGCTGAGGACAGTGTTCGACTCTGTTGTATCATTTGTCCCTAGTCTAGGGCTTTACACATAATAGGTGTTGAATCAATATTTTTGAAAAATGAAAGACTATTCAGATCTAAAAATACTCATTTTTGGTTTATCATTTGGGGTATCTTTATCAAATGTATACTGAGTTATGATTTTATGATTTTATTAATTTTCTGAAATTTAAACCAAAAGAATTTCTTTGTTCTGAAAAGTAAATTAATGTTTTCAAGTTTGTAGGTAATATAGGTATTTTTAAAAATTTTATTTTATTGAAGTATAGTTAATTTACAATGTTGTGTTAATTTCTGCTGTATAGCAAAGGGATTCTGTTATTCATATGTATATTCCTTTTCATATTCTTTTCCACCATGGTTTATCACGGGATATTGAATATAGTTCCCTGTGCTATACAGTAGGACCTTGTTTAGCCATTCTAGGTATTTCAGGGTTTTAATTCCACAATATATTATCTCTTTTCTCCCTATAATAAAATTAATATTTCTCCATGTTTTTGAAGGTAACCCTTTTGGTTTCAGGGCATAACCACATCCACATCTTCATGAACCAATTACCAGTGTAAGCATATGGACTTTAAAATGTATATACAATTCTCCGGAGCTCATGGTGTAATTAAAATTTGGAAGGGCAGGTGACTGAGAGGTTTCAGTAATTTATTGTGTTGCTCTAAGATCAGAATCGAAAATTTTAAAATCACAGCAGATTCTATACTTAGCTTGTGTCCGATGCATATACAATGAAAGCCACAGAATTAGTTCCCCAGCAAGAGGATTTAGCGAAAGATTTAGAATGAAACTGAAAGAAATAATTTATTGAGTTGAATCGTAGAAGAGCATCATAGAAAAAGTGGATAAAAGGTAGAGAATCTCTTAGTCTCTGTACCTCGTTTGGCCAGAGGTCACCGCAGAGAGTTAAATAGGTAGATTTATCGTTGTCTCAATTCACTCATTCAAAGAAAATCGAGTGCTTCAGTATGCCGAGCTCCAAGCCAGACAAGATGCCTAATTAACCAGACCCAGCATCTAAGTGGAGAGCTGGTCTTCTATTCCCTGATGGAATTTTAAAATTTTGTTCCTGACCTAAAAAGACCATGATCAAATCTGGAAACTTGAACCTCTTCTCACGTTCCCAGAATGCTGTAAAAGTGTATTCATTCCTCCAACTTCCAGAACCATCTGTCCCATGCAACCCTTCTGATCTTTGTGAAATTTAGCTAGCCCTCTATGACATTACTAGGCTCAGTCGTCAGGATAGACTAGGTCTTCAGAGCTCTACATCTGCATGATAGACATCAGACAGTGTTTGAACAAAGCACAGACTCAACACTTGAAACTGTTACTTCAGGCTCCAAATACCTGAAGTTCAAATACACCACGATGTGGTATTTTGGTCTCTATTTCTCCACTGTAGAAACCTGCCTTCCTGGATTCTCCTGGTCCTGTTTTCAGAGTGGGTGTTTGTTTATAGGTGCCAGCAGGGGTTTATCGTTCCAGCTATATGTGTCACTCAATAGCTTCTGCCTTCCACCACCCCTGTACTGGATACACTTTGGAATAAGTCATACTTAATAAGTGCTATTTTAAACTAAACGACTTTATCTAATTTATGAAATCATCTGGGCTAGAAGAGACCTTGAGTGAAACACATAGCTCATCTCCTTTCTGAGAAGAGCGGGATAGATTTTTATTGTTCATGAAATCCATTCTGGGTGGGTGTTTATTCTCAGCCTTCATTATCTCCAGTGTAATAATCCCACAGCCTCCTTGGCTATCTTCCCTATTGCTGAACTAGCCTTGCTTATTAATCCTGTAATGATACCTTCTGTCTTCTAAATATTGAAGCTGTGCTGAAGTTTCCCCTGCTAACTTTTTCCTCCCTGCCCACCCTGTGGAATGCTTCTAGAAGGGGGGTAATTACAGGAGCAAACAGCACCAAATGCTGTGTTATGCAGCCTTGTCCTGAGCCTGCTAGGATGGATGCTGTCAGTCCTTAGAAAATTAAGCTATTAAATCTGCCGCCCAGGGTGGTGATTGAATTGGTAGTGCCACTGGCATGAAATTACTTCGCAGATGTGTGAATTTCAGAGCCAGTTATGTTCCTCCCTACCTATGTGTTCTAACTGTAGCATTACATTAACACAATGATTTAGGGGCTATCCTGGTATGCTTGTGGTAGTGTTGGGACAAGGACATTGGCTGTACAGGCCCTAGGAGAGTGTGGCTCAGGAATTGTCCCAGAAAAGAACTGGCTATGGAGACTGGATAAGGAGCTTCCTCGCCCATTTTTTCATCCACCTGTGCTACCCAGCATTGACACCCTACCCACATCTCCTTGATTTCCTTTTGCCATTTCTGAGCTCCCATCACCCAGGCCCTGGATGCTTTGCTTCTGCTGGCCAGCATTTGGGACTTTCTTTAGAGTGCTGCCTTTGGGCTGCTGAAAAGCTGAGGTGCCATGGGGTTCATGTCCTCCCTGGTGTGTATGAAAGCCCAGCTCCCTTGCTTTTAGCTGGGACAAGCCCTAACATGCAGCCTGCAGTCCTTAGGTCTTCAGTGAGATCAAACTGAAGTTACCCCTTGTAGCATTTCACTAGAAAAGTACCCTTGCTTGGTTTCTTTCCCTTCCCTGGCAGGTTTCCCCGACTCCCTTACCAGTTTATCCTGGGAACACTTCTTCAGTAAATCGTGCCCATCCTCGTCTTGGATTTTGCTCCCGCAAACTAGGCTCAAGTCGTTACTCTGTGATCCACTGAGAACGGGAAGTCAGGCTTTTCCACCTCATGTGGTAAATGAGGTGATTTCCATGCATGCTTTTTCGTGATAAACCCATCTGATCCTGCCCACGGAAATCACAAGTTTTGTTCCAAGATTGAAAGGAGCTTGTCCATAATATTGCTTTGCATTTTTTGAAATAGCAAAGCTTACTTGGTATTCAAACCCAAAGTGGGTCCCCTTTCCTGGAGTTCTCCTCAAGTGCTGCATCTCTCGTGCTCCTTCTGAGAGCAGCTCGTCCACCTATTAGAGCACAAGCTACGTGCTGCCTACAGCTACAAGATTTGTCCTCAAACTCGACTGTGAATTCCTAGGGGGTACCAGCTTGTCAGAACCATGACAAGCAACTCATACATATGGTGTCTTCTACTCCAAAGCTGCCCAATAGTTGTTTGTTGCCTTCTACTGATGAAAGGACTTAAGTGTATCCATATTGATGATAGAGTCCCCACGGCTGGGTCACTGATTTGCCACTTTTGTTTCAGTTTACTTAGCTCAGCTCCTGCAACACTGTCTGACTTATCTCTTCTAAGTCCAATAGAATTTTATATCCCCAATAAATAAATATCAGAATATCAAGGGTCAATGGCAAGGTAGGAAGAAGTGATGCATTTGGGGACAAAACAACAAGAACCAGTCATGATCATTCACTCACCTCCTTTGCTCTTTCCTGTGGGTCTTTATCCACAAATAGAACTTTTTTTTTCAGCCTATTCTCCTCTCTCTCTCTCTCTCTCTCTCTCTCAAATACTTTAGGAATATTAACTGAGAAACATGCTTTATCTTAGAAATGAGTATCTTTCTGAGAACGAGAGCTGACCTGACTGCAGTGTTGAATTAGCCTGGAGGCACCAAGGATAGCTTGTCTGTTCATGAATGTTCCAGAAGTTTTTGCTGCAACTGAGAACAACACATTCATTGTGGTGTCAATGTCTCCTTCTGTTCTCAACTCTTTAAACATCTCCTACTGTTCTCAACTCCCTAACCCTAGCCCTATCTGAAACAGCCAGTTAACCACCCTCCTTCTATGTGTGTCTTGCACACAGTTGGAGCTCCATAAATATTTTTCAAATTAATATTGAATAAATAAAGCAAGGAGCAAATGAACTTGGGACCGTATTTCTTGTAAGTGCAAAAAGCTATTTTCCGAACCCATAATTGATAACACTGAAAAATAAATAAGGAGGTTGTACTTACGTTGCATGTTCCTGCAATCATTAGCAGGCTGACACTGAAATGAGAATTCAAAGTATAATTAAATCATGACATTGTTCTAGGATGACTTCATACCCTTGCTGTAGACTAGCATATGATTTTGCTTGTTATTATTTTCTCGGCTACTCTTTTAAATATGAAAAAATTTCAGTAACAGAAAATAAATATTGAAAAATTTTAGTAGCAGGAAAACCTAACCTTTTACTCAGTGACTATGTATTTTTTTCATTTGGTTGATATCCTATTAAATTTGTATATGTGTATGAATATGAAGTCTATGTGTATAGTAATATTTACATATGCTGCTTTTATGTCAGAGAGAAATTAAGGAAAATGGTCTTGGTAAAATGGTCTAAAATTGCAACTTGGACTATCTTCAATCACTTGTCTGTCCCTTTCATGGCATGATACTACCTGGTAGATTCTGTCCCTTATTCTTATGACCAGAGGTGAGATAGTCAGTGGCCACTGGCATCCAAGATGCTCTCAAGGTTTTCTGCCCAGGTGGAAATCAACACATGTAACATTCAATGCTGGGGTGGTGGCCTAAAGTCATGGGGCTACATAAAAAACATGCATTTGAAAATTCCACTACATGAACCCATTCTTCTTGAACTCTAGACCATATTGGATAGAGGGAAATCAAAACAAAACAAAATGACTTTCAATCTGTTGGATAATTGACTAGCTGTGTCTCCTCTGGGTCATTGTAGAATAAGAGCAGAGATGCAAAGTTGTCTTCATTATTTTAGTATGACTAGGTTATGATCTTTGATAGTCTGACAACCCCATCTAGTTTTCATTTGTGTGAGGAAATACAGTAAAAGAGTAGTTACGAGGTCAGTGCTTTGGGAATCAGAGGGACTCGGGTTTGCTTGTAGCCTGATGGCCTTAGGCAAGTTGTATAGTTTATGGGTTTTTTTTTTTTCCCCTCATCTGTACAATGGCACTGAATTAGAGAGTTGATATGAGAATGAAAAAAAAAAAATTGTGTCTAAATTTCTTAGCTTAGTACCTGACACCTAGCAAATGCTTATTAGTGGAACTAGTTAATGATATTAATAGTAGAGTCCTAGTTGTTATCTTTTTGTTTTCATTATACATGATTAAGCTTTTTACAATTCCTGTTTGCAATACAAATATAACTTAGTGTTTTTAGTTCATATCCAGATTGAGCGTAAATGTGTCTTCAAGAACATGAGGAAATTAGGAGGCTAGTCTGCTTAAATTACTTTCTATACTTGATCTTAGCCAAAAGGGCAAGAAGCGATGCTTGAATTACTTTCTATTCCCAATTTTGATTAGGTACACTCTTAAAGTAATCTTTTGCATTATTTAATAGTTTGTTTTTTCCCATCATACAAGAATGTTTGTAAAGTCCCTTATGTCTCTATATTTTTAAGAAAAAGTGGTCTGTTTTTATATCCAGTTTAATAGCTTTTTTTGTTTTGCAACTGTGAGGCAGTAAATGATAAATCAAAAACTAATATTTCCAACTACCTCAAAAAATTAAAGTCTGTGACAGAATAAATATGGGCTCAATGAGGCTTATGGATGATTTGTTCTAATTAGATATAAGGTAAATGTTCTTGCAAATGTGACTTATATTAAAGTCAGAACATGTGGTTGTCCTGGCTTTCCCACATTGCCCCTTTAAAAAATCATTTGAAAATATTTGGGGTCTGCTGTCGCTGAGACAATATGGCTTGGCAGTGTGTTGGTAACTTAATAAGCTTGCCACATTTGTCATGCAGAAACTGTTCTTTATATGCAAAGCTGTCAGACAGATTGAGTATATAAGTCTCCTTCGCATGAAATAATATGATAAAGCTCCAGTATCAAATTGAATGCTGTACTAGCGTTTGGAATCTTTCATGCATAGGGTGAAATTGTTTTACAATGGAAGCATTGTTTGATGACAAATACTCTTTTTGTAACATTCATCAGTTATGTTTTAATAGCAGGCATTATCCTCCTGACTGTAGGTCCGCCTTTCTTGCTGTTAACGTACTGGAGAGTGAGTCAGCTTCTAAGTTATGTTTGGCATTTTTTAAAGGGTTCTCCACTATGGGTGTCGTAGGTGTTTTCATTCTTCCTTTTTTGCCAGGTTTGTGATAGAGCCGACAGTATTTGCCTCCTTCCTGGTTTTGATTTAATTCCCTACGAGAATGCTTACTAATATAATATTTCAAGGCTCAGCTCCCCACGGTGGAAAATGTGGGATGTACACCTATAAGGCATGTGGGCATGGAAAGCAGGAGAATCGGTTAGCAGAAATTGTGGACACAGCCCATGGGGCAAATTCTAGAAAGTCAGGCTTTTGCTTTTTGTTCAGTGGTGGACGTCCTCAGAGAACTGGCCCACCCATGTCAGTTTCAAGGGGCTGGAAGGGAAAGAAATGGCTCCAGATATACACACAGCAAATGTGTTTCAAGCAGCTCTTTGCCAAGCAAGTTCCTGTTACAGGGTGGCCCCGAGCCAAAGCTCTTCCAAGCACTCCAGGGCTACTTCATGTATTTGGTATGTGGGAGAAACTTGTAACTCTGGGACTGCCCATTGTACTGCGCCTGTCACGTCTGAAGTGTGAGCATTCCAAAGCCCCAGTGGGGCAGTCACCAACCCAGAGATCGACAGAGAGATGCGTTTTCACCAGGAAGGGTTTAAATGAAGGTAGATTAGACCACAAAGCCCTGAAGTTCTCTCTCTCCCTCCCTCCCTCTCTCCCTCTCTCCCTCTCTCCTTCTCTCTCTCTCTCTCCCTTTCCCTCCCTCTCTCTCTCCTTCTCTCCCTCCCTCTCTCCTTCTCTCCCTTCCTCCCTCTATCTCTCTCTCTCTCCCTCTCTTTCTCCCTCCTTCTCTCTCTCTCCCTCCCTCCATCTCTCTCCCTCCCTCTCTCTCTCCCTCCCTCTCTTTCTCCCTCCCTTCCTCCCTCTCTCTCTCCATCCCTCTCTCTCTTTCTCCCTCTCTCTCTCTCCCCCTCTCTCTCTCCCTCCCTCCATCCCTCTCTCTCTTTCTCCCTATCTCTCTCCCTCCCTCCCTCTCTCTCTCCCTCCTTCTCTCTCTCTCTCTCTCTCCCTCCCTCTCTCCCTCCCTCCCTCTCTCTCTTTCTCTCCCTCCCTCCCTCTCTCTCTCTCTCCCCCTCTCTCCCTCCCTCTCCCTCTCCCTCCCTTTCTCCTGCCTTCAACTCCCCCTTCCTTTCTCCCTTCCTCTAACTCCTCCCTCCCTGTCTTTGATTTTGTGTTTTCTTTTTGAAGGGAGCTCTGTTCTAAACGTATGAAAAATGATTATAAAATATTCATGGACATTCTCAGTCCTGGGTTGGCCAACCTGAATTTTTCAGCTGATCAGCCTTTCTGGTTTTTCTTAACAAAGGAAAACCAGCTCTTTGCAGCCCATCACTTCACAGTGAAGCCTCCATCTGGAATGAATTCGGCGTCTTTAACAAATATGTGTTCTCTATTCAAAAACCATCTAAAAATAGTGCTCCAACAAGTAGGAAAAAATATTTTGACATTTTCTTCATGTCTTGTGGGGTAAGCACAGTTGGAAACAGGCTTTCTGTTAATTTTCACAGGATTAAGAGTTGATGTACTTTTGTGTACAACTTATTCTGCTCAAGGATGCTTTCTGATCTGAAATATTATATAGTAAATATGTTTGTTATCAAGGCCCCACTTATGTTACCATAAGTCAACCTTCACATAAAACTCTAATTCAAGGAGTGAAAATGATCAATCGAGGTCTGCTGACCTATGCCAATGCTGACTTTTCTTACGTAGTTTTACACAGCCAGCCTGTAAGGTTCTGTTCACAGCCTGATCTGCAAACAGTCCTGGATGGCAGTGACTTTGGTGCCAAACCAAAGGTTTGCCTTCTAGGAAAGCTGAGCCCTTGTAAGAACAATAACCACGCCTCTAATTTAGTAATTGGCTACCACAAGTTAGGCGTCAGGAAAGGGACTTTATATATATCTTCTCATTTAATCCTATAAAGATTAAATTATAGGATTAGTATATCCGAGTAATCAGTTACTCTAACTTGAGAAAACGGAAACTCAGAAAGTTTAGCAAATTACCAAAGGTAAACTGGCCGATAAATACTAACAGACATTCAAACCCAGGCCGGACACCTTCTACTTTGCCTTTGTGTTCACCCTTAGAAGAGGAAAAAATGGCAAAATCTTGATATTTTTGGTCAAATTCATATTTAAATAATTTGAAAAAAATGAAGCTCAAATTCTGTGTACCTTCTTTTTCCAAGCCTTCTAACACTATTTGGTGTTTTAATGTACAGAGTTTCAGAAAAATCTGAAACTGTTTTTAAAAAGTGCTGTCACGATAATTTCATGACGACATGCTTAAAATTCTAAAATTAACCCTGGAACAATAGTATAGATAATATCTTTGATTATTCTTAACCCCCCACACCTATCCTTTTTGTTATTTTGTGGAGATGATTAAGGAAAATACTTCAATCTAAAGTTGATAGATATTTACAGAGGTGTTTATAAATTAATGAAAACATTGCTATCTCAGGATTAAATTCTAGCAATCTAGCATATGATTTTAGGAATATCTGATAAAAAATTTTGAAAACTTCTCCCAGATGATCAACATTATTTCTTAGAGAAACGGTTGCTGTGAGGCCCAAGTTATCCATAGTCTTTAGGGACATGCTAGGGAAAATTCTGTTTCAGATTTCCACATGTGTTCTGATGTCATATGTAGCTGCACAGAACCAAGGACTGATGTGATGCTAAAACCACGTTATAAACCTAGGACACAATTACGAAATGACCTCACAACACTGCTTGTCTCTACTGGTGCTTTGTGTTCCAAGGAGCATAGTTAAGGGACAGGTCTGGCAAGACTGATCTTTCCAAATTACATTTATGGTACAAAATAGTATCTGGTCATTGTGCTTTAGGAAAGAGCAAGCAATTTGAAAAAACAAACAGCTCCAGTGACGGCCGGTGTCCCAGGTTAGAATGGTACACGTGGAGGGAACTTAGTTCTTCTGCTCTGGCCTTCCCATTTTTTAGATGAGAAAACTGAGGCTAACAGCACGAAGTGACAGGCCCAAGACCTAAGGCCAGTTAACAACGGACGGAGTGGAATAAAATCCATGTGCATTGTCTGTGTTCTTTTCTTTGAGTCCTGATTGGCCCTCCTTAGGCTTTTTTGAGCAATCTTCACATCTATTTTGTCTTTCATTTGCATTCATTTTTATGGTCCAGCTATAAAATATCAATTCCAGCATCTTAAATATCATAAATAAGGCTTAGCACGTTTTATACTTCATCTGTGAGTTATATAAAAGCAACTAAAATGTTTGGTACTCTGCAGATTGACATCGACTGAGGCACAAAAAAAGAGTAATTGGCTTGCCTTCCACCCAACAATATGTCCTTTGTAAACTAGAATAGAATCTTTCCTATAAAGGTGTAGAGTGGTGGTTCTCAAAGTGTGGTCCCTGGACCAGGAGCTTCAGTATCACCCTGGGAACTGGTTAGAAAAGCAAATTCTCAGACTCCTCCTCAGACCTACTGAATCAGGAAGTGTTGGGGGGGGGGTGGGCGCCCAGCAACCTGTTTTAAAAGGTCTCCAGGTAATGCTTATGCAGGTTAATGTTTAAAAACTACTGGTCTACTTATTCAGATTATACAAGTCTAACTTCCGTCCTTCCTTCCTTCCTGCCTTCTTGCCTTCTTCCCTTCCTTCCTTTTTTACTTCTTTCCTCCCTCCCTCCTTCCCTCCCTTCCTTTTTTTCTTTCTTATTACATAAGTACTTTAGTTTTCGTTTTTTCATAAATTACTACCTTTTAAATCTAGAGTTATTAAGCAACCACCATATCAGCCATTATGCTGGACTTCCAATGCAGTTTAGAGCCAGTTTTGTCCCCCCTTTCTGGATAAGTGGACCAGCATTATCAATTTCAATACGATTCTTGGCCAGTGCTTCCCTTGCAAATTTCAAATGATTGTGTCTCCTGTGTCTCTGCCATGTTTGTAGCTAACTGGCATCTCTTTTGGCAAGCCCCCCTGCAAGGCCAACCATTGCAAGCCCGGAGACTCCGAGATCCTCTCTCTTGTTGCCCTATCATTCTGCCTGAGACCCCTCCTGGGCAGGAGTGTGGAGTGGGGTTAGTTGGTTGGAAACACCTGCTTTCTCTAGAGCCCAGGCCATAATTCTTCTGGAGATGAGTAGGGAAGCCTCATTCCTCTAGATCTAGACCTGGATTCCCTTTTTGCCAACCCTAGATTTACTTCATTATCTCTGTCTGGCAGGAGTCAAGACTAAGACAAATGGCATTTGCAAATGAAACCATCTTGGGGGCAAGGGCTCTGGAGCATGCCTGATAAGAGATCTGTGGTTCTGTCTGGTTTCAGGTGCTGATGGGGGCACCTGGAAGTGACTGCAGGTCCTCACAGATGCAGAATTTCTGACCTTTTGTTGTTCAAAAATGGCTGGAGAGCAGAGTCATGAATCATGATTATTAAGCAATGGGGGGGGGGGGGCGGGGAAGCTGCGTGACTGTTATTTAACTCCTGGCAGCGCTGTGAAATAGATGGGCTTTAAGTAAACCTTATCACTTTTTAAAAAAGAACAGCAAGACGTTATCAGGAAAGTCACATGTCTCGAGTGAGGGGGCCAGTGGTATTAAGTAAGCAGTTGCCTTGCAACTACAATTCCAAGCGTTCTCGCAAGAATCCCTATCTAGAATAATACGTTCCTGATACATCACAGGTGCCAGAAATTTCTTTTACAGGAAAATAACTTTAAAAAAATACTTTTATTGAAATATAGTTGATTTACAATATTGTGTTAATGTCTGCTGTACAGCAAAGTGATTCAGTTATACACATATGTATATTCTTTTTCATATTCTTTTCCATTCTGGTTTATCACAGGGTATTGAATATAGTTCCCTGTGCTCTACAGTAGGACCTTGTTATTTATCCATTCTATATATAATAGTTTGCATCTGCTAGCTCACTCCAAACTCCCAGTCCTTCCTTCCCCCACCCCCCTACCCTTTGGCAACCACAAGTCTGTTCTCTCTGTCTGTGAGTCTGTTTCTGTTTCATAGATATGTTCATTTGTGTCCTATTTTGGATTCCACATATAAGTGATATCATATGGTATTTGTCTTTCTTTTTTCTGATTTACTTCACTTAGTATGATAATCTCTAGGTTCATCCATGTAGCTGCAAATGGCATTATGTCATTCTTTTTTATGGGTGAGTAATATTCCATTGTATGTATATACCATATCGTCTTTATCCATTCATCTGTCAATGGACATTTAGGTTGTTTCCATGTCTTGGCTATTGTAAATAGTGCTGCTGTGAACATTGGGGTGCATGTATCTTTTTCAATTATAGTTTTGTCTGGATATATGCCCAGGAGTGGGATTGGCAGATCATATGGTAGCTCTATTTTTAGTTTTTTGAGGAACCTCCATACTGTTTCCATAGTGGCTGCACCAATTTACATTCCCACCAATAGTGTAGGAGTGTTCCCTTTCAGAGGAAAGAACTTTTAATAAATTCGAGGAAGACCTGAAGTAGAAATGCCTCGAGAAGAGACAAACTATTGACGGCAAAGCACAAAATGGTGCCGATTTCTGATTTCAGGTGATGCTCTGGGGTGGGGTGAGGGGCATATTGTGTTGGTTGCAGGAAGGAGGGAAATAAGAGCCCCTAAGAAGATGCACCAGGGGAATGGTGCAAAAAGATGAGATAGAGCTGGATGTAAACATAGTCTTGCGTTTTTGTTGAGAACTGGTCTTTACTGACAGATTTTTTCTATCAAGGCAGTGTTCTCCAACAATCCTAGATCAGAGAAACTTCAGCCCCATCTAAGGAGAGATTTTAGCAGTTTCTCTGTCTTCCCTCAGGACTGGTTAAATAATTTGAAGGGTGCAGTGCAAAAGATAATATGAGTCCCCTTGTTAAGAAATTATTAGGAATTTCTAGATGGCAGCAGCAGAAAATTAAACCAAAGGCAGTGTCCTTCTAAGTCATAGCCCTGTGCACAAGTCTTGTGCCCATGGAGACTGTCTTCCTTTATTAATTTTTTCAAAGTATTTGCCCTCTTTTTTGACCAATGTGCATCACCACTGGACTTCCATCTTATGACAAAATGCAATTTTGTAAAGTCTTTTTTCAACATTGTGTATTGAAAGTTCCCTCTTGACTTAATGGAAGATTTTGAGAATGGAGTAATACCTTCTTTAACGGCCAAATAAATTGAAAGTTGAACGTGTCTCAAAATCTACCCTTTCTTCATAGTCTTTCTAACATTAATTCCAAGTTTGTACTAGGGAGATTTGGCAAAACACCAATTATTTTCTTCTGTTCCAAAACTGTCCTTAGAAGAGAGAATGGCTTTTGTCTGAATCCATCATATCAAAAGCAAAGCTGGTCTTATCACAAAATCTCTTGTAAGCAATTCTACTTTTTAGGAGATATCAAGTATCTCAGTTTCTTCTATGTGCTTTTGTTTTGTTGTTGTTTTGGTTTGGCAAGATAATTATATCCCAGTGTTTCAGTGATATAACAAAAATGGTAGCAAATAAAGTATATTTTGTGTTTTTGATCATCCTGTTCCTTTATATATATATCCTTTAAAAATTAGATTAAGCTAAATCCTTTCTGAATAGATAAAAGGTGATCTTTATTTGATGCTTTTTAATCATATTCTTCTATGTTTTATTAGTTTGCACCCTGTGAGATATTGTCATAAGCTATACAGCACTCTTGCAGTGAATAGGAAGAGCTGACCACTGGCGATACTCCTATTGGCTTGTTAGAGAAAGATAAATAAATTACCTATCGCTCCGTGCATGCATCATGCATGCATCCATCCATCCATCTACAACACTTTTATACATATGCATACATAAAGTAAAAAAATAAACAGTAAAATCTTTCATTAATAATATGTGTAATTAAATTGATAACTAATAATTACATAAGAGCGATATTAAGAAATACCGAACAATGAAAATGTTTCAAATATTCTCTCCTTTAATTGTTAACAACTCTGTAGATTTATCACCCTTCATTCAAGTAAAGGAAAATTCAGGAAAATTAAGTTATGTTGCCCATTTTCACACACTGGAGGGTTCAAAGCACAGATCTGTATTAATTTTAAAATCCATGTTCTTTCCATGTTACCCTGCAGTCTGAGCAAAACATTTTGAATTTTTCTAAGTATGTTTATTCTATGATCTCTCTTTATTACTAGTCTTTTATATGAAGTAAGCCATGTAATAACTATTTGATTTGATCAACAAGATTATTACAGCACAAGAAGCTAGGGCGACTTGCTCAGTTCAGGAGCCCATCAGAGACCAGGACACTGCACCAGTGACCTGGGTCTTGTTTCTTGTCCCTGGACCAGCCTGGCTTCTCCTGTGGTCACTACTCTCAAGTAACAAGATACATTTATCTCAGTAGTTTATGATCCTTTATAAATCTCTACCTACTTAACAAGTGTAGAATTATGATTTTCCATCTCTGACCATCTAAAATAATAATTACCCTTAAACAAGGAAGTAAACTAGTCATTTTCATTCTGAGAATGTAGAACTCAGCTCTTCATTTAAGGGACCATGCCAAACACTGCTAATTGGATTAAAACCAAAGAGGCATTTTTTTTCTTGTCTGTGGAACCTCACCTCTTTGGTTTAATTTTCATAAAACATCATGTGTTTGGTAAGATTGCATCCCTGGGGATACAGTTGGGGTAGCTGGGGTCTAGAGAAGGCTGAAAGCTGAAGGATTCCAGTGTGATAGGGGAATGCATTTCCACAATAATAACGTGTAAAAATCGAGAAGAGATTCTGCTGAGTTCTGAGTTGTTTCCTAGAAAGGAGGCTTCAAATGTGAACAGAAAATAGATACTTGTGCTCTTTACAAAGGACTTAGTGGCTCATCCATGGGGATTTGAGACCTAGTTCTTTTTACCACTCACTGGTATACTGAAAAGCTGACCAATTTTAAAATCAACTTTGAAAGCAATTTCCAATGGATAGAAAATAGTGAATATTTTCTTGGTTTTATTATATTTTTACCTGGTTGGTTTTCTGGATTTCGAATATGCAAAAATTAATTTTCCTGTGCATTACCCAATGTTGTCTGCTAATCTGCACTTTTGTCTCATGTCTATTTGCCTGAGGTATTGAAAGTTAAGAATCAATGAAAAAAAAAATGTCTTTTCAAGTTTATCTTTAAGGATCAGAGCACAATAAATAAATAATTTAAGATTTAGATTACAAAACCATAATGGATCAGTTAACCATGCCTCAGTATTACCAAGTGTGTGAGGAATTTATTTCCATCGTTGTCAAAAATATAGCATTGAACCTTATGTTCTACTCATAATTTGACCAATTGCTTAGTTAGGTAAATGTACATTAAAATTTTACAAATTGTGATTAAATCAGGAAGGTTTCCACACATTGTAGAAACAGCTCATGCATTTGAGGAAGAGTTGGAGATGATCCCCCAAAGACCCTTCTCGCTATAAAATTTTACTGCAATGATTCTAAATTTGTAAGATGAAGAAAATGTTGAGAAGCCAGTAACAAATTTCTGTTGGGCTAATTTACTGGTGGAAAAATTGATTTATTGGTATGTGTAAAGTGGAGACTGAAATTCTAATCAGAGGAATGTCATATAGTATATGTTTAAGCTGTATATGTTTATGTTTAAACATAAACATATATGTATATGTTTAAACATATACTGGTTTCTTATATAGTTGCTATTCAGTAGAAGAACAATTTCTGAAAAGGTGAAAAGTTTGTATTTGTATATGTAGCTAGATTCAATTATGTGCTTGCATTGATGTTTTTATCTAATAACGTATTGAATAATATATATAAACAGCTTAAAAAGAGCACGTGTGAGTCCATTCAGTAGAGGTTATGATTTCTGGTCTGAGTGAACTATCTTATAGAAATGGACATAAATAATGCTGTATTGAGACTTCCGTTTCTCTTAAGAAATGCAACCAATTACCTGAGGAAACCATGTGTTTTCTACTTAAGTCTACTAATACCAACATTGATAAATGTAGCTAAGTCTAAATAAACCACTTTAATAGGCAAAGAAGGACAATGATATTTAAAATCTTAAGTGTTTTAGTCTGAGTGAATAATTTGAGAAACTTTCAAAATAAAACTTAAGACTTGAAAATTATTTTACACATCTGTATAATTAATATTTTGTAGTTTCTCTCAAGTAGATGGCTCATATGTTCCCCTTACTTAAGAGCAAGTTTTTCTTTTGTATATAATACCAAATTGCAGAAAAATTTTCGTCACTTCAAAAGTAGAAGATGATGTTTCCTGCACTGGACTAGCACTTAGGTCTTGGTAGGAATGTTGGTGAATTGAAAGCACCAGGAAAGCTGATTCTAACTCTCTGCCCCTCAGAAAACACCTCTATTTTAATGGTTCCTTCACAAAACAAAGAATCCATTATAGAGGCATAAATTTAATTTATCTGTTGCCTTTGATCCAAAGGTCATGGCTGGTAAGCGGCAGAGCCCAGATTTGAACTGGGACCACCTCCCCATCCCCAGTTGGGTGTACTAGCAGTGGGTCCCTTTGTCTCGACTGTTCTTGTTCTTTACTAAACAAGGATGCAGTGCTTCAGAACTGCACTGCAGGCATAAGCAACAGTGTTCCCATTTCACCGGGGGTGTGTATGGTGAAGGCACGTGTCTAAGGGACTTGCCCAAAGGATGGGTGGCAAAGCTGGGATTGATATCGCCTATACTGATCCCAGACAGAAGATCACATTTTTCTCTCCTCCCTCCCTCCTCCCCACTTCCCTCCCTCCTTCTTTTCCTACCTTCCTTCTATTAAAGCAAAGAAACTAAACTCAGTCATATTTGTAAAGATAAGCCTTTCTTATTTTTATCCATCCATTATTTTTTTATTGAAGTACAGTTAATTTACAATGTGTTAGTTTCAAGTGTATAGCAAAGTGGTTCAGGTATATATACATATATATATATAATGTATACATATGTGTATTCTTTTTCAGATTCTTTTCCATTATACGTCATTACACGGTATTGAATAGATTTCCCTGTGCTATATAGCAGGACCTTATTGTTTACCTATTTTATATGGTAGTGTGTATATGTTATTCCTAAACTCCTAATTTATCCCTCCCTCCCTCTCCCCTCCTCCGCCCCCTGCTATCCCCTTTGGTAACCACAAGTTTGTTTTCTATCTGTGAGCCTACTTCTGTTTTGTAAATAAGTTCATTTGTATAATTTTTTAGATTCCACATATAAGTGATATCAGATGATATTTGTCTTTGTTTGAATTACTTCACTTAGTATGATAATCTCTGGGCCTATCCATGTTGCTGCAAATGGCATTATTTCATTCTTTTTTATGGTATCCATCCATTATTTTTGATGGCATGCTGTAGACCAGGTGCTGTGCTGAGCCCCACAGAGGCTAAACAGTTTCGACCATACAATGTGGTCAGTAGAGTTTTATCACACTATAGCAGTTGCTTGATTCCTGGAAAGTATAACAGACACTGTCTCCTAAAAACTTTCCCTTCACTAAACAAGGGCAACTGGAAATTGTCCTTGGTTTTGCTTGGGTTCACCAGTTCTGAATCTTCTTTTGGGAATTGCTGGTAGACAGCAAGTTCCCAGAGCTACTATTTTTAATTTCCTAAGGACTATCATGTCTATAAACTGTATTCCCTTTGTTGAGGCCAATGTCTTAAATGCAGTCCAAAATCAATTAGCTGTTATGTGCAAGCAGACTACTGATTAGAAAGGTAAAATTTCTGTTTTGTGTATGCTACCAGTATTTGGTACCTTTTCTGGAACTAGTTTAAGCCAACAATTTTTATGTATGCGGTTCCCTTTCTCTCTTCCCATAAAGGATAATTTAAAATTTTCAACATGTAATCACAGAGGAAATGAACAAAATAGATTATTTTCCCATCTCCCCATAAGGGGCTTCTCCAGAAAAGAGAAGTTGTCTCTGACTCCCAGCCCAGGACCTGAAGATTTCTCTTTGAGAACTTCAAACCCAACCAGAAGTCTTTTCACAAAGGGCTGTAGGATTGTTAGTTATCCAGTGTCGAGTTTCAGCCCTCCTGCAAACACCATCTAGCCAAATGTGATGTCAGCGATATTTGTCTTGTTAAAAACCTGAAGTGAAATCATTGGTGCACTATTTTCCTTCCAGGATGGCCTCTTAGTTATGGTGGAAGTGAGCTATTGACTGGGGCCTTCCCATCCATCTAGGCTTCCTTTATGATTGTAAATGATCTCATGTACTGAGGGACAGCAATTTCCATTCTTCATTCAATGAATTCTACCTGAGAGTCCTGTCTATAATTTTCCTTGTGAGAGGAACAGAAGGACTGAGAATGATAAATTGTCTCCTGAAAATCATGGCTTTATCTAATTCTATCACAGAAAGCTATAGATTTAAATTTTCTTGACTGAGGAATGTTTAGTAACAGGAAGTACTATATTCTAACATTTTTGGAGGAAGAAGGATATTTTATCTCCCATGCATCCTCTTTCACTCTTTCTTGCTTGATCTAAAACCTTGGTTTCTCCTCTTGCTTTGATGGGGATTCCGCTAAAAGAATAAAATGCCTCTCCCCATAGGAAGCCCTTTCATCAGAGACAGCCCTTTCTGTCTGTACATTTTTTGGCTTGCATGATTTTCTCATCCAGTTATAAAGCTCATCACGCTGTAATGCAACTTACTAGAATATCCCTGAAAATGCATGTTATCCGGCATATGTGTGGGTCTGACGTTTTAAGGGACGTGCTGGCAGCCCATGGCCAGAGGGGACCATTAAGGAAACAGGTTTGATGGAAGTCTTGACACAGGCGTTGACAGCAAAATCAAATGATTAATTTGGAGTAAGAGAAGTGTTTCAAACTAATGAGAAACATGGTTTGGGCATACCCGCAGACTGTACACGTGGCCAGGGGAAACCAACTTTTTGATACAGAGAGGGGAAAATGAAGGTGTATGTTCGACTTGGGTTATTCTTTTATGGAGAGGATGCTACAAAGTGAAAAAGTATAAGTTATTTTTATCCTGGTGATTTTTCTGTGAGTCTTTGGGTCTCTCATCCAAGCCCATTTTGCAGATTTGCTGCCTGGGATGACAGGTACAAAAACAGAGAGAATATTTGTAAACCTGGAGTTGGCCCATGTTAATATAAATTAATTCTCAATCAAAAGGACCACATATTTACTTGCTGCTACTTTAGAGGAGTACGTGGAATACAGAAACACCAGCAGAAGACACAGAGTAGGAGCTCAATATTTGTGTGTGTATTGAGGCAGCTGGAGCAGTGCTTCTGAATATGGCAAAGTGAAAAGACTATGAAGTTTTGCTTTCTGTTCACACTTTGGTTTTATCGGCCTTTTCTGTTCTGTGAATTCTGGTGAAGGCAGTTCAGTCTTATCGGTTTGGAACTCCTGAATTATCATAGACCCATTGGTGTGTGGATTGCTAATAAGCATTAATGGAACCATATTTTCAGGCCTCTTTGCACACACAGCTTAGTTAAAATTCTTAGCTTCTAGAAAAGCTGATATTTGACACTGTGGGGATGGTGCTCTTCGTGCAGGAAGAAAATATTACCAGAAAGAATTTTGGGGCTTCAAACATAACATGTCAGTAGCTGTTGACTGGAACTTTCTAACTAGAAGTACATGAGAAGTAAGTTCTTGCCAGAATTCAGGCTTTTCTGCTCTTTGGGTTCTGTAAAGCCTAGTGGTGGATTTTCAGTGAATGCCTTAGGCTACATGAAAAAGGAGTTCCTCCAAGAATGTCGGGAATTCCTTTGGTGCCCAAGAGGAAATATGAGGACTCTGGACGCCAATGAGAGAATGGAAAATGAGGATGGAGGCCGTAATCATCATGCCGACTCCTGTAGTTTACTTTGTTTTCTTTTTAAAGTAAGATCTAAAAGTGTTTGAGAATTTTTATAAAGCATAGGTCAACTTTCTAGCACTTTCAAGTTGAATGCAAGTTCGTGTTCTCCAAGTGACAAGTAAGTGTAGGTAAGTCCACTCACTCCAGGTCTGTAATTTTTAAAGATACTTAATAAATGGGTTCTATATGTTACTCGCAGAATGCAGCCAAAAATTCATAGGAGAAAGAGTGGTTTAGGGATCTGTTTGTTTTAATTTAATGTAACTAAACACACTTGTAATCCTTTTAAATTATAGTCTATTTGTATATTCTTGATAATTAAAGTTATCTATGGTATGTTTGTGTGTGAGTGTACGTGTGTGTTCACGATGGGGGAAAAAAATGGCCTCTTGGGAAGAATGGCATTTTGATGAATCACAGGAAATAGTAAATTATGCGGATTCCACACAGTTCCCAAGGCTGTGACCATTTTACCTCTGAAATTCATGAACCAAGGTCTGAAGGGAGACTGGCTGGAATTACAATTCAGATGCTTTACTTTGGGAGGAGTGCAGGGTGGGGACAGAATTAAATTTTCAGTTTATTTCTTCAAACAAAACCCATTGTGACGGCCACCCTTAAGAGGGAGGGAATGCATACTTTTATGATAAAAATTGCTAGCAATGTGAAGCACAGAGGCATTTATTTTAGATGATACTGGCTTTAAAAAAAGTTTAAATTGGTGGTCGTAATAATAGCCTATTCAAAACATTTCAGGAAAGAACATAACTGCACAGGGTAAGGTTGACCAAGTATATGAAATGATAATGAATTCAGTAATAAGTGAACGTTCCAGATTTGCACGTTCTTGCTACACGCTGAGTTTCAGGGGCTCTTTATAAATAAAGTGGGAAACTTTATTTTTTTTTCTCAATATTCTTGTTTTTCTCTCATTTTAATTCTCTTGGTTGCCTTGTCAATTAAGTTAATTAAGGCTGAAAATAATTCCCCCAAGGGGGCATTGAACTAAATCATTTCAGGCAAAATGATCTCTAAGACTTTTAATCTAGTCAGGAAATATTAATAATATGCAAGTGGGGTTATGCATAAAAGGAATGCTATAAAACGCTGCATTGTTCATGGTGCATATATTCAGACAAAACACTGCATTTACTGTCTCCAGAAAATGAAAGTTAATTTATGCACTTCATCAACAGGCTTTATTACAGCGCCACATATTTGTGGTGGCCCTCAGGCCATGGGAACTTTTCACTCTTGACTCCACTCATTTAAAAAAAAGGTCAGATTCTTAAAAAGAATGGATATATGTATATGTATAACTGAATCACTTAGCTGTACACCTGAAACTAACACAACGTTGTAAATCAACTATACTCCAATATAAAATAAAAATTAAATTAAAAAAAAAGAAAAAGATACAGATTGGTTTAAAAAAAAAGCTAAAAAAAAAGGTCAAATCAAATCACTCTTTATTTTTTAAAAGGGGTTCCGTACAATAATGGAAATGCAGTTGAGAGTCTCAGCTTTTTATTAGTCAGTTGAAGAGTAATTGGCAAAAAAATCTTAAACTCTCTGAGCTCCAGTTTCCTCCTTATTCAGTGAGGTCACAGGGATGTGGGATGGATTTTAGCAAATTGAGGCTTGATTCAGAAATTAGAATATATAGTTCCCACCCAATAATTAATCTTTAATAAAAATGTAGATTCACATTTGATTGCATCCCTTCCTCCAGCTCAAGTCTGTAGGGGAATGGACGCTTCAGAGTAAAGAAGGAGGCACCGTGTTTCTGTCTGTCTTTCCCTCCAGCAGATCCTTGCTGCCCTGACCCTGGTGGTGTCAGCGTGAGAGGGAAAGGTGGGTGAGAAAGACAGAGAAGTTCTCACTTGACCTCTGTCGTGAGATGGCTCTGCATTCTCTTCCCAAGTCTCTTTCTTTCTTGGGAACATTCTTAGTATCTTCAGAGGCCTCTACCATGAATGTCTGAAAGCCCGACTGTGACACTGATGATCATTATTCTCCAGCCCTGTGCTCCCAGCTCAGCCCCTGGAGGTGCAGCCTGCCCAGCTTGGACAGGAGACAGAAATGCTTGCACCTGGCTCTGTTCCCCTCTCCTCTGTAACCCATATCTTGTCCAGGGAAGACAGGCATCCTTGGCCCCAACAAAGTCTGAGTATGCAAGGCCACCCCCAGACCTCCACCACCTTTAATCTGCACCCAAAGCAGCTTACCGGCTGTTCACTTTCTCCATTTTCCAAGTAGGGACCAAGCACAGTCCTTCTGGCCCTGTTAACTCAGAGCCAACGCACTCAGCCCTTGATGGGTGCTTCTGAGGCTCCTCTCTCTGCTTGAGTTGAGGGGTTAGCACAGAGCTACTTTCTCCAAACACATCTTCTCACATGTCCTTCTTCCATCTCGGTTTCCTTGGCCCGCACCATTTTTTAACACTCAATGTACATTTAAGCCCATCTAACCAGCTTCCTGTCATTCTGCTCTGACATTTCTTTTTTAATATAAATTTATTTATTTATTTATTTATTTTTGGCTACGTTGGGTCTTCATTGCTGTGCGCGGGCTTTCTCTAGTTGTGGCAGCGGGGGCTACTCTTTTGTTGCGGTGCACAGGTTTCTCGTTGAGGTGGCTTCTCTTGTTGCAGAGCATGGGCTCTAGGCACATGGGCTTCAGTACTTTTGGCACATGGGCTCAGTAGTTGTGGCTCACGGGCTCTAGAGCACAGGCTCAGTAGTTGTGGCACACGGGCTTAGCTGCTCCGCGGCATGTGAGATCTTCCCGGACCAGGGCTTGAACCCATGTCCCCTGCATTGGCAGGCAGATTCTTAACCACTGCGCCACCAGGGAAGCCCTGCTCTGGCATTTTACAAATGTTATCACAACTTGCTCAGCGGTCTGCTATCTATTTTATCTTCGTACCTCGGTTTTACAAGAATATAATTTTTCTCTTTAAATTTATTTTTTACTGAAGTATAGTTGATGTATAATATCATATGTAACAGGTGTACAATATAGTGATTCACAATTTTTAAAGGTTATGTTCCATTTATAGTTATTATAAGATATTTGCTATAGCCCCCATGTTGTACACTATATCCTTGTACCTTATTTTTTGTGGTAGTTTTTTTTTTTTAATTTAATTTTTATTTTATATTGGAGTATAGTTGATTTACAGTGTTGTGTTAGTTTCTCCTGTACAGCAATGTGATTCAGTTATATGTATATATATATATCTGCTCTTTTTCAGATTCTAAAAAAATATAATTTAACATACCACTACAAATAATTTAAATTCTAATAACTTTCAAAACTTCTTATTCCATTCTCTCTTTGTGAAGCCATCCAATGAATCCCTATTTACTCATATAATTCTAACAGTTCATTTTAAACATTTTTGAAAGTAAAGGAATTTTAAAAATTGTCATTATAAAACTGTGGCTGAGAATTAAGGGATGTGTGTTCCTATTCATTAACACTGTTGATTATTTGTTTTGTTTTTATAAATTGAACAGATTGTTTTAGGACTGATTCACTCTGGAGATTACCAATTTACTTACAGATGTTTCCAGGTCTGGATTCATGGAACAGAAAATTCTATAGGTAGATTTCAGTTAATTGACCACATACAGAATAAATGAAAACTTAATACATTCTGAAAATGTCTTCATTTGACAAAATTGCAATGAGCATCTTATATCTGCAAGGCAGTGTAGTAGATGGTACAGAGGCCATGAAGACGCATAGAACAAATCTCACGGTCTGCTCTAGGAAAAGGTGGTTGCCTAGGATGAGCCTTAATCAACATCACACATGTGGAGCAGCTTAGTTTCATTCAGATGGTTATTGATTATTTGGAGAATTAACTTCAAACATAATATTAAGTAGTGTGTTTAATATTAAGGAATTTAAAGAGAAAACAAAAAATTGTCCATAATCTACTGCACAGATAATGCCTTTCGACAAAGAAAACCAAACAAAATAAAACCAAAATATAAGTGCCTGTTAAGAAAATTTTAATAGGATGGAAAGCTATGAAAGGAAAAGTGAACATCTTCTATCCTGTGTCCTGTTTCCTCTTTCCAAATCTAACTTGCACTTCTAAGAGTTCTTGCCTGTTCTTCTAGAGAATTTAATGTGTACCTATTTATATTTGCATATATGTATATAAAGTTATCATTAGAGATATGTAGATACCAGCTGCTTCTTCTTTCCCTCATTTCTTCACCTTTTCTATCTCTCTTACAGCTCTACCTCATCCTTGTTAATAGCAATAGTACATTCCTTGTAATCTGGGTACCAGAATGTCATCAATCAGTGCATTCTTGATGACTGCTTTCATTGCTAATACAAACAGTGATGTGATGAACATTGTTATACATATATCTTTATGAACCTTGTAATAAATTCCTAAGTCTCAACACTAGATCAAAGGAACCCTGAGGTTTCTGCTATTTCAGAGATTGCCTACTTGCCTGTAAGAAATGATCCATACATTTATATTTTAACCAGTAGCATCTGCTTTTTCTCATAACCTCTCCAGCATTCGGACTGCTGAACTTCCAAATTTTTTGCCAATCTGAACTGTGAAATATGCAACCTCATTTTTTTATACATTTCTTTCATTATGAAGGAGCTTAGATCGCCTTTATCCATCATTTGTATATTTTTCTAGAAACTTACTCTTTGTTTTACAGATTTTTATTTTAGATTGTATATCTTTTTACTGACTTTTTTGAGTTCTGTATAAATTTAGAAAATAACATTCTGTCTGACGTAGCACATATATTCTCCCCAATTTCTTTTCTGCATTTTGATTTCATAATATTGTTGCATTACAAAAGTTTAAAATACGTGTGTATAAAATCTAACATGTTTTTCTTTTGAGCCTTCTAGGTTTTTAGACCTCCTTAAAATAGCTTTCCCACTAAAATATTATGAATAAATTCATCCATACTTTCTTCTAGACCTTTTGAATTTATTTTTATATTCTAGTGTAAGGGGTAAAATACACAAACACATATGCATATACACACATACATTCATGTTTATGATATATATACGCATATATACATTATAGTTCATATATGTAATTTTAAAAATCCAATCAACTGTATCTACAGTCCCAACGTTAATTATTGAATAATTCTTCTTTCCACAGGGATTTGAAATTTAGTTGTACCATGGATTTTATTTCCATATATTTTTGCTATATTTCTGAATTCTTCTAATTTTATTCCATATACTATAAGTCCATTTTTTCTCCCCAAAACAATTTTAGTAATTATTATTTTGTAATTAATTGTATACCATTTAGGTCTATTCTCCTTTCTTTAATCTTCATTTTCAAAAATTTTCTTCAAGTTTTTATGTCTTTTCTTTGAGATAAACATTTTGTTCATTTTCACAAACATGTGTCACAGTGTTTTATGGGTATTTTGGGGGACTCATTTGTATTCATAGATTAATTTTGAACAATTTGACCTTTTTATACTATCCTGTCTTCCTTTTATAGTTCATGGCATATCTATTCACTCACCAAATTATGCCATGGTTTGTAGTAGAATTTTAAATTTTCTTCATGTAAGCAATGTGGATTTCTTTTAGATTTATACCAAGTATTTAATTTTTTTGTTTACTATTAAAAATTGATTTATCTCTTCATTATATTTTCTACATTTAGATTATAACTTTACATATCACTCTCTTACAGAATTCCCCTAGTGTTCCTAATATATTTTTAAATTAGTATTTCCTTGAAGCATAATCACATTACCTAAGATTAATGATAAACATGTCTCTTGATATCCTATTTTTATAATTTTTTCTTGCTCTTATCTAATCGTATTATCTAATACCTACAAAGCGGTTTAAAATTATAGCACATTCTTGTTATATTCTCGATTAAATACGACTGATTCTTTTTACCCTATCAACAGTGATGACAGCGTTCGACTCTGTGTGTGTGTGTGTGCGCGTGTGCACACGCATGTGCGCATTTGAGTTGGTATAAAGAAAGCAGATATTTCTATTGTTCAGGTTATTTTAGCATCAGTATTGGACTTGAACTGTGCCTTTTTTGTGTCGATTAAGGAGTATAGATTCATAGGAGCATTTATTTCTTAAGTGGCCACCAGCTTCTTTTTTTGCTTGACTGCAGCTGGGCATTTTTTTTCTTCCTTTACTTACTATAATTAGGCTTGCGGGAAGGAAGATTTTGAAATCATGCTTCATTCTGCCATCTGAAACCAGAAGTCCTGGTGGGGATGCTTTAATTATTCATCATGGAATCTCTGTATAGCAAATCAAATAGAGTTATGTATTTTTCACTTGGTGATTTTGCTAATGGGATTCTAATCTTCACAACTTAAGACACCCAAAACAGGCAATAATGTTTTAAACAACATAATTAATTATTGCCTGGAAGTTTCTACCAAAGGCCATGTGGACTTTGATGAGCTAAAATTATAAACCAGAAAAAAGAGATTAACAGTTGTATTTTAATACATATGCAGTTTCTTATTAGCAAATCTCATTGATAAACGTATGCAGAGTTATTTTAGGTGTGAACCAAAGTCCTTTAGAAGTAGATGAGTTCTTCATCTGGACTCTACAACATTTGAAATCCTGTTACCTGACCCAGATTAGTATGAGATCCAGATGCTTTGGCAGCAATCCTAGTCTCCAGTAAAAGTGAGAGGGGTTTTCGTTTGTTTTTGGTTTCTTTTTGTTTCTGGTTTTTACTTAATGGTAAGTTTTCTTAAGAAATATGCCTTAAAATTGCTCTTACAATTTGTTGATTAGTCATTGACATTTTCCACTTTTCTTAGAGTTATTATCCCAACTCTAGAATTAGGGAATACTCACACATTTGAACATCCCCTTGCTCTCTTTCTTTCATTCCACATAGATGTTTGTGAAAGGTGTATGTACCTGTTTACATGTGTGTGCATGTTAATTTCCACAATATTTTTGCCAGATATTCATGCCATAGTACAACTTTGTTCATTTATGGTGTGAAATATAACTCTCAAGCAGACCATAGCCTTGGTTCTCACAGTCATACCATCTCTGTTTGTCTCTCTCTCGGTGTCTGTGTTTCTCTCTGTGTGTCTCTCTGTCTCTGTCTCTTCCTCTCATTCTGTCTCTCTCTCTCTCTCTCTCTGTATATATCAGCTACACAGTGATTCAGATTTTCATGGATTTCCATGGAGTTAACGCAAGAGGAGATAGATTGTGCTTCTGTTGAGCAGTATCAGGCTCTGCAATCATGATGCATTCATTGCCAACCTCAGGACACCTGGCAGAGCGGACACTGACCAAGAGGAAGTGCCCTTGGCAGCCACGTGTTTCCCTGTTACTTACATAGCACTCACTCTCTGCCAGGTTGTGTTCTAAGAACTTTACATCTGTGAATTTACTTAATCCTTCAAAACCTTGTGAGATAGATACTCTTTATCCATTCCATTTTCAGATGTAACATTGAGGCACAAGGTATTTAAACAACTTGTCTAAGATTATTCACCTAGGAAGTGCAAACCAGAATTTGAACAGTTTGGTTCCAGAGCCCATACTTTTATCCATAGCAGCCCTGCCTCAGTTTTTATCTGTGTTGTAATTATTCATTTCAGGGCCTGGGCTCCTGCCAGACTGGATATTCTCTGACTAAGGAAACACACAATCTTGTCTACCTTTCCGTTCCTGGTGTCATCACAATGCCCGCCATGTATAGGGAGTACATAACTTATTTTGTTTTAAATTGAATTAAAATAAAAATTTGTCTCTATAATACCCCTGCTCTTATGCCTCTTCATAATAAACTCTGAAAAGATGAAATTTGGTTAAGAAAAAGCAATATAGAAAAACTACTGTATGTTTTTCTAACACATGCTTCATTTGGCCTACTGCTTAATTCACATTTGTCATCAGTGCACTTAGAATGTTCATTACAAATGGCCATTCTCATAACTTGGAGCTTCCTAACACCTCACTCTTTAGCCAAACAAGGTAACTCTTTTGGGGAAATCTGCACGTTAAAAAAAAAAAAAGTAGACGCTCTGTTCATCTTCTGATGTCACATCCCAGAAAAGACATGCCCCTCATTACAGCAACATTTAGTCTTCCAAAACATCAGTGACTACACAGTGTGCTCCTTTGTTTCCAAAATCAAAGGGAAAGCTTTGGATAACTGGCAATTGCTTTTTTTTCTGAAGAAGAAATCCTGACGGAAATTACACTGAAGAAAAATTTATGTAAAACAAAAAGCACAGATCTTAAGTCTACAGTTCAATGACTTTTGTAAAAGTATATACCCTTAACTATCACCCCAATGAAGATATAGAACAGTTCTGTGGGTCCAGAAATTTCCCATATTCCTCCTTCCAGCCAGTGCTCTGCACTCTCACCTTTCAGCAGGCCCTGATATGATTTCTATCAAGATATCGTAATTTTGTCTGTTCTTTCTAGAACTTTATGTGAACCCTGTAAAAACAAAAGTTACTAAAAAGAACTGTAATCATGGTCACTTTTATTTTTGTAAGGTCCACTCATTGGTTGCATGGTAGGTGCGTCATTCAGAGAAACACGCTGATGAAGTAGGACCAGTGCTAGTTGAATTCACAAGTCAGATGATGTTGAACACAGACGTTTAAGGGTGTTTCAAGATCATTCTTGAGAAGCGGGCTTCACACTGACAGTTTCTCTCAGCTCTGTCGCGTTGTCTTTTTATTTCACAACTCTCTCAAAGTAGTGATGGGAAAATCCATTTACTCTGTTTTGTTGCCCTAGTGGCAAATTTTATGGTGCTCAGATCTCAAGCAATTAGATCATAATTATCCCTCAAGAGGATATTTTCTTAAGGCAATTTATTGGGCCAAAAAGTCCTCTGGAGAAATAACAGTATTTCTTAGTTTCAGAGAGCTTGGTTAACCTCCATCCAAAATGTGATCTTAATGACCTTCATTCTATTAAATAAGTATTCATGAGTGTTCTGGCCATTATTGCTAAATATGCATATGAAAATATTTACAAATAACTGTCATTGTTAAGTGTATCGATTTTTCTTTAAGACTGTATTGCTTTAAACAGTAGGTAATTTGTACACAGTCCTGTGATCAGTCTGAAGTTTACATAGTGAATAATATTTACTGGGAAATATATGTGTGTGTTTCAGTGAGTGTGTATATGCGTTCACACACCTACTACCTCCTATGTGAAAAGAGACCATTTTCCCCCAAAAATAGAGAGTTAATGATAGCACTTATGACATCAAGCTCCTCGGAGGACAAAATGAGATAATATACTCAAGAAAAGTTGGGTATTGTTTGGTTGGAAATGTATAAAGAGGGATGGTCTTACATTGGGTACAGCCTTTACAAGATCTTACACGAGTGGTTGCATACAAATGTCCAGTTTCCAAAGGGGAAAATAGTGGATATAGTGACAATTTTAACCTATATTGTTACTTCCCAAATGCTACAGCTATTTTCCATGTTGGACCATGTACAGTGTACTGTACAAATAACATCAGGTATTTTTAACATGTAGTTTTGACTATAATTGGGCCTTAATACTGACTTTAGAACCTACTTCCAGGTAAGGAGCAACTCCACCCCATTGCAGTTCTTTGGTCCTTTGGGTAGTGTCCTGTTTAGAATGTCATTCCAATATCAATACTTTCTGAGATCTTCCTGCATGCAAAGGAATAAATAAGTGGTTCCCATTCTTTTACATTCTGGGCCACGTAGAAACTCTGCCTCTCTCCCATCTGCCCTGGAGACAAGTCTGTTCCAAACACCTGACAATAGCTTCAGCTTCTAATTCTGATTTATGTTCTTACCTGCTAGGACTTTTGGTTGAATTTGGTATGTCCTTATGCTCTGGCCTAAATCTGGGACTGCCTCATTATAATCCCTGAGGCAGTTTACTACTTAATTCAGAAGCAGTGGGACAAGAGGGAGGAGATATGGGGATATATGAATATGTATAGCTGATTCACTTTGTTATAAAACAGAAACTAACACACCATAAGAAAAAAAAAAAAAAAAGAAGGAGTGGGACATGATGCATTTAATTTGGAGTACATTTGGGCAGACACGAGCCTGGAAAGAATTAGGAGTAGACTGTTTCTTATTTGGGTTTTCCTACTTTGTGGGCCAGGATCTTCACTGTGAATAATCACAAACACATTAGCGAGACCTGATGACTATATAAAGTAATTCCTACTGAGGCTTTCTAACCCAAGGTTTCGTGAAACATCAAGACGTAAAAGGAATGATTGAGGTTAAGTTCTAATTTAAAACAACAATGAGAAAGCTTTTTTGCTATCAAATGGATTAAAAATATAAGACCTGTATCACCTCACATGGATAATTATCATGTCCAGGAATGGTTACTTTCACAGACTAAATCTGAAAAGCCACTTGGATGGCCACTTGGAAATGTCCATCAGAATATCTTAGGTCCAGAATTTCTACTTCGAGGAATTATGTGCACGTGGACAAAATGATATATGCACAGGGATGGCCTGTGTAGACACATTGGAACCTACTAAAGGCCCAAAGTGGAGGGGGTTTGGTTAAATATGATACAGCTACATATATGACACTGGAAACCCTCAGGTATATCATTTACTGAAAAAAAAGTACTAACCTGGCAAAACAATGCATGTAGAATAATCACATTATTATATAAAAATAGATTTATGGGTATATGTCCATAAACATTTATAATTGCATAAAAGGGCTAATAAAGTGGAGAAGGATGAACTTGGAGGGACCTAGATGTTGTAGACCCAGTTATATATGCCATGGAAGTGAGACATTCCAGCAAGCCAGATCTAGGATTTCTCATGCTTCAAGAACAAAATATGAATAAGCATTTAAAACAACCTAAGTATTTTAATTGGAGCTTGCTGGCCAAAATTGGCTTCATTTCCAAGGAATACATGTGAGGGTAGCTAGCAGCAAAGCAGTGTAGATAGTAGCAGTCTTGCACCCTTTTCACATACTTTGTATTTTCCCATCTATAAAAGGCTGCTTTGGAAAGAGCCACGGGAGTCCTTCAGGAATCCCCGATCTCTATGGCCTTATTAGATGCACAGACATGTGTCTCCTGGTGAGAGTCTCATGCTGGGAAAGTCATTAGAATAATAAATTTAACTTCTCTGTGCGCTGGCTTTCTGAACTTCAGGTGCATATGCCTTTTATGCTTTTTCCATTTTCCTGTAACTTGAAGTATTGGGAGTGCCAACCTATCCCTTCCTGCAAAGTTTTGCCAGCATCATGAGTTCGTGGAGTCACTGATGCCTAAAATAATTTGTGGAGTTCAGATTGCCATAGCCCTACACAGTCCTCTTTATTCTCTATGTTGAAGAACTCAGTGAAAAATAAGACCTAATTAATGAAAATAGACTTCACAAGGGCTATTAAGGAAGATCCCATAAAATACTCTTTGATATTTTGTATTAGAGTCTGACCCCAGCTTCCATTAATACCACTATGAAGAGCATCCGATAGCATCTATTTATATGGGTGGAAATTATTGCATTAAATTGCAGTTTTCAAACAGAGAGATTCCGGAAAAGGCCTTGCCACACTAAATGGCAATTTCTATGGGTGAGACAATGGCAATTTCTATAGGTGAGGAAGGCTGCAGAAAGCAATAACATGTAAATTCACCATTAAGCTTTGCTTTTTCAAAGTAAGGATATCAAAAAGATTTAGGAAAAGTATACTATATAGTAGATATTCCTTTTAAAATTGTAAGCAATTGCCATTCAGTTTAGAAATTTAGCATAACAGCATTTTCCCATAATTCAAATATTGTTAGAACTGGTTAATCCTCCTGTCTGTATCAAACAAGGAAAAAAAAATAATACGTATAAGTGGCAATAAACATTTGGATCTCCAAAAATAATGCTAGGCTGGGACTTCCCTGGTGGTCTAGTGGTAAAGAATCCGCCTTACAATGCAGGGGACGTGGGTTTGATCCCTGTTCAGGGAACTAGGATCGCACATGCTGCAGGGAGCTAAGCCCATGCACCACAACTACTGAGCTCTTGCGCCACAATACTGAGCTCTCGCGCCACAACTACTGAGCTCTCGCGCCTCAGCTAGAGCCCGTGTGCCGCAAACTACAGAGCCCACACACTCTGGAGCCCGCGTGCCACAACTAGAGAGAGAAAACCGGCACACCACAACTAGAGAGAAGCCTGTGCACCACAACAAAAGATCCCACACTCCTCAATGAAGACCCCGCCTGCCGCAACTAAGACCTGACACAGCCAAAAAAAATAAATAAAGTAAATAAATAATAAATAAATCTTTAAAAAAAAGAGAAAAAAAAATAATGCTAGGCTGAAATAAGGGTTGAACCAAGTTTCAGCTTTAAGAATACTCCTCACTGTCATATGCATCTAAATTTGGGACAGGTAAAGAAATCACTCTTTGTAAAAATGTAACTGAAGTCAGGTTTATTTCTTTTAATATAAAAAGTAAAATAGGATTACTTAGGTGACAGTTCTGTTATTAGTGATATGCAGACATTACCTAACCACACATATCTATATTGATCTATTTGAGAAATATTAAAAAAAAAAAAACAACTTAGGGTTCTAATGAAAGATTCCTCCAAATTTGTTTTTCTGGCCTAACTAGATGGAATGTTTTATTTTGCGGGGCAAGAATTTTCTAAACACCCCACAGAGCAAAGCAACTACTTTGACACAAATAAAATTAAGCTCATCTCTTTACAGTCTTTTATCCTTTATCTAGTTGAGCTGTGACACTTGTCGATGACTTCTTTGCCATTGTTTCTGTATCTACAGCTTTAAAAATGAAAATGAAAGTCAGTCTTTACTAGAAAAGCATGTTCATCCTTGATCAAGGAATCAAAAACAATTGTAAAGGTTAATTAGCAACCCAGATGTCCAACAGTGGTGGAACTATTTTGTAAAAAATAAAATGATATTTGGAAATACATGGAAAAGCTGAAAGAGAAAAATACTATATATTTGTATGTACTTTCTGGTGAAAATTGTGTAAAAACTTTCCGGTGAAATATGTGATATTTATGAGAAGTCTTCAACATGCTTAATAATTTGATGTGGTATTCCATTTTATGGATAAAGTTATAGTGTAATTTTTAAAAAATTGATGTTTATCCCATCAATAATTACAAGAGAAAAATAATTTAGTTCTAATATGTAAGCATTCCATTACTTTACATCTATATGGTGAAATATTGTCTCCACTAAAACTTACCTTTAAGAAAATCACTTAATAACCTGAAAAACAATTGTGATATGTTAAGAAAGCAACATACAATGTGTGAGAGAGAGAGAGAGAGAAGAAACAAAGAGACAGAGAGACAGAGGGGAAACAAGACAGAAAAATATTTTAGTTGATGCAGAAAGGTAATGTGTCAAAACAAGAACACTGCTAGAATCAAATAATTTATCTTTAATAGAATTCTGTATATTCCAAATTTTCTGTTATTAACATGTATTACCCTTATAATCAGGAAAACACCATAAATATTATTTAATCACCAACAAAGCTTAGCAAAATTTAAAGGATATACAGCTTTTAAAACTTGTGGTTGTATTTGCTTGATAGGAATATAATTACTTTTTATTTCTTTCTGACTTTCTATATTTTCCATTTTTTCCTATAAAGAACATGTACTGTTCTTGGAAGAAAAGATAAGTTTTTGTTTTGTTTTTTACAAAAGAGGCAAATAATATTTCCCCATTCTTAATCAAATATTTTGGTGAAACTAGAAAAATAAAGGACAGTAATGCACTTTCTCTACAACTAGATTATAACTAATCAGGAAGGACAAGAGTGCACTTGATTTTATTATGTTTCTTCCTGTGTTCTAAGCCAGTAAATGAAAAGAAATATTGAGGGTGATATGTTGAAACATCCATAAACCAATGATCAAGATGTCACCTTGGATGAAAATAAGAGAATCACTGTGGCATCTCTCTTTTAGACACTGAGACTACTTTGTGCATGGAATTCATTGAAACTGTAACTAATTCTTCAGACCCTGTGCTAGTCATAGAATTGCAAAATGTCTCTTTGTATGCGGATTCCAGATACTTACGTGGCCATCAATTGAGTTAACTTTTTATTAAAATAGAGAAGTTTCAGCCTGAACTAGCTTGCCATTAGAAGTTAGAAAGGAGTCTAACATTGTATCATTTAGTAAAAAAGACCACCAAGGTCCATGGAGGGATGTATAGAGTGAAGCTGGTTCAGCAAACCCTATTGTTGGTACTTGGCCTGATCACCCAGAGAGATGGAAGTGTCTATACTGTTATGTGGAAAGCCAAAAGAGCAGATTGATCTATGTTCATTGGAGTGACGGCTAGGGAGCAAATTTGTCATCACTTTTCACACAATGCCTAGTACATTGCCTGGCACTTAGTAAGTGCTCAATAAATATTGTTGAATGAATTAATGAATTCTACAGCTTCAATCTGAGCTATCTTTCGCATCACTAATGAAAAACAGGAGTTCAGTAGAGGCTGTTAAAAAGTAAAGCTTCATTGAAATGTAAACGGAACAGAAAAAAATACAAGAACTGTTCTAAATTTCTTGAATCAGAGATATCCCCAATTTGTTTTTCTCTTTTCCAATCTCACAAGTGTTTGCAGTAGTTCAGATGAAACTTCTTAAGCCACTGTCCCTGACATACCCACACACAGTTTGAAGATGGGGAAGAGAGAGCGGGCAATGAAGAAAATGATGGTGTGTAAATTAAGAAAACTGTTGAAATTTCCTTCCGGCTTGTTTTGTTGATGGTTGGGACAGGGTCAAGGAAGGAGGGAATATTGGCATAACCAGCAGAAACGTGTCCCAGCCTCCAGAGCTAAGGGGCAAGAAAGAGTGAAATATGGGAAACTAGTGTAGAATGGATTATTGGACCTAGAAATGAATGTAGCTGAAATTATTCTTTCTGTCCAGTAAAAAGGTCCGCAAATGGTGACAGTGAGGACTCCCCAATTCCAACCCTGATTTACAGAAATAACTTTGCTCAGTAAAAAGGCAGCTCTTTCTGAAACTTCAATGCCAAACCTCTGAGGCTCTGGCTTAATTAATCTGAGGATACAATGCAGGCCCAGCTCTTCTTTCAGATGTCATTTTCTTGAAGCCTACAATTACATCTCTCTAACAAATAGCCCAGAGAAATGGCTTTGTGGTTTTCCTTTCATACATTCGGAGATGATGGACAGACAGGCTTTATGACATGCGATTCTGGGAAGTCTTTTTAATTGACTTGTTTACAGATGTAAAGAACTTGAGCAGCTAAGTGGTCTGCTGTTTACTCTACTGCTTTCCTGATGGGCTTTTCTCAAGAGAAAGTGAGTAAATCATGACGTCATTTGTTGATTTCACCTGGGCATCATTGAGTCAGGTTGGAGTATAGTCGTAGTTGACCCTGCATCTCATGTCTTAGATTAAAATTACAACTTACATAAACATTTTATCAAAAGTTCCCTGCAAGTTGGACATTCATTTTTATGTTAGATAACCTATTTAAGAATTCCTGACTCCTGCTAGATATATTGCTTTGGATAATCTGTTGGACTTTTTAAAATTTCCATATTTTATTTCTCTTTGAACTCAACTATGCGTACTCCTTGGATTTTAGTACTTGGTTTTTAGCGCATTTGCAGACCAGAACGTTTCTGTTGATTAATGGTGATATAAACCTGGATCTTCCACTCATGCAATTCCTAGATTCAGACTGTCTAATAAATTACCGGAGGAGGAATAATTAAAAGCTTCTTTCAGTTCTATTATTAAGTTACCAAGGATGCCTGGTTGCTGCTTCTAGATGTGCTATAATTTATACTATTAGTGTGGATTGTTTTGGTTTTCTAAAAATAATAAATGACCCAGTGAATAGCGTTTGGCTAGAGGCATACAAGAAAACAATCCATAGTATATAGATTTGTTCAATGGCATTTAAAAGACCTTGATTAGGATTCAGTCTGGGCTGGAGTGATGAGAAAGCTATTTACTGATGGCTGTTTGAAGTCGTCCTCCGTGGCAAAGACGGAAGGGGTTCACAAATCGAAACATTTCTTACGTCCAGTGGCTGGATCCAGCTGTCAGGAGGAGCTGACATTTTGAAGAGAGGAATAAAAATGTCTGTGTGTCACGATCGCTGATACCATTTTTGTGTGTTGGTTTTTATGCTACCTTTGTTGGCTGAGAGCTCCAGCAGTGAGTTGAATGGGGCTTCCCAAGATGCTGTGTCCTCATGGTTCCTTGAGCAAACGCTGGTATTTTGTACGTGGAACAGGAAGTATCTTCTCTGACATAGTTGTTCACCTACACCCGTGTTCCTTTCAACCACCCTAAGAATCATCTCAGCATGCTTAGTGTTTGGGGATTGGGAGGGTTTACTTGTATGGTGCAGGGGTGTGGACTGGAGAAAGGCAGGCACAACGTGATAAGTTTAAATAGTTCATCTTTGAGATGGAAACAGATATTTGATTGGTTTTGCCAGTGGGGTGGGGCAATCTTTGGTGTTAGAAAGCCAAAAAATTCGCCAGACAAATTTATTCACCAGGTTCTGGTTTAAATATCTCTCTGTAGAATTATGTTGGAAACACATACACACAGCATTATTGAGTGAGCAAACGTGGTCACTGCTATCAAGGAACTGAGAGGTAATATACACAAATTAATGCCGTTACATTAAAATATGACAGTGATTTTATTAATTCTGTTTGTATCTGTGTGTGTATGTGTACGTGTGTGTGAGAGAGAGAGCATCATACAAAACAGGGGCGGGAGACAGCACAGATCATTTTGCCATGGTAGATTCAAGGAAGGATCTACATTTGATCTAGGTTTTGCAGGAAAGATCCAGCGTGAAGATGGAGACGATGTTCTGAAGGAGAGAAGACCAGAAAACTTGACTAATCTAGAGTTTGGAGAATCAGGCTGTGTTTCAATCAGTTCTAAGTACAAAAGGTCTTTCTGAATTATTTTCCCATTGCCTCATCACCTTTAAAAGATTTCTTGCTTCTTTCATTCATTAATCCTTTAAACATTTTTTATATAACAGTCACATATCAGTATTCTCTTAGGTGTGAGGGATTCAAAGAAAAGTATACAAAATCATAGAATAAAAAACACTGCCCAAAAGCATACAGTGGGGGTGAGGTGGGGGGCACCAGGGAAGCAGTTGTAATCTTCCAATGATCACCACTAGTAATCACAATGTATTAAACAGTTAAAGTATGAAAGTTAGCCAAAATGACGCTTTCATTTTGAGAGAAAAGATTAAATACGTTGTTTAAAAAAACTTTATTAATTCTTGGTTGTATGTGTTTGTAATAAGATAAGCTAGCTAAAGTGCCCTTATTTTCCTTTTCTGACAAATAAGAAAATATTCTAGTGAATAATCAAACAGGAATATTTCAGAAATTTAAGTTGGAAACTATTGTGAGAAAAAAATTTATAATGCCTTCCTTGGGAGCCAGAGTTTCCAATGTCTCCATAAACTGATAAGCAACAAAATAATTCTACTTGCGTCTTTTAATTGTAGTGTTTCTCAAGTATTGGATTTCTGTATCTTACTCCCAGTTGTACTGTGGTTCCCCTAGTAATAAATGTCTTGGGGAGATCAAGCACATCTGTCTTCCCAATGAGAAAAGAGAAACTATTAATTGGCCTAGAATTACTATTGCAAAAACACAAAAACAAAAGAGATTTGTCTTCAAGTTTACCCATCTGTAAAATGGGAATGACAACAGGAGCTACCTCACAGCCTTACTGTGATGTTTCAATGAGAAAAAAATAATTCACTTGAAGCCATTAGAACAGTGCTCGGAATATAGTAAGAGCTCAATTATGTTCCTTCTATTTTGTGCTTATACATTAGTAAACCTAATTCTAAATTTTAAAAAACTAGCAGGCAAAATTCTAAGATATAGTCACACATAACTTCCTCTGAATGTTTAATTCCATAAGGCAGGATGCTTGGACTTATTTTCTGAATTAGTGTCTGGGGTTTCTCATGTTAGAGTGTCTTCTGGAGGCCACATGCCTGTAGTGGTGATGTCATGGCCCCTTGTGGGTTAATATTGAATTTGTTCTGTCTGTTTAACCCAGTGAATCACAGCACTGCTATTCTGGGTATAAGCAGCTTCTGAAACTAGGCAAAAAGTTAAAAAAAAGAAAAAAAAAAGAAAAGGATAATGTTGGGTCACACCAAGGATAATCTTCCCCCTAAAAGAAATTCTGGCTTCCCGATAATACCAGCTGGGTGTTCTCCCTAACCTCCTGGCTGCACATATGTGATGAATAATTGTGATTTAGCAAAAGAAAGTGAATGGGAATGGAACAAATTGAAGCAATTAACTAAAAGATGTAAAAGGGAAACAAGAGTCAGACTTGGCCCCCGGACCTTGTGGGTAGGAAACCCTCGGTGTTGGTTAAAGGAATGGTAATGATGACTTTCCCTGTTTGCAGACTGTTATCAGTGGTTAAGGCCCTTATGATTTTTGCTGGAGACTGCGAAGGAATGCTAACATATGAAACCAAGCAAAGAAGTGGCAAGTAATTGAGCCTTGAGGGATCCTTTGGAAAGCAGCTATCATTTAGGGGAATGCACTTTTGATATTCATCTAGCTGGTTTCAGAGTGCCTGTTTGCAGGAAATGAAATTCTAGACTTTGCTGTTTGAAAAGGGGAGGAGAAGGGTGGGTAGTGTTCTCAGAAGTAATCAAAGCCTTTTTAGCATTAAAAATGACTGAGGAATGTTTGGAGCTGGAGGCACAATGATGCAAATCAAATGCTGTATTAGTATCCTGCCTGGTGACCCTGGAAACCTTAAAAATTCTGCTTGGAAGTAGGTGGTTAGCATCAGAGCATTAGACTCAATGCACTGAGGCAAGGAAACCCAGGGTGCTGTGCAGTTTGCATAGAGAGAGAGTTTAGTGCTGGGGCGGTGGGACACCAAGTGCTTACAGGGAAGAGAGGATGAGTGAGGGTGGACTAGGGCCCTTTTGACTCACCTCCGTCTGAGTGTAGCAACCAGTCCAAAATGGCAGAGGTCAGCAAGAACAAGACCATAAACTTGTGAAGGTGGGTCTTTCCCGACCTGAATCAAGAGCCCTTCAGTTAATGTGAGTTGCTTTATTTTGTTTTATTTTTTTCTGATATTTTATTTTTTTAGTTTTTAGTTTTTTACATTTTATTGAAGTGTAGTTGATTTATAGTGCTGTGTTTGATTCCTGCTGTACAGCAAAGTGACTCAGTTATACGTATATATATATGTGTGTGTGTGTGTGTATATATATATATATATATATATATATATATATATATATATATATATATTCTTTTGCATATTCTTTTCCATTATGGTTTACCACAGGATATTGAATATAGTTCCCTGTGCTATGCAGTAGGACCTTGTTGTTTATCCATCCCATATATACTAGTTTGCATCTGGTGAGTTGCTTTATAATGAGAATACATCCCTGAAGTTGTAAAAGGTATGGATGGTATCCTACAGAGAGCTCCACCTGGCTTGTGTCAACTACAGTTGGCACTCGCCATGGGCACTTGCCATCTACCTCTACAAGGATTAAATCATGTGCTTCTGCAGCTGCTGATTTTCAACACCACCCTGAAAAGAGTTCAGGGTGGAGAGCTGAAATGAGACACTCTGTGCTCTGGGAAAACAGGTCTTCAGATAGTTAGATATTTTCAGGAGCCAATTTTATGAGCCCATTTCTTGTGTCTCCTCCTATCTAGAAAAACACTAAAATCTTTCATGGTGACGTCTGCTCCTCCTTACGAGAAGTAACCTTCACGAGACTAGCAGAAAACTTCTACAAAAAGTTTGTTCTTGATCGGATGTATTTCCACTTCACCAAAATCACATATATACTGACCTTACCCCCCTACCCCTTTGGAGCGGTTTCTCAGAGCTATCTGAAATGCTGTCTCCCGGGTTCCAGTCCTCATTTTACCCCCAATAAAACTTAACTCTCACTCTCACGTTGTGCATTTTTTTAAGTTGACACTTGTGAAAACCAATTTTTAAATTTTCTAGGAATTCCACAAGATGGTTTTTTTTTTTTAATTTTATTTATTTATTTATTTATTTATTTATGGCTGTGTTGGGTCTTCGTTTCTGTGCAAGGGCTTTCTCTAGTTGCTGCGAGCAGGGGCCACCCTTCATTGCGGTGCGCGGGCCTCTCACTATCGAGGCCTCTCTTGTTGCGGAGCACAGGCTCTAGAGCACAGGCTCAGTAGTTGTGGCTCACGGGCCTAGTTGCTCCGCGGCATGTGGGATCTTTCCAGGCCAGGGCTCGAACCCGTGTCCCCTGCATTGGCAGGCAGATTCTCAACCACTGCGCCACCAGGGAAGCCCTCGCAAGATGGTTTTTAAACACAGTCATTATTTGAAATCACACTATAGAAACTTGTAATTAAATAAATTATATTTTAGAAAGGCAATACTCAAAATTCACCACTTCGTAATGATTTTACTGGGTTTTGCTATTATCTGTGCTCTTGACGTTCTTAACATTTATTATATCCATATGGTAAAAATATCATAAAATGGGGTGCAACTGCTCATTTCTCCCAACTCTGCATTTTGTGATGTGATGTTGGTAGCTTGAAATTGGCTTCAACTGGGCTTACTCCCACCCACAGGAAAGCAGCAGCAGGGCAGTGATTCTGAAGGCTTCACAGTAGCAGTTGAAAAGATACAGTGTGTTAAATGCCATGCTACTTAGGTCTTCTGCCCATTTTTTGATTGGGTTGTTCTTTGTTGCTGTTGTTGTGGAGTTGTGGCAGCAGACTCACAGAGAGAACAGACTTGTGGTTGCCAAGGTGGGGGTGGGGGAGGGATGGACCCGGGTTAGTAGATGCAAACTATTACATATAGAATGGATGGACAATAAGGTCCTACTCTATAGCACAGGGAACTATATCCAATCTCCCGGGATAAACCATACTGGAATAGAATATGAAAAAGAGTGCATATAAGTATAGCTGGGTCACTTTGCTGCCCAGCAGAAATTAACACAACATTGTGGACAGCTATACTTCAATTTAAAAAAAAAAAATGCAGTGCTATCTGGTAAAGTCCGCCTCTTGATCAGCCCTCTGCTGGCTTCTTTCTTAGTGGCTCCATTTCTTAGTGTTTAAGAACCAACTTCTACTACCGCCGCAGAACCTCTGCCAAAGCCAGAAGACCTCGGGCACCACTGGTGGTCAGATGTGCTGACCTTGGACAGGAAGGTGGACATGGGCAGAACCAAAGTCCTGGTTTAGCTGATCTGGGGTGAGGTTTGGACAGTGGGAGTGTAAGACTCCCCGGTGATACTCATATGGAGGCAAGGTTGAGAACTACTGGTCCAGGGAAAACTAACATTTATTTTTGCTTTTCTCCTTCCTATGGATTTCTCCTTCCCCCAGTTACGCTGCTGCCTACGTGACTCACCTGTGTCCACTCTCTTAGTAATTCTTCCCTCACCTCTGTGTTGATGGAGTAGCTTCAGGATTGCAGAAGCCCCAGAGCTGCCCATCACCAAACCAGAGAGTGACTCTTTCCCAAAAGTTCCATTAAAAACCCTGGGAAAATTTGAATGGGTGTGGCTTGGAACGTGTGTGTCCACCTCCCAACCAATCTCTGTAGGCTGGATGGTCACCTCCCTGCCCAGTGATGCTACTATACCATGGCCAACCCCACCAAGACAGGTGTCGAGCACACTGATGTATGTCTGCTTCACTGGCTTGGATGGCCCTTGTTGGAATCATGTGTTAAAGGCTTCATTCTAATCAGCAGCAAAAAAGTGATGGTAGTCCTAAAATTGTTACCAATTTATTTCAAGTCTGGTCTTTCTGCAAGGATTTTACTAGAATAAAAGTGACTCTTGTTGCGTATATTTTTGATCAGCATATATAGAGTGATATAATTTCAAATACTGTAACCTTAACACGCAGAAGTCTTGATTCTGCTTTGGGCTTTGGTGGCCAGGGAAAGCCAAAGGTTATAGTGGAATAACTCCTGAGATCTCATCTCTGATCTGCCTCTAGGTCACTTTGCAGCCTTGGACGAGTCCCTTAACACTTCTCTATCAGCTGACTTGTCTGTGAAATAGAGATTAAAATACCTGTCATTGTATCTCACAGGGGTATTATGGGGATTAAATGAGATCATGTTGATGAGATAATTTTGAAAAAAGTCTCATCCTACAGTTGTAAAGTATTATTCATATTTACTGGCTAGCCAAGTGGTGTTAGCTGTTACAAGTAAAGATGATAAACATGCAAATGCGTGTGTTCAGCTGATTATTTGTAACATAAGTAAGTTTTCTCCTAATATATATTCTTTTAGTTGCAGCTCTGATTTGGTTGCAGATGCTGTCTTTGCTAAGACAGAATTTTACTGAAACTCTTAGAATGATTTTTTCTAGTCTTATCATTCTTAACTGTTAAGTATGACATCAAAATTAAAACAAAAATGTGTAAAATCAAAATGCAGGCATATAGGAATAGACAGAATTTATTTTCCAAATAAGCTCGATCGGGATTTGGAATAAGATCACTCATTTATTTTATAATTTCTTTGAAATGGGTTTCCTGGTTTAACTATTTCTCACCTTCAAAGTATCATCTTTGTCTTGCATGCCTAGAGACTTTCTCTCAAGGTCAGCCTCAAATTTGTAGCCTTTTGTGAATCCACTGTGATAAAATTCCTTGTGCCATTCTCTGTGTTTTTCTCGCACTTTTCTGAGCATCACACTAACACACACAGGCACACACACAAACACAGACACAAGGTCACATATAGAGCACATGTCAGTTTTTATAAGGTTTATTTGTTCATCATTTTTCTCTAATCCTTAAAAGCAGCAACCCAGTGTATTATTCCATCCCCTTTGCACCTAAGAGTGCTGATGTGTACCTGTAACCTAGTAAATACTGAATGAGTGATTGAATGAGAATACAGTTTATGAAGGTGGAGAGAAGTTAGAGTAACAAGGAAACAAGATCAAAGGGAAACTACTAAATTTTATTTCAGACTCATAGAGAAATATACTTCATCGATTCAACAGGTTTTTACTGAATATTTACTACATGTCAAATATCAGGGTGCAGATGAGGGTTATCAGTGAAGACTGCAGATATGGTGTGATCCACACCAAGTTAGACAAACACATGATAAATAATTTCAGAATGGAGGAGACTTGATTCAGTGTGGTCAAGGAAGGACACGGAAGAGACAGCCTTTCATCTGAGACCTGTGGAAACAGGAGGAGTCAGTTTTACAGGGACCCAGAGGGGCGCATTTCCAAAAGAGAGAAGGAGCAAGAGAGTAAGGGGACCAGAAAGAAGAGGGAAGGAGGGAACAGGAGACCCCCAACCAGTGGTTGGAATCCTGCCTCAGGGCCTCTCAGGCAGGTTACAAAGGACAGACAGTGGGGATGGACTGGGGAAAGACACCCACCCCGTGTGTGTGCGTGTGTGTGTGTGTGTGTGTGTGTGTGTGATAAATATGGCTTGTTCTGACAAGTGGCAAGGGCTACTAATATTCCACCATCTTATTTGTGGCTCTACCCCTTTTGAGGTGTACAGGTGGCAAAGCCAGCAGGGCTATGGATGAAAACACACAAGAGAAATAAAATCTCACACAGAGGGGCTCCTGTGTGCCTGGTATTGTTGTAGCTGTCCTGGCGGCTTTGTGTATGTTAACTTATTTCAGTCCTCACCACAAGCCCATGAGGTGGCTATTGTTTTCGTCCCCATTGCACAGATGAGGAGGCTGAGGCACAGAGGATTAAGTAGATTTTCCACGTCACACACATTGGTAAGTAAGCCGCGGAGCCAAGGTCAAGGCCGGGCAGTGAGACTCCAAATCCCATACTCCACATAGCGCGATGCCAGTCTGTGAACTGCTTGTCCTAGGTCTGCAATGAGTATGGAATTGGGAGCAAGTGTGTGATCAGTGGTCTTGTCCCCTTGAACAAAGTGTTGTGAAAGTTGTGTGGGCTTGCATCTGACCTGAGTACAGTCCACATTATGTTTCCATGATGGATTGGGAGGAAAACGGTCCTTCAGGTAGTTCCAAAAGCACAGGTCTGAAGTGTACACTGTCCTGCCTTAGATGAAATATGGTTGTAAATCTCCTCTTTTGTGTCTCTTGGTAGCGCACGCGATACATCATGTGCAAAAGTGTCATTTGTCATTTACCTTGTGGAAGCTTGTCTTATTTCCTTCCTGCCCCTTGGGCCTCTGAGGAAGTGTGAGAGAAAGGTCCAGAAGGGGAAGAGGTCATGTGACCTCCTGCTCTTCACTGTTAACTGCTAAGGAACACTTTGCACTCTTTAGTATGACTGTCACCTTACTACAGCCATCCTGCAGCACCTCCGGAAATTGTGAGCCTATGGGAGGAGCAAGGTGGTCTAAGTGCTGGGTGCTTATCAATGTTATCTCTGGTCACGTGGTCCACGAGATTGGTGTTAAGTGGACCAATGGTCTGTGCTGCCTTTTTTCTCTACTAAGGCAATAACCGGAAGCAGCCACAACCTACCAGCCTGGTTAAATGGGATTGGTTATGAAATTTGGATGGATTCCTGTAACGTCACCTCCATGTGGTGAGGGGCAGGAGGATGCGTTGTTTTGAAAATAGTAGAAAAGGAACTGAAGTAGTGATGTTCTTAACCTTATACAGCAAATCAGTGCCAGCAGCACATTGCCCAGAAATCTTTATCTTTTCATCCACGTGATAACCCTTAAGTCATATCTCACCCCCACCCCCCGCCGGCTTTAACTGCAGAGGTTCATTTTGTTCCTGAGCTAATGACTCTCTGGGTCAGATATCAAACATGTGGTACCTGGGTGGAAGGGATATGTTCACTTTAGTCTTAGTTGTTGTTGTTATTAATGTTACCTTATGTGTTTGGTATTCTGTGTTGGCTGTGGAATCAGATTCCTTTCTCTTTCCTGAAAGAAACAAAACAGTGCACACAGCCTGTGTGGGGAGACTCTTGTCCATCTTCCCTCCCTCCCTTCCTTCCTTCCTTCCTTCCTTCTTTCCTTCTCTTTTTCTCTCTTTCTTCCTTCCTTCCTTCCTCTCTTTCTTCCTCTCTTCCTCTCTCCCTTTCTTTCTTTCTTTCTCTTTCTACTGGAGAATTAGAAAAACTTATGATAAAAAAATTGTTAAGTGAATGTTGCCATTACACGGGCATTTCTCTGCAGTTTTTAATAAAATCAGAGCCGTGGTAAAGACGTCTGAAGGCTCACAATACTCACAAAGTACAGATGCCTCCACAAACAACTCACACACAAAGAGAGATGTGGAATTTTTAGAAGACATTTAGTTCTCATGTTGTCTTAGTCAAAAAACAATGCCAATTTCATTTCAAGTAAATCACCTACTTATACCAATAGAGGACAGAACATTTGCCTTGACTGGCTTGCTTCATGGATAGTAAATGGGAAAAGGGAAGCAGTCGCTGTATGGTGCACGGAGACATGAATGGCCTCACACATATGATAATGTACATGGAGAAGCATAGACCTGTATTTTATTGATCTCTTCCTTAATGTGTATTACTTCCTGCATCTTCAAGGTTGCAAGTTATCTGTTGCGTTATCCAAATTGCCTCGCTTAAGAAATTTGCCCACTGTGTATGGGGGTGGGGAAGGGGTATATGGGGTGTATGTGCTCTGAAGTATTAAAAGTTCTTCAGTTAACTGTTGAGAGCACTAAAAATCAGACAGGTTTCATCAGATGACTGCTCTGTTCATTGAGGTCCTGGAAACAACACATTCTTTTGACTTGAGGAGGCAACACCTAAAGTATGATCCACTGAAATACCTTTCCAATTTTACTATAGACTCTAGATATGTGGTGATTCAGGTTTTTTTTAAAAAAAAATTATACCCCCTTTCTGTTCTATCATCACTCAAACAAACTAATACAATAATTTACAATTTAACATAGAGTTTAGATAGATAGCATTCTGAATTTTGGTATTTTTCTCCTATTTCTTTTACTAACCCTCTTTAAGCAAATAAACAAAATCTAGAGTTGATTAAAGAAAAAAATAACACACACACATTCATTGACACACATTATTAGATGATCCTTATGATGAGAAAACAAAACAGAATGTTTAAGGTACAAGGTGTCGAAGAGAGAATGGCTTAGTGAAGCCGACCTTCACCTGTACTCAGGCCTCTAGGCTGCAGTGTCATAGATGATATATTCTGTCAAAGTAACAATGCCTTTAATTGGGCGATACTACTTATAAAAAGATGCTACTTATGAAGAGAAGCTGATCTCTGCCATGGCAGCTGTTACATTCTGATTTCATAAATAAGTCAAGGTTGTGTTTTGCTTTTGGTTTAGTGTGTTTCAGTAAGAATTGAAACTTACATGGAAATAGTCCTTTTTTGAGAATAGCACGTGGTCCTCTCGCAGCTCATGGTTCCCTGTAGAAGACAACCTGCTCTGTCCAGCTCTGGCTCTGGTTCCCATCTCTTGGCTCTCTGTGTTTGCTGATGCTGCTGACTCCTTTAAGATGGGGAAAAGGCTGCAGAAGGTTATTTCTCTAACACTAATCTTTCTTCTATGACACTCATAAATTGATTTGCCAAGAAGGATTCCTCTCAGCCTACAAGCATGCTTTAAAAATCAATGTTGGTGGCTAGTTACATTTATGGTGATTCAAAATGTTGTGTGTGGATAAGCACCTAGGCGTCAGATGATAGCATGATATTGTTAGCATAAAATATCTAACTCCATACAGGGCTGTGAGCTCCTTTAGGTCCGTCGTCTTAATCAGCTTCCCCACCCAGCACCTAACTCAGTATCTGGCAGTGTATTGCAGTAGCTAAGAATATGTATAATCAGGAATCAACACCCAAGTTCAAATCCTGGCTCTGCTACTTACTATAGGATACTGGGGCCATAAGTTTTCAATATTTTAGTGTCTCAACTGTAAATTTCAGGCAATATTACCCCTTACCTCCTAGAATTATTATAAAGATCGAATGGGATAATGCATGTAAGGTACTTAGCCCATAGTGAACAACTAATACATGTTAATTTAACCATATAATACGTATTATACCCACCGAACTTTGAGGTGAGCCATTACCCTGAGGTGGTTGGTAACTATGAAATTACAATGGAAAAGAATCTAAATGTGAGATGGAATTCTAACTTTGCTTGAAAAGTGAAAACACATAAGCCAGAAAGATTCCAGACGTATTCAATAACCCCTGACGGGATTTGAAGGAGGGTCGTGAGTGAGACAGAGGCCAACAGCTACTGCTTTCTGGTCTGGAATGTTTTATTAAACCACCCAGGCCATAAAACTAGGAGGGAAGTTTTGCTATCAAGGACAATCATCTGACATCTTAACCGTATTAATATATAAGTGTGATTCTGTGCCGGTGTCTGGAGTCTACGTTGGAAAGTCTGGAAGGAGATGGGCACTTCAGAGGGTAGCGCTGGCGACCAGCAGGCAGTCGCCTTCCTCCACACGCTGCTCCGCATCACCAGCCTGCTCCCGAGGGCCTCGGACATTCCTCAGTGTTGTGAGCCGGCAGGAGAGACATGCTTTCTAGCTGGCTCAGATTACCTTGTTCTGGTTAAATGAAAAAGTATGAGCATACGTTCCTTGTCACCACAATTCCAGCTGTCCCAGGCAGTGCTCTTGGAGCAGAGATATACGATCTGGTAACTCTTGATGTTAGAAAAAAGAAATGTTGTGGTTGTGCCAAGGGGGGGCTGGGTGGGGGGGGAAGGATTGGGAGTCTGGGGTTAGTAGATGCAAACTATTACATATAGAATGGATGGACAACAAGGTGCTACCGTATAGCACAGGGAACTGTAGTCAGTCTCCTGTGATAAACCATAATGGAAAAGAATATGAAAAGAATGTATATTTATGTATAACTGATTCACTTTGCTGTACAGCAAAAATTAACCCAGCATTGTAAATCAACGATACTTCAATAAGAAATAAATAAAATTTTTAAAAAATGTGTTGCAGGATAGACCTTCCCATCTCTGACACAGGGCTTCCTGCCTCCTGTGTGGAACAGGAAGGTAAAGAGGGAAAGTCCTAATAACAGATGGTCTTCAGTGTGTGCTCAGCCCAGCCCAGCTGAGGGCACAGAGCACTGCCATTCAGAAGGACAGGATCAGAAGACAGGCTCCCTAAGGAGAAAAATGAGCCAGAGTGTTTGACGTGCTGTCGCTGAGCACATGTTGCAATGACCTCAGTTGTTTGTAACACCCAGCAGACCTTCAGGGCTAATGCCATGCCACACGCTGCCCCAGGCTGTCTGGTTCACACTCACACCCTGATCCCTCATAGCTTTGTCCACTCCTCCTTCTGACCCAGATCCAACTCCTTTTCCTGGGTTCTCCAGAACTCCAGAGTTGTAGACAACATCTCTTTTACCCTCAAACTCTTCTTGGTCTCTTTCTTTCACTTTCTCACTCAAACTCAAACCTGATATCCCAGAAGACACTGCTTCCCTTCAAACCACCTCAGATTGGGAGACTGCACCCCACTGGTGCCAGAGGGCCTTCCCAGGTGCCATCTTCAGATCCTTCTCACTCTCTTTTCTGTAAACACCTCCATTTTTGAGTCTCATGAGTCTTCAAACCATATCACCTACCTCCCCTCCATCCTTCACCCATACCCCTTCCCTTCCAGGTCACTCATGTATCCCACATCGATCCTGCCATATTCTTGGTGATTTTAGGACCCTGACCTCTTCTCCAATGAGTTTCATCTCTCTTCTCCCTCAGCCATTCATCCAATGGCCATATCCCAGACCTTTTCATTACCAATTACTAAAACCCATCTGTAATCCCAATTCCAGGGGTCCTACACTTGGGTAATTTCTTCCTATTTTTCTAGCTCACTACTTTGGGGATTCTGATTCTAACCCTTAAAAGAAAATCTCATTAGGAACAATGAGCCATTGCTTCAGTAGTTTTTTCTTTGTCACTCATTTCCTCATTCCCCCTCATCCCTCCATCCTCTGCTTAGGCTTCATGGAAGACCATTATGACTCTCTTATATATAATTATATAAACTTCCTTATCCCATACTCCCTCCTTTGAGCCACTCCGGTAAAATTCTAATCCTGGCTGTATCCAGCTCTCTCTCTTTCTCTCTTTTAACTCTCATGAACCTGACAGGAGAAAAACACTCTACCTGCTACCTGGTCTCAGCTGAAATTCACAACCCCTCCCCTCAAACCATCCTTTATTACTACCGTGCAATACTGGATTTCCCTGTTGTATTCAATGCTCCCACTCCTCCTGGATGACTAGTTGGTACATTTTCTCTTCTCTTTCTTCCTTGCTTGCTATTTCATTGAAACATAGAAACAAACAAGCAAACAAAAGAAAAATTTTTAATTGCTCCCACCACCATATCTTCCAATGGAGTTATTCCTCTCAGCACACAAACATGCTGTAAGGTTTCTCATTTTAAGAGAAAAAAAAAATGGAAATTTCTCAACTTCACTTTCTTTTCAGTGACTGCCTAATCTCTCTACCCAATTATTTATTTATTTATAATTTTTCATTTAATTTTTAACTTTTAAATTTTAATTATTTTTTAATTTTTAATTTTAATTTATTTTTAATTTTTATTTATTTATATATTGTCAAGTTTCAAGTAGTTTTTAATTTTTATTTTTTATTTTTTTTCTCTGCCTAATTATAAAGTAGAACTCCATAAGAGACAAATCTCTTCCACTCACCCTCCTCCTGCTCTCTTAAGGCCACTCTCATCATGTCCTAATCACCCCTACTTTGTGAGAGTCACCAAGGATGTCTTGTTGCCCAGTCCAATGGGCCATTTCCATCTTATTGTACTGTTAATACTGGGCAACATTTGACACACTCGACCCACTCTTCCTTCTTAAAATGAGGATTGTTTGACACTGTTCTCCTTTGTGCCCCTACTAACTCACTATATGCTTCTTCTGTGTCTTCCTGGCTGGTTTCCCCTTACTTCCATACTGGAGGACTCCAGAGCTCAGCCCTGGAATTTCTGAATGTCTTGATCATGTCCTTAGTGAGCTTATCAAAATTTGCATCTTTAAACATCACCTATATCTCGATGATTCCCAAATGTATATTGCTAAGCTTGGCTTCTCCACTAAACACCAGACTTTGTAGAAAACTGAAAACCAGCATTTCCATTGTGGATATTAAATAGAAATTCCGCAGTTAACATGTTCCAAACAAGTCATTCTTTGCCTCTCAAACTTGGTTTATCTTTAGTCCTTACAACTTCCATAAAGGGGAACTCTGTACTTCTATCTGACCCAGGTACAACCTTGACTTCTCTTTTTCTCTCATATATCACATGAGCAAATATTAATGGCTCTATTTGATCATTTCTCACCATTTTCACCTCTATAAGCCCAGTCCAAACCAATTCTTTGCCTATATTATCACAATAACTTTTTAACTAATGACTTTGTTTCGTTCCTGCTTCCCTAAGGTCTGTTCTTCACCCTACAGCTAGAGTAAACTTTTTAAAACATATATCAGGTCATGTCATTTTTCTGCCCCAAAGCTTTCAAAAGTTTCTCATCTCAATCAAGGTAAAAGCAGAAGTTTTTTTTCTTTTATAAACATCTATGAGGCTCTGTTACGTTTCTGCCTTGCCTTCTTCTTCTCTTAGCTTAGCTACGCTGGCCTCTTACCTATTCCTTGTGCTAAGAGGACCCCAATCCCACCCTCTTGCCACCCCCACTTCCAGTTATGCTTGTTTATCTCTTCAGGTTTCTAACAAAATATCACCCTTCAGAGATAGCTTCCCCAACCGAACTTTATACAATACATAGGTATAGGTATACATATATGTTTTTGTATGTGTGTGTATGTATACACACATACATATATAACACATATGTCACCTTTCTCTCTACTCCTAGCTTCCCATATACCTTTCTCCTAAGTAGTAGGTAGATAGATTGTTTATTATCTGACTCTCGACGATAGAATGCAAACTTCAGGAATGTGTGCTTTGCTCCTTGCTGGATTTCTAGCACCTAGAAGAGTGCATGGCACAGAGCAGGTGCACAATAAATATTTGTTGAATGAATAACAAACATTTGTGCATAGCTTTGATTTTTGTCTTTAAATCACTTCCATATTTAACCCCTATTTGCTTTTCAGGAAGGCCAATTAAAGAAACACCATTTCGAGTAAACACCATTTTGTTACCCCTGTCCCCTCCCCAATCTGTAGAGTGGTGAAATTTTACTGCTGCAACAAGATACCATTTTTTTTTCCTACAGAAAGAGCTTGCAGACTGGATGTCTCCCTTCCTTTTAATATGGACACATCGTTAGGCAATTTCCTGCAGTGCTGGTTGGTCTGAGCATTTGAGAGGAATTGGGTAGAGGGGGATAGCACTTACATAAAACTTAAATCCTCTCAATTTTTAAAAAATTTTAAAGTGTTGTTTAATTGAATCCCTTTGGGGAATTATTCTACCTCATGGAGAATAGTGATGTGATCACAACGGAATCAGTTTGACGCTCCCTCTGGATAAGAAAAAAATTAAAATGTCCAAAAAGATCAACTCTCTGCTTTCTTTCCCCCCAGTGCCCAGGTATGCCCCTAGCATGGCTTCTTATTTCCCCTCCTTGCCTTTAGCTTAGCTTTTTATTTTCTGTTAAAACAGCCTACTTTTGAGATTGCTGGAACAGTGATTCGAATCTCTGATAAGACAAGTTTACAATTTAATAAGAAAAAAATGGGGGAAAAGGCCACTCTTGAGCTACAGAGCTGCTTGGCTCTGTGACGGCTGCCTGTACATTGGTGTTTAAATACCTGAACGAGTGTTTTGTCATAGAAACTGAACTGTGGAGGGGTGTGCACAACCCTCTGAATGTCCTCAGGCATAATTTAATTGTGGGCTGACACCCTTAAGGACATTCCAATTTGAAGGTCAGATTAGCAGGCATTGCAGGTCTTATTTCAGCATCACTGGTCAAGTCAATGTTTAAATTTCACGTCGAGTTGGATGGTGATAAACATGTTTAGTGAAAGTGTCTTTCTTGCTTCTATGGTTCTCTGTAGTGACAGACACTGGGTAGGACCAGAGAAGTGCGTCCCAAATAAAATAAGAGCCATAATCCTGAGTTTTGAGTAGTTGCAACCTTCGTTCTTGTCCACAAATGGAGGCTGTAGTGTAGTTTTGTTTCCTGCTTTTGGGGCACCAGGGATAAGTAGATCCTTAATTACAGGCTCCAGAACTGCTCCCTGCAGGTGGGAGTGGGAACTGGAGTGGAAGGAGGGGTGGGGGATTGCTGGTGAAAGTGGCCGGCTCACTCTCTTTGCTTACTTTCTCGTGGCTTTGGTGAGAGTGTGATGGAGATGGAGAGATTTTAAGGGACTCCTATAAAAAGTCCCCTCGGTTCCACCCCTGCTAAAAACTAAAGTTTTAATTTATGTTAGCGCAGCTTTCTCTCAGATTCCATTCTGAATGAGTAATAAAGCTATGGAGATTTTTTAAACTCTTTTGAAAATTGAAGATTACAAAAATCCCTCTGCCACTGTTTCCCCTGCCTTGGTAGATAGGTTGGCGATTTCCAAATTCAGGATAAAATTTCACTGCTCCAAAATAAATAGATTTAGGAAATATGGCTTTTACACAATATTTCCCAAAATATGTTCTGTTGCTACATATTCAAAGAGATACTGGGTTGGCCCAAAAGTTCGTTTGGGTTTTTCTGTGTGATATTATTTTTTGGCCAACCCAATATGTTGTGATGTAATACAATTTCCTGGTCAAATAAGCTTGGAAGACACTGCCTATTACTATGTTTTGTTAAATCTAAGATGCTGTTGACTGTAATATCGACCACTTTTTAATGTACAGCCAAGAAGAAAATTGCTGCCAATTAAACTATGATTTGATTATAGAAACATCTCCATCTCAAAGGTTTTTTTTTTTGGTAGGAAAAAAATGCATGTCTTCAAGTTTATGAAATACAATGTGTACAACATTTTTGGAGAGTCACAGAGTACACTAGTGTACCATAGATGAGAGATACCGCAGTAAAATTCTCTACTGAAATTCTTTTAAACCATCTGAGTCTCTATCACACCACTCAACTTTATATTTGTTAAAAATTATTTGGTGGAGTATTATCCAATACAAGCATGGCAAAGACAGATGATCTATTGAAAGATTTGAAGAAATAGTGAGAAAAATAAAAGAGGAAATGAAAGGTGACCTTGAAAGAAAATAGATGCAACAAGTCCAGTAGAGCAATTGTTAAGTATATAGAAAAAAATGAAAGAAAATATTTCGAACAAGCTATTGAATTTGAGCAAAAAGCTGTCTTTGATTTTACTAAGAGGAGTTCAACTAGAAAAGGGACAGAAAGAAGGTCGTCTGAGCTTGTGATTGGTGAGAGTGTATGGGGAGAGACACAGGTACAAATGCTCTTATTGTCATTGATATAATCTTAGTTATGATCATAGAACTTTTCTTGAAATGCTATTTAAATCTGATGCCAGTTGGTGATCCAATTATACTTGTGAACGTTATATGGGCAGGTTTGGGGGAGGAAGAGGTACGGTTCAGATCCTTAGAAAAAGATGTTCAACTTTGCAGTCACTGCTTCCTCAACGGTCAAGAGGGAGGGATGAACAAAATCAAGTAACTGAGGACCTCAGTGTGTAACTGCTCAGTGACTTAACGCACTTCATATTGTCATAGTCTGTCGTTCTGGAGTTTGTAAAACTATCTACAGAAATCTAAAGTAATGGAATTATGCAATTCGCTGACCACTAAATGAGAAGTATAACTATGAGACTGATGTTTAGCAGAATAAATGAGTTACACCTATGACAAATACAATTAAATTAAGAGAATATAGAGAAAAATAAAGAAAAGATTAGGTGGACCATGAGACATAACCAAGTGGAAACGTGTATTACCATATCTGGAATTACCTTATTTTGGCTTACTTGTTCCTTCTCTGTTTCATCCATTTGGAAGGTATCACTCATGAGAGTAGACTGTCTTTTTCATCATTGCATCCTGGCTCTTATGTTAGTGCCTGGATTATAGGAGTCACTCAGTAAATATTTACAAAATATTTACAAAGTGGATGAATAAACAGAATGTAATTTAATCCATCATATTCACTCCTACTAATTAAATAGTGTATCATCTTTAAAGCTTTTAGACCTTTGCCTAGTGGATAATAGTCTTCTAGGTAATTTATTAAAATTTCAGATAATAAAATATTTTAGACAACAAACCATGACTGCCACAGTAGGGGAAATATTACATGTGTATATTAATTGGCTTAATGTGATCGGTCATTACTACATGTCTATGCTGGCAAGGGTAACAGAGAAGGATCTTTCTGTGACCTTTCCTCAGGTGGAAAGAAGTCATGCCAGGCATCAGCATTGCAAAATGGCACAGTGTCTGCAGAGAAACCACAAAGGAACCTTCTCTTTTCCCTGTTAGAACTTTTCTTCCAAAGCTTAGCTTTAAATTCACCCTGATGACATTTTTCCTCTTTTTCTTGAAAGAGCCACTATTTTCACAGATTCCTTTAACAAAGAGTAAACTTTTGCTGGTTTATGAGTGAAAACTACACCACAAAGGTGAAGCAAAATCTTTGATGGACGTGAAATGATGTCTTGGCATCCCAAGGATAGGAGCCACTTTTTTTATCATTAGACTTTGAATTGTAAACTTCTAATACGTACCTATGTGAGAACACATATAAGGGGATATATTGAGATCTCTGTCACTTTGCATTCTAATGCTGCCCCAGAAGAGGTGAGCCTTTTAAGAGTTTTCCTTCCTTTTTACAAAACCTGAAAGTTGATTTGAAATTTAGCATTTTTCAGGAACAATCCTCAAAATAATATATATTTTTTTGAATATTGATGTTTTTATTTAACACTTAGCAGGACAGAATCTTTTCCATGGATTGTAATATAATATACCATGTGATCATATGTACAGATATATCCTATTTCTTTTTTATTGAAGTCTAGTTGATTTACAATGTTGTGCCAGTCTCTGCTGTACAGCAAAGTGACTCAGTTACACACATACAATCTTTTTTATATTCTTTTCCATTGTGGTTTATTACAGGATATTGCATATAGTTCCCTGTGCTATACAGTAGGACCTTGCTGTTTATCCATCCTAAATGTAATAGTATGATAGTTTGCATCTACCAACCCCAAACTCCCAATCCATCCCTCTCCCTTACCCCTTCCTCCTTGGCAACCACAAGTCTGATCTCTATGTCTGTAAGTCTGTTACTGTTTTGTAGATAAGTTAAATTGTGTCATATTTTAGATTCCACATGTAAGTGATATCATATGGTAAATGTCTTTCTCTTTCTGACTTACTTCACTTAGTATGATCATCTCTAGTTGCATCCATGTTGCTGCAAATGGCATTATTTCATTCTTTTTTTATGGCTAAGTAGTATTCCATTGTCTATATGTACCACATCTTCTTTATCCATTCATCTGTCAATGGACATTTAGGTTGTTTCCATGTCTTGGCTATTGTGAATAGTGCTGCTATGAACACAGGGGTGCATGTATGTTTTTGAATTATAGTTTTGTCTGGATATATGCCCAGGAGTGGGATTGCTGGATCATATGATATATCCTATTTCTATGTGTAGTCATTCAATCAACATTATAGAGACCCATTCTGTGACCTAGAAACTAAGAATTAAAAGATGAATGGGACTTCCTTCAAGGAAATTATGATCCCAGATATAACACCAATATGTAAATATACACAGTATAATGTAGGAAGGAAAAGGAGTGGACCTTTTCAAATTATTGTTGGTGAACAAAGGAGAAGCTTGAAGAATGAAATAATTCAAGTGGAGATGATTTAAGAGGCATATATCCCAAGTTTTACATACGTACACACACATACAATAAATTAAATTAAATTAAATTAATTATGGAATGCAAAACCGTCAGGGTAAAGAGAGAATAACAATTAGCTACCCAGATACCATTTAATAGTATCAGGTTTAGCAAAACCAGGTTTACCATATAGAATGAAAATATCAACCCTACTGGTCCTACTAAAATGTAAGTCATCAGATCGTGTGACTTTGGTGCCCCAAACCCTTTAATGATTCCCTATCACCCTCACATTGGCCTCTGAGACACCACCCCCACAGGCCCGTGAGCTCTCCATCCCTCACCTCTTTGCATCTCCTGGTACTTTTCTGGCCCATCCACCCTGCTGCTCCAGCAATAGTGGTCTCCTTGCTGAGCCTCAAACATGGCCTGGCTGCAGTTTTCTCGCACTGTCTATTCCTTCTCTCTGAAATGCTCTTCCTTTAGGTAGTCATACCTCCTTCAAGACTTTGTTTAAATGTTAACTTATTAATTAAATCTATCCAGACCACCCTGTTTTAATTTATGAATTGCCCCTCCTGCGCCTTCCCTCAATCCCAACTCACGCTGAGGCCACAATTTACCAATTTACCCTTAGCTGGCTCAGAAAGACATGTCTGAGAAAGAGAGATGGTTGGATGAATAGAGAGGTCTAGATAGAGAGAAAAGCAAATTTAAGGTAAGTGCGGTAGAATGTGACAGGTGAGAACGAGGAAAAGGCAGGGGTATCTTGGATATTCTTTGTACTAGTTTTGCAACTTTTCTATATTTGAAATTATTTCTAAAAAAACAATTAAAAAAATAATGAGGCACTCACTTACCACCTAGGGCCGCAGTGGAGACTTCTTGACTCCTCTGAAGGAGGTTTTTTTCTTTTCTAAATACCTAACTTACAGTCAGGCAGGGACTTGGTCTTTGGGGAAGGGAAGATGTTTCGTGCATAAAAATAGCACCATGGAGGTGTTTGATATGTTAATATTTTACTGCGTCTTCATTTTTATTATTTATTATTAATGAAATGCAGTTGTCTTTGAAGCCTGCTGAGTGTTTAATAATGAAATTGTACAAAGTTCATTTTCAAATGTCTGTGTCCCATATGTGTTAGGAACACAAATGCAATATGCGCTTCAAACCACTTTATAAGGGGAGGACTGCAGGCAGAGTAAACCAACTGATGCTTTGTAAATGCCTGTTTACGTACACAATGGCCGGGTTGCCTAGGCACCCTATGAGTTTGCCTGCTATACACAAAGTGCCCATTCATTCACTGAGCTTTTGGTTATGTGGTCTAAGACATCCACTTATAGGCTCATACTATAGCATGATTTGGTAACATGTTTCCCGTGGTCCACACTTAAATTTATTCACTTTCAAATACTGATTATATTCTTCCTTAATATCCCAGGGTTCTTTGCATAAATTAGAGTCAATTAGTTCTCAGTTTATGGTGGTGCTATCATGAAAATTGACCTTGATCTTAAATGGTTCCTGTATTGAATGTTTGCCCACAACTTTTTACCATTTCTGCTCAGCATGTGCAGTGCAATCATTGGCTTGGGCTAGTTTGGAAGGAGGGAGGCAGCCTAGCTTTAGTCTTCAAGAGAAGCATGAGCTCACCTAAGAAAGCCGTGCCCCTAGAGTCCTCTCCCTCACTGGCCGCCTTTCTCCCTCCTTCCTTCACACCCTCTAAGCTCCCCACTTACAACACTTCTCTTCCAGGCATTTCTCCATTTTAGCCACCAGAGAGTTACAGGCAGGCAATCCCATAACCGCAGGGTCTTGCTCTGGGATCAGTGACAGAATAAATAGAAGAAATGCCTCTATGATGACCAAGTCCTGGAAGTGTGGTGAGAAAGGAAGGATGTGGGAGAGGCTTTGAAATCTCCTCGTGGCCTTTGGGGAATTACACACGCAGCTACTCTCAGCACCATCAATGAGAGTAGAAAGTCTGTAGACCCAAATGGACCTGAGTTTGTCTCTTCTTTACCCCCTGTTAGCTGGGTGAGTGTCATAAGCCAACCTCTGAACCCTAGACTCCTCGTCTGTCAAATGGAGGTCATGACAATACCATTCAGAGGATTCTTGTGGGGACGAAATGAGATGACACAGATACAACAACTCCTGCCATGGCTGGCGTGCTATTATTTTATTCAGCAGTGTTATTTCTTTAATTTTTGGAGACTTCACTCTCCAGCTCTAAGACGGTCTGTCCAGAGCTTTTTTGGGTTAGAGAAGGAGCTTATGGACCAGTGAGGCACATCCCTCTCCCATCTCTGCAGTCCTCGAGATGTCAGTGGCCAACATCTCATCAACTGTACTACCTAGAACCATGTGACAGCTATGGGAGTAAACAAAATCGTCTTGTAACTGACAATAAGCAGATCTTAGGCTGGCAAAAGCCAGAATTATTTTTGTGACTTGAAAATTCTTCTGAATTAGAGATGAAAAGATCTTTCTCAGCTCTTCCCTGTTGGCAGAATTCCAGAGAGAACACATGGCCGTTGCCCATATGACAGTTTGTGACTAGGATTCTGGAAACGCTGTTAGATGGGTACACAGTAAAAGAGTGCTTTAAAGACCCTCGCCTTCCAAGACCATCATGTGCTGCAAGTGTCAAGTGACCCAAGAAATGTTTACATAGCATGAATAAAGCCAGGCACTGTGAATCTCCACCAGTCTATTTTTTTATGGCGTGTCACCATGCAGGAAGACACTTATAAAGGAGAGAATGTGATTTAGGCTCTTGGAACTCAGCTTTGAAGAGAAGGGCTTTGGTGTTTTTGTGACAATTTTCTGCTGTACATCTGGGAAATGTTTGTTGAGAGTGTGAATCACTGTGTAGATCTCAGAAAGGCGTTTCTGTTTTCTGTGCTCCCAGGCTGCCAGTGCTAAGGCAGTGTTTCTGGCTGACTGCCAGCCTTGGAAATTCACTTCTTTCTAGATCAAGCCTCCTTGCTCCTTCTAGACCTGCCTCATCTCCTTTTCTTGTCCCCAGAAATTTGAACTTCCTTTCATAAATTACAGGGCATGATCATTTGGAACAAATAAACAGACAAAGCCCAAATCTCAAACAGCTGTGGCCCCATTCATATACATATATGTATATGTTATGTACATATACACATAAATATGCACACACATTGCTATATATGTTCTCATCTCACAAGCTCAGATGAGTAATAATTTAGTAGTAAAGCACTTGAATTTGAAGGTCGGCTTAGATGCAATTTAACTGAGCATCCTGCTTAAGAAGTAAATGCTCTTGCTTATAAGTAAAAGAATGTTTATCAGGAGCTTTAAAAATTGTGGTTTGTTTGTCTTTTATAAAAGAAAGCTGAGAGAAGCACTCCAGGAGTGAGGAGATGCTCAAAAGTTTCAGACACCCATAGCACCTTGGCTTTAGCCTCATGGTCTCAAAACAGCTAAAGAATCTCCAGCCATCATACCCTGATGACATCAGTATCTCAAAATGACCATGTTCAAGGCCCCACTTAAGCCGAGAAGAGAGGAACAAAAGCCAAAGACTTGTGCCAGATGAGTCTATTATCTTGATTAGAGAAGTAAGAATTTTCCTGAATACTTGCTCAGCCGACTTCCACTTATACCTTTTTGGCCAGAAATATCCTGAAGCCACTCCCAGCTGGAAGGCTGCTAGACAAGGAAAGAGGTAAAATGAAGGATGGAGGCTGCATCAGGGAACCAACTGTGTTTGCCAGATATCCCAAGAGAATAGCGAATTTTATATACATACATATATATATATATATATATATATTTTTTTTTTTTTTTTTTTAAAGAATGGTTAGGTGGAAAGATTATAAAAGGGAAAGGAATCTGTGGGGGTCCCTATATATGCACCAGGTTATTGTATTCAGGTTTTAAAGAAATAGAACAAAAGGATAGCCCAATTTTTGTCAACTCAGAAACAGAAAAGTTGTACAAGCAGAACACTCAGCTATTAGCAATAATTAAAATGTTTAAAAGTCTAGTTGCCATCTCTTCTGGGGAGAAAAGCTTGATAAACCTACTAAGTCAATGAAATGCTGTTGTCTGTAATTATTTCTGAGACAAATAGTGAATTCAAGGAATATTTATCGGGTATCTACTAAGTTCAAAACACTGTGCTGATGCCATAGGAATTCTGACACGTGCTACAACATAGATGAACCTTGAAGATGTTATGCTAAGTGAAATAAGCCAGCCACAAAAAGGCAAATATTGTGATTCCATTTATATAAGGTACCTACAGTAATCAAATTTATAGAGACAAAAAGTAGAATACTGGTTACCAGGGGCTGGGAGGAAGGAGGATGAGGAGTTATTGTACAATGGGTACAGGGTTCCAATTTGGGATGATAAAAATATTTTAGAGACAAATGCTTCTGTGTACTCACAACAATGTGAGTATACACTTAAAATGGGTAGAATGGTAAATTTTATTCTATGCATATTTTACCATAAAAAATTAAGACAGAAAACCAGAAAAAAACAAAACAAAAGAAAATTACCTGCTGTCAAGGACCTTACAATTGCATGGCAAGTAGGAGAAGTACGCCACTTAACTTTAGACCAGATGGAGAGTAATAAATAGCCCAAAATGGAACCAATGTCTGTAGGGATCAACAGGTTGAAAGATCCTATTTGGTCAGCCAAATGAGATCATTCTTCTCCATTCCTATGACCTTTCGTCATTTAAGATGTTTCTCCGTGGGTGTGTTCAAGTTTTATGGGGAAAAATGGTAGGAATCATGGTGAAAAATACAAAGAAGACCATGACATTTCTAAGGGAGAATTAGTAGATACATTTGCCCGGAGCATGGGGTATGGACTATAAATAGAAGACTTTGGACTGGAAAGTTCATTTTGGAGAATAGGTGAATACTAAAGTAAAATGATCTATGCAAGTCTTTGTGTCATTAGAAACCACTGAAGCTTTTGGGGTAGGATATTGATGTAATCAGTATTGCTCTGCACTCAATTAGAGAAGAAGCAGGGCACATAGAGTGAGGGAAGGAGAGCAAGATGCAGTTACAGCTCTTGATTTTATCTGCTGATGTCATATGGGGTCAGATAGTGAAATTCAGTGGTGATTCAGATTTGAGTCCAGTTGACTGGGAGTGGTCTTGTTCTCTCCCCCATCCCCCCCCACTAGTCATACCTGAGGAAGATAATGCGTTAAATTCTATTTATTTCAGTAACATGGCAAACAAGTAACAGGAAATACCGATCTGCTCTGGATTTGGTATTGGGAATCATTGTCCCAAGCACTACAAGCAGGAGAGAGAGAATTGAGAAGGGAGCCTTTGAGATATGCCTTCCTGGATCACATGGCAGTGAGGGAGGTGAGGAACAAGCATCCCCAAAAGGACAGAGTTGGGCAGTCAAACACATTGTGGACAGAAGATAGAAGAATGGAATGTTGGAAGCCACAGATGTAGTTTCCAGAATGTCGAGTGATATGGAGTGCAACCACTTCCAAAATCTGAGAAAGATGACAACCGAGAAAATCCCACTGGCTTGGGTGATCAGAGATCTCAGATCTCACCATACAGGGCAGGGTCATCCTAGAGTGCTTACAGCACAACTCAGATGAGAGGAGTTTGAGAAGGGGAGCAGATTGAGGGAATAGAAGAAACACATGGGGACGACCCTTTAAGGAAGCTCAAAAGTTAAAGAGAGAAGATGAAAACAGAGCCTTGGGAGGAAAGCAGGATCCAGTGAAGGATATTAAACACTGGAGAGACCTGAGCATTTTGCCAGGAGCCAATGTAGGAAAAGCGAGAGATTAAAAAATTACAAGAGAGAAGGAGGGCAGTCAGAAGGGGCAGGAATATTTGTGGGAGCATGAGAGGAGACCCTTATAGCCCTACACTGACCAAGGTTGGAAGGGACCAGGGAAAATCAGAGGAAGAGTTAGGAGTTGCAGGTGGAAGAGTAAATGTCATAATGGCTGAAGAGATTGCTTTAAAACCTAGGTGAAAACAGCAGAGTAAAAACAAACAAGGAAAACCCATAGAAGATAATATGAGGAAGGATAATAACTTTCACCATTTATCTTCCAATGCTTGTGTCACTGGGTTTCTGCCATCTTTTTTATTTTTCCAGCTTTATTGAGATATAACTGACATGTAACATTGTGTAAATTTAAGATGTGGAACATGATGATTTGATACACATATATATTCCTAAATGATTACCACAATAAAATTAGTTAACACATCCATCACCTCACATAATTACAATTTTTGTGTGTATATCGTGCGAGAACATTTAAGTTCTACTCTCTTAGCAAGGTGCAGGTATATGATGTGGTGTTGTTGACTGTAGTCACCATGCTGAATATTACATCCCAGAACTCATTCATCCCTTTCGCCAACTTTGTTATCTTTGTCTTTTTGATAAACAACTATCCTAAAAAGTGTGAGGTGATATCTTATTGTGGTTTTGATTTCTATTTCTCTTATGATTAGTGATGTTGAGCACCTTTTCATGTACTTGAGGACCATTTGCATGTCTTGTTTGGAAAAATTTGTATTTAGGTCCTTTGCCCTTTTAAAAATCAGAATTTGGTTGCTATTGAGTTGTGTGAATTTCTTATATATTTTGAATATTAACCCTTATCTGATATGTGGTTTGCAAATATTTTCTGCCATTCCTTAGGTTGCATTTTCATTTTGTTGATCACTTGATCATTTCTTTGGCTGTGCAGAGCTTTTTAGTTTGATGTAGTCCCACTTGTTTATTTTTGCTTTTGTTGCTTGTGCTTTTGGTGTCATATTCAAACTGTTGTTCTCAAGACCAGTGTCTAGGAGCTTTTCCCCTATATTTTCTTCCAGGAGTTTTATAGTTTCAGGTCTTACCTTTAAGTCTTTAATCCATTTTGTGTTAATTTTTGTGAGTGATGTAAGATTTCATTCTTTTGCATGTGAATATCCAGTTTTATTGACACCATTTATTGAAAAGACTATCTTTTTCCCACTGAGTATTCTTGGATCCTTTGTCAATATTAGTTGACAGTATGTGCATGGGTTTATTTCTTCTGGGCTCTTGATTCTATTCATTTCCATTGATCTATGTGTCTGTTTTAATTCCAGTACCATACTGTTCTGATTACTATACCTTTACAGTATAATTTGATATCAGGAAGTGTGATACCTCTAAATTTGTTCTTATTTCTCAAGCTTGCTTTGGCTAATTAGGGTCTTTTTTGGTTCCATATAAATTTTAGGATTGTTTTTTCTATTTCTGTGAAAAATGCCATCGGAATGTTGATAGGGATTGCAACAAATCTGTAGATTCCTTTGGGTAGTATGGACTTTTTAACAATATTAATTTTTCCAATCCACAGCACAGAAAATCTTTCCATTTATTTGTGTCTTTTTCAATCAATATCTTATAGTTTTTGGTGCACAGATCTTTCACCTCCTTGGCTACATGTATTCCTAAGTATTTTATTATTTTTAGTACTATTACAAACCAGATTATTTTCTCTGTTTCTCATTCAGATGTTTCATTGCTGATGTATAAAAATGCAACTGAGTTTTGTGTATTGATTTTGTATCCTGCAGTTTTACTGAATTTGTTTGTTAGTTCTAACAGTTTTTCCATCTCTTTAAATGCAGTGGAAGGTAAATATTCTCAATGTTTTAATCATTTCATTAATTACAGTTAAAGAAACTCTGAAATTTCAATAAGAACTGCCAAGAAAAATGAAAGAATCCATGACTGAATCCTAGCTGAAAAAAAACTTAAACTAAACAAACAAATAAGTGAATAAAGAAAATGCATAAATGTCTATAGCAACTTTATCCATAATTGTCAAAACTTGGAAGCAATCAATGTGTTGTTTGATAGGTGAATGGATAAATAAACTGATACATCCAGACAATGGAATATTATTTGGTGCTTAAAAAAAATGAACCATCAAGTCAGGAAAAGACATGGGGGAACGTTAAATGCATATTACTAAGTGAAAGAAGCCAATCTGAGAAACCAATTACACTGTATGATTCCAACTATAGGATATTTTGGAAAAGGCAAACTATGAAGATAGTAAAAAGATCAGGGGTTGAGGGGAAGGAGGGATGAATAGGTGGAACACAGAATTTCTAAGGCAGTGAAACTATTCTGTGATATTACAATGGTGGATATACATCATTAAATATTTGTCAAAACTCATAGAATGTAGAACACCAAGGGTGAACCCAAATGTAAACTATGGACTTTGAATGACAATGACTTGTCAATTCAGGTTTATTGATTGTAACAGGTCTCTCACTGTGGTGCAGGATGCTGATAATGGGGGAGGGTGTGTGTGTGTGTAGGGCAGGGGGTATGTGGGACTCTCTGTACTTTCTGGTCAGTTTTGCTGTGAAACTAAAATGCTCTAAAAATAAAATCTATTATAAATAATACATAGTACTGGATATAAATAAGTCAAATAGAGTTTCCAGAAACATCTATCACTCATTGTTAAAAATAGCCCATATTAATTACAAATTATTAAAAATGTTATGTTCTGTATTTAACATTGGTTCAACAAATATTTGAGCAAGATTCCACCACATCACTGGTAAAGTTAAGTTATGTGTACTTCTGTGAAAGAGACATGAAATCTAACTCAGGCCTCTGCCTTTACAGTATGTGCATCTTCAGTCTAACATTTGTCAGGCAGGGTGGAGGGTTGCAGAGCAAAGCACCTTTTCATCATGAGAGGGTATGTGATGCCCTCATGGATGCAGAGCTTCAGGAAGGAAGATTCTTATGTTTACTACTGCTTATTTAAACCCCGGGAAGAGTTTGAGAAGAAAAGTTATAACCAAACTAGGTTGGCTTTTAACTTAAACAGTGATAATCACTTTAGTGTCATAAAGGAGCATAGATGTGTAATAATGACATCGTGGGAAGTTCTAAATGAAACTGAGGGATAGAAATCTTTCCTTCTTTCAGAGACTGCTTATAAGTAAGACTGAACTTGAATTTATCCTTTAAACTTTCTTAAACAGAGAAACTCCCTTTCCAGAAAAACTTCTGTGCTGTGGTTTTATTCTTCTCAGTGTTCAGACAGCTGCTACAGTTCTTTTCTCTCTCGTGGTCATGGTATGACGATTAATTTTTTTAACCTGGAAAAGGAGAAATTGCTTCAAATTAAAGAAAGACAGCTTTGAACAAGTTGCCCCAGAGTGAAGCATTTTAAACATCAAGCACGTTAGTGTAGCTGCCGATACTGTAATTTCGATAACAGCACAGACATCCGGCTGGTGTGTGTTACTTGTTGGATGATAGCCACTTTCAGTGTGCTCCACTTTATGCCGCAGTGATGACTTTACAGTGACAATGATGAAAAGAGCTCTTAGTAATATACTGAAGACTAGGCTTTTGGATATACATCTGAAAAAATAGTAGATGCTATACGGCCCTCCAATCATTAAAGACAGGGGTGCAGGATAAATTATTCTAATGAAGGAAGAGGTTATCTGGAATGTCTACAATCAAGAATTCAAGTTAGGACTGAAGAGTCCAGCAGAATTGTATGTAGCCAAATGCACAAACAGCTCAACTGCCTGTGTTCGAAATCAGTCAAAATATTTCAAGGCATTGCATCTTATTTATTTTTGAATTCCATGCAGAGAGTTTTGTTCAATAAATGTTCCGCGAGTGAACAGATTAAGCAATGATGTAGGTTTTTATAACACCAAAAACCAAAACTGTGACTAACATAATAAAGTAGTTGTGAGATATGCTTTGACTATCTTTTTGTTTTCTAATCATGCTAGCAGTGGGTTAACTATATTGATCTTTTCAGAGAGATCTTGTAACTGTTTTCCCATTTGATGGCAAAGTAGTCTTGAATAGAAGTATAATTGGTCAGAGATCAGAAGATTTTGGAGGCCCCCCTGTATAACCTGTACTGACTCCAAAAAGAAGCGTATTTATGGATTTGGAAGTGAGATTAAATTTTATATTTTTCACGGGGTGGGGGAGTGGGGGCAGTGCTCTACATACACAGTTTGCAGTTTGTGGCACAGAACTTTACAGCAGAGGATATTCAAGCTGGGTCAATAAAGAATTCAGATGGAGGGCTATGAAAATGAATTTGAATTTATTGACAGAGTAACTCCACGGTTCCAAACAGAGGGAGACAAAAGCCACTATGATCTCCTACAATAGCTATTTATACTTTATTTACTGAGCATTTAATTTGTACAAGGCCCTGGAACCGTGAAGAAAAGTATAAGAGGATCCTTTAATGTTTTAAAATAGGAGAATAAAAGGGAGGGGGGATTGAGCTGTTGATCATAAATCAATCAGATATGTCCTATTCTCAAGCAAAGTAAAAGATTACAAATTCAAACAAACAAACAAAGAAGCATACCTAATCTCCTACTTTCCTATAATTCTTTCAGAATCATAGCTGTATTTGAATGTATTTCCTTATCCTGACAGGGAAGTGCCCAGCTGTGCCAAAGCTGAAGTTTGGGAGGAAAAGTCAAAGGAAATAAATGACATGACATGAATGGATTCAGTTCTTTTCCCAAAAGCTATTGGTCTCATATATTTAAGGTACTTGTTTAGAGCAAAACATGTGGAGCATCTGCTGTCAGTTTAAGTTGAAGGGTGGCTGAAGGAAGCGAATATTGTGTGTATCCGACCAGATCTGGCTCTAGGTAGAAGCAGTGGAACGGCTCTAGGGGTCAGCTTTACCTGGTTACCTGAGCTGGAGAAAGCTGATCTAGGACTTGTAAGAACGGTACCTCCAACTCGAGGCCCAATCCATTGTGAGGTTCACAAGAAAGGTCAGACTTGAGGAAGCAATGGGATTTCTAGAAGGACATTCCAGGGCTCTTGAAAACTTTTTCCCGGGCAGTATGATGGTCACTGGAAATTCTCTGGAAAGCCCGTGGTGAAGTGGCTGAAACAATGAAATGCAATTGAGGTTGGGGAAAATCAATCATTTTTACTTTTCTCCTTTTCTGTCATTAATAAAATATGATTGCAGATATACGATTAAAGATCTTAATTGGTAAAGAAATAAGTTCCTTATCTCTACTTCTAACCTAGGAAAACAATAACTAATCAAACACATTTTAAAAGGTATACAAATCTGACCCCAAAGACAGCGTGATGTAGTTCCCAAACTGCTCAGTGATTTCTCCTTTCTCCAACCTGAAACTTCTCGATAATAGACATTTGGATTAATTTTATGTTCTTTTCCTACTGACATAAAGTTATATCTGATATCAGCATTCTTCTCAACTCGACTATGCAGTATCATCAAAGCCCAGATTGCAGTAAAGACCAAGAAGGTGTGGTGGAGACACTAACATCCCAGAAGTTAGGAGATGCTGATTCCCAGGGGCGCTTCTTCAACGACCCACGATGAAGATGGAGTTTTTGTTTATTTCTAATCCATTGCAGCCTGATGCTTTTGTAAAGGATGAAACCAGACGTTTGGATGTTGTGACTGGCATCCACATTTGTAAGCATTCTCTCTCGATTTCTGTAATTGAACTTGTGGCAGACTGGACTTGGCTTGTAGACTGGCACCTGCCCACGGACCACACTTGGAGCCTAACTCATTTAGAGTGCTCAGTGGTTTGTTTTTGGGACGGTGATTTTCCCTCCCTGAAATTCTTTTCCTTATTTATAAAATGAAGTGGGTATATATTGAAATCCTACGATTCTATCCTTTTTGATAGAATTTTCTTTTTACTAGTTGTGCCATCCAGCCTATTATCTACATGGTCTCTGTTAGGCCCCATGTAAACAAATGAGCAAAGAGCATATTTTAGTTGAGGGTTTACAGGCTCTATTTTTGCAGAGTTGTCACTTAATTGTCACACCATCTGCAGGGTAGTGACTCTTTGGACCAACTACTTCGAGGGAGGACATGACTGCCTGAGTAGCTCTGGACTTTCTAGGGACACCCCCTTATGCCCCCTGCTGTCCCCTGAGGGCTCCAGGTGGCATAAGGATGGTGCCTTGGCAGGTCAGCCCTGAGTGATGAAACTTCCATTTGCTTCACTAACCGAAGTGAGAGTACTGAGTTACCAGTAGGTCAGTTCTGAAGATGACAAAGCGCCTACAGCCTGAGGTCACTGGCTCCTTCTTCTCTCCCAAAACCTGTAGTGAAAAATACACACCCAAAGGTGGCAACAAAACCATCACTATAAAAGCTGTTAACTGTTGTAGTCTTGGATAAATGTTCAACTGTGGAATAATTTTAATGCTAGACTGTTCCCTCACCCTCTCTGAATTTTAATGAATGATAATAAAAGGAGGAATGGAAGAAGACATTTATCTAGACTTAAAAGTCACAATCACCATGGGTGAATGATTGTGCTTAGTCACTTTGTGTCTAGAGTTTATGTTTTTAGGATGTGTTTTAAATGTTAGGACCAAAATCTAAGTTTTCATGGATTTTAAACAGTCTTTTTCAAAAGAAAATTAGATCATAATGGGAAAGTTGGCGATTCTTCATGAGCAAGTTATTTGGAAGGCTCCATGCTGTTTCTAAGAATTCAAGATGGTCACAACTTTCTGTGAGAAAATAGATACTGCAGATAGGCAAACCACTGTTGGTGATTTTGGTTACTGACTTCCAGACTTTGTATATGGTCCTGCGCCCATGTTAAAAAAAAAAAAAATCACAGAAAATATATATGTCAGGTCATGCTCTTAAAAATTCTTTATTCTTAAGCATCTCTAAGAAAAGAAAAAAAACCACCAATACTTCTTAATCCATAAATCCTCTCATTTGCTTTTTTTAAATTGGTTTTGTGGCAAATCAGGGTACATGACTTTCATACTGAGCCTCATTGATTTTTGATATATTGCAAGTACCCTTGGCCACACATATGGTCATCATGTATGCTGGGGAAGGTAGGAACGGGGGAGTGTGTACTAATTAGATGAATGAGCCATGCAGGAACACACACACACACACAGATTTGCTAAAACACATCTTGCTTAACTCAATCTGCAAATTGTATGGCTATTGTTCAACTGTCTGCTTCATTTGTCACTGACAGCGGTGGGGAAAATTCAGCCCTTTCAGCTATATTTGCAATCACTCAAGGTGTACCTGGTCAGCTACTGATGGATTTGGACAACATACTTTGTTGTTTTGGTTTTCCGAGTTTCCACTCTTAGGAAAAGGTGAAGAGATTGCACAACTTTGGAATTTATATGCCATCTTGAAAGAGATAGATTAGATAGATTAAAACAGTACTTGAATGTCCTCACAAAAATTCCAACTGAATGTAGACATAAATTTTTTTCCTGCTGCATATCCTAGTTGTTGAATTTTAAAAAAGGATGTAATTTCTAGACTATTTTCCAGAGAGAGGCAAATAAACACCAGACTATGTTTAACAAACCTTCAAGTTACACTGTCAGTCACTGTGATGTCTGCCTAGAGGCAAATTAAAGTAAATATCTTCAGCACGTTTCTGAAGGAGACATTCAATCAGCGTCATGATCTGCCCTCGATGTGTTAAACAGTTGAGGCTCATAGTTATGCTGTCTTCAAATTCATTCTGTTGAGCCTGACCTTAAGAGAATGTAAAAAAGCAATTAGTTTTAAACAGTGGGAGTGCCATCAGCATGAAGGAAACAAATTACACAGTGGGGTGATATTTTTAGTGATTTTTAAGGAGATTATTAAAAATGAAATCTGAGCTAAAAGCTGCTATTGTCATCTTTAAAGGTGGCACAGAGCAATACCTTCTTTTCAGACAGCTACACTCCCTAAATGGCACTCCTAGCCCCTTTCTGTGTCCTAATGAAAGGTGGTCCGGCTCATTAAACCACATCACGACTCCCCCTGGATAATCAAGCCAAACATTTCTTACACATGATTTGTTGAATTCAACCCCTTTGCCTTGTCATTCAATATTTTAGCAAACATTTATAGTGCATGCATCAGAAACCAAAACTGGGCTTTGCATTCAAAAATGTTGTTGATAACCCTTAACTAGACGTCTAACTGTGTTTAGAATTTATGGTTACCAAACGGGAAAGGTGGGGCAGAGGAATAAATTAGGAGTTTGGGATTAACATATACACACTACTATATATAAAATAGATAAACAACAAGGACCTACCATATAACAGAGGGAATTCTACTCAATATTCTGTAATAACCTATAATGGAAAAGAATCTGAAAAAGAATAGATATATGTATATGTATAACTGAATCAGTTTGCTGTACACCTGATACTAACACAACATTGTAAATCAACTATACTCCAATATAAAATAAAAATTAAAAAATAAAAATGTCACATCTTTGTGTATTCACACACGCAGACATGCACACTTTTTTGGCTTAATCATTTTGTTTTATTTTTACTTTTTGTTGACAGGATTAGCAAAATGTCATTCTATTGAAAGTTCACTTCTTTTTATTTAACTTGTAGAGCTATAGCTAAAATCGGCAGAATTTTTAAATGCTCAGATTTGCTGTCTGCGTTGTTATAGTCACTTACCTATATGCAGGTTTCTAATGCCAAGGAAGAAGTGATCTTAATGTTAAGTGTGATCATCATAAAAATCATATTTATGAAAATCAGACACATGCTGTTCTCATCGCGTCCTGAATGGAAGCTCTCGCATGGAGAACTGCCTGGTACACTCTGTAGAGCCAATGTAGATGCCAGTGCAGTTCCGTAGTAAATTTATGAGCAAGAACAATACAAATGATCATGATAACTAACAACTACACGTGCTTACTCAGACCCAGAGGCTGTTCTAAGTCGTTCACATCTGCTCCATTCACTGAATCATCCTAGCAGCTCTAAGAGGGGTGTACTATTTTTAACCTTAGTTCTCAGATGTGGAAACTGAGGCTCAGAGAGGTTCAATAACCTCTCCAAGGTAGCATGACCTTGAGGAAGCTTGTATGCAAACCTCAGCAGTTTTCAGGGTCCCATTCTCTGCTACTGTGCGCTATGGCTGAACAGTAGGGGCAATTTTGCTCATCGATATACTCAGCATAATTTGATTAAAACATGAATAGTCAAAGGATGTTAGTACAGGCAGATACTATATACTAATTATAATTTGATTCAAGTATGCAGATTTAAAGAATTATAGTATAGGCCGCTGCGATATCTGAGTGTGACTAGGTTACACAGAGTCAAAGATCTCAGTCTGGGAAGATGCTTCCAGGGTCTCCATTTAACCAGGCACTTAAGCACTCCTACAGCCTCCTCCCTTTTCTCCCTAAGAGATAACTGAGTTAGACTCGGGCATCACGCTTGCTTCTGTGGCTGAAATGACTCTTAGCACAGTCCTGTTTACAGTGGGTACAAATCAGTGTCCCCAAAGCTAATCTGGATAAATCAACATCATGAAATTAGGTTGTTGAGATTTTCTGGCATGTGTGTAAATATTCTCACTTGGGTAATAATAGGATAATTCACATTATGAATGGAAAGAAAATTAGTGAATAAATATTAATGTCTTTAAGAGACATTGCAGAACTTAGAGAAAGCATTTCTAAAAATAGGTGCCTTTTTGAAAACTGAGTAACTAAAATATTTCGGTTTAGTTTGCATCCAAATTACAGATTTTTTTTTTTTTTTTAAGTTTTTTTTCTTTTTTTTTTTTTTTAATTATTATTTATTTATTTATTTATTTATTTTTGGCTGTGTTGGGTCTTCGTTTCTGTGCGAGGGCTTCCTCTAGCTGCGGCAAGTGGGGGCCACTCTTCATCGCGGTGCGCAGGCCTCACTATCGTGGCCTTTCGTTGCGGAGCACAGGCTCCAGACGCGCAGGCTCAGTAGTTGTGGCCCACGGGCCCAGTTGCACTGCGGCATGTGGGATCTTCCCGGACCAGGGCCCGAACCCGTGTTCCCTGCATTAGCAGGCAGACTCCCAACCACTGCGCCACCGGGGAAGCCCTACAGATTTGTTTTGACTTAAGTTGGTCTTTGACTTTTCTGTAATACCTTCATATCTCTAAACAGTTCTGACATAATTCTTCAACGTTTTAAATATAACTATCATGTTAATTAGCTCACTCGGTCAGAATTTGGTTCAGATAACAACATGATCTTGGGTTTACTTCTCATATGGGTCAAAACAGTACATTTATGTGTAAGGATACAGAATCCGGAACCAGACTTCCCGGGATATAAGACCAGCTCTAACATGTCAACTGTGTACCTAATGTTTATATGCTTCAGTTTCCTCATCTGTATAATGTTTGGAACAATGTATGACACACCACAAACACTATAAAAATGATGGTTAAGGGAAAAAAAAGGTCCTCAAGTTTAAAAAGCAATCATAATCTCATTCTTGGTACTAAATTGGTACAGAGTAAGCCATTTGATAATGGTGTTTAAATTACCCTTAGGGAAATTATATGTGTAAATAGGTACAGATTTCTGACTCTCTAATGTCATCATATACATTATATTTTTATTCCTTTTCTTTCTAAATAGTGGAATGAACTTACAGCAGCAGATCCTAGCTCTTTTGAAAAGCACACATCTCATATTGTGTAATCACTAACACAAAACAATTGTTTTCTTCAGAATATATATAATACAGAGTTGAAGAATCTACATCAAAAATGTTCAGCTATGATGAGGCTGAGGTTGAAGCCCTTTTCACAAAGGATGTTTTGTTATCTGGTGGATTTATATTGGACCAGGATTGCCAACTAAAGTCCCTTCCCTTGAAGGTTGCAATGTTGCATAATTAGTTTGCTGTTGCAGTCAGATGGCTAACAACCTTTATTCTAATCCCAGTGCAGAATGAAATAGACTCTCAGAGCTGGAAGGAACCTTGAGGTCACCTAGTTCAGCTTGCTCATATTATAGATGAGAAAACAGCCTCTGGCAGATTAAATGTCACCTGGCAAGTTAGTTAGCTGTCTATCAGGATCTCGGAAAAAAGTTGCATTTTTAAGAGGTTATTTCAGTTATCTGTTTCTGCATAAAAATTAGGAATAGATAACAAAGTGGCTAAAAACAAGTATGATATATTGCTTATTAAATTGTTGATTTTTTTGAATAAGGTTGTGATTCTCTGCATTGACCTGGTAGGCTTTCTGCTCCATGTGGTGCCACCTAGGGTCACGTACACAGATCTGTTTATCAGAGAGCTCTGTGGAGAACCCTCAGTTGGGGCACCTCAGTTCTCCTTTCCATGGCCTCTTTCTCCATATGCTGTCTTGGCCTCCAGGGAATCTCCGTGGAGCCTCTCTCTCCTACAGAATATTCTGTGACTGAAATGACACATGTTTTAGCCTTAACTCTTAACATAGTCTTCCTTTCAATGACTACACATTATTGTCTTTAAAGCTTATCTGTAAAAACCCATTTCAAGAAATTATGCTGTTGGAATAATTTCCTTACAGGATAGTGGCTGTGTTACAAGACAATGCATCTCAAGAGAATAAATCCCAATGTATAAGTGGTTATCAAAACGACTTGTGTCAAACTTGTGGATAACCATTGGTCAAAGAAAAGTATTATGGTCCAGACCAGCATAATATGAGAGGGCATTATAATAGAGTGTAAATTATGGAAGATGTGTTCATTTGGAGCTACCCATGTGCCTTCCGACCATGGTGGCAGATAATTTATGTGGTCAAAGTCAAAAGAGCAAGTTGTGGGCTTCCCTGGTGGCGCAGTGGTTGAGAATCTGCCTGCCAATGCAGGGGACACGGGTTCGAGCCCTGGTCTGGGAAGATCCCACATGCTGCAGAGCAACTAGGCCGGTGAGCCACAACTACTGAGCCTGCGTGTCTGTGCCTGAGGCCGCGATAGTGAGAGGCCGGCACACCGCGATGAAGAGTGGCCCCCGCTTGCCACAACTGGAGAAGGCCCTCACACAGAAACGAAGACCCAACACAACCAAAAATAAATAAATAAATAAACAATAACTAAAAGAGCAAGTTGTGAGAACACAATATATTAACACATAGAACTGATGCGTCTCTAATTAATTTCTTGCCTTGCTTCACTGAAACAATCCTACAGTAGACTGTAGGATTAGGATGAAACTTTCCAAAATATGATAAGCAACAGGAATATTCACATTGGTTTTGGCAGCTACTGTTTCTTTTTTTAATTGAAGTATAGTTGATTTACAGTATTATATTAGTTTCAGGTGTCTAGCATAGTGGTTCAGTATTTTTATAGATTATACTCCATTAAAAGTTATTACCAGATAATGGCTGTATTTCCCTATGCTATGCAATATATCCTTGCTGCCTATCTTTTTTTTTTTTTAAACAACAGTCATTTTTAAAATTTATTTATTTATTTATTTATGGCTGTGTTGGGTCTTCGTTTCTGTGCTAGGGCTTTCTCTAGTTGCAGTGAGCGGGGACCACTCTTCATCGTGGTGCACGGGCCTCTCACTATCGCAGCCTCTCTTGTTGCGGAGCACAGGCTCCAGATGCGCAGGCTCAGTAGTTGTGGCTCACAGGCCTAGTTGCTCCGCGGCATGTGGGATCTTCCCAGACCAGGGCTCGAACCCGTGTCCCCTGCATTGGCAGGCAGATTCTCAACCACTGCACCACCAGGGAAGCCCCTATCTATTTTATATATAGTAATCTGTATCTCTTAATCCCATACCTGTATCTTGCCCCTCCTCCCTCCCCTCGCCCCTCTGGTAACCACTAGTTTGTTCTCTGTATCCATGAGTCTGTTTCTGTTTTGCTATATACATCCAATTGTTTTATTTTTTTAGATTACACATATAAATGATATACAGTATTTGTCTTTCTCTGACTTCTTTCACTGAGCATAATATTCTCTAAAAGTCCATCCACATTGCTGCAAATGGCAGAATTTCATTAATTTTTATGGCTGAGTAATATTCCATTGTATATATGTACCACATCTCCTTTACCCATTCATCTGTTGATGGGCATGTGGGTTGCTTCCAAATCTTGGCTATTGTGAATAATGCTGCTGTGAACATCGGGGTGCATGTATCTTTTCAAATTAGTGTTTTCATTTTCTTCCAGATATATACCCAGGGGTGGAATTGCTGGATCATATGGTAGTTCTATTTTTAGTTTTTTGAGGAATCTCCATACTGTTTTCCATAGTGGCTGCATTAATTTACATTTCCACCAACAGCATATGAGCGTTCCCTTTTCTCCACATCCTCAACAGCATTTGTTATTTGTAGACTTTTTGATGATGACCATTTTGACAGGTGTGAGGTGATATCTCATGTGAGGTGATATCTCAATGATATCTCATTGATTTGCATTTCTCTAATAATTAACAATGTTGTGCATCTTTTATCATACCTGTTAGCCATCTATATGTCTTCTTTGGAAAAATGTCTATTCAGGTCTTCTGCCCATTTTTGATTGGATTGTTCATTTTTTTGATATTGAGTTGTGTGAGCTGTTTATATATTGTGGATATTAACCCCTTGTTGGACATATCATTTGCAAATATTTTCCTCCCATTCAGTAGTTTGTCTTTTTGTTTTGTTGATTCTTTTTTTTTTAGCTGTGAAAAAGGTTTTAAGTCCCATTTGCTTATTTTTGCTTTTATTTCTTTTGCCATAGGAGGATGATTCAAGAAAATATTGCTACAATTTACAGCAAAGAGTGTTCTGCCTATATTCTCTTCTAGGAGTTTTATGATTTCGGGTCTTAACACAGGTTTTTAATCCATTTTGAGTTTGTTTTATATATAGTGTGAGGATATGTTCTTATCTCATTGTTTTACATGTAGTTGTCCAGTTTTCCCAACATCACTTATTGAAGAGACTGTGTTTTCCCCATTGTATATTCTTGCTTCCTTTGTCAAAGATTAATTATTGTAGCTGTGTGGGTTTAATTATGGGCTCTCTGTTCGGTTCCATTGATTTGTCTATTTTTGTGCCAGTACTATACTGTTTTACTTACTGTAGCTTTGTAGTATAGTCTGAAGTTTGGGCGGGTGATAACACCAGCTTTTTGCTTTTTTCTCAAGATTGCTTGGCAATTCAGAGTCTTTTGTGGTTACACATGAATTTTAGGAGATTTTTGTTCTAGTTCTGTGAAAAAAATTCATGGGTATTTTGATAGTGATTGCATTAAATCTATAGATTGCTTTGGGTAGCATGGACATTTTATCGATATTAATTCTTCCAGGCCAAGACCATGGGGCATCTCTCCACTTCTTTGTATCTCTTCAATTTCCTTCATCAGTGTTTTATAGTTTTCAGAATATAGGTCTTTCACCGCCTTAGTTAAGTTCATTCCCAGGTATTTTATTCTTTTTGATGTGATTTTAAACGGGATTTTTTAAACATTCTCTTTCTGATAATTCATTATTAGTGTATAGAAAAGCAAAAGATTTCTGTATGCTTCATCTTGTATCCTGAAACTTTGCTAAATTCATTTATTTGTTCTAATAGTTTTCTTGGTGGAGACTTTAGGGTTTTCTATATAATGCATCATGTCATCTGTAAATAGTGACAGTTTTACTTTTTCCCTTTTAAGTTGGATGCCTTTTATTTATTTTTCCTGTCTGATTGCTGTGGCTAGGACTTCCAATACTATGTTAAGTAAAAGTGGCAAGAGTGGGCATCCTTGTCTTTTTCCTGAATTTAGAGGAAAGAATTTCAGCTTTTCACCATGGAGTATGATATTAGCTGTGGGTTTTTTCATAAATGGCTTTTGTTATACTGAGATAAGTTCTCTCTATATTCAGTATGATGAGAGTTTTTTTTAATCATGAATGGATATTGAATTTTGTCCAATGCTTTTTCTAGAGCTATTGAGATGATCATGTGATTTTTATCCTTCCTTTTGTTAATGTGTTGTATCTCATGGATTTATTTGAGAATATTGAACCATCCTTGCATTCCTGGAATAATTCCAACTTGATCATGGTGTATTATCCTTTTTATATGTTGTTGGATTTGATTTGCTAATATTTTGTTGAGGATTTTTGCATCTATACAAAATTAAAGATATTGGCCTGTAATTTTGTTTTTTGTAGTGTCTTTGGGTTTGGTATCATGGTAATGGTGGCCTTGTAGAATGAATTTGGGAGTGTTCTGTCATCTTCAATTTCTTAAAAGCAGTTTGAGAAGGGTGGGTATTAGCTTTTCTTTATATGTTTGGTAGAATTCCCTTGTGAATCCATCCAGTCCTGGACCTTTGTTTGCTTGGAGTTTTTTTTTATTACAAATTCAATTTCACTACTAGTGATTGGTCTATTCAAATTGTCTGTTTCTTCTTGATTCAGTCTTAGCAGGTTGTTTGTTTCTACAAATTTATTTACTTCTTGTAGTTTGTCCAATTTGTTAGCCACTGTTTCTTTATTTCAGATAGTGAGATTCGATAAACCAGGCATCTGTCAATATTTCAACATTTAAATATTCAACCATAACACTAGAAAAAATATTTCCAATGCATATGTAATAAAAAAGTGAAGGCATGAGAACACAACTTTGCGTGTGATTTACCAAAAGAAAGAACGAGACTTCAGTGTGTCTTTTATTTGGGATGAAGATTATTCTGGCCTTGACCCTATAGTGAACTGCTGCAGCCAGTAACTCAGAAAGGAAAAAAAAAAAAGTGCTTCCATTAAACTGGCAGCCTCCTAACAAATTTTGCCCATCAGCACGCACACACATCAGTCATGAAGGCATGTCTTCCATGAGGCTTCTCTTGGCCGCTCTCAAGTCCTTGACACACACCTTGTCACTGACAGCTAGTATGCAAATTGCCTAAAAGCTCCATTAGGCTGATCTAGGCAAGGGAAGCCCATCTGTCAGTTCCGTGACACTTGCCCTTTTGGATCCTCATGTGGGAGTATGTTCTTGAGACACCCAGATGGATGAATTTGTGCCAGTGTCTGGAATCACCAACCTTGGAGGAAATTGTCACTTCTACTTTTTTTTTATAGACTTTAATATTTGATCTCCTCTTCCCCCTGCTAATAAAGAATAAAATTTAAATGAATGGAAAAGTTTTCTATTCTAAATAAAAAGGACACATTATTATTTTATGCACAGAAGAAAGAACATGATGAGCCCTCTGTTTGGGAAATCATGGTATTACTGGGTGTTTTCCAATACTGTGTGTGTGGTCTGATCTTCACAGGAGAGAACACACAATTTCAAATTAGCTGGAACTTGTCAGCTGTTGCTGATAGAGGTTGGAAGTTTTGGGGAAAAACAGTGACATGGCATTATTTCAACAGGCCTGCCTATTAAAGGCATTGATTGGAAATGGCCTCATGATTCCTATCCCCTCTTTCTTCTTTTTTAAAAAAGACAACAATTACATGTAAGCAATTGGAAAAGGAAGTCTAACCTCCTTGTTCCAATGGTTTTATGAGCATACTCAAGTCTCTTGCCCATCTCAAGTTGAAATCCCAAGAGAAAAGTTAGAATTGGCAACAGCAGATTCAGAAAAGCACCTATAACTATGATCATTGATATCTGTTCATTATAAACAAACTTCTTTTATCCATCTGGTCTACCAGAATGGTTCACTCATGTTTCTTTCTAAATGAAGGTAGAGTGGCATAAAGGTAATGTTGGCCTCACCAAGCTGGGAAGAAAACATTAAGGATCAGAAAATAGTTCATAGAAATGTACAGTAAATTATAATCTAGAACCAGGAAGATAAAATGTTTCCTCTTTTTGAAAAATTCACAACTCTATGTTAAACGATATATGCAGGTATGTGAAAGGTTTATGATGGGACAGGACTGATGCTTTTGATCATTTTGGCACCTAAATGGTTAATTTCATCAGATTTAGAGTCTGCTTTCCATTTTTCAGGAAATGGTCCAAAAAACGGACTGTTGTTATTGACAGGACTACCAAACTAGTTATTATTTGCTAATAATGTTGTGTTAAAAGTCTGAGCAGAGCATCTTGCCAGAGAGAGAGTAAAACTTTTACGCCCAACAGTGTTTGGATGAGCAAGATAATTATACCCTTGTCCACAGCAGATGCTCTGTTCTTCGCTTTGGCAGTTTCCCTGTTCAGTGTGCAAATAATTTTCTCCACTGAAGTTGGTGGCTATTTGTGACAAATATATTTCTTTTCCAACAAAGAATGGATCTTTTCCATCATCACTCACAAATAGCCACTGAATTGAGTTTTTATTGTTTTAAACACACACGCAAATCTGATATGAAGCAGAAAGAAATTTATGTTCATGTCCCATAGCCATCAGAGGATGTGATACGAAGAAAGAAGTTATTTACCAAACTAGTTGGAAAAATACATTGTAACAATTATTTCAATATCCTTATTAAAATAAAATTTTAAAAATTATGTCTCAATGTTGATAGGCAAATGAATTTTTAATTCAAGTATACACAAGTTCAGTTTATAATGGAATAGATCTTTATTTACATGTATTGATATTTACAAAGATCTTACGAGCTCTCTCTATCTCTGTATTTTTGTAACAGGCAAAATTTAGTTGATACATATATAGTGAGACCTAGAATATGGAGTTCACTTCCCTCACAGTTTTGACAGACATGTGTGACTGTCCTATGTTTGAAAAGATGAGTGTATTCTTGGCCAGTGATGAGTAAATATATTTCCGTAACTTCTCTTGGCTCAGCCCAGCTGCTATAACTCTGTCTATAAGCACCAGGCTAGCAGGTGTTTGGCAGAGAGTTGCAGAAGGAGAAGAAAGGAGGAGATCTATTTTCCATATCTCCTTTTTTCTGCTCTTCACACAGGCCCCCATCAGTAGAAAGGCAGGCACAGCCTCTCCTCAAGATGCCATGTTTTCACAACCATATAGCACAGCATACATTTATCTCATAAAACTAAGAAAGTAATTGGGGGTTAGGTTTCTGGATTATCCCAGGATCTACCAAGAACAATCACTATTGACAAGATTTTTATGGTAAAATTCAACATCTAGCAAATGACTAAGTACCAACTGAAAGACTGGTCCTCAGTACAGTAAGTCTCCTACATACAAACGAGTTCTGTTCAGAGTGTGCGTTAAGTCCAATTGGTTCGTAAGTCCAAGAAAGTTAGCCTAGGTACCCAATGAACACAATCAGCTGTTTAAGTTCACACAAATAATACATAAAAAACAACAACAAAAAAAACCATTTTTAATCTTACAGTATAGTACCTTGAAAAGCACAGTAGTATTGTACAATAGCTGGCATACAGGGCCTGGCACTGAGTGAACAGGCAAGAAGAGTTACTGACTGGAGGAGGGAGAGGAGGTGGGAGATGGTAGAGCTGAAGGATCATCAGCAATAGGAGATGGAGGGCAAGCTGCAATTTCACTCATGCCTGACGTTGATGGCACAGGTTCTGGTTCCTTGCTGGAACCAGCTGCACATTCGCCTCTTTGAAAGGTCACAAATTGAAGGTTCGTATGTAGGGGACTTACTGTATATAAAGTGTTGAGGGTCAGGGCCCCACGCCCTGTCCTCAACTCTCCAGTGTGCCAAGTCAGGGAGAGCTACTAAAGGATGAAATACTGCACAGAATATTTATCACCAGCAGAGGCAGGAGGAAAAGGGCCCCTAAATAGAGCCTTAAGCAGGGAGGAGATAAATCTGCCTGTGATACAGGTTTCTCAGAGGAGGTGGAATTTGAGTCAGGATATGTAGGTTTTCTCCTACCAGGGGGAGCCAGGAGGAGGGCATCCCACATAGAACAAGAGCACTGATCTGGAGGCAGTAGATTCCACTTTGCCAAACTCTCGAACACCACAATTAGGTGAGATGGCACAAAAAAGGATAAGTGGCCTGTTTGAACATTGACATCATTTCTCTCCTCTTCGAAGTTGCAGCTGAAAAATAAGGAACAATCCAGTATAGTCTCGAGAAGATACTAGACTATGATGTACAGTCCTATCCTAATAAAGATCTAATAACTCATGTACTTATAAATATAGTTCTAGTTGTATGTAAGAGTCACATTGAGATATTATTGAAGATGGTATCAGGACACTAGGATTCTAGGTGCGTGCAGGGTTAAATGAGATTAGTGATAACTCCTACTCACATGGCACTGCCAGGTCATTGTTATCTTAGATCTTCAGTGTGAGACTTTCACCTCTGTTTCCAGATGAAGAGAATTGAGTGTGCGTGGACCATTCACAGAACTGAATTGCTGCTTCAAATGGCACATCCCAAGTTATAAATAACTGAGCCAATCGTGTGTAAAGTTGGGAACTTCCTTCCCAGTTGAATGATCAATGAGGAACCAGGGACGTAGTCCTCCTGGTCTCCTCCTTCCTTTCACTTAACCTTCCCCGTACAGGCTGCACTCTGTCCTCTCATTTCTTTCGTTTTTAAATTAATTTTTATTGGAGTATAGTTGACATGTATCCACTCTTTTTTAGATTCTTTTCTCATATAGGTCATTACAGAGTATTGACTAGAGTTCCCTTTGCTATACAGTAGGTCCTTATTAGTTATCTATTTTATATATTGTACTGTGTATATTGTCAATCACAATCTACCAATTTATCCACCCTGCCTTTCCCCCGGTAACCATAAGTTTGCTTTCTACATCTGTGACTCTACTTCTGTTTTGTAATTAAGTTCACTTGTACCATTTTTTTAGATTCCACATGTAAGCGATGTCATATGGTGTTTGTCTTTCTCTGCCTGACTTACTTGTCCTCTCGTTTCTAATCACGTATCTGACATATCTATCCTTTCACACCCTTCCCCTGTGGGAAGGAGCTTATATACCTTCAGCATAAACAACCGACTTGGGGATATTACTTTCTCTTTGTTGAGAATTTTTTCAGGTTTTATGATGAGGTCCATTTCTATCAATGTTGAAGCATTTTTAGTGGTTTCTGGGTTTATCCTCGTGTCTGGTTTTTGTAATAAATACATACAAAAACGGAACTGTAATCACATAAAGAGGAATTACCTGGTTAAGCAAATTTTACAAAATATTACAGAAAAAAATATATCCTTCTCATGAGATGGCCCAGAAAAGACCACACACTTTTTCCATTACGTGTGTATAGCTGAATCTGTTTCTCACCTCACTTTCATTCTTTAGGAATTACCACCAGGGTCTCTTGGTTAAAAAAAAAATGAGTTCGAACCCCAAACAAAGGAATATCATTCTCCCTCAAATAACTTAATTACTCAGAAATGCTTTTTGGCAAAACGCAGTTTCTAGCATCTTCCATCTCCCTGCAATTTATCCATACTCTGGATTACCTCATTCATTCATTCTGACAGGGGACTGTATTTGTATCATTGCCTGACAGATGTGTTACATGTTTCAGTCTTAAAATATTCGACTCTGAGCTCAGGGCTGCATACTTGGGGGATGATGTTAAATCAGCCTCGGCGTCGCACTGCTGCCATCGCGCCAAATAACTCAGGGGAAAATGATAAGGGTATAAAGAGATCAGTAAGGCAAGAGAATCCATGCTTTCAAAAGTAAGGCAAAAAAAAAAAAAAAAAAAGTAAGGCAAAATAGGAAAAAGACTATCAGTCAAGCACTGGGGAGCAAATAAAGCAAGAACAGGCCGTGTTTGGGACACCCTTACGCCGCAGTGAGCCATTACCCTGTGAGTAGTAAATTCTCTTACGTTTGCCTAACTCCTGTAATATAGGTCATGCTAAAATACAGCCGTAAGACTCACCGGCACATCGATCAGCCTGGCATTGCTCTCTCTTCTCTCCTAATAGAATAAAATGAGGACATGCCTGATGAATGCTGTGAAGGACAATCCCAGGTCATTTCTATGGGAGCCATCACAACGGAGCAGTCTCCCTGCTTAAAGAAGATCTGTATGACTCACATCTTTGTAAATGTGAAATATGCAAATACGCTTCTGCCCTTTGAGATGATATCACTCAAGGGAGACCTCATAAGTGCCTGGTTGTGTTGGATTTTTTGGTGGAAAACCAGCAAACTGTAGAAACTGGCATCCTTTATTGAGTCATAGGTACTCAGACGTGCATCAAAAAGCAATCATTTCTTTTTTTTTAGCAAAGGCATTGCATTATTCTAAATTTGCAAAAAAAAAAAAAAAATGAGAATCACTTGCAGACAGAAGAGAGTAAAATTTATGAACATTTGCAAATAAGAATTTTTTTTTATATGCTAATGATCACGGAGACTGTGTGAAGATGGTCCAGCTTTCCTCAGCTGCCGTTAAGGTGCTTGGTCCTTGGGGTGAGGCCCTCGCTTCATCCCGCGACTAGCACTGAGTCCGGCAGCCCCCGTCTAGCACTTGCCTGCACCATGGCCTCCGTCTTGGAGCTCGCCTGCATCTTACTCAGCCCTCATCCTGCACCATGATGAGGTGCTGGGCACTGAGGATAAAATCAATGCCCTCATTAAAGCAGCCAGTATAAATGTTTAACCTTTCTGGCCACGCTTGTTTGCAAAGGCTTTGGCCAATGTCAACATCAGGAGCCTCATCTGCAATGTGGGGGCTGGTGGACCTGCCCAGCAGGAGGTCCTGCCCCCTCCGCCACTGATGCCCCAGCTGAGAATAAGAAAGTAGAAGCAAAGAAACAAGTATCTGAAGAGTCTGATGGTGGCATGGGCTTTGGTCTTTTTGACTAAACCTCTTTAGTAACACGTTCAATAAAAAGCTGAGCTCTAAAAAAAAAAAAAAAAAAAAAAAGGTCCAGAGCCCTTGAATATCAGTTGAAGGAAGATACTCTTTAGCACTTCATGATTTTCTTTCTTTTTTTTTTTAACATTTGGATAAAGTGTGAAAATTAAGTTTTGTTTTAGGAAGATAAAGCTTAAGGTTGTGTGCAGGACAGATTACAGTATCAATACTTGGAGCCTGGGAACAGGAAACACAATTTGGAGACAGGAACATTGATCCATATGTGAAATGAAGTGCTCCCAGACAAGAGCAGAGGCAAGGGAGTGAATGGAGAAAGACAGATGTGAGAGGCACAGCGAAGGAAGCATAAGCAGGACTTGGTTGCCCGGATGAGACAGAGCCATGAAGATCAAAAACAGATGTATCCAGATGTTAAGTCACCAAAGCACAGTTGATCTGTGAAAAATGGCTGCTAAGTGAAAGTTGAACATTCAAGACATAATGTGTTATGAAGCGTTGCTGCCGTGATTTGGGGCAACACGTGGAGATGCCCGAAAGCACAGCAGGTATCCAGAAAAGGACACCAGGGGATGCAGGCTGAAAGCAGGCTGTGGGCGGAAAAAACAACATGTGAGAAAGCATGGGTGCAAATGACCACAGAGGACTCACGTCTGAAAGTGGAAATCCCTGATTGGTATGGGGAGGGGTGGAGGGGAGGCTGGGGAGGCTGGTGGAGAAGAGATGGCAGCAGGTTTGCTTAGAAGCTGTTGAAATTTAAGCTTTAGGGTCCCTCCTCTTCTCCTCCCTTTTCAATAGTCCTATATCTAATCTTATATCTTCATTCTGTATTCTTCTTCTTAAAAAGTCCAGTGACCATCCAAATTGGACACATAAACTTTAGCCCCACAAAAGCCACATTCTTCCGTTGCCTAGAAGTGTGTTCACATGGTCATATGGGCTTGGAAAATTTGCAAAAGATATTTTGATAACAGCTGGTTAAGACCCTGTCCTTTTCCATGTCAGCTGCCCCATCCTCACTTTTCCCAAGTGGTGGTGGTATTTTGGAATTCCGCTGAGGGGAGGCCGGTAGAGATGAACTTAGTCTGGATACATGCATGTTTGTGTTAACACTAGCTGTCCTGTGGTAAGAATGGTTTCCAAGAATCTCAAACTGCCCACTGTGTGATCTTCTGGGCATTGTGGCAGTCATACCCAGCCACGAGATCCTAGTGTGTTAGGTGTGTTGCCTCCGGCCCCTAACACTGCAAGTATATGGGAAGGAGGAGAAAAAGATTTATTTGCAAGATCTGAAGCCAAAAGATAAGTCTATGCAAAATTCTTCCCAATTTTTTCTCCCCAAATTTGTCATCCCAACCATTTATAAGCCATTACCATTAATGAGTTGTGAAGCTGAAGAAAAAAAATATTCTAAACTATCGATTGAAAATATGTATAACTCATTCACTTTGCTGTACACGTGAAACTAATACAACATTGTAAATCAGCTATGCTCCAATAAAAAATAAAACATAAAATAAAATAAAAATAAAATCTATTCCTAAAAAAAAGCCTCTCTATCAGCCACTAGAGGACAGACAGAATTACTTTTTTATTCTCTCTACAGAAAATATTATGAAATTACTGTCATATTATGAGAGAAAGAGTATGCAGACAAAAAAGAAGGAGAATTATTTTTGAAGTGTGTCAGGGTGTTAACATTGTTATTTCAACACTTTCAATGCTTATGTTTTTAAAAAAATTTATCAGCTTTTTAAAATTGGTGATTTGTTGCAACACTTTTTCATTCTAAATGAATATTCATTTTTGTAACCAGTTTTATACTGATAAATTTTATTCTTTTTTTAATGAATCCTCCTGCCCCCAGTTTGTAGTTTTAGGTACTACAAAACCTGGATCTCTCCCTGCATTGGGAGGTTGATCTTAATTTCATAATGAAGTACATAATCTTAATGTCTGGCCCAACCATGCAGACCATTTTGGAATTAAACACCTGCTGTGATCTGAATGTTTGTGTCCCCTCCCCCCACCAAATTCCTGTGTTAAAATTCTAATGCCCAATGTGACAGTATTAAGATGGGGGAGCCTTAGGGAGATGCTTAGATCACGAGGGTGGAGCCCTGGTGAATGGGATTAGTGCTCTTATAAAGACCCCACAGAACACCCTTTGCCCCTTTGCCCTGTGAGGATACAGGATAATCTGGGAGCTGGGAGAGGGTCCTCACCCAACCATGCTGGCCTCAGATCTTGAACCTCCAGCCTTCAAAACTGTGAGAAATATAAAATTCTGTTGTTTATAAGCCACCCAGCCTATGGTAATTTGTTATAGCAGCAGGAAGGAACTAGCGGCATCCGTTGCTTTCAGCTTTTGTGTATTCACCCTTTTTACGTTCTGTCATCTAGCTCTACTCTATAATATCCTCATCCTCTAATTCTTATAATTACAGAATGTCTTAGTGGTTTGTATATTAGTGGAATACATTACTATTCCCTAATACTCTATATCCCAATGCAGTTTAAAAAGAGTTCCACTCTCTGCATAACATAGTATTTGAGAAATATATTTAACCAGAACTTTAATACTGGTTCAAATCATAGATAAGTGGTTCAAATCAAAACTGCAGAATATAAACCAGAGTTAAGATCTCGACCTGTAACATTATTCCATGTAGAGGATTTCAGGAATTAGAACTAGTTTATTTAGTAAAGTATTGTCAGAAGTACACAAATGATCTTGAATGGAGAGAGATTATCTACCACCTATCATTACTCCATTAAAACAAATGTTATATAATTAAATATTAAATGCTAAATAATAATGGAGTCATTTTATAACGAATATATAAGATGTATTCTAGCCCACAGGAAGACCACCCATTGAAATTGAAGTTTATATAATGAACAAATTTGGAATGTCAGTGATCATTTTTCTGAATTTTCCCAATCCCTCTGTGTCTTTTATGAAAAAGAATCTGTAAGATTAGGTAGGGATAAGACAAGAGGATATTGCTTGGTCACTAGAAGTAAAGTATCAGCTACAGACCTAATTTTCGATTTTCTTCCATTCATAAACAAGTCTTATCTTTATTTGACCAGCCAGGGTGTGATAAGTAACTCAAAGTAGATGGAACACATCGGGTCACCCCACTTTCAGTCTTCTCATCATGAGGAAGCAAATGCAAAGCATGCATCTTTTTGTCGTTATCTCTGTGCTCACACAAGATGGTAGAGTGTGTCCACAATAGGAACTGGTGGCCAAGATTAGAGGTGTGTCTGTCTGTCATTCTCAAACTGCTAACATATGACACTAACTGGCCTTGCCAGACACCTTAGTACTGATTGAAATTAATGACTAGTGGAATCTAAGTAAATAAAAGGAAACCTGTCTTTGCACATAGCACACCCAGCCTTGAGGTGAGTAGACAGTCAACAATGTAGAATATTGTAGTACAGTCATCCCTTGTTACCTGCCAGGATTGGTTCCAGCGCCTCCCTCAGATACTAGAATCCACAGATGCTCAAATCCCTTGTATGAAATGGAAATAGGGTGGTACAGTCGGCCTTCGTGTCTGAGAGTTCGGCAGCCTTGGACATGGAAAGCAGACTGTACCCCAAACAGTGCTTCTCGGCTAGTGGTGGGTGTATTAGGGTCTCATTCTTCTGTTTGCCTAAACTGGAGGACCTTAGGCATTAAGAAGGAGTTCTGCCACTGTGGTGTAGTCTGCACTTTGGGCATCTTTACTTTCCTCTGTTGAAATCAGAACCCAACACCAGAGGATGCTGGATTCTACTAGTTAAAAAATATTCCTTTGCCAAAAAATGTCTTAAATATGGCCATAATTCATTTGAGTAAAAGTCACCACAGTGGTAGAGAAAATTCCATGTGGTTAAGTACCTTCTCTCATTTTATTTTATCTCTATTATTATGAAAGTAATTTTCTCTGATTTCTGTAAACCACTAGAAAAAGCAATCAAATTAATTGCATTTATTGTCTTTGAGAACTCTGGTTATAAAAGTTGACCATTTCACAGTTCTATTCATTCCCATACTTAAAACAATAACCTGAGTAGTAAAATACATTTTTAAAAATTGTTATGAGAAGTGTAACTTACAATAAAAGAAATAGATGTTCTCATAAGAATTATCATTGGCACTGTTTCTCTTATCCTTTAATAGATGTAAATGTTGACCACATTTTGGTGTATATCAATTTTCCTATCTTTTATTTACTTTCTATCCTGCAATTATATGTGCTCAGAACTCTATGCTAACTTTACCTGCCTGAACCGTTTCTCTATTTTTGTCTCTTTAACACTTAAAGAGTAATTGTCACTGGTTATATTTTATCTTTTAAAATATCTTCTCATAATAATATTTACTTTTATATATTATTGTTGCACTTACACGATGAATTCTCATATGTTCCATTTTACATATGTAGCACAGATTAAATTTGTATTGGTTATCTGAGAATTAGAACTCTTTGGTCTTTCTTTGGTATAATATAAATCTTCTCTAAATAGACTCCCTCTTCAAGTCAAAATTCTGGACAGAAATTTTAAAGCTAGCAACTTCAGGAATTCTACATATCGGAAAGAAATAGTTAATTTGCAAAACTATAAGGAAGTGTAATTCTAGGCTGCTTTCCTGTCCATGTCTTATAAACTTGAACAAGTTGCTTACCCATTATCTGCCGTAGTGTTGGGTTCTGTATGATGTTGGTTATAAGCAGAAGGGGTGCTGTGATACACATGTGTTCTATGTGACATACATAACTTAATATGCAAAGCTGGCTTATTAAAATGTTTAACTCCACACACTGTTCATTAGACCCATTTACTGAATTACAGAATCCTTATAAAATTACAGATATTATGATTTCAAGGAGGCAGCTTTTATCACTACTGCAATAGTTAGTACTATATACTTTTTGCTTTGGTGATGGATGTTGTCATAGTTTAGCTTCTTACATTTGGTTGTCTCTGTTTTGATTCTGCTTAAGATGTGATCAGATTCATGGAGTTAACGGTCTGCCCTTAAAGAGTTTAAGTGGGTCTCCAGTGTTTGTACATCAAGGGGTGATGACATAAAAATATTTTCTTTTCAAGGAGTTCTCTGTTGGCTAATGAGAGGCAGGTTTTCTTTGAGTCCATCATTCTTCAAGGGATTCTTATGTTTCCTGTACTGTTACATCATTAGATCATGGAGATTCACTAAATCCGTCTGCACATTCTGCCCTCGCACCCTCTCAGGGTGCCCTCTAGTCCTAGAAGCTGAGACAAAACCACCAAGAAATTGTTATTCTGTCTTCCCAGGATATTCTAGCTCCTTCTTTATATGCATATAAACCCTTTCCTTTGTTTATGTCTTCTAGGATGTTGGGCGTTTCATCTGTGGTCACATCTGTTTGTGATGCAGTGGGGCCCTGGCGTTGGCTGGTACCATTTGTGAAAGCTGATGGCTAAGTTTTCAGAAATTTTGTCAGCCAGTTGTTGAACTGTTAGTAGGTTAAAATCAGCCAAATAAAATTGCGTATATGACAAAAATCAGCAAACCTATACATCAGGGCTTTTTTGGTTTTGTTTTTTGTTTTTGTTTTTTTCCTTAGAGACCTGGAATACCAGCATAGTACTAATTCTGAGTTAGTTTTTCTGTTTTGATCCTCACTCTGGCCAATTTGCCTTCTACGGAATAGAGCAAGAACTGTGGCTTCTTTTGGAGAAGCAAAGCAATGGTCATTCTTCAAAAACTCTTTTAGTGATTATCCTTTAGAAAAAGGCTCATATCTCTGTTTGCCAAGTAACACATAGGATTCTCCAAACCAAAGCAAAACAAAACAAAATAAAATCATTCTCTGGAATATTGGAGATGTGTAGTAAGTACTTCGGAACGTAAATATGTATGACTATCCCATTTGTATACAATAAACTATTTGCTAGAGTTACCCTAGGACACATATCATACTTGTTAGAAATGAAGGAGATAATTAAACAGAAAGAAGCAGTTTAAGCAATTGTTTACCCACAAAGTCTTCTTGTAGGGCAACAATTTTAAAAAAATCTAATTATTTTTAGAGTTGGAAGCTATGAAATTGGTACAGTTTATTTTGTGTATATAAAATTCCTTCTAAGAGGGTAGACATTTAGTAGTTAGTGTGTTATTTAACCCATAAGTGTTTTTCCACAGGAGATAAGATAGATCTTATTTTAATGAGCACTTTCACAATTTGTAGATATTTTCTCAAAATTTGTATATTCTAAAAATGACTTCCCTTGTGAAAGTTTATGTTTATCTTAAAAATTCTTTTGAGGGTCTTGTCATCAGTTTATCTGAAGGCAATTAGTATCAGTAGCTGAAATAGTACGAACTGAACCTAATTTCTCATTGAAGAATGACATTTCTTGGTTTCTAATGGAGAGAATTTCAGTTTGGCAAGCATCAATGGATTGTTTACTTTGCATTGGAAGATTTTAAACCAGGCAAACCCAAGTTCACTAAACCATTCAAGATACCAACCAATACACGTCTTACTCAACAGATCATGCTTGTTTATAATAACGAGTATCGTAAAAATGCTTTAAGATTGATGTAATAATAGTAGCTAGCCCCTGTAGAAGGCTTACTGTGTTCCAGGTTTTATTCTCAGTACTTTCCACATAATTACTCATTTGAAATGTTTACAATCTTCTAAAGTAGTTATTATCCCATTTTCAGATGAGGAGACTGAGGCAAAAGCAGGTAATTTGTCCAAGATCATACAGACAATGAGTGGTACAGCAGGATTGAAACCTAGGTGGTGTGGCTTCAGGATCTAGGGTCTTAGTGGTTGTACAGTGACAATAACACTTCCTTCTTCATCTTGAGTCTTTGGAGAGTCTCCCAATTAAGGGCAAATACCCTTTTTTTTGCCAGTCTCTGAAGCCTTAATCACTTATTTTAAAAGGACAAGAGTAATTTGGAGAAGGAAAAGCAGGACTGTCTTATTATTGGGGATAGTTCATTCTGTTGATTATGGAGAATATCCCTGTGCAAAAATAATCTCCAATAATCATACAAAAAAGAACATGCATCAAAAATTGGATTTGGTTTCGGAAACTCTCTAAAGCACAAGTTGTAAATATCTCATATGTTTCTGATTTTAAAATTATCATAAATTTGATAACAATATAAATGTGTAATATTCATTTTATTATCAGATCATTTTTTTTCTTGAACTTGAGCATTAATTTATTCTCATAGTTACCATCTCGGCCCAAAATACCATAAATGTTGAAAATGTATTCATAGAAAATTATCCACAAGTGTTCCTTCCAGTTTTTATAATGAAGCAATTACTTTGTAGGTATTAATTGCTGTCACAACTAATTGATCTGTGCTCTTTGTCTTCTTGAGGAAATTATTGTGTTTTATAGTCTAAATTTCTTAGATTTAGGACTTTCAAAGTGTTGGTTCTGTTCACATTTAACTTTGCTGCAACAATAAAATATGAATGAATTGGCTAATAAAATAACACAATTATTTTATGTCATGGAATATGGGTTATTGTTTATGAATTTGTTGAATTGCCCCAGTAGTTCACTATACGAAAGCATTCTTGTTTTTCACCTTGGTCTAGTTTAGAGAGAAATAAGGTTGGTAGAATAGCAGACAGCATGGTGTCGGGGTGTTCTTTTTGGGGGATGTGCAGGTGAAGTAGATGATGTCGTACTGAAAATGCAAAACTTCCTTCTCAGACATGAAGCTCGTCTGCCAAAAACAGAGACATTTATTCTGTACCAGCAGTTTACCTCAGTTGCTTTCATTTCTTGGTATTCAGCAATTTTGCACTACACATGAAACTTTGGTTATTAGTTAAAAACAGATAAAATACATCTTGTCCTTCCCACAGATTATATTTGACTTCCTGGAAATCTCTTTTAATGATGACTACTTTGGGTCAGGGGAGGTATCAGTTGAGAGAGAGATTTTAGACACCAAAATCTAGACCCACTCAGGAGGGAGAAAAAACTGAAATGTGGTCTCTACTGAAAGGAGATCAGTTGCACTTAAAAATGTATGAGGAACAGCATAGACATTGCGACAATTATTCTGCTCAGTGCGTTGAGGTGCTATATATGCGTAGGGTATTGTGGGAGGCAGGGCCTTGGAATTGCCAGAATGATCTCCATCAGCACGTGCAGTAGGACTTCTTGCCAAGATCGCCATGTTCTGTGCCCGCCTGTTCGACATAGCACTTAGTAGCCAGTGGTCTTGAACATTGGAAATGTGGCTAGTGTGACTGAGGGATTGAATTCTTTCTTTCACTTTCTTTGAATTAATTATCGTTACATTTAAATAGCTACATGTGACTAGTAGCTACTGTCTTGGACTGCACATATCTAAGGTTAAATCTGCGATTAACTGGAATGAAGACCGCCCAGCTTCAGGTCCTGGTCTTGCTGCAGAGTAGCTAAACAGCCTTGGAAAACCCTGTAAACTGCTCAAGCCTCAGTATTCCCAGCTCCAAGATGGGCATAATAATAGGGTCTACCTCTAAAAGTTCTGATATCATGAAATAAAGCAGTGAGTATAAAGCTCTTTGAACTGTGCCTGGCATAAAATATATGCTCAACAAACATTAGCCTGTGCTATTCTTGTTCATTATTTTGTGACCTTTTATAGATTTTAAGAATGTAGAAACTGAACAAGAGATAAAAGTGAAATAGGTCTAAAGTAAGAAACAAAAAAGTCCATGACATGGGATAGAATTTTAGGTTATACTGGAGGAATATGTGAGATAGAGATATAGAGAAATTAATTATAGGGTGACTGTATATTCCAATTTACTTTGGACGGTTTCAATTTATACCTTGTGTCCTGGTTTAATTATTAATATCTACTCTTTTGTTCTCAAAAGTATCCCAAAGGTGTTGTAAGGTACATTTTTAGAGTCACCCTAGAGTAAGACATAGGCATGCAGCCCAGTTATTCCAAGTGGAAGGAAAAAGATGCATGCACATGTGACTATGAAGGTGTGGGCTGGAGGGACATTATAAAGGTGGGATGGGAGCTTGGACAAGGAAAGTAGATGTTATTTTATGTGGTATTTATGCTGTTATTACATTGCTCCCAAGTCATCATAGATCTACTTCCAGAAAAACTAAATTCTGATTTAATTGGACAAAATGATTTGCTGTGTCAAAAAAGCCTTTTGTTATTTGATGTTCTGATTGGCCTTCTGTTATCGATAGCAATTTTTGTTACACAAAAACAAAGTTTGAAACAAACTGCTTTCTTTTTAATCACTGATTAGCTGCCTCATTCTATCTGTTTTCATGACTGAAAACTTTGAAAGTGTTTACTGAGTTGCAATAAAGTACCAGGTTGACATAACTTATGGTGGGTGTTCTTTAAGCTATGTCTATTGGTCTCTATTCTATTTAGGGCAGCATATATTAGAAAGCTAGAGAGTTAATTGTTGGCAATATTGCTAACTGTGATTTTAGGGAAACAGTGTATTAAACTGTGAAACATAGAATATTGTAAAAAAATGAGGAAAAGCTTCAAAATTAGAGACTATGGGGGAAGAACTAAACTAAAAATTTAAGTAAACATATAAGATACAAGAATGTGACTCAACTGTAATTGTTTGACTCTCCGCAAGTCCCTCCCTTACTCTTCATCTCTGATGGCATTCTGAATCAAGGTGCTGACCATTGGCTCTCCTGGAGGTCTCCATCAATAGCTGATGGGGACCTGTTTTGGATTTTCACTCTTCTCCCAGTGATTCTAGCCCATCATGAAAGCAGACATTTGAGTTTATCTCTGAAGTATTCCCCAGACAGAACAGAGGTACCATACAGGGATTAGTTGCTCTCAGGATTTCTGGGGAATTCTAACAATTATTTTTATACTGTAGTGGACTTTGTCATCTCCAGCTGGGGAACCAGTCATGGCTCAATTTTTGCAGGAGGAACCAATCATTATCAATATAGGAATCATGAGCTGTTTAGGTTATTTGCAAAGTGTAGACTTGACTTTTTTTTTTTCCTTATTTTTAAATCTCCTTTTTTAAAACTTGTTAATATGCTTTCTTTCTTTTTTTTTTTAATTTATTTATTTATTTTATTTATTTTTGGCTGTGTTGGGTCTTCAGTTCTGTGCAAGGGCTTTCTCTAGTTGCGGCGAGCGGGGGCCACTCTTCATCGCAGTGAGCGGGCCTCTCACTGTCGCGGCCTCTCTTGTTGCGGAGCACAGGCTCCAGACGCACAGGCTCAGTAGTTGTGGCTCACGGGCCTAGTTGCTCCGCGGTATGTGTGATCTTCCCAGACCAGGGCTCGAACCCGTGTCCCCTGCATTGGCAGGCAGATTCTCAACCATTGCGCCACCAGAGAAGCCCTAGACTTGACTTTTTAAACTAAGTAAGCACCTCAAATTTCAAAGTCTGTCTGAATTTTGTTTATTTTTCCTTAAAAAGATCAAGAGTTGGCCACATTAAAAGAAGGGCTGGGGCAGAGACCAGATGTCATTGACATTTGGAGAATTGAGCAATCTTTATAAAAAGTCATTTCATCATTTATAGTAGTCACTCTTCTCAAGCTTGTAAATTTATTAATGAAACTGGGTTATAGCTGCTTGAAATGAACAATAACCACTTTACTTGTGTTTCCAAGTACTGTGAATTTTAAAATGTCATTTAATATTGAAACCTCTGAATGGAGTTCAGTGACTTCAGATTAAGCCTATTTGTAAATAGCACAGAGCAATGTATGATGATGCAACTGCTGGGGTTTTCAGATACTAATATTTAGTGCAAAAGTGAATCTCATCCTAACAGAATTTTAATCAGACCGCAGTAGTGATGTGTAAATACCTTGAAATTAATCATCCATTCCATCCACAATGATTGTTTCATCAGTGCTTAGTGATTTTTGGTTCTTGATAAAAACGGCAAACCCCAGTTCTAATGACATAGTTTCATCTCAAGAATAGTGGCTGCCATACCTATAAAAAGAAGATTGACTCTTGTAGCTCCCCCTTAAAGGTAAATTACTCCAACTGGGACTGAGAAATCCGTGTTCATTTTAAGGATCTGCCTCATGATGATGATGCAAATGTTAAGAACAAAAAATAATTTATTTAGTATTGACTCTGTGCCAGGCACTGTGTTAAATATTTTATGTGCAATTTACAAGGTAAGGCCTCACAACTGACCTCTGAGGTAAGATCATCATAATCCGTCTTTTACTCATGACTAGAGGCTTAAGTGCCTAGTTAGTGGTGGTGTGGATTCTCAGCGGGCAATCTGGAGCTCTTAAGCATCCTGTTACCATTGTTGACAGCAGCTATTACATAGGCCAGTGACCAGAATGTGCAAATGAATGCCTTTTGTGGGGAATTTTGTCCTTTAGTACTCATTTCCATATCTGAGCTCTGGATAGGCAAAGTGAAGGGGGGCAGGTTTTCGCCAAACTCTGTTATAAAACGTGTAACTGAAACGATTGTTTTCTACAGTCATAGTCTCCAGAATGGAGAGGCAGTTGCCTAGCATAAAATTACAAAGCCATCCTGTATGTGGCTCATGAAACTCTGGCTACAGTCGCATGGCTTGCCTTAGATATTAATTTAGCTGCATTTCTTATTGCTTGCATGGACAATATTCTTCTTCACCCTCATTTGAGGCTATTACAGACACCACAGTGATTGCCATGATTCCTGTCACATCCACTCTTTCAGAGAACAGGTCTGCAGAAACAAGGTTACGTGGAAATTACCCTGCCTGGGAGAGGAATCCCACAGCCTTTCACAGCAGCATCCACCGAGCAAAGGATTGCATGCGTACGTGCAGGCTAAATAATGTATGATGCGAGACAGGAATGTGGTCTGTATTCATTTTTGGAGAGTAAAAGAGTTGGCATGTCAGTCTCACGGGAGACTTTATCCAGGGCTTTACCCTTGAGTGGATAAAAGAGTACAAATTCTCTTGCACTGGAGATGAATAAAAACAAATTGGGGAGACCATCAGCAGAGCAGACTGCTGCATGATGGAGTCCAAGGCTACCCAAACCACCAGACCAACTGCTTCAGGATCCTGCCAGCAACCAGACGCTGGGAAGAGAATTGACTGCAGTTTGACATCAAGGCCCTGTGATTCCCAGACAAGAGGAATTGCATGCAGAAAATATTTAAAATTCTCTTTGTAAAAGAGTTATGTTTTCAATCAGAGGGAAAAGCATGTTTCAGACCTAGTCTGCTGCAAAGGAAATGTGGCAGAGGGTTAGTTACAAAGGGTGAAGGTACTGGGGGCAAGAAGTTGAACTTCGGTGAGGTGAGGGGTGTTTCAATGAATAGTTTTGGGCCGTTGAGTTATTGTCATTATTCCACAACGGGGACTGTATTGGCCTTTCAAGGAGAGGGGTTGGATCTCTATAAAGCAGTGGCTCCCAACCAGGGACGATGTCATAACCCCAGGGCACATTTGACAATATCTGGGACATTTTGGGTTGTCACAGCTTGGGGGGAGCGTAGCACAACGGGCATCTAGTGGTAGAAGACAGGGGTACTGTTAAATATCCTACACAAGACAGCCCTCCCCAACAAAGAACTATCCTGTCCAAAATGTCAGTAAGGCCAAGGAGGGGGGACCCTGGTTTAAAAGGACCTGGTTAATGTCTGTGCATTACAACACGGCCTTCAGACAGGTGTTCATCCAATGTAGCCTGACATTGTATAAAAGACGATTTTTAATGATTTATTTTATTGATGTGTGAACATTTATTTGATGTACCAAATGCTTTCTGTTTAAAAAAATAAACAGGAAAACAAGCAAACAAACAAAAACACAACTCACATCCCTCTCCAGTTTATCTCCAAAGTACCTAAGAGTTAAAAACACAAACGGGCCGCCCTCCAAACCACACATTTTCCAAGAATGTAGGAGGAGCTGGTTGATTCACTTTTCAAACTTGAAAAATGAGGCATATTAACAAAGCACACTAAATGAATCAGCTGCTTAGGATGATCTACAAGCCACTTCATTTTCCTGTTATTAAATAACAAACCATGAATCTTGACAAATGAACCCCCTTGTTTGACATTATTTGAAAAACTCATAACACACTCGCTTCTGATGGTGACTTCCCCTTTGAAATTAAATTTAAGATGGACTTCATTTAAATTCTGATAGGGGAAAAGGTCTTGTTAACCTTCCTTGTGACTGTATGCTGTTTATCATCTTCATTCTTTTCCTCCCCCTTTATACTTGGATGGGCCAGAGCTCCCGCCAGGGTGTCGTCCTGCAGAGTTCATTGCAAGGAAGCCTTTTGTGTTTATTGGTGCCCATATCATGAAGAGGCGAGGTTATGTATGTAGTGTTGTGTGGGGCTGTGTGGCTTCTGGGGTCAGATTCCCCAGGTTCAAACTGGGGCTCCAGCTGCGTGACCTTGAGAAGGTCATTTGCCCTTTCTGTGCCTCAGTTTTCTCATTTGTAAACCCAGAAGAAAATGATTTGCCTCATCGGGCTGTTGTGAAGATAACATATAACATGCTTAGCAAGCAGATGGCAAATGTTACCTCTAATTATTTGAATAGTTATTTTAAGAATAGCATCTTCCAAAACGGATGCTAAGTCATTTTATTTGATTGGCTGATTTTAACAGCCCTGACATGTGGCTAAGAGGGCTTTAGCCCCCATGTAAGAATCCCTAACAGACCCTCCCAGCATTACCACCATGAATAAACATCTAAGAAAAATCTGCATACTTGCCAAGCATATGCAGCTTCAGGACAAGCCCTCTATCCACCTCCTCAATCCAGTACCATCTGAAGACCCTCTTCTGAAAGTCTGCTGCTCCTACTGGTTTTAACAAGCTGACACTGCAAGTTCACAGCGATGCCCTGCCCTGGTACAGTCCAGCATTACAGCGTTCTGTATCCCCAGACTCTTAAGTCCTCACCTTTCCTAAATAGGATTTATAAAGTGTGACTTTGATCAATATAGCAAAGCCAATGTTACCTGAAGGAAATAATATTTTTAACTAACATTTTAAAATGTCTTTCTTAGTCCCTCAAAATGATTTAAACGTTAATCAATGATAAAATTGCAAATCCAGCTAAAAACAAAGAATTGAGAAAGCAATCAGAGCCACTTTTAATCAGGAAAGTGGCTGCTGTGACCCACTGACCCTTAAAGGTTACTGCCGCTCCTTTTTTTTTTTTTTTTAGAGATGCCATAGTTCGGTCATTTGTCTTTGGCAGCCAGAGTATGCAAAACTGCTTTTGCTTTTCACAAATTAACTCAAGCCTATGCATTTATCAGACATTCTAGGAACCTTCTGCCAACATTTTGTTGATTAAAGAATGTGCATTTTGAAAATGAGTAGAAAGGAAGGAATTTATAATTCTTAAAACAAAAGAATTATTTACAATGTAGACTGCTACCTGAATTGTTCAGTGTATCATCAACAGATAAATGAAAATATTAAGGATTAGCAAGAGTGTTGGCACTGACTCTTAAAACCTGTGAAGTGATTGGTTCAATAAGACTGAGAACGTCTACATCTTTCAGTAGAATTTCTAGAACTCACAAACAAGAATAGGGCATAGAAAACCACTTTTCATTGGATGTATTTTTCAAAGGGCTTTTGAAATACATCCTTCTCTACAAGAATCTGGAGCTTCCACTCCTATTTTTAAATTATATACCTCATTTCCATGCATACAAGTTCCCTATACTCATCCTAGCTTCGATTCGCTTTGACCGTTTTGTTTTAATTTTTCCCACTGGGCCCTCTGGAGGGCACATTTATTGTTTTAGGCACCATGCAATTTACTAAATGGTGTCCGGTTATGGAAATGCTTGCAAAGACCCCTGGGGCAAAAAAAGAATTAAGTCAACACAGATTGATCATCCTGTAGTTGGTGTTTTCTTATTTGATCAGTCAAGGGCTCACTCGGTCTGAACTGGTCCATCTGATCTGTGACACATAAAGCTAGACGCATTTTTCTGGCTCCCTGGTGGTTTTAAAGGCTATGCAGTGGGAAAAACTGCTTTAAACAAAGCCTCATTTTAAAAGAAGCCTGAGTACAGAATGGAATTCAAAGAATTTGGAGAGAGGGGAGGTGAAAGTGGTAAGAAACAGCTTGAAAAAAGCCCTGGGAAATTTAAAAGAATAACGCACAGGAGGGAAGTCAAAGATAAATCCCATCTGTTCTGTTGTGAGATACACAGACCAGGACACTGCTTCAGCAAGGCCGTATTGAACACCTACTAAGTGCAAGACTCGTAAAGAGGTAGAGCTTAAGTGTTCTGGGGTGTCGGAGGAGCGAAGTAGAATTCATAGGTCAAGAAGGAATATTTTTTTAATCTCAGCCAAGAAACTTTATTCAGCTTTATGCAGATATGACATTCCAAAAGGCAATGAATACTCGTTATTGTATTCAAGTATTGAGAGCGGAAGGTATTCTCCCATGTAATTCATTTTCAAATTGTACGTTAAAAATGTTGGTCATAGATTAAGTAATACTGAATAAGTGGTTGAATGCAGCTAACACCAAGGTTTCTAGCATGGAGGCTGCAAGAATGACAGCAAGACGGAAAGCAATGGGTCTTTGTGATGGGTGGGTGGCTGTGTGGGGAATGGGAGAGAAGAGGCCAGAGGGAATGAGTTACATTTTCACATATTGCATCCAAGAGGCCTTGTATTATAGCCAGTTGGGAATATGGACTGGGGCAAATCTGAAATCCTGGATGGTATAAAATGGATTATTATAGCAAGAAACAAAACTGGACACAGCCTCCTATCTTTATGAGCTAACTGCTGTGATCACTCAGTTTTTATTGTGTGGGATGTAGCTTGAGTGTTTACGAAGCATCCACTTGCTATTAGATAAGTACTCACCTTCTACCCCTGATAAAACAGCTAATGAATCTTCAGGTTAGAACTCGGCCAAAGTGTCCCCACTGGAATCATGATGGATGCATTCACTGTGTATTTACGTAACATTCTAGATTATAGTTGAGAAAATCTGGGATAGATTTAAAGACTAATATCACTTGCAAGACAGATATGAATCACAAATATTATCATTATTATTATTATTTCTTGGCCGTGCCGCATGGTATGCAGGATCCTAGTTCCCCAACCAGGGAATGAACCCACGCCCCCTGCAGTGGAAGTGCGGAGTCTTAACCACTGGACCGCCAGGGAATTCCCATTATCACCATTATTTCTTGTGTTTTTGTTATTGCTAACTCTTATTGTGCACTTACTTACGTCCAGGAACCATTGTGTTTGCATTAACTCATTGAGTTTTTGTAAAGACCCTATGATGTAGGGGAGTACTAATTTTACCCTCCTCATATTAATGAGAATGCTGCATCTCAGAGAGGTTCAGGCACCCCAAAGGTCACACAGCCAATAATAAACACATTATGGACTCAAACCCAGACAATCAGTGTCATTTTAGAACTTTTGAAGATATGCCTGTATGAAAAGGAAATAAAGGATAAAGTGTAATATATCTCCTAATTCTGGCATGTATAATTATAAAGATTCTCACATTGCATACTCCAAGTCACTGGGGGTCATCTTGTCATTTACATTTTGTAATAACACAGTGTGACAGGTTAGACCAGTGGTTCTTTACTGGGAGAGAGTTCCCCACCCTAGGAGACACTTGGCAGTGTGTGGACACATTTTTTGGTCCCACAACTGGGGGATGGGTGCTACTAGAATCTGGTGGGTATAGGCCAAGGATGCTACCACCAGCCTACAATGAACAGAACAGCCCCAGCGGCAAAGAATTATCCTGTCTGGTATGTCAGTAGTGCCTCAGCTGAGACTTTCAATCAGAGTGATTCAAAGAGGAGAGAATAGTAGCTCAGTTTGCAGATAAAGGGCATTCACCATGAAGGAGCAGATTTTGGAATGGGAGAACGAGATAAGATGGAGTCATTCACTCACTGCTTCATTCATAGCATTGCTATTTATAGAGTGATCACGCTGGAGAGTAATGGTGAGGAAAGCAATATGAGGAAGTTTCTTTGGAGAAAAGGAGAGAAGATGGAGTAGAGGCAAGGCAAAGATGCTTGGCTGTCACAGGTGAGCTGGGCCAGAGCTTCGGTGCACCCAGGAGAGAACTGTGCTAGGCTGATCCAAATGCAGGGCCCGATGTGGGGAGAGCAAATGATGTTCCCGGAAGTTCCCCAGAGTAGGGACATGAACACGAGTGTGCATGTGTGGATTGGAGAGGCTGAGAAGCTTGCATTGCTTTCGAGTTGCTCTGCTGGCCTGGGAATAGGTTGCTGGCTTTGTTTTTCCAGTAACAGCCTTTTCTGTTTCCAGCAGTCCTATGCACCAGCTCCCCACCCCATGGCTCCTCCCAGCCCCAGCACAAACAGCAGCAGCAACCACAGCAGCAGCAACAGCAGCGGGGAACAGTTGAGTAAAACCAACCTGTACATTCGAGGCCTCCCGCCAGGCACCACTGACCAGGACCTAATCAAGCTGTGCCAACCGTAAGTGCCCCCCGCCCTCTGCGCCGTTTCCAACCGCATCCTTGCCCATGAGGGCTCATCCATATGGGGTTGGGTTTTGCGCCCAGTGTACCCGGTGAGGAAGACTCTGCTGTAGAAATGGGACTTAAATTTAAGATCTGAGTCCAGCTTATTTGGGGAATGGAGTTTGCCTTTTGCTTTGAAAGAGAAGGTTCTTGAACAGAGAGACATAGGGATGCTGGCTGATGTGCATGTATTGACCAGGAAGATGAGGAGCAGTCATGGAGTTGGGTCCTCACACCTTGTGGCCGGTGGGTTCTCACACCTTGTGGCCGGTGGGTTCTCACACCTTGTGGCCGGTGGGTTCCCACACCTTGTGGCCAGTGGGTTCTCACACCTTGTGGTTGGTGGGTTCCCACACCTTGTGGCTGGTAGGTTCTCACACCTGTGGTTGGTGGAATCAATGATGAATCTCATGAAAGAAACTGTGCTCTTTTTTTGGAGAGGTATTAGTGATGGGGATTGCAAAAACTCAGAAGTGGTAGATTTCAGGATGGTCACCTGCTGTGTTGCAAAGCTCTTCTGGTCAGTTCTTGCTTGGTAAATGTAAGTTCAGCCGGAACCAGGTAATTGGAAAATTAGAAGGCTAATCCTTTTGTTTCCTTGAAAACATCTATTTCCAAGTCCAGTGAAGCTATTCCCACCAAAGCCAAGAACCGCACTCACCTAGTTTTATATTTCCCAGGAAATACGGTAGTGATTAAATGCCCTTCCAAAACGTTTTCATTCATCTACTATCTACCAACACTTATGTTATTAACTCTCTTATTTCTGTGCAAATCAATTAAACATATTTAAGTTTACCCTCCAAATTAAAGAATAGTGAATAACAAATTAAGAACCATAGGCCTGGATTTTTAGATTGCTGTCTGATTATTTTCAAAGTAATATCAGTGCAGCTATTTGTCACTTGACTGTGCATTAGCTGGGTATTTTTAAGTTGGGGGAAACTATTACTCAGTTTTTCTTTTGCTGTTTTGCAATGCTTTTATAAGAAGGTTGAGAGGATATTTATTTTGTAAATTTTCCAACCTCTAAAATATTGGAAGAGGAAAACAAGGCAGATAGTATTTATTTGCCTTTGTTCTGGTTTTGAAGATTGGGAACAAATATCAAAACAACAGGAAGTGGCAGATTAAACAAAACACAAATACATAAATAACTATATAATCAGTTGACAAGGCAGTATGTAGACTAGGGTAAGGGCACCCTGCTCGTATCAACTGCCTTGATTTGTGAAAGAGGTAAGACAGAACATTGAAAAATAAATATTTATTTGAAAGCAGTTTAAAAAAAAGAAAGAAAGGTGCCAGTGCTAAGATATACAAATATGTTAGGTTTTGGTCTATAAAATGTTGAGGTTGAGAACTGGAAGGTAAATCACTCAACATTTTTTAATTTTTTTGCTAGTGTTAGAAAATTCTAAACTATTTTGATAAATAAGGGCTTTGAAAATGTGAACGATGACGGACTTTATGTTAGAAGCTTCAGATGAATAATCTCTTGTAATGGATACTGACGTGAAAAAGAAAGCCAGCTATTATCTTTGTGTGTGAATCTTATTCATAAAAAATATTGCTGGGTTTTAAGGAAAGATTCTTTCCCACTGCTGATCTACTACTCAGAGATCTTGTTGAAACACAGATTTCTGGGCCCCTGAGATTGCCATTTCACTAGGTCTGGGGTGGAGCCGGAGAATGTAAATTTCAGCAGGTTCCCTGGTGTTGTCATGATGCTGCTGGTTTTTTGAGAAACACTTCTTTAAAAAACAAAAAAAAGGCACAACCTAAAAGTTGAGAATTATGTTTTATTGGGCAGACTTGCTGAGGGCTTAAGCCTGGGAGGCAGCTTCTCAGACAGCTCTGAGGGACAGATCTGAAGAGGTAAGGGAGGAACCAGGAGATACAGGAGTTTTTGCAACAAAACCCAGGTAGTAGGAACATCAAAAGATTACTGTTAATTAAGGAAAACCAGGCATCTCAAGTTAATGAATTTAGTGTTTTTCTGTGTATGGGCAGATTCAAGAGTCTGGGCTCATTGAAATCATCCCTTGGAGATGCACCTTAACTGTCTAGGGCCAGTATCCTGCTGTATCCTGCTTAACTGTCTAAGGTGGCTGCAGTGGCTGATGGCTTGGTGTCTGCAACCTCCTTTGTTAACTGATGTAGCAGGTGACCTTTTTCATCCACATGTCTCTACATTAATATAAAGTCCACTGACTATTCCTAACGCAGAAAGTCTCACTAAATGTGTGAAGGTATTTGAGGTGGTGTATTATAACCTGCTCGGCCACCGTGTGATCTTGTGGCAAATCATTTACTGTCTTTGAGCCTCCATCTCCTCGTGTAAAAGAGTGGTCTGGGTTTGATTATTTCTAGGTTTCCTGTAGTACCAGTGGTGTCCTGCAGCTGCCTCTGACTGAGGCACCAGAGCCAATGGTTAAATATTCAGGAATTCTTGAGTGATTTGTTACAGACTCAGTAGCTTGAAATCGGTCATGGTGGAAGTATTTATATCACAGGAATCAGCAAGCCCTATAAATGAGGACTTTTAAAATTCTATGTAGTTTTGTTTTTTGAGAGCTGGTTTGTGACCATACCACTGATGTAGCATTATACTATGAATTTCTGTATCAGTGTCCATTTCTGCAAAGAATATTGCCAGAAATTTATAAATGGAAAGGGTTACCTAAAGTCTGCATTGGCATTTTTAACTCAGGAAAGAGATTTAGTGGCACAAGAACATTATGTTTGAGGGAAAAAAAAGTTTTGTTTGTGTTTCTTCTGTTTATTTGAGAAATTTAAAGAATGCCAAGGGCACAGAGGGTAGTGGTTACTTGTTCATATTAATTTTTGCTGGCTAATAAGATCTGGCCCATGTTATTGTTATTGTAAAAATGTTTGTGGGTTCTTCAGTTATTGAAGTGGTCTGGACCTGAGGTTTATTGCTGAGATTTGCTTTCCGGGAAACTGAGAGAACTAATGTGACCGGGCAGCATAATGTAGAGGAAATAACCATGCGCTGAGAGTTTGGGGTTTCACTCCTGGCTGTGCCATCAACTGGGTATGTGGCCCTAGACAAGTGACTTGTCCCCTCTTAATTTTGGTTTTCCTCACGTATAAAATAATTTGTTTATACATGATAATCTTTTAAATATTTTTTACTTTAAAAGTCTGATAGTTCATTGAGGCCCTCACTAGTTAGCAGTAAAACCTACGCTGGTCACCTTTCACCAATCCCCTTTTACAGTGTTGGCAGGGCCACTGCCTGAGCTGATTCAGCTGCATGAGTATGACCTGAGAGCTGGGGACGCCTTTGTTAGAGACCATTGTAAGTCCTTTGTAAAATCCTGGTTTCCTCTCTTGTAGTGGTGATGTCTTAGAGGACTCCTTGCTCTTTTAAATTAGCATTCTTCTAAAGATTCAAATCATCTTGCATTCCTATGACTCATCCAACACTTTAAAATAATGTTACCTACAAAACAGATAATATTTGTAGGTTTCAATTATCTTGCCATCAGGATCAATTTTCCATGGTTATTCCTATGAAATTATAAGAACTTTCAGAGTTACTATTCCCTTATATTATAAGAAATGCAATATTTGCTAATATCCATAGTAATAAAATAATAGAAAACAGAGATATATTAAAAAGGCACAGACATAGCAAATTATCTGGTATTAGAATACAATATCCATATGAATACTAATGAACAGCAAGAAAATGATATTAAAGGAAAGAAATTGCATTATTTCTCAATGTATTATCTGAAAGCAAATTCTTATTAAGGGATTCCATTCACATTTATCATCAAAGCTCCTATGGTTGGATCACAAGTAAAGTCAAGGAAAGAAGGCAAGACTAAAGAATAGAAATGAAGAATGATTTTACTCTAAGGAGAATCTCTCTAGTTATACCTATGTTTTGGATGAATACATGGCATTGTGTGTCTTGTAGGAAATACTAGTGTTAAAGACCTTGTAATGTCTTTTTTTTAAATTTAATTTTATTTATTTTTTTAAACAGCAGGTTCTTATTAGTTATCCATTTTATACATATTAGTGTATATCTGTCAATCCCAATCTCCCAATTCATCCCACCACCACCACCTCCCCCCGCCACTTTCCCCCCTTGGTGTCCATACATTTGTCCTCTACATCTGTGTCTCTATTTCTGCCCTGCAAACAAGACCTTGTAATGTCTTTATCTTGAAAAATTTCAAGGAAAATCAAGAAATTTTCACCTAGCACCTATACTGCATGCCAGATAGTGTGCTAAAGATTCAGTGGTGAGTACATTTAGATAAAGGTCTTGCTTTAGCAGAAATTATATTTTGATAGGGAAAATGGAAATCAATGAAATGATCATGTGCTTTGATATAAAATTGAAACTACAAATGCAAAAAAAAGAGAGGAGAATGGAAATAAGAGGATTTGTAACATGGGATGAGACCTTGTTAAGGCAATGGGCAAAGGAATCTCTGAGCTAAGAAATAGGTTTAACTAAATGAGGAAGGAAGGGAAGAGCATTCTAGGCAGAAGGAACTCCATGTGTGCAGAACCAATGGCTGGAGGGAATATGGCAAAGACAAGGGGCTGAGGGAGGGTCAAGTTGTTATAGCAGAGACAGGAGGTGGAGCCTGGGGCAACGTGACCTGGAAACATGGAGGGGGTATGGTGATCCCTTTGTATGTCACATTAGGAGCTTTGTTTCAATGAAGGAAATCATTGAATTGTAACAAACGGGAAGGTGACAGAGTCAGATTTTTGTTTCAAAAAGATAATTCCGACTGCCAAGTAGAAAAGACTGTACGAGATCAAGGAACAGAGCAGGACAGTTGAAGGGCGAGCTGGAAGCAGAATAACTAATGGTCAGAGAAGAGGGTGTGAGAATTAATATTTGTGGTGGGGGAACAATTATGTGTGGTGAAAGATGTCTTTTTTCATATGCATTTATTTTTCTATTAAAAAACAAGGACGTTAGAGACAATTAACCAAACAAACTCCAAAAGAAACAACAAAGTAGCACAAAAGAGGACCCAAGTTAGTTGATTTTTAGTTAATTTCTTTTTCTTACCCTGTCATGAATGGGTCATCAATATACTATTAAATATTTAGTGGCTGCAGTATTTAAAACATGCAAGGCTAATATAGTGAAAACTGAAAATCCAATTGATTATACAATTATATTCATAAGATGGGTTATCAGTTGGAGACTCTGGATGGAATACTTGAGTTATGCACCATTTATGCATATCTCAAAAGGGGGATATGGAAGTGAGGGAAGATAAATTTAGCTTAATAAAGAGAGAGAGAGAGAGCATTGCAACTTCTTTGGACCAAATAAAATTTTGGTGGTGTAATGATTTTTCACATATTAAGCTCTGTTTCCTCAGAGAAGTTGATAACCTCTATTACGTGATTCTAAACATCCCCTTGAAACACATTGAGGTTAGTCTTGAAAAGTAAAGGCACGTATTTAACATAATGGACAGAATTTTTAATGGAAAGTAAAATCATTAATGTGTTTATGTTTTCTACATCTACCTTTTATCTAACCATTCTCATAACTTATAAATTTTAATTAATATAATGCTTTCAGAAAGCCCCAGCCAGATTGCGCTCACTTCCAAGTGATTAATCTGGAATTAAGGCCAGCACCACGCAGGTACAGAGTGAATTGTTCTGTTATAAAGTGAATGCGCTGCTGACAAGGCCGCTTTAAGCAGAATAAAGGAAAAACAGGGGAACTCTAGGGTAGGTGCACACATACTTCCAATCATCACCTGAAGACCAGGAAGTCAGCTGCCCCAGCCTTCATTTTTCTGGGTAAATGTTTTCCTCGCTCAGGCTCTGACATCCTAGCATTGCTCCCTTTAAAAGGAAGCTGTAAATGTCACTTTAACATTTAACGAGAGAGGAGAAGCTCCCACAGTGAGAAGCCAGGGGAACAAAGTAGGAGTGTTTGTACCCACGCTCATCTCCCCGACTTTGACCCAACCCTGCTGGATGTCTGGTTAGGTGTGGGCTGAACGCAGAATAGTAAGAGGAGACTCAAGTGCCATCCGGGCTCTGAGTGCAGAGTCCATTATACATGGTGTCAGACAGTTTTGACAAATGCACTGACACAATCAAACCTTTTATCAATTTAAAAAGTAACCTTGTCACAGTAATATGTCAAGCTGTTCAGATACAACTAAAGGAAAACAAGTCGTCACACACTCCAGAGGAACCGAGTAAATAAGAAAAAAATGTGACTGGAATTTTTGTTGAGTTCTTTCTTCCCATGTCAATGAAGATTTAAAAATTCCCTCTAATAAAACCTGAGGAAATTTATGAGTAGCTTTCACCTGCAAGTCAGGCTCAAATAATGCAGCTGCTTTGGAGGTGTCATGTATCTGTGTGGTGGCAGGTATGAGGAGGAGGTGAATTTGAGGCTCTTTGAACTCTGCCTTTGTGTCATTTAAATGAGAGAGTGCTTCTAAGGCCCATATTGGTTGCCTGAATTCAGTGAGTCAGCATAGATGTGATACTTTGTTACACATAATAATTCAGGTTTAAGTACAGTTATATTTGCGAAGTATGTATTAGAAACCACACAGAGTATTTGGTTTGAAATTCATAAATAATTATCATTAATAACACAGTTATATTTATATAGATTATTAACATTTATTGTGCATTATATACCATGTGCTCTGCTGAGTTTTTATATTACCTTATTTAATGCTCAAAACAACCCTACAGAGTGGGAACAAAAATTACTGAATAATAGTTGAGTAAACTGAGTCTCAAACATATTAAGGGGTTTGTCCAAGTCTATACAGCCACCAGGATTCCAAATCCAGCTCTGACTTCAAAGCCCTTATTCATAACCACTAAAACATTCATTTAATGAGAAGGGTAGCATAAGTCCTGAGTTCTCAAATCCATGGCTGTCCAGGAGAATCCTTGAAGAGGTTTAAAAAATACTGATGCCTGGGTCTCACCCCCCAGGGATTCTGATTTATCTAGTATGGGGTCAGCTTAGACACTAAGATTTTTTAAAAGCCTGCTTAGGCAATTCTATATGTAGCAAAGCTTGAGAATCATTGGAGTAAATAATGCCACACTAACCACAAAACATAAGTGAATCCTCTGTTTTAACTTCCTTACTTTGACTTTTGGAGAATCTAGAAATTTCATAGGACCAAACAATTTTCTTTCAGTTAACCAAGAGACTTAAAAATAAATTCTAGGGACTTCCCTGGTGGCGCAGTGGTTAAGAATCCGCCTGCCAATGCAGGAGACACGGGTTTGATCCCTGGTCGAGGAAGATCCCACATGCCGTGGAGCAACTAAGGCTGTGCACCACAACTACTGAGCCTGTGCTCTAGAGCCCACGAGCCACAACTACTGAGCCTGTGTGCCACAACTACAGAAGCCTGTGCACCTAGAGCCCGTGCTCTGCAGGGAGAGAAGCCACTGTGATGAGAAGCACGCGTGCCACAACAAAGAGTAGCCCCTGCTTGCAGCAACTAGAGAAAGCCCGTGCACAGCAACGAAGACCCAACGCAGCCAAAAATAAATAAATAAAATATAAATAAATTTATATAAAAAATTCTATTAAGGTAGTTGGAGGATGAGTTGGATTTTGATGACAAAATGGGAATTTTAAATTAGGCACATGAAAAATCAAGGTCTGGAATAGGTACCTAAAAGTGCTTTAAAGAATATACTCTCCTTCTCATAATTTTCACAAGTCAAAAATTTCTTCAACATTTCAGTTTTTAATAATGTTTGCATTTAATTGATAATTTAGCAATAAATTCTTCCTATTTTTGACTCGTGTTATTAAACTTCTATATATATTTACTTTTTCTTGCTGCCCCGTAGTCTGCTAAATGTAAGTCTACTGAATCTTAAAAAGAAATCAGCATGTTCCAGCATTTTGGGGGCATCCTGGAAATTATTATCCCACCGATTCATTGACTATCCATTCATTATTGTTTTAATTACTTTGAATGAAGAAGATTCTGCTGAATTTTTGAGATTTATTTGAAAATATATTTATTTAAATTGCAGATAGCTGATAATACTTTCTTATTTATTCTACAGATAGAGAAGAGAAAAAACAATGATTAAACCATTGAAAACACCAGTTCACTTAGGTTACTATGTTGGTGGCAGCACAAAAACGTTGGAGGTGCCAAATCAAGTCTTAGAGGTCTGGGAGAGGTGGAATTCCAGACAGATATTTTGATAGTGCTTGAAAATTTGAGAGACTTGGAATTCAAGGGCAGGACTCTGGCAAGTTCAGATGGCATCTTGGTTTTCAATTTGCTCAATGATCTTCTAATTGCTAAATACAGCTGACTGTTTTTAGTACTTATTTTATTTGATCTCTCTGTTACTTGATCCTGCTGACTTCACCTTTATTCTAGAAACTTACTTTCTCCTTGGCTGGCATACTCCTCTTTCCTGGGTCTCCTCCTAGGATTTTGTCTTCCAGCTTCTCCACTATCTGCCTCTTGAATATTTTGGTGTTTTAAAAGTTTAGATCTCTCTTCTCACTCCATAAACTCTCTGCTCTCCTCTACTTAAATGTCAGCTATTCTGATGATTATTAAATGTATATGTCCAGCCCATGGAGGTATACTTTTTTTTAGTCCTAGATCTGTATCTCATTATTCCTTGTACAATTCCAAATTTGTATCCCAAGAGCTATCAAAGTCATTGTCCAAAAAGGATTACTCCTAGATTTTTCCCTTCTTCAGTGTTCTCTTTCTCTCTGAATGACAGCATCACCCATCTGGTCATGCAAATAAATAATCTTAGGATCACTCCTTTCCCCAACCTAGAACTAGTTTCCAAGGCAAATAGATTTCAACTGCTGGTCTCTTTTGTTTCACTACTGTCATAGTTTATTTACTTATTAATTCCAAAGTATTTATGGAATGTCATCTATGTGCCAAGCATTGCAGATACCTGAAGACCTGGTAGGTCTCTGCATAGAACTTGCATTCTAATAGAGATAATACAAGAATGAATGAATAAAGAAGAAAATATCAGAATATGGCATGGAAAGGAGGTTGAAAAACCATGAAAAGGAGGTTGTAAGTAATGACAGGGAGGTTACTATGAACTGAGGAACCTCTTTGAGGTGAGATGTCAATTTCAAGAAGCAACCAGGCGTATGATATTCAGGAAGAATGGCATTACAGATAAATGTGGGAGCTTGTACAAAATCCCAAAGGTGGAAATGAGCTCCGTGTTTTCAAGTAACATAAAGAAGGTTGGAATTGCAAAAGAATAGTGAATAGGGGAGGTGGGGGCGGTAAAAGGTGAAGTAAAAGAAAGTATACCAGGGCCAAATCAATAGAGTTTTCTAAGTCAGAGCATGGAGATTGGATTTTATCCAAATTTACTTTTATTAGAAAAGTTATTTTGACTACTCTGTAAAGAATAGATTTTAGGGAGTGTGAGAGAAGAAGCAAGTAAATGAGCAAAGATGCCATTGTGGATTCCAGGAAGGAGATGGTGATGGCTTGGATTAGGATCATAGTAGTGGAGGAGGTTAGATGGGATGGCTTCACAGTATATTTTGGAGAGAGTTTTGATAGAAGTTACTGATGAATTGGATCTGACAGGAGGGTTAAGGGAAAGAGAAATTAGGGATAATTCTTAGGTTTTGGCTTTAGTATCCAGGTATAGAGTCACTTAATACAATGGGGAGGATTGTGGAAGGAACAGTTTTGAGTGGAGAGAAATCAAGTGTTTTTCTTAGTTTTGTTATTTTTGAGATGCTATTAGACATCTAAAATGATATACAAGTTCATAGCTTAATACATGACTAGTTTTCAAAGCAGAGGTTAGAGTAAAAGATACAGAATGCAAGTCCTAAGCATTATAAATAGCATTTAAACACATTGTACTGATAATACTATCGTGACTAATATGTGTTAGATATTATTCTAAGTATTTTACATGTTAAGTACTTCATATCACCTGTGTTAATTCATTTATACTTCATGATAACCCCTATTTTAGAGGTTAAAAAAAAAATGACACAAAGAAGTTAAGTGACTTTCCCAAGGTTACACAGGTGGTAATTGGCAAGTCCAGGATTTAAAATAAGGAGTGTGGTTTGAATGCCCTCTCTTAACCATGATTCATACATAGGGTGTGCACAAAGCATGAAAAGAAAAGTGGTCATAAACTCAACATTCTGAGAGGAGGAGAAGCCAAGAAAGGAGTTTATAAAGGAACCAATGAAATAGAGGAAATCAGGAAAGCAAGAGAGTGATATTATACAAGCTGGGAAAAGACAGTATCTCAAGAAGTCAGAATGATCGAGGGTGTGGAATACTGTTGAAAAGTTAAGAAATGTAGAAGAATGAGAAATAGAGAAGCTGCATTTGGTTTTTGCATTGCCAAGGTCATTGGCAAGCTTGACCAGGGCTGTCTTTGTATGAGGTAAAAGCTGAAAGCCATTTGGTGATTCTTTCTTTACGGTCATCACTTGACAGTGCTTCCAAGTGAAAATGCCTCTCTCTCCTTTGTGCTTGAACTATGCCTAAATAGTCATTTTCTCGACTGATCTTCTGGTTATTTTCTCTTTATCTTTCTTTATCTCTATCTCTATTTCTGTTTCTCATTTTCCCCTTACCTTCTTTCACTATAAGCTTTTGATGTCAGTAGATTAACTTGCTCATTTTTTCACTCCCAGTGCATAGTACAGTTTCCAGTATTTAAGTGGTAACTGATAAATATTTATTGATTGAATAAAGCCTGAATGCATCAGTGATATAAAAATGATTTTATTGGATTTAATCATAAAACTTGTTTCAGGGTAGACTTTGAGTTTATAATGCGAGATATAAGAAGTAGAGTTTTTTCTTAGTCACTGCATTTAAAGTTGAACTACTGGAAGCAGGAAACAAGGAAGTACCTGGCTTCAGTTAATTGACTGGGGCTTCATATCTGGCTGTATTTGCATAGATCAAGGAACAAGAAAAGCTATGTGTCTGACAGGGTCTTGGTGCTCCAGCCGGGTGTCAGGCCTGAGCCTCTGAGGTGGGAGAGGCAAGTTCAGGACATTTGTCCACCAGAGACCTCCTGGCCCCACATAATATCAAACGGCAAAAACTCTACCAGAGATCTCCATCTCAACACTAAGACCCAGCTCCTCTCAACAACCAGCAAGCTACAGTGCTGAACACCCTATGCCAAACAACTAGCAAGACAGGAACACAACCCCACCCATTAGCAAAGAAGCTGCCTAAAATCCTAAGTTCACAGACACACCAAAACACACCACTGGACGTGGTCCTGCCCACCAGAAAGACAAGATCCAGTCTCATCCACCAGAACACGGGCACCAGTCCCCTCCACCAGGAAGCCTACACAACCCACTGAACCAACCTTTGGTGCCTGGGGGCAGACACCAAAAACAACAGGAACTACAAACCTGTAGCCTGTGAAAAGGAGACCCTGAACACTGTAAGTTAAGCAAAATGAGAAGACAGAGAAATACACAGCAGATGAACAAGCAAGGTAAAAACCCACCAGACAAAACAAATGAAGAGGAAATAGACAATCTACCTGAAAAAGAATTCAGAGTAATGATAGTAAAGATGATCCAAAATCTTGGAAATAGAATGGAGAAAATACAAGAAAGGTTTAACAAGGACCTAGAAGAACGAAAGAGCAAACAAACAATGATGAACAACACAATAAATGAAATTAAAAATTCTCTAGAAGGAATCAATAGCAGAATAACTGAGGCAGAAGAACGGATAAGTGACCTGGAAGATAAAATAGTGGAAATAACTACTGCAGAGCAGAATTCTAAAAAAAAGAATGAAAAGAATTGGGGACATCTCAGAGACCTCTGGGACAACATTAAATGCACCAACATTCAAATTATAGGGGTCCCAGAAAAAGAAGAGAAAAAGAAACGGACTGAGAAAATATTTGAAGAGATTATAGTTGAAAACTTCCCTAATATGGGAAAGGGAATAGTCAATCAAGTCCAGGAAGCACAGAAAGTCCCATACAGGATAAATCCAAGAAGAAACACGCCAAGACACATATTAATCAAACTATCAAAAATTAAATACAAAGAAAAAATATTAAAAACAGCAAGGGAAAAGCAACAAATAACAAAAAGGGAATCCCCATAAGGTTAACAGCTGATCTTTCAACAGAAACTCTACAAGCCAGAAGGGAGTGGCAGGACATATTTAAAGTGATGAAAAGGAAAAACCTTCAACCAAGATGACGCTACCCAGCAAAGACCTCATTCAGATTTGACAGAGAAATTGAAACCTGTACAGACAAGCAAAAGCTAAGAGAATTCAGCACCACCAAACCAGCTTTACAACAAATGCTAAAGAAACTTCTCTAAGCAGCAAACACAAGAAAGAGAAAACACCTACAATAAGAAACCCAAAACAATTAAGAAAATGGTAATAGGAACATACATGTCAATAATTATTTTAAATGTAAATGGCTTAACTGCTCCAACCAAAAGACATAGACTGGCTGAATGGATACAAAAACAAGACCTGTATATACGCTGTCTACAAGAGACCCACATCAGACCTAAGGACACACATAGACTGAAAGTGAGGGGATGGAAAAACATATTCCATGCAAAAGGAAATCAAAATAAAGCTGGAGTAGCAATTCTCATATCAGACAAAATAAACTTTAACATAAAGAGTATTACAAGAGACAAAGAAGGACACTACATAATGATCAAGGGATCAATCCAAGAAGAAGATATAACAATTGTAAATATTTATGTACCCAACACAGGAGCACCTCAATACATAAGGCAAATGCTAACAGCCATAAAAGGGGAAATCAACAGTAACACAATCATAGTAGGGGACTTTAACACCCCACTTTCACCAATGGACAGATCATCCAAAGTGAAAATAAATAAGGAAACACAAGCTTTAAATGATACATTAAACAAGATGGACTTAATTGATATTTATAGGACATTCCATCTAAAAACAGCAGAATACACTTTCTTCTCAGGTGCTTATGAAACATTCTCCAGGATAGATCATATGATGGGTCACAAATCAAGGTTGGCAAATTTAAGAAAATTGAAATCATATCAGGTATCTTTTCTGACCACAATGCTATGAGACTAGATACCAATTACAGGAAAAAATCTGTTAAAAATGCAAACACATGGAGGCTAAACAATACACTACTAAATAACCAAGAGATCACTGAAGAAATCAAAGAGGAAATCAAAAACTACCTAGAAAGAAATGACAATGAAAACAAGACGACCCAAAACCTATGGGATGCAGCAAAGGCAGTTCTAAGAGGGAAGTTTATAGCAATACAATCCTACCTTAAGAAACAAGAAACTTCTCAAATAAACAACCTAACCTTACACATAAAGCAATTAGAGAAAGAAGAACAAAAAAACCCCAAAGTTAGCAGAAGGGAAGAAATCATAAAGATCAGATAAGAAATAAAAGAAAAAGAAATTAAGGAAACAATAGCAAAGATCAATAAAACGAAAAGCTGGTTCTTTGAGAAGATAAGCAAAATTGATAAACCATTAGCCAGACTGATCAAGATTAAAAGGGAGAAGACTCAAATCAATAGAATTACAAATGAAAAAGGAGAAGTAACAACTGACACTGCAGAAATACGAAAGATCATGAGAGATTACTACAAGCAACTATATGCCAATAAAATGGACAACCTGGAAGAAATGGACAAATGTTTAGAAATGCACCACCTTTGGAGACTGAACCAGGAAGAAATAGAAAATATAAACAGACCAATGACAAGCACTGAAATTGAAACTGTGATTAAAAATCTTCCAACAAACAAAAGCCCAGGACCAGATGCCTTCACAGGCGAATTCTGTCAAACATTTAGAGAAGAGTTAACACCCTTCCTTCTCAAGCTCTTCCAATATATAGCAGAGGGAGGAACACTCCCAAACTCATTCTAAAAGGCAACCATCACCCTTATACGAAAACCAGACAAAGATATCACAAAAAACGAAAACTGCAGGCTAATATCACTGATGAACATAGAAGCAAAAATCCTCAACAAAGTACTAGCAAACAGAATCCAACAACACATTAAAAGGATCATACACCATGATCAAGTGGGGTTTATCCCAGGAATGCAAGGAATCTTCAATATATGCAAATCAATCAATGTGATACACCATATTAACAAATTGAAGGATAAAAACCATATGATAATCTCAGTAGATGCAGAAAAAGCTTTCGACAAAATTCAACAGCCATTTCTGATAAAAACTCTCCAGAAAGTAGGCATAGAGGGAACCTACCTCAACATAATAAAGGCCATATATGACAAACCGAGAGCCAACCTCGTTGTCAGTGGTGAAAAACTGAAACCATTTCCACTAAGATCAGGAACAAGACAAGGTTGCCCACTCTCACCACTATTATTCAACATAGGTTTGGAAGTTTTAGCCACAGCAATCAGAGAAGAAAAAGAAATAAAAGGAATCCAAATTGGAAAAGAGGAAGTAAAGATGTCACTGTTTGCAGATGACATGTTACTGTACATAGAGTATCCTAAAGATGCCACCAGAAAACTACTAGAGCTAATCAGTGAATCTGATAAAGTTGCAGGATACACAATTAATGCACAGAAGTCTCTTGCATTCCTATACACTAACAACGAAAGATCAGAAATAGAAGTTAAGGAAACAATCCCATTCACCATTGCAACAGAAAGATTGAAATACCTAGGAATAAACCTACCTAAGGAGGTAAAAGACCTATACTCAGAAAACTATAAGACACTGATGAAAGAAATCAAAGATGACAGAAACAGATGGAGAGATATACCATATTCTTGGATTGGAAGGATCAGTATTGTGAAAATTACTATTCTACCCAAAGCAATCTACAGATTCAGTGTAATCCCTATCAAATTACCAGTGGCATTTTTTACAGAACTAGAACCAAAAATCTTAAAATTTTTATGGAGACACAAAAGACCCCGAATAGCCAAAGCAATCTGAGGGAGAAAAACTGACCTGGAGGAATCAGGCTCCCTGACTCCAGACTATACTACAAAGCTACAGTAATCAAGACAATATGGTACTGGCACAAAAACAGAAATATAGATCAATGGAACAAGATAGAAAGCCCAGAGATAAACCCATGCACCTATGGTCCACTAATCTATGACAAAGGAGGCAAAGATATACAATGGAGAAAAGACAGTCTCTTCAATAAGTGGTGCTGGGAAAACTGGACAGCTACATGTAAAAGAATGAAATTAGAACACTCCCTAACACCATACACAAAAATAAACTCAAAATGGATTAAAGACCTAAATGTGAGGCCAGACATTATAAAACTCTTAGAGGAAAACATAGGCTGAACACTGTATGACATACATCACAGCAAGATCCTTATTGACCCACCTCCTAGAGAAATAGAAATATAAATAAACAAATTGGACCTAATGAAACTTAAAAGCTTTTGCACAGCAAAGGAAACCATAAACAAGACGAAATGACAACCCTCAGAATGGGAGAAAATATTTGCAAATGAAGCAACTGACAAAGGATTAATCTCCAAAATTTACAAGCAGCTTATGCAGCTCAATATCAAAAAAACAAACAACCCAATCCAAAAATGGGCAGAAGACCTAAATAGACATTTCTCCAAAGAAGATATACAGATTGCCAACAAACCCCTTAAAGAATGCTCAACATCACTAATCATTAGAGAAATGCAAATCAAAACTACAATGAGATATCACCTCACACCGGTCAGAATGGCCATCATCAAAAAATCTACGAACAATAAATGCTGGAGAGGGTGTGGAGAAAAGGGAACCCTCTTGCACTGTTGGTGGGAATGTAAATTGATACAGCCACTATGGAGAACAGTATGGAGGCTCCTTAAAAAACTACAAATAGAACTACCATACGACCCAGCAATCCCACTACTGGGCATATACCCTGCGAAAACCATAATTCAAAAGGAGTCATGTACCACAATGTTCATTGCAGTACTATTTACAATAGCCAGGACATGACAGCAACCTAAGTGTCCATCGACAGATGAATGGATAAAGAAGATGTGGCACATATATACAATGGAATATTACTCAGCCATAAAAAGAAATGAAATTGAGTTATTTGTAGCGAAGTGGATGGACCTAGAGACTATCATAAAGAACAAAGTAAGTCAGAAAGAGAAAAACGTATACCATATGCTAACACATATATATGGAATCTAAAAAAAAAAAAAAAAAATCCAATGGTTCTGAAGAACCTAGGGGCAGGACAGGAATAAAGATGCAGACATAGAGAATGGAACTGAGGACATGGGTAGGGGGAATGGTAAGCTGGGACAAAGTGAGAAAGTGGCATGGACATATATACACTACCAAATGTAAAATAGAGAGCTAGTGGGAAGCAGCTGCATGGCACAGGGAGATAAGGTCAGTGCTCTGTGTCCACCTAGTGGGGTGGGGTAGGGAGAGTGCGAGGGAGAGACAAGAGGGAGGGGATATGGGGATATATGTATACGTATAACTGATTCACTCTGTTATACAGCAGCAACTAACAGAACATTGTAAAGCAATTATACTCCAATAAAGATGTTAAAAAATAGAAAAAGCTGTACTACTGGAATGAAAGAAGAAACGTTTTGGATATGAAGTTTTTTTACACTGTAGATCCCAAGGAGGTTTCTAGAGGGAAGCCTCAGGATAACCTGAGGCACATGTATGGAAGTAACCAAGTAAGGATCGATACTTTGATTACTCACTCAGTATTGCTACCGAGACAGGAAATAACCATTTATTCTGGCCTGAACTATCAGGTCTCAGCTGTCAAACAGATCACAGTGTGCCAACTGACTGCTAGTTCCATAGCTAATGCAAAGTAATTTGGGCTCATAGAATGGTGTTTGCTGAAAATTTTTGGCTCTGGAATTTTTCTACAGATTGATCTTTGCAACCAGTGACTTCTGAGGCTACCATATTACAGACTATTGATGAAAAAAACACACGAAGCAAATCTGTGTATTTGCCATATTAAAAATCGCAGCTTTTAATCTGAAAATTGGCAAGAGTATGATTTGTATACATTATTTAATCACGATTGTGAATGTTATAGTTAAAATTTATTCTTTTTTATTAAATTATAGTTGATTTACAATATTATATTAATTTCAAGCATACAACATAATGATTCATTATTTTTAAAGAGTATACTAAATTTAAAGTTATTATAAAATATTGGCTATATTCCCTATGCTGTACAATATATCCTTGTATATTACTTATTTTATACATAGTAGTTTGTACCTCTTAACCCTTTGCCCCTCCCTCCATCCCTCTCTCCACTGCTAACCACTAGATTGTTCTCTATACTTGTGAGTCTGTTTCTGTCTTGTTATATTCATTTATTTTGTTTTTTAGGTTTCACATGTAAGTGAGAACACAGAGTATTTGTCTTTCTCTGTCTGTCTTATCTCACTCAGCCTAATATTCTCCCAGTCCCTTCCTCTTGTTAAAAATGGCAAAATTTCATTCTTTTTTATGGCTGAGTAATATTCCATTGTGTATATATTACATCTTCCTAATCCATTCATCTGTCGATGGACACTTAGTTGCTTCCATATCTTGGCTATTGCAAATAATGCTCTTATGAACATTGGGGTGCATGTGTCTTTCCAAATTAGTGTTTTTGTTTTCTTTTGATATATACCCAGGAGTGAAATTGCTGGTTAATTGGTAGTTCTACTTTTAGTTTTCTGAGGAACCTCCATACTGTTTTCCACAGTGGCTGCACCAATTTACATTCCTGCCAGCAGTGTACTAGGGTTCCCTTTTCTCCACACCCTTTCCAGAATTTGTTATTTGTGGTGTTTTCGACAATAGCCATCCTGACAGGTGTGAGGTGATATCTCATTGTGGTTTTGATTTACATTTTCATGATGATTATCGATGTTGAGCATCTTCTCATGTACCAGTGGGCCATCTGTATGTCTTCTTTGGAAAATGTCTATTCAGGTCTTCTGCCCATTTTTTAATCAAATTGTTTGTTTTTTGATATTGAGTCTTGTCTTGTTCCTGATTTTAGAGGAAAAGCTTTTAGCTTTTCATCATTGAGTATGATGTTAGCAGTGAGTTTGTCATAAACTGCCTGTATTATATAGTCCCTCTTTACCAACTTTGATGAGAATTTTCATCATGAATGGATGTTGAATTTTGTCAAAGGCTTTTTCTGTGCCTGTTGAGATGTTTATGTGATTTTTGTCCTTCAGTTTGTTAATGTGTTAATACTTGTTGATTGTTATAGAGGGGATAGGTTACAATTTATTCTTAAAAAGAAAATTTTTTAAAAAGTTTTGCTTTAGTGTTTATCTGTTATCATATTCGTTATATCTCTAACAATGTGGTGTCTCTTGACAAATGAGGACTTCATTCTACGGTTTAAATATGCGTACATATGTTTGTGTACATATGTTTGTTGTTTTAGTTTTAAATCAACATTATTTAGGAGTAAAATTAAATATACTCATTTTAAGTGTAGTGTTTGATGAGTTTTGACAAATATATGCACCTATGTAGGCACCACAATAATCAAGATATAAAAAATTCCATCATCCCTAAGGCTTCTTAACAATATAGTCAGTGTGCTAAGAAGTTCGCAATATAAAGCCATCCTACTTAAGAAAGCAAGGGCGTGGCATCAGACCATGAGAGTATCAGAGAATTTTTAATCGGTTGTGTGTTCTCATTAATCACTTAGAAGTGGTGTAAGCTTGATAAAGTCATGTAGCCCATCTAAGTATGTTAGTGACTGATACATATTAAACCCTAAATAAATTCTAGTTATTGTTATTCACTTATGCAATGGAAAAATCTTTTTTGTCATTTATACATACTAAATTAAGTAGAGCTCACCTGTAATTTTAAGGGTTCTGTATTCAAACAGAGCACATATTTTGGTTTTTGCATTATTCCTGTCTTATTTATCTCTATGTAATCATAAATTCTTGTATTAACTTGTAGTATTTTGTATGATTGTTGCTATCCGTTGTTCAGTGGTACAGTCATGCTATAAACAGTCACAGTATCAGGATAAATACATACAATTTAGGATTGATCTAAAAGATTAAAATTAAAACAGTGCAAAATAAATTTTAAAACACCATAGTGCTTCAGTATGGCATAATGATATGTTTTAACAAATAAAATGGAAGTTTTTGAATCAAATTGATGCCAAGCATCTTAGCTCTTCAATATAATTAAGTGGTTTAAAACATATTTCATAGTCTTAGTCAATGTGTGTATATTGATGATATTATGATCTCACTTAGAGTTTATTGCTGAATCAATAGGTTGAGTTGGTTTTAGCTTGAATTAGTTCTTACCAACTAAATTTTCTTCCAAAGTATATATTTAAAAAGTGTTTCCTCTGCTTCTATTAAACAATGTTATAGAAAGCTCTTTTGTGTTTACTAGAAACTTCTATTTATTGAAACAATTACACTAAATTTAGAATTACGGAGACAGATCTTAAATAATATCAATTATTGAAATATTCATTGTAACCATATAAATTCAGATGCATTTCAAATATGGTTTAGGTTGAATTCTTTCTCAGAAAATCCAGAACCTGTGACAGGTCGCCTTTTTCTCTGAACATCATTATGAGGACCACTCTGGGTGCAAGTCTCAATCTAACTTTATCAGCTCTGTGTTCTTGGGCAAGTTACACTACCTCTTTGTTCCTCGTTTCTCTTTCTAAAAAATGGGCACAGTAATGATACCTCCCTTTTGGGGTTGTTAAGAGAATTAAATGAGTTAATACATGAGAAGCACTAAAATAGGGCCTGGTATGGGTATTAACGCTTACAAGAACTTACCAATATAAACTGAAATAAGTTTGATCCTAATCTAAACATTCCTTGTGAAGTGAGTGGTCATGATTTCTAGCTCTGTATTGAGACTGCATATGACAACATACTACCCCAAGTCCTTTCAGCTCTGGAGCCCTGTAATTCTTCACTTGCAGCCTTTATCTCTGTGAACACAATTGCCTTCATTATTCAGGACACAGGCCTTGGTTGTTGGTAATTATTGCCCTCCATACCAGAGTTTTCAAAGGCACTGTGCCTAACATTGATTTGTTACCTGCAGGATTGAGCCTTGCTGATTCTTGCACAGGAATCTTGGGAAGGCAACCAAGTATAAGACAAAAAGCTGACCTGTTTCACTGATTCATGCTTCAACATCCCAGGGCAAGGCAGAGACATAATCTCTGGGTGATCTGCGTGTCTCAACACAGAACCAGGGCACGATCACACAGAGAACTCCCTGAGCACTACAATTACCTGCATGCTTTATTGGATAAAGGGTCTTTAGGATACTTTCATGACCACAAACCAGAAAAAGGCCATGAGCAGTTCAAGAAAGAACTAGAAATGAGGTTATCAGAGAACTGTAAAAGGCTCCCCCCAGTTTCAAATTTTAAAAGAGTCATCTGGCACTAATAATGAATGACACCTGAGAGGGAAGGAGGCATATTTCCAGGGAATGCTTTCATGTCAGGATCATTTTGTCTGAGCGGAAAGTGATTTGCTGCGGGCCTTTACATAAATAGTTCCTGGGTCTCTGCCTCTGTATGTGACTCGGTTTGCTTTAATCTAAAGCAAAAAGGTAGTATTTATGAGGTTACAGCGTCACGCTAATCCTGTGGACCGTGAATTTGTTCACATTCATTTCATGTTAGAATTCCAATGAAATGAACAACAATGACAGTGAAATTGAGTGCTGTGTACCAGGTACTGCTGCAAGCACTTTGCAGGTAGAGTTGAGACAGGCTGGGACCTGGGACCCTTTGCTGTAATGCTGCAGTGCTTGCACCTGGACAAACCTCTCCTCCAGCAACAAAATACAAAGAAACTATATGGGACTAAAAATAATTGCTTGCATGTGCAGTTGGGGCAAATTATGGACAAAAAGATACAAAAGACCAAAGAACTCAACTGCCACTTCTGAAGAGCCAGGAGCAAAAGCAGGGTACTGCGCATGCCCCCTGAACTTAACACCACCAGAGGGGTGGGCAGACGACCTAAGCTACCCCTCTGACCCAACTCCTGGACACACTCCTACCCTCACCCCACATAAGGAGCAAGCTTGCCAACCCCCCAGGGAGCGAGCAAGTAAGGGAACCTGTTGTTTGTTCTTGCTCCCCACTGCTGCAGCAGGGACCCCAATAAAGCCTTGCCTGAATTTCTTGTCTGGCCTCTAGTCAATTTCTATTGATTGGGGAAGGCCAAGAACCCTGGTCGTTATCAGAATGGTCAGCTCTTTCTGGCTTGTCAAGACTTTCCAGGTTTCAGCATGAAAGACACACATCCTGGGAACCCCCCGATTCCAGGCAAAGTGGACTCTACTTACAGGTATTATTTCACTTAATTACCAACCTCTTCCATTACCGATGAGCAACTGTTACTCTCTTTTGCCACTAAGGGAACTGAGATCCAGAGAGGTAAAGTCATTTTTTGACGGTTCTAGAACCACTGACACATCCTACCAGTGGCGGAGTGGGAATTCAAACCCAGACAGTAGAGCCGACTCTCATTCTTCACCTAGGTTTAGGTATTGGAATAAGCACATAAGTTGCTGAAACAGACCCTTTTCACCAAAACTTGGCCTAGAACTTGGGTGCTTCAATGCCTGTGGGTGTAGGGAGAGGAAGACAATTATTTCTATGCCATTCTTTGGTGACACCAAACCATATTGCAGACTCAATCTCAGAAATGCCTGTCAATGGGCATGAAGGAAGGACTTTCTGAGCCACCATAGAAAATTGATTAATGACTTGCAAAATTCTGCCGAAACAACACACCTGTACTGTACAATCCTGTAGTGCCTTGCATAGTAACTACTTAAGGAACAGTGTTGAGTGTCTAGTTTGGGGAAAAAAACACTTCAGCAAAATGTGTTTTGTTTACATTAAGGTCCTTTTCCCCTTCTTAAAAAAGCATGAAGAACTCTTTAGACAAGTTATGATAAAATATCTGAAAACAGCAAACCGTGTTTCGAATGGAAGTTACTATTTCCTGGATATTATTGTGATATAAATGCCCTTTGATAGAGTTTTATTCCTTCTATCATTCACTACCTATATGAATTGCTAAATGTTCTGAGGAGAGTAGTATAATAGTTCCCAGATTTTCAAATTTAGAAAAGTGATCAAATAATAAAAAAGGGAGACAGGCAATGTGGTATTACCAACTTTTAAATTTATTAAACAATGATACTAAATAAAACACCTACTACTGGTAAATGATAATTACAAGCATATAGATCTAGTGGCACAAATTGACTATCACTAGCACATTTGTTTTTCAAACTTTCATTTTAATACCAGACGGGCCATCATCTTAGTTTAAGACAAGAAAGTTTATCTCAACATATTACAAAAATAGGTGTTATGTTGGAAAAACAACTTGACTGTGCTGTAGCATCCCAGGCACTTGTTTTGGGTACCAGAGTGTCAGCGTTCAGTGCCACTGTGTTCAGTGCAACATGACACCAACTGCTCCAGAATTCCCTTTTGTACCACAGTCATTGTAGAATTCGAGTTTCACATCCCTGTGTTGACAGAAATGGGAGCAGCGTATTTCATGCTGTTTCACTCAACTGAGAGTTTTCTGGGCAAACAGAGATGCTGAGGAACCACAGCCCCCAAGCCAGCGCCAAGAATGGAAGAAGCTGTGACAGGCTAGCATAGCACATCCCAGGCGGGGGTGGTCTCAGCTCAGGGCGCTTACCCCCCACCCAGAGCTCCCAACTCACCAGGAAGGAGCAGTTGGGGATGGATGTGAAAGGCATAGGTTGGGTCCGGAAAACGTTGTCGAGGATTGTCCACTAGTGTGGTGACTGGGGATTGGGAGACCCGAGTCACTTCCTAGCTCTGCAGCCAAAGAGCTCCATGGCCCTGGCAACTCCCTTTACCCACTAAGCCTCAGGTGCCCCTATAATTGTATGGCCTTCCAGAATCCTTCTGTTATAAAATGCACAGCTGTCTGATTTCCAGTTCTCCGAGATCCCCGCTTTCTGCTAATGAACAGTACGTCCTAAAGCATTAATCAGCCTTGTTCATAGAGGTCATTTTGCAACCTGATGGAACACAGATGCCCTAAGCCTAAACCATGGTGATAAATAGAAAACAAGCAAATCAAATGTCGAGCGAATAAGGAAAGCATGTACTAAATACTGTATGCCAAAAAATAGTGGGGCAGATTGGAAACTTGTGGCTGGTTTTCCAAAGCAAGTACTATGGCCAGAATGTATCAGCACATAACACACACACACACACACACACACACAGTGTCTGTACGCTTATGAGCACTTTTATATTTGGAGATAATTTCCTTGAGAGCAGGGATGGTTTCTTTTTCCAATCCCCAACATTTAGCTCAGTGACTGCCACATTCCCAGGGCCTAGTCACAATTTGTGGCATGAAATGTTATCTGCTGGGGACTAATTTCCAGGTCCTGTGAATGCTTTTACATCTTACATTCTTATTTTTACTCCTTAGGGCAGAGTGGGAAAAAAATGGCTTTCTCCAGAACCAGACTTCACAGAATAATATTTGTTAATATCCCTATGGGTATTAAAACTATAGAACCAACATTTTTATACCTGCAAAATACTGAGTAGGTAGTTGGAAGGATGTAGGTGAGGGTAGAACAAGAAAGAAATTCTTTTTATTTTTTATTTTTATTTTAAATTTTTATTGAAGTATAGTTGATTTACAATGTCGTGTTAGTTTTAAGTGTACAGCAAAGTGAATCAGTTATTATATATGTATATGTATCCATTCTTTTTCAGATTCTTTTCCCATATAGATTATTACAGAATATTGAGTAGAGTTCCCTGTGCTATACAGTCCTTGTTAGCTATCTATTTTATATATAGTAGTGTGTGTTTGTTAATCCCAATCTCCTAAATTATCACTTCCCCCCAAGTTTCCCCTTTGGTAACGATAAGTTTGATTTCAAGATCTGTGAGTCTGTTTCTGTTTTGTAAATAAGTTGATTTGTATCATTTTTTATTAGATTTCACATATAAGTGATATCATATGATATTTGTCTTTCTCTGTCTTACTTCACTTAGTATGATAATCTCTAGGTCCATACATGTTGCTGCAAATGGCATTATTTCATTCATTTTTATGGCTGAGCAATATTCTTATAGGATGTTGTCATAGATACTTTTGAAAATCAGTGCCAGCTCCCCTCTCTGGGCTCTTTAAAATAAAAAGACAGTAAAGGCAAACATTTCATGACATCAGAAGAGAATAAATAGACAAAGGACACCTCCACCAGCTTTTTAGTCACTCTCCATATTGAATATTGAAACAACATTCAATATTACCCACAATGGCCTCAGCTCCCAGCTTATGACGGGTTTTGTTTTGTTTTCTCTGGATTGTCAAGGACATCAGGATTCCTCACTTTTTGAGAAGGCAGACACAGCAGGTTTTGCACAAAAATTCTCTGAGAGGAAGGTTGCTGGCATTTCCATGCTTCTTCCTCCTTGGATGGAAAGTGATTGGCAGCGTGCCAATCTACAGTCTCATTTGAGATGGACTATTAGGACCTGGCTGTTCTTTTCTAGGCAGTTTAGACAAGAAATACACAACTGTTTTTTGGTTTTTGTTTTGGCTGTGTTGGGTCTTCATAGCTGCACACAGGCTTTCTCTAGTTGCGGCGAGCAGGGGCTACTCTTCGTTGCGGTGCGTGGGCTTCTCACTGCAGTGGCTTCTGTTATTGTGGAGCACGGGATCTAGGCATGAGGGCTTCAGTAGTTGCAGCACACAGGCTCAGTAGTTGCGGGACATGGGCCTTAGGGCATGCGAGCTTCAGTAGTTGTGGCGCATGGGCTTAGTTGCTCCACGGCACGTGGGATCTTCCCAAACCTGGGGTCGAACCCCTGTCTCCTGTACTGACAGGCAGATTCTTAACCACTGTGCTACCAGGGAAGTCCCATACACAACTGTTTTTCAGAAAGTTTCTCCTGGAGAGTCTGCAAGCATACCACAGTCAGGCTGTCACACAGGATATGACAATGGTGTGAACAAATCACAGTGTAACTCAAGTGCAAGAGCATCATGTGCTAATCCCCTTTGTTTATCCTGAAAAAGGAAAAAAATTAATTGCATAATGAGTGTTAAGGATATTTTGGGCAAACAAGGACAAATTGGGCCATGAGTCTTTCAGAGGAGATGTTTTCTGGATCCAGATGTGTTCATTATGTTTACAGGATGTCAAGTTATACATGTAGGCGAGACCTCAGACCAATGCGGGGATTTTCCTTTGTAGGGAGCTAATAGCCTTTAACTGCGACGTGTAGAATATTTAGCTCCCTAAGAGGAAGCGTACCTCTTAGTTGAATCTTAACTTATTTCCCTCTCTGTTGCATCTCTCATTTACTGTAACCCTCAGGGGTGTGTGTGTTAGTCCTAAACAGACAAAGCATAGATCTGCTTTCTTGCAATCTGTACCAATGGAAACAAACTCAAATGAGACAGGCCAGTGGCTTATCAGCTGCCTCCTGTTTTTAGAGTCCTGGACATGCCTTTATGATGGACAGCCTCCTAGAGTTTACTCTGTGATCTAGAATCAACCATTTCTGTAAAACTGACATCAAAGTTCAGATTTCTTGAAGCAACTGGAAAAAGGGAGCTCTATGGTTCGAAGTATCAGCATGATGAACAATTAAGTTTTTCTGACACCTAGAATGCCCTTAGCCAGTGTCAGTAACACAATGGATGAGTAAACTTCAAGTGTTGTGCAGAGAATTGAAAGCAGTCTCGGAGAGCCAGAGAGAAGGAACAGTTCCAGCTGTTGAGCCAAAATCATCGTTGATGTCCCACCAAATTATTTGACCTTTGCTTGATTTTCTGGAGGGGATCTAGGTTACAGTTTACAAAAACAGGTAGTAAATATGGGATGAAAAAGAGAGAAACGTACACTGGCACTCTCCTTTTCAAGAAGTTCAAACCAAGGATTTAATATTGAACAGAAGAAATAAAGCTGGGTTCTTAATTAGGGTTCTAAGAAGCCACTAAAATGCATGCAAAATTTTGAAAATAGGCTTGAGTGTACATTATTCTGGGTGAAATTTACATAGCCTGAAAATGTTTAAAAATTGTTAGGCAGTTTAATAGGTTCTTGGATATATAGCAACCCCATACATGTAATCTTGCTGTTAATATGTTTATAGATGGGAAGAAATCTACATATTCATGCGGGTTCCACTGAAAGCTCTTTGAATTCCTCCTGCTTCTCTTGCTTGCTAAAACAGAAGCCTTGGGACTATGGCAGCTCTTGCAGGTACACCAAATTTAGCTCATCTCACATGTTTTACTTTCAGCCCATTTGGAAGAGAAGTTTTAGTAGGTAGCACTGGCTTTTCAGCCATTTTCTCCGAAATACTTTTACTCCACTTAGTTAGGGAACACTCAGACTTAAAGCTTCCCCAGGAAGTAGATAAGCACTGGGCTGGCTTGCAGACAGGGCAGGTCTCTATATCTCTGGGTTGGCAGAGCCTGGCGAAAATCGTTGAACTGCAGCATTTCCATCACGGTGCCAGCTCGATGGATGGCTAGACGCCAAGATTGCTATTTGGCAACAAGCGACCAGACAAGCAGCTGGTTATTGCAGTGAATCTGAGCAACATGCATGGGGCCCTGCCTCTGGTGCCATACCCTCCAACCCAGTTAACAACTGAACCCTGGAGGCTTTTTCTGACTCCCTTCCCATCTCGTCTTGGGATGGGCTTTGCCCTGGCAAGGGGAGTCTCCAGCAGTTTGCCCCTGCCTGGTCCTGAGCTGGGGCGTCTGGCTGGAGAAGATGCTTACAGACTCCCGAAGGCTGAGGGAACACTGGGCAGCCGGGGCTGGCTCTGCGGGCGGGACTGGCCAGAGCATGATTTCACTAGAGGCTGGCAAGGAGAGGGCAGAGTCAGTGTGAGCTGCTGGCATTCCACTCTAGCCAGGGGCAAAGAGGTGACAGCCTGCTGGCATCTGCCTTTGGCCCTGCTAGCATCTATTTTGCACTGATTTTTGTGAAAAGTGCTAAGACTAAGGGACCTAGTGAGCAAATTTGTCAAGAGGAAGTTTCCAGGAGGAGGAAAGGGAAGAGAAATTAGCCCAGGAGACACAGCCATGATCAAGGCATAGAGTGACATTAGCCATGGGTGAGCAGGATCTTACTAAATTTTCTCTGAGTTACTAAAGTGGAAAAAAAATCCCTTATTACTTGGGCTTTTGAACTCCCTCTTTCTGCCAGAACTTCCGGACCTTGAGACTAGTTTGATCTTAAGCTTTTGGAAGGGAGAAAGGACAGCCTTTCAGGAGGCTCCGGCTCCCGGTAGGTGTTCCTCTCCTGGGGTCTGGCACCATCTGTAAGTTTGCTGCAGCTGCTGATGAATTTAAACTGATTGAGCTGGGCTTGGCATATCTGGAAAGCACTCATCCCTCTTTTTTTTTGTTGGGGTGAGAGTGCAGAGAAAGGACTTTGTAAGACGTTTTTCCCATTGTTCTCTAACCAACACCATTATACTGTTTGGAGCACTGTGCCCTCCATGGTGATTCCCTGGAACTCAGAGAACTATTCAGAAGGGTTCAGGATGAAGCCTGACAATTGGAACATAGATATTGGGTAATTCTCAGTATCTTGCAAAGGATGCCTGTGATTTCTCCGGGGGAAAGTTGAAGTATACTACAATGGTTGGAATTACTAAAAATGTTGGCACAGAGGACCAAAGACTCCATTGTGTTTAATTTCTGGGATTCCCGCCCCACCACATAGGACAAGTACACACGGGATAATTTCTATGAAAATTGTCTTTTATTCGTAATATTTGGTCACTTTCTGGAGCCAGGCATATGACTAGTATGTCTATCACTTTATTTCATTTGTTTACTATTTTTTTTGGATTTTTGAATTTTATTTATTTTTTTATACAGCAGGTTCTTATTAGATATCCATTTTATACATATTAGTGTATATATTCAATCCCAATCTCACTTATTTACTTTTTTAATTGAAGTATAGATGATGTACAATGTTGTGTTAATTTCTGCTGTACAGCAAAGTGATTCAGTTATATACGTGTATATATATATATACACATATATATACACACACACATATATATATATATACATTATTTTTCATATTCTTTTTTTTAACATCTTTATTCGAGTATAATTGCTTTACAATGGTGTGTTAGTTTCTGCTTTATAACAAAGTGAATCAGTTATATATATACATATGTCCCCATATCTCTTTCCTCTTGCGTCTCCCTCCCTCCCAACTTCCTATTCCACCCCTGTAGGTAGTCACAAAGCACCGAGCTGATCTCCCTGTGCTATGCGGCTGCTTCCCACTAGCTATCTATTTTACATTTGGTAGTGTATATATATCCATGCCACTCTCTCACTTTGTCCCAGCTTACCATTCCCCCTACCCATATCCTCAAGTCCATTCTCTAGTAGGTCTGTGTCTTTATTCCCGTCTTGCCCCTAGGTTCTTCATGACCATTTTTTAATTTTTTTCAGATTCCATATATATATGTTAGCATACGGTGTTTGTTTTTCTCTTTCTGACTTACTTCACTCTGTATGACAGACTCTAACTCCATCCACCTCACTACAAATAACTCAATTTCATTTCTTTTTATGGCTGAGTAATATTCCATTGTATATATGTGCTACATCTTCTTTATCCATTCATCTGTCAATGGACACTTAGGTTGCTTCCATGTCCTGGCTATTGCAAATAGAGCTGCAATGAATATTGGGGTGCATGTGTTTTTTTGAATTATGGTCTTCACTGGGTATATGCCCAGTAGTGGGACTGTGGGGTCATATAGTAGTTCTATTTTTAGTTTTTTAAGGAACCTCCATACTGTTCTCCATAGTGGCTGTATCAATTTACATTCCCAACAACAGTGCAAGAGGGCTCCCTTTTCTCCACACACTCTCCAGCATTTATTGTTGGTAGATTTTTTGATGATGGCCATTCTGACCGGTGTGAGATGACATCTCATTGTAGTTTTGATTTGCATTTCTCTAATGATTAATGATGTTGAGCATCCTTTCATGTGTTTGTTGGCAATCTGTATATCTTCTTTGGAGAAATGTCTATTTAGGTCTTCTGCCCATTTTTGGATTGGGTTGTTTGTTTTTTTGATATTGAGCTGCATGAGTTGCTTGTATGTTTTGGAGATTAATCCTTTGTCAGTTGCTTCATTTGCAAATATTTTCTCCCATTCTGAGGGTTGTCTTTTCATCTTGTTTATGGTTTCCTTTGCTGTGCAAAAGCTTTTAAGTTGCATTAGGTCCCATTTGTTTATTTTTGTTTTTATTTCCATTTCTCTAGGAGCTGGGTCAAAAAGGATCTTGCTGTGATTTATGTCATAGAGTGTTCTGCCTATGTTTTCCTCTAAGAGTTTGATAGTGTCTGGCCTTACACTTAGGTCTTTAATCCATTTAGAGTTTATTTTTGTATATGGTGTGACGAAGTGTTCTAATTTAATACTTTTACATGTACCTGTCCAATTTTCCCAGCACCACTTATTGAAGAGGCTGTCTTTTCTCCACTGTATATGCTTGCCTCCTTTATCAAAGATAAGGTGACCATATGTGCGTGGGCTTATCTCTGGGCTTTCTATCCTGTTCCATTGATTTATATTTCTGTTTTTGTGCCAGTACCATATTGTCTTGATTACTGTAGCTTTGTAGTATAGTCTGAAGTCAGGGAGCCTGATTCCTCCAGCTCAATTTTTCTTTCTCAAGATTGCTTTGGCTATGGGTCTTTTGTGTTTCCATACAAATTGTGAAAGTTTTTGTTCCAGTTCTGTGAAAAAAGCCAGTGGTAGTTTGATCAGGATTGCATTGAATCTGTAGATTGCTCTGGGTAGTAGAGTCATTTTCACAATGTTGATTCTTCCAATCCAAGAACATGGTATATGTCTCCATCTATTTCTATCATCTTTAATTTCTTTCATCAGTGTCTTATAATTTTCTGCATACAGGTCTTTTGTCTCCTTAGGTAGGTTTATTCCTAGATATTTTATTCTTTTTGTTGCAATGGTAAACGGGAGTGTTTTCTTAATTTCACTTTCAGAGTTTTCATCATTAGTGTATAGGAATGCAAGAGATTTCTGTGCATTAATTTCGTATCCTGCTACTTTACCAAATTCATTGATTAGCTCTAGTAGTTTTCTGGTAGCATCTTTAGGATTCTCTCTGTATAGTATTATGTCATCTGCAAACAGTGACAGCTTCTTCTTTTCCAATTTGGATTCCTTTCATTTCTTTTTCTTCTCTGATTGCTGTGGCCAAAACTTCCAAAACTATGTTGAATAATAGTGGTGAGAGTGGGCAACCTTGTCTTGTTCCTGATCTTAGTGGAAATGGTTTCAGTTTTTCACCAGTGACAACGAGGTTGGCTCTCAGTTTGTCATATATGGCCTTTATTATGTTGAAGTAAGTTCCCTCTATGCCTACTTTCTGGAGGGTTTTTATCATAAATGGGTGTTGAATTTTGTCAAAAGCTTTCTCTGCATCTATTGAGATGATCCTATGGTTTTTCTCCTTCAGTTTGTTAATATGGTGTATCACGTTGATTGATTTGCATATATGGAAGAATCCTTGCATTCCTGGGATAAACCCCACTTGATCATGGTGTATGATCCTTTTAATGTGCTGTTGGATTCTGTTTCCTAGTATTTTGTTGAGGATTTTTGCATCTATGTTCGTCAGTGATATTGGCCTGTAGTTTTCTTTCTTTGTGACATCTCTGTCTGGTTTGGTATCAGAGTGATGGTGGCCTCGTAGAATGAGTTTGGGAGTGTTCCTCCCTCTGCTATATTTTGGAAGAGTTTAAGAAGGATAGGTGTTAGCTCTTCTCTAAATGTTTGACAGAATTTGCCTGTGAAGCCATCTGGCCCTGGGCTTTTGTTTGTTGGAAGATTTTTAATCACAGTTTCAATTTCAGTACTTGTGATTGGTTTGTTCATATTTTCTATTTCTTCCTGGTTCAGTCTCAGAAGGTTGTGAGTTTCTAAGAATTTGTCCATTTCTTCCAGGTTGTCCATTTTATTGGCATATATATACTTGCTTGTCGTAATCTCTCATGATCCTTTGTATTTCTGCAGTGTCAGTTGTTACTTCTCCTTTTTCATTTCTAATTCTATTGATTTGAGCCTTCTCCCTTTTTTTCTTGATGAGTATGGCTAATGGGTTATCAATTTTGTTTATCTTCTCAAAGAACCAGCTTTTAGGTTTATTGATCTTTGCCATAGTTTCCTTCATTTCTTTTTCATTAATTTCTGATCTGATCTTTATGATTTCTTTCTGTCTGCTAACTTTCGGCTTTTTTGTTCTTCTTTCTCTAATTGCTTTATGTGTAAGGTTAGGTTGTTTATTTGATATGTTTCTTGTTTCTTAAGGTAGGATTGTATTGCTATAAACTTCCCTCTTAGAACTGCTTTTGCTGCATCCCATAGGTTTTGGGTCGTCGTGTTTTCATTGTCATTTCTTTCTAGGTATTTTTTGATTTCCTCTTTGATTTCTTCAGTGATCTCTTGGTTATTAAGTAGTGTATTGTTTAGCTTCCATATGTTTGTATTTTTTACAGATTTTTTCCTGTAATTGATATGTAGTCTCATAGCATTGTGGTCGGAAAAGATACTTGGTATGATTTCAATTTTCTTAAATTTACCAGGGTTTGATTTGTGACCCATGATATGTTCTATCCTGGAGAATGTTCCATGAGCACTTGAGAAGAAAATGTATTCTATTGTTTTTGGATGGAATGTCCTATAAATATCAATTAAGTCCATCTTGTTTAATGTATCATTTAAAGCTTGTGTTTCCTTATTTATTTTCATTTTGGATGATCTGTCCATTGGTGAAAGTGGGGTGTTAAAGCCCCCTTATGATTGTGTTACTGTCAATTTCCCCTTTTATGGCTGTTAGTATTTGCCTTATGTATTGAGGTGCTCCTATGTTGGGTGCATAAATATTTACAATTGTTATATCTTCCGCTTGATTTGATCCCTTGATCATTATGTAGTGTCCTTCTCTGTCTCTTGTAATAGTCTTTATTTTAAAGTCTATTTTTTCTGATATGAGAATTGCTACTCCAGCTTTCTTTTGATTTCCATTTTCATGGAATATCTTTTTCCATCCCCTCACTTTCAGTCTGTATGTGTCCCTAGGTCTGAAGTGGGTCTGTTGTAGACAGTATATATACGGGTCTTCTTTTTGTATCCATTCAGCCAGTCTATGTCTTTTGGTTGGAGCATGTAATCCATGTACATTTAAGGTAATTATCAATATGTATGTTCCTATTACCATTTTCTTAATTGTTTTGGGTTTGTTATTGTAGGTCTTTTCCTTCTCTTGTGTTAGCTTCTTAGAGAAGTTTCTTTAGCATTTGTTGTAAAGCTGGTTTGGTGGTGCTGAATTCTCTTAGCTTTTGCTTGTCTGTACAGGTTTTAATTTCTCTGTCAAATCTGAATGAGATCCTTGCTGGGTAGAGTCATCTTGGTTGTAGGTTTTCCCCCTTCACCTCTTTAAATATGTCCTGCCACACCCTTCTGGCTTGCAGAGTTTCTGCTGAAAGGTTAGCTGTTAACCTTATGGGGATTCCCTTGTATGTTATTTGTTGTTTTTCCCTTGTTGCTTTTAACATTTTTTCTTTGTATTTAATTTTTGATAGTTTGATTACTATGTGTCTTGGCATGTTTCTGCTTGGATTTATCCTTTATGGGACTCCCTGTGCTTCCTGGACTTGATTAACTATTCCCTTTCCCATATTAAGGAAGTTTTCAACTGTAATCTCTTCAAATATTTTCTCACTCCATTTCTTTTTCTCTTCTTCTTCTGGGACCCCTATAATTTGAATGTTGGTGCATTTAATATTGTCCCAGAGATCTCTGAGACTGTCTTCAATTCTTTTCATTTTTGTTTTCTTTATTCTGCTCTGCAGTAGTTATTTCCACTATTTTATCTTGCAGGTCACTTATCCGTTCTTCTGCCTCTATTCTGCTATTGATCCCTTGTAGAGAATTTTTAATTTCATTTATTCTATTGTTCATCACTGTTTGTTTGCTCTTTAGTTCTTCTAGGTCCTTGTTAAACATTTCTTGTATTTTCTCCATTCTATTTCCAAGATTTTGGATCATCTTTACTATCATTATTCTGAATTTTTTTCGGATAGACTGCCTATTTCCTCTTCATTTGTTAGGTCTGGTGGGTTTTGACCTTGCTCCTTCACCTGCTGTGTGTTTCTCTGTCTTCTCATTTTGCTTAACTTACTTTGTTTGGGGTCTCCTTTTCGCATGCTGCATGTTTGTAGTTACCGTTGTTTTTGGTGTCTGCCCCCAGTGGGTAAGGTTGTTTCAGTGGGTTGTGTAGGCTTCCTCGTGGAGGGGACTAGTGCCTGTGTTCTGGTGTATGAGGCTGGATCTTGTCTTTCTGGTGGGCACGTCCATGTCTGGTGGTGTGTTTTGGGGTGTCTGTTGCCTTATTATGATTTTAGGCAGCCTCTCTGCTAATGGGTGGGGTTGTGTTCCTGTCTCACTAGTTGTTTGGCATAGGGTGTCCAGCACTGGAGCTTGCTTGTTGTTGAGTAGAGCTGGGTCTTGGCATTGAGATGGAGATCTCTGGGAGATTTTCGCCATTTGATATTATGAACTGGGAGGTCTCTGGTGGACCAATGTCCTGAACTTGGCTCTCCCACCTCAGAGGCACAGCCCTGACGCCTGGCTAGAGCACCAAGAGCCTTTCATCCACACGGCTCAGAAAAAAAAGGGAGAAAAAAAGAAAGAAGAAGATAAAATAAAATAAAATAAATTTAGTAAAATAAAAAATAATTATTAAAAAAAATTTTTTTAAGTAATAAAGAAAAAAGAGAGCAACCAAACCAAAAAACAGTTCCACCAATGATAATAAGCACTAAAAGCTATACTAAAAACAAACAAACAAAAACGGACACACAGAACCCTAGGACAAATGGTAGAAGCAAAGCTATACAGATAAAATCACACAGAAGCATACACATACACACTCACAAAAAGAGAAAAAGGGGGAAAAAATTATATATCGTTGCTCCCAAAGTCCACCTCCTCAATTTGGGGTGATTCGTTGTCTCTTCAGGTATTCCACAGATGCAGGGTACATGAAGTTGATTGTGGAGATTTAATCCACTGATTCTGAGGCTGCTGGGAGAGATTTCCTTTTCTCTTCTTTGTTCGCACAGCTCCTGGGGTTCTGCTTTGGATTTGGCCCTGCCTCTGCATGTAGGTCGCCTGAGGGTGTCTGTTCTTCACTCAGACAGGACGGGGTTAAAGGAGCAGCTGATTCGGGGGCTCTGGCTCACTCAGGCTGGGGGGAGGGAGGGGTACGGATGCGGGGTAAGCCTGCGGCGGCAGAGGCTGGCATGACGTTGCAACAGCCTGAGGCGCGCCATGCGTTCTCCCGGGGAAGCTGTCCCTGGATCACGGGACCCTGGCAGTGGCAGGCTGCACAGGCTCCCAGGAGGGGAGGTGTGGATAGTGACCTGTGCTTGCACACAGGCTTCTTGGTGGCTGCAGCAGCAGCCTTAGCGTCTCATGCCCGTCTCTGGGGTCTGTGCTGATAGCTGCAGCTCGTGCCCGTCTCTGGAGCTCCTTTAAGCGGCACTCTTAATCCTCTCTCCTCGTGCACCAGTAAACAAAGAGGCAAGAAAAAGTCTCTTGCCTCTTTGGCAGCTCCAGACTTTTTCCCGGACTCCCTCCCGGCTAGCTGTGGCTCACTAGCCCCCTTCAGGCTGTGTTCACGCCGCCAACCCCAGTCCTCTCCCAGGATCTGACCTCCAAAGCCCGAGCCTCAGCTCCCAGCCCCCACCTGTCCTGGCGGTTGAGTAGACAAGCCTCTCGGGCTCATGAGTGCTGGTTAGCACTGATCCTCTGTGCAGGAACCTCTCCACTTTGCCCTCCACAGCTCTGTTGCTGTGCTCTCCTCCATGGCTTCGAAGCTTCCTGCCTCCGCCACCCACAGTCTCCGCCTGCGAAGGGGCTTGCTAGTGTGTGGAAACCTGTCCTCCTTCACAGCTCCCTCCCACTGGTGCAGGTCCCGTCCCTATTCTTTTGTCTCTGTTGTTTCTTTTTTCTTTTGCCCTACCCAGGTACATGGGGAGTTTCTTGCCTTTTGGGAGGTCTGAGGTCTTCTGCCAGCATTCAGTAGGTGTTCTGCAGGAGTTGTTCCTCATGTAGATGTATTTCTGACGTATTTGTGGGGAAGAAGGTGATCTCCATGTCTTAGTCTTCTGCCATCTTAAAGCTCCTCCACCTCATACTCTTTTCTCTTATGGTTTATCACAGGATATTGAATATAGTTCCCTGTGCTATACAGTAGGAACTTGTTGTTTATCCATCCTATATATAATAGTTTGTATCTGCTAATCCCAGTCTCCCAATCCATCCGTCCATCACCCCCACCCCCTTGGCAACCACAAGTCTGTTCTCTATGTCTGTGAGTCTATTTCTGTTTCAGAGATAAGTTCATTTGTGTCATTTTTTAGATTCCGTATATAAGTGGTATCATATGGTATTTGTCGTTCTCTGTCTGACTCATTTCATTTGGTATGATAATCTATAGTTGCATCCTTGTTTCTGCAAATGGTATTATTTCATTCTTTTTTATGGCTGAGTAATATTCCATATGTACCACATCTTCTTTATCCATTCCTCTGTTAATGGGCATTTAGGTTGTTTCCATGTCTTGGCTACTGTGAATAGTGCTGTTGTGAATGCAGGGGTACATGTATCTTTTTGAATTAGAGTTTTGTCTGGATATATGCCCAGGAATGGGATTGCTGGATCACATGGTAACTCTATTTCACCTTATTTATATGTTGATTGTCACGTTTATTGCCCTGTGTTGTAATTCATTGCTTCCTATCATCTCTCCCACTAGATGGTGAGCATGCTGAGGGGTGAACTGTCCCTTATCCATATTTGTATGCATTTTAATTTCAGCGACACTAAATTATATGGAGAAGTGAAATGACTGCCGTTTACAGCAAGACCTTCTTTATTCTCCAGATACAGAAGTACAGTTGATTCTTGTTATTTGCAGTAGTTATTCTATAAAGTTACTGTAAACACTGAATTAACAAATAGTGAACCATTGCTCCTAATAGAGAGTTAGGTTTCTGCAAAACTCTGACTGCAACATTTTTATCAACCAGTCAATACATAACCTTGTTTTGTGTGTTTCAAGACACCTGTTTAATATATATTGTTAATTCATTAGCATTAAACTGGTGGCTAAAGCGCTATAACTCAGGCCTGAACAAATCCACCTAACACATATTTTCTCCCTGAGTCACTGTCAAAATCCAGAAGTAGCAAAATTAAAACTACCCAATCAGTGAAACAGTATTTAGGAAGAGTTGATTGTGCAAGTAAGAACAGTTTATGAATTGGGAACTTTCAAATTCAAAACTGGTAGGAAGCTCTGAGCCCTAACATGACAAGATGGCTTATAAAGTCACAATGAGGATGTTGTGTAACCTTTACAATGATGGGTTATTATGAAGGAGCATTTCCAGAGGCAAGGGTTAGTTAACAGTGATGATCTTATACCACTTCTAGGAAGTTGACTTAAGTGTCTTTTATGATTATCAGAGACATTTCCAAGAAATCACCTTAGTGATGTTTCACTCATATTCATGAAATAAGCTAGATTTAGCTTGTGTCCATGGCTTAAATGGTTTTGTCTGCTTGGAAGATTTTTCAATCCCTGTCTCCACTTTATTTTAACAGCGCGTGGTAGCCTTCTTGCACTCAGGAACACTAGAGACCACTTCAGCACTAGACTTGGGGGCCATTTTAAATAGAAGAAAAAAGAGACACAAACGTGTGAAAAATGTGCGCTAAACAGACAGCCAAAAGGACACCTGTTTCCAGGATAAGCTTAAGCAAGAAGGCAGAGTGTGGCCCTGTTCAGCTTCAGCTGAGAACATGCGGGTCAGGAAACTCCATTTTCTCACCTCATTGCACATTTCCACAAACAACCAGGAAACCACTGTATAGGAGTTACCAATACATCTTAGTGAGTAAGTAAATTCACAAATACTGAATCTGTGAAGAGTGAGGATGGACTGTATTATATATCACTACTGTTTAATCTGATAGTCACCATTTTGTTTAATCCAAATTGGGTGTGTGGTGGGGTGTAGAATTAGAAAACTGTGGGTGTTTTATAAGTACTGATTAGGAAACTTTCATTCCAAGTAGGTTTTATTTTTTATTTATTTATCTTTTATTGAAGTTTAGTTGATTTACAGTGTTGTGTTAATTTCTCCAGTACAGCAGAGTGATTCAGTTATACATATATATACATTCATTTTCATATTCTTTTCCATTATGGTTTATGCCAGGATATTGAATATAGTTCCCTATGTCATACAGTAGGACCTTGTAGTTTATCTGTTCTCTATTCAGGGGTCCCCAAGCCCCAGGCTGCGGACCAGTACCAGTCCCCGGCCTGTTAGTCTGTGAAAGAACCCTTTCCTTCTTCTGAGTGTTCAGTATGATAGCAGTTCTCCTCCACGAAACTTTATTTTTTTAAAAAAATGTTTATTGAAGTATAGTTGATTTACAATGTTGTTAATTTCTGCTATACAACAAAGTGATTCAGTTATACATACACACACACACACACATATATATATATATATATATATATATATATATATATATATATATAATGGTTTGCATTTGCTAATCCCAAACTCCCAACCCTTCCATCCCACACACCCTCTCCCTGTTGGCAACCACAAGTCTATTCTCTATGGCTGTAAGTCTGTTTCTGTGAAGTAGATTTTAAATTTTTAAAAAATTTTATAATTAATATTTATTAATTTATTTCTTTTTGGCCGTACCATATGGCTTGCGGGATCTTAGTTCCCTGAACCCGTGTCCTCTGCAGTGGAAGTGTGGAGTCTTAACCACTGGTCTGCCAGGGAATTCCCAGATTTTATTTTTAAATAAGGCACTCGTTTTTATCGGAGTGTTTAATTCCAAAAGAAAACTGAGAACATGTAAAAACATGTGTTTTCCAGAAGACACTCCATACCCCCTATAATTTGCTCTAATCTAGAAGTGAATGCAATATTAACTAAAAAAAAAGTATTGAATGCATAAGGACCCATCCCGAGCACAAATATCTGCACAATGGATTTTCAGTAATAGCAATGAGTTTAACTCAGAATAGAATATAGTTATGCATGTATTATTGATGATAATTCACTCTGGGGAACTTCCGTCTGCAATGTTTCTGATCCACTATGTACCACTGGCTACAGTACATACATCTTTTTATTCATCTTGTGTGGGATTATGAACAGCACTGGAAGGATGTGTTCATTAAGACTCATAGGAAAGTAATGACCATTTTCCCAGTAATAGATCTTTTTCTAATAGAAAAAAATGGGTATTATACTTCCAAGGCATTATTCAAATGTTTGCATGTGTAAATATTTGAAGAAACTCAAAAAATTTAAACTTTGACATCTTTAAATAAATACGTTCACTTAAAGAACCAAGTGCTTGTGTATGGAAGGTGGTGTAAGAAATACATGAAAAGACATCTGCCTGCTCTATGAGCACAGGAATTAAACAAGTATATATGGGTACAATGTGTGAAGGGCATCAAAAGACTCCTTGTTATAAAATAAATAAGTCCTGAAGGGACCAATCGTAAGCACTGAAATTAAAACTGTGATTAAAAATCTTCCAACAAACAAAAGCCCAGGACCAGATGGCTTCACAGGCGAATTCTGTCAAACATTTAGAGAAGAGCTAACACCTATCCTTCTCAAACTCTTCCAAAATATAGCAGAGGGAGGAACACTCCCAAACTCATTCTACGAGGCCACCATCACTCTGATACCAAACCAGACAGAGATGTCACAAAGAAAGAAAACTACAGGCCAATATCACTGACGAACATAGATGCAAAAATCCTCAACAAAATACTAGGAAACAGAATCCAACAGCACATTAAAAGGATCATACACCATGATCAAGTGGGGTTTATCCCAGGAGTGCAAGTATTCTTCCATATATGCAAATCAATCAACGTGATACATCATATTAACAAACTGAAGGAGAAAAACCATAGGATCATCTCAATAGATGCAGAGAAAGCTTTTGACAAAATTCAACACCCATTTATGATAAAAACCCTCCAGAAAGTAGGCATAGAGGGAACTTACTTCAACATAATAAAGGCCATATATGACAAACTGAGAGCCAACCTCGTTGTCACTGGTGAAAAACTGAAACCATTTCCACTAAGATCAGGAACAAGACAAGGTTGCCCACTAACACCACTATTATTCAACATAGTTTGGGATGTTTTAGCCTCAGCAATCAGAGAAGAAAAAGAAATAAAAGGAATCCAAATTGGAAAAGAAGAAATAAAGCTGTCACTGTTTGCAGATGACATGATACTATACAGAGAGAATCCTAAAGATGCTACCAGAAAACTACTAGAGCTAATCAATGAATTTGGTAAAGTAGCAGGATACGAAATTAATGCACAGAAATCTCTTGCATTCCTATACACTAATGATGAAAACTCTGAAAGTGAAATTAAGAAAACACTCCCATTTACCATTGCAACAAAAAGAATAAAATATCTAGGAATAAACCTACCTAAGGAGACAAAAGACCTGTATGCAGAAAATTATAAGACACTGATGAAAGAAATTAAGGATGATACAAATAGATGGAGAGCTATACCATGTTCTTGGATTGGAAGAATCAACATTGTGAAAATGACTCTACTACCCAAAGCAATCTACAGATTCAATGCAATCCCGATCAAACTACCACTGGCTTTTTTCACAGAACTAGAAAAAAAACTTTCACAATTTGTATAAAACACAAAAGACCCCGAATAGCCAAAGCAATCTTGAGAAAGAAAAATGGAGCTGGAGGAATCAGGCTCCCTGACTCCAGACTATACTACAAAGCTACAGTAATCAAGACAGTATGGTACTGGCACAAAAACAGAAATATAGATCAATGGAACAGGATAGAAAGCCCAGAGATAAACCCACGCACATATGGTCACCTTATCTTCGGTAAAGGAGGCAAGCATATACAGTGGAGAAAAGACAGCCTCTTCAATAAGTGGTGCTGGGAAAACTGGACAGCTACATGTAAAAGAATGAAATTAGAACAGTCCCTAACACCATACACAAAAGTAAACTCAAAATGGATTAAAGACCTAAATGTAAGGCCAGACACTATTAAACTCTTAGAGGAAAACATAGGCAGAACACTCCGTGACATAATTCACAGCAAGATCCTTTTTGACCCAGCTCCTAGAGAAATGGAAATAAAAACAAAAATAAACAAATGGGACCTAATGCAACTTAAAAGCTTTTGCACAGCAAAGGAAACCATAAACGAGACGAAAAGACAACCCTCAGAATGGGAGAAAATATTTGCAAATGAAGCAACTGACAAAGGATTAATCTCCAAAACATACAAGCAACTCATGCAGCTCAATATCAAAAAAACAAACAACCCAATCCAAAAATGGGCAGAAGACCTAAATAGACATTTCTCCAAAGAAGATATACAGATTGCCAACAAACACATGAAAGAATGCTCAACATCATTAATCATTAGAGAAATGCAAATCAAAACTACAATGAGATGTCATCTCACACCGGTCAGAATGGCCATCATCAAAAAATCTACCAACAATAAATGCTGGAGAGTGTGTGGAGAAAAGGGAGCCCTCTTGCACTGTTGTTGGGAATGTAAATTGATACAGCCACTATGGAGAACAGTATGGAGGTTCCTTAAAAAACTAAAAATAGAACTACCATACGACCCAACAATCCAACTACTGGGCATATACTGAGAAAACCATAATTCAAAAAGAGTCATGTACCAAAATATTCATTGTAGCTCTGTTTACAATATCCAGGACATGGAAGCAACCTAAGTATCCATCAACAGATGAATGGATAAAGAAGACTTTGCACATATATACAATGGAATATTACTCAGCCATAAAAAGGAACGAAACTGAGTTATTTGTAGTGAGGTGGATGGACCTAGAGACTGTCATACAGAGTGAAGTTAGTCAGAAAGAGAAAAACAAATGCCATATGCTAACATATATATATGGAATCTGAAAAAAAGAAAGAAAATGGTCAGAAGAACCTAGGGGCAAGATGGGAATAAAGATGCAGACATAGAGAATGGAACTGAGGACACGGGGAGGGGGAAGGGTAAGCTGGGACAAAGTGAAAGAGTGGCATGGACATATATGCAGTACCAAAATAGATAGCTAGTGGGAAGCAGCCACATAGCACAGGGAGATCAGCTCAGTGGTTTGTGACCACCTAGAGGGGTGGGATAGGGAGGGTGGGAGGGAGGGAGATGCAAGAGGGAAGAGATATGGGGACATATGTATATGTATAACTGTTTCACTTTGTTATAAAGCAGAAACTAACACACCATTGTAAAGCAATTATACTCGAATAAAGATGTTAAATAAATAAATAAATAAATAAATAAATAAATAAATAAATAAATAAAAATAAAAATAAAATGTATACACCCACCAAAACAAAAAGTCCTGAAGGTGCACAGCATTTAACTTTAGCATTTAATAACACAGCATTTAATAACACTGTATTGTATGTTTGAAAGTTGTTCAGAGAGTAAATCTTTAAAGTTTTCATCACACACGCACACCAAAGACAAGTATAGAAATAACTTTCATATGAGGGTAATGAGCTTTAGGGTGTGATAAAGACGCCACCACACGACAGGACGTAGAAAGTCTCTTTTGAGACGGACCTTGCATGGACAGTGCTGTGAATGGGACGGCACAGAGCACACATGGAGTCACCCCTCCGTCCAGGCTGACCCATGCGTGCGGAGCACAGGGCATGAGTTCCCACAGAAGTAAATTTAAGTCACTCAACCCCAGAATCCGGGAGCCATCCTTGGCTCTGTCTTTCTCTACCTCCACATGCAGTCAGTTGCCAGGTCCTGCCACGTCTGCCTCCTGGATTTCTCCTGAGTTTGTTCATCCTTTGCTCCTGCATCCTTCCTAACACTGCTGTCATCCAGGTCCTGCTGTCTCTTATGGAAAGGCTTTCCTGAAGGGCCCTAACAAAGGCCCTTTGGCCTGTCCTCTGCATTGCAACTAGAATCAGCTTCACATTAGGTGACCCAGATAAGGTCCCGTCTCAGCCCAGAGCCCTCAAGCATTCCCACTGCCCTTGCCTGCCATCAAGTCTTCTCAAGGTCAAGGAGCCCCCATTTCCTGCCTCAGCCTCACTTCTGACCACTTGGCACCTTCACTCTCTATGTCAACATTAATGAACTCGCCTCAAGTCGCTAAGACTGCCCTCCAGGCTTTTATACCTGCTATTACCTCTGCCTGGAGCACTCTCCCTTTCTCCTGCCTGGGTAACTCCTAGGCACCTGTTCAGGTGTCAGTCTATGCCAGTTCTTCTAGGAAGCCCTTCCCAACTCCTCTCAGATTAGACCAGATGGCCTTCTGAATTTCTCACAGAGCACGCTGTGCTTACATAGAATGAATACACAGTGTATTATAATTACATTTAAAAATCTTTGGCCTACCCTCCAACTAGATTATAAGCTCCTCATAGATAAGGACTACATCTTACTTACCATTCTATATTTTCCAGTGTAAATTGAATGAGTACAGTAATAGGTACACAGGCTAGGGAAGATTTTTGGAGGAAGGACAGATACACAGCCAGAGATAAACATATTTATCTGTGTAATGTATACTTATACACTCATGGTTCATGGTTACTCATGGTTAAGTCTTTCAATTATATAGAAAAAATTATATAGAAGTAATGAAAAACCGATTTAAAATCTTGACAGGACAAAGGCAGAAGAGCTTTCGTTTAAATGGTTTTTCCAAATATATACAATGAGTATTGACTGTCTTTTTTGAGTCCTTGGGTGGAAAGGGGTTAGGTGGGATGAATATTAGCACCATACTCTAAGCTAAGCATAGCATATTTTATAATATCTCAAATAGTTAGGGCTATGTCTTCTTTTATTCAACTTCCTTAAAATGTTTCTCTGTAATTAATTAATTTCCCTATTACATCATGATGTGAGAGATCCTGGTGAAGTGAACAGAGCGACACAATCAGGAGATTGTGTTCCTGAGCCTGTTACCTTGGATAAGTTATTTGGGCTCTCTGGGGGAAAAGAGCTGCTGGCATGAGTTGATCAGAACTTGCAAGTCATTTATTCCCACAGACAAGTGAGTTATTAACACTCTTTTATGTGAAGGGCACTTTCCAAGGTCCAGTGATAAACACACATCATCTTTTCTTGAGGAAGTAAAATTGACAGGGTTAGTTTGCTTGGCTGAAAACTTCACTACTGTCCCTCCCCACCTTGGTTTTCCAGACCCAAAGCACACGGTATCATAAGATACTATTAGCAGGAAGAGTACTTCTCATCAGCAGTGCCATCAGGCAGAGCATGTCTAGAATTTGAAGACTTGATTTGTACTGTCTTTTTGTCCTACTGCCAGCTGAACAATCACATAAGCATATAACATTCGTCTACAATAATGATGGCATTATTTGTCATCTACCTGCTTAATATGTCATAAAGACAAATTATATTCTTCTTTTAAACCATCCTCTTGCTTCTTAGGAATCGGTGCTTATTATCATGAAAGATATTCATTCCTTCAGTCTTTAACTCATTTAGCAAACTCTGACTAATCGCCAGCTATGTTTAAGCTGCTGTGATAGGTGCTGAGAATAAAAAGCCTTTAGAGCAAAGACTCAGTCCATGAGGACCTTACAGGTGAGTGGGGGGACCAGGAGAGGAAATGATTACAGCAGTGTGCTAACTGCTAAGTGCATGACTTCTAACTTAAAACATTTCGGCTTTCGGTGCATTTCTGTTATGCAGGCCCTTTGAGAAAGTGCAAATAGAAAAATTAGACCATAAATGTGCTAGTGTGAAGCAAGGATCCAGAATTAAGAGAACCATAGAATCATAGGGTTAGAGTGGGCACTAAAACACAAGTTCAAATTATGTTCTAAGGCTTGAGTTCCATCTAAAACCCAGGTGCCAAGAGGTTCACTAGCTTACCTTGAATATTTATAATGAGATGGACTCCCCACCTTTTGATGTATTTCATGTCACTGTTGATCAGCGCTCATTGCTTATAAGGTATTTTTTTGTAACAACTCAAAATACATCTTGCCATACAGAGCAAAGCTAATTCTTCTTCAGGGTAACGGCCTTGAAAATATAACAAGGTAACTGTCAGTGCCCTTGGGTCTTTTCTCCAGGCTAAATAAAATCAATACACTATTGGTAGAAGTCTGTTAACCATCCCAAAGTCTTTTCTGAGTATAAAAGGTAGAATAGTATTTTTCAGTGTGCCAGTTACAATTCGTGGCTGTTGAGATCAGTCTGGCGGGTAAGAATTAGAGTAGAATAGAATAAAATACAAAATGTCAGAGTGTTTTACACATAGTAAGCCTAACTATTGTTTTGTGAAAGGTTTATTTCAGGTATGTGTGCATGTCTGTGTTTCTGTATGCCAGTGTTTGTATATATATTGAATCCCAGATTAAAATTATTTCTTTTTTTAATTGAAGTACAGTTGATTTACAATGTTGTATTAATTTCTGCTGTACAGCAAAGCGATTCAGTTATATATGTACAGTCTTTTTCATATTCTTTTCCATTATGGTTTATTACAGGATATTGAATATAGTTTCCTGTGCTGTACAGTAGGACCTTGTTATTTATTCATCCTGTATATACTAGTTTGCATCTGCTAATCCCAAACTCCCAATCCTTCCCTCCCCCTCCCCTCTCCCCCTTGTCAACCACCAGTCTGTTTTCTATGTCTGTGAGTCTGTTTCTGTTTTGTAGATAAGCTCATTTGTGTCATAGTTTAGATTCCACATATAAGTGATATCATATGGTAGTAAAATTATTTCTTAATGTGAATCACAATAAGTAAATTGAATTAAATTAAAATAAAACCATTGATGCATCACCTCAGGAGACTTCACATACTTTATTTATTTTTTTAACATCTTTATTGGAGTATAATTGCTTTACAATGTTGCATTAGTTTCTGCTGTATAACAAAGTGAATCAGCTATACATATACATATATCCCCATATCCCCTCCCTCTTGCGTCTCCCTCCCACCCTCCCTATCCCACCCCTCTAGGTGGTCACAAAACACCGAGCTGATCTCCCTGTGCTATGCAGCTGCTTCCCACTAGCTTCACATACTTTAAATAAGGATTTCTGGAAGTCAATGTGCATAAGACTCACCTGGAAAGTTCGTTACAAACAGATTATGTTCCATTCCCCTCCTCCCTCTTCTCCAGATTCTGAGTTGAAGTGTCTTGGGGTGGGATGAGTTGCATTGCAATTTTAATATGAATTCCATTTTTATAAGCTCCTGGGTTCTGCCACTGCTGATCTATGGAGACCACCCTCAGTCCCACTGCCCTTAGTGGCACTTAACTAACTTACAGGAGAACTAAGTGAGGGTCCGAGTGTGTCAATCTATAGAGTCAATGTGCAGTAGCACTTAATTTCTTTTATATTTTAAAATCAAACTAAATAGAAATTATTAATAGTTTCTTCTCACAGCCCACTTTGGAGACAGTTGGAGAATTGGGAATAGTGCTTGCAGTTGGAGAATTGGGAATAGTGCTTAATTTCTTTTATATTTTAAAATCAAACTAAATAGAAATTATTAATAATTATTAATTATTAATAGTTTCTTCTCACAGCCCACTTTGGAGACAGTTGGAGAATTGGGAATCGTGCTTGCAGGGGAGACCAGGGTTAGAGACATAAACTCAAGAAGGACTTAGAGGGAAGCGTGTCTGATTCCGAGCAGTCAACTTATTTATACTGGCTGAGCTCAGCAAGGGTCAGACCCATCTTAGTTCCCTTAACACATCTTCCCTGAACTGTCCTCACATCGTCTGGGGAGAAAGATGGGCTCAGTGGGCTCAGCCTTCTTTTATGATCTCAACATTGGTTCTACTTTTCCAGTCCAAAAGTGATTTTCCTTAATAGAAATCCCCAGTGCAAAGTAGCCAGAAATTGTGCTTCTTATTTGTCATTTCCAACTGGACACGAAGTTTCAAGTGGATGTCCTGTCTTGATTTTCTCCTTTTGTTGCTGTTTCACCTGAACATGCAGTTTTCTTTTCTTCCTTTCTTGCATTTCTTGTTGTATCTTAGAATTATCTGAAGACTCCCTTTGAGAACATTCATCATATAGTTTTTCAGTCTTGAGGGATTTCCCCACCCTCTAAAGCTGTCTCTGTCTTCAGAGACTCATGCTTCAGCATCATGCCTATGCCTTTCTTTTTACTGTCTTCTTGTCTCCCTTCCTGAAACCCAGAGCCTCACTTGGCTTTACCTGTTCCTGTGGCCCCTCTCTCCAAGCCTCTCCTATCATGCAGACAATAACGGCAACAACAACAACAAAATGGCACCCCTAGTTTCACACAATTCCAAAAAAGTGTTGAAAAAGTCTAACAATTGCAAAAAGAAGCTTTGATACACACAGATTGGAAGAGTGTACATCTTGGTAATATTGCAACATTGTGTGTGAAGACCTCTTGAAATGTGCAGGTAGGAGTGGGAAGTGATCTTCTCTCTGTGAGATACTCATTTGTCTTTAATATTTTGCATTGACAACAAGAAGTCTAAATATAAAAAGGGAGTCTAACATTTTGAGTTTAAATCTGCCCCTTTTTAGCCTTGTTAATTTTGGGCAAGTTACTTCATTTTCTGAGTCTCTATTTCTTTCTTTTTAGTGTGGGTGATAATACATCATGAAGTAGAGCGATTTAAATGCATGATCAAAAATAAAGAATTATGCTCATGGAAGATTCTGTCCTAATTACCACTGTTAATCTGATTCCTGAGTTACAGCTTCATTTGTTAAGTCCCATTTCTCTAGAGACCCTTTCTCAAGGGTGCTGACATCAATGTCAGGTTGGACCTCCTTTTAAGAGAGGCTGTCTTGAGGCTATGACATTTCTTCATTTCCTATTGTTTGTCAATTCAAATTTTTTTTTTTAATTAAAATATAGTTGATTTACAATGCTGTGTTAGTTTCAGGTATATAGCAAAGTGATTCAGTTTTATATATATTCAGATTCTTTTTCACTACAGGTTGTTACAAAATATCGAGCACAGTTCTCTGTGCTCTACAGTAGATCCTTTGTGTTTACCTATTTTATGTATAGTAGTTTGTATCTGTTAATCCCAAACTCCTAATTTATCCCACCTCCTTTCGCCTTTGGTAACCACAAGTTTGTTTTCTACGTCTGTGAGTCTGTTCCTGTTTTGTACAGTTGTATTATTTTTTAGATTCCACATATAAGTGATATCATATGACATGTCTTTCTCTGTCTGACTTACTTCACTTAGTATGATCATCTCTAGTGGTATCCATGTTTGTGCAAATGGCATTATTTCATTCATTTACGGCTGAGTAATATTCCATTGTCTATATGTACCACATCGTCTTTATCCATTCATCTGTCGATGGACATTTTGGTTACTTCCATGTTTTGCTTATTGTTAACAGTGCTGCAGTGAACATTGGGGTGCATGTATCTTTTTGAATTATAGTTTTTGTCTTTTCCAGATATTTAATGATAAATCACTGGTTACTTCCTTGCATGTATACTATTATATATCACCTCCTAATTGGATGGCATTACATATTCTCATTTACTTCTATTGTCCATTTATTCAGCTTTCTGGGCAGTCGGGGCTACATTGTTGGCAGTTACCTGTCTTCAGCCTCAGAGCTGCACCTCACTTTCCTTGGTTCTTTTTTGTTTGTTTGTTTTTTTAAAGATTTAATTTTACTAATTTTTGGCTGTGTTGGGTCTTCGTTGCTGCACGCGGGCTTTCTCTCGTTGTGCCGAGTGGGGGCTACTGTTCGTTGTGGTGTGCGGGCTTCTCTTGTTGCGGACCACAGGCTCTAGGTGTGCTTGCTTTGGTAGTTGTGGCACACGGGCTCAGTAGTTGTGGCTCACGGGCTCTAGAGTGCAGGCTCAGTAGTTGTGGCTCACGGGCTTAGTTGCTCCACGGCATGTGGGATCTTCCCGGACCAGGGCTCGAACCCGTGTCCCCTGCATTGGCAGGCAGATTCTTAACCACTGCGCCACCAGGGAAGTCCCTCCTTGATTCTTAAATGTCAGTTCTGGGACAAAGTCACTGGCTCTGCTTTCCCGAATATACTCAGCCCTTACAGTGAATGTAGCACTTACTTTACCCCAGCTTCTCCTATTTTAGCAGTTTCAATGAAGCAATTTTTTGATGCTGTGCCAAATGTGTATTAATAGATTGCAGCCATGGCTAGGCTGTTGGGAATGATAAATCCGTAAGCTAAGGGATTGTGCCCATCAGGGCTCTTACTTATGGCTTTTTCTTAGAAACACAAAATGCCTTAAGAAAACTAAGAGTGGAATTGCAAAATTCAACCTATTTTTTGTTTTTTCAGATAGCTACAGTGTTTTAGATACAGAGCTCAGTCACTGATTCAACAAAATCTTAGTAAGTGCTCATTATGTGACTGGTGCTGTGCTAGGTATTGGGGTATCAAAGGGCAGCAGAATAGATATGATGAGGTCCTTATGAATCTGTAAGTGTAATGAAGGGAGTGAACATGAAACCACCAAAAGCTGTAGAAGAAAAGTACAGGGTATTGTGAGAGTCGATGTTAAAGGGACTTGATTTAAGCTGCAGAGGAGAGGAACCTCAAGGAAAGGCTTTCAGAACAAGGTGACATTTGGGTGATTTGTGTTTCCAGAGCTCCTATGTGGTAAATCACAGCGTGTTAACATTTTCACCTGCTTTTAGGTAAACGTTTGGGCATCTTTGGTATTTTGATCAAGAACCAAGGAACACATGTACTTAATCCGTATCACTTAAGATTAGCAAAGTCAAATGGTGAATGTGCCACTTTTCCATAGCCCTGCCTGCCTGGGAAATGCCTTTCCAACATGGAGCTTAAATGTGTAGGAATGTAGCTTTGATGTGGTCGGGGTTAACATGTTGGAATTCTAGAATCGTTCTTCATAGACCAGTTTCTTCCCAGGCCTGGAATCTCACCGTTTCTCCCTTGGAAATAGTGCTGAGTCCTATGAGCACAATTCTCTCAGGGACCTTTGGTCACAGAAAGGTTACAGGACCACTTGTCAAAATACCCAAATTCCAGGATTCTGTGTTTGTAGTTAGTTAAAGAACAGCCTGAAAGAAGAAGTGCTCTTGGTTCACAGAGGGGCCTCTGGGCACTAGTCTTGGCCATTGCAGCCAGAACACCGAGCCTTATTCCAGGGCAAAGTATGTGGAGTGGACACCTCATTACCTAGAAATCCTCTGTGGTAAGGACTCTGTACATCTGCCTCCTTTGCTCCCTAACCCAGCTCCTAAGTGTTCTTTTATTCACATATTACATTAAACTATCTTGTGGAACTTGGATGAGTAAAATAAGAAGACAGTGTATATCCTGTTGGCTTATGTATTCTTAGGAGACTAGATGCAGCCACACCTACATTCCACCCATCAAAGTACAAAGTGCAGCCAGCCAGGTCCCCTCGCTGACTGTGACGCATTTCCGACATAATGCATAGCTGTCTTTGAGACCTTCCGCATCTGTCGTGATCTTGTTTTTCCTTCGACACCTGCAGTCCTGAAACAATTTAATGTGAAAATGGACCACAGCTCAGTGGAAAGTCAGCCTGGCCACTACCTGGGGCTCTAAGTGTTTCTCAGATATAAAGAACTCTAAGATGAAGGAAGCCAAGTACATCTGTGGTTGCAGCCAGTGAGGATGGGGGACAGGAGGGGAGGCCCCGTCTATCAGGGTGAGTGGCCACGTGCAGGGCGTTTGTCTGGTTCAAGATTGTCACAAGGGCCATTTGCTCAAGGCAGCTGAGTTGAGACTGAGGGTCACTCTCCTCCTCTGCTTTGCCGCACCCCCAACACCTCCTTTAAATGATCAAATTTGGTCTTGATCAGCCTGCCTAGGCTTTCAAATGAGTTGTTCAAGCCATGGTTAACTCTCAGCTGAACTAGAAGCAAGTTAAAGCCAGGACCTTGAACCTTTAAAAAAATTATTTTTCCCGGAATGTCTTCTATGGCACTTGTTGTACTTAACAGGCACCAAGTAAATGTCTGGCTGATGGATTGAGCTCTCTGTGACTGCCGGAGTCCACAAGGCTTTCAGTGAATATCACGGGTTGAATGTTGTTTGTCAGAAAAACAAATGAACAAGCAGAAACAAACACAGCTCTGAGGTTCAGCTCAAGTTTACTTCCTCTGGGAAGGAAGCCTGTGAGGCTCATCTCCCACTTCTCACCCCACCCATCCCTGGCTCACAGCAGAGGTGTGTCCTCTCTCATCCACATTCCTCGTGATGTCTTAGTGTGGATGCTTGAATCACAGCCACTTGGTACCACTGACACTGTATTGGATGGATTTATTTTCATGTCTCTGATGCCGCATTAGTCAGTGAGCACTTTGGAGACAGAGCTTACACTTGATCCATCTCTCTAGTCCCAGGACAGTGATTGGAACACAGAAGCAGCCAGATATATAGTTATAAAATCCATACCTGAATAGTAAATAATAAACATGACAGTGATAAACACCTTCATTTACCTGTCTAGCTCAATCTCATTTCTCTAAAAGGGTGTGCCAGGTCCACAAAACAAGGCAGACAACAATGAAGGGTTTTCAAGACAGGAAATGGAAAATGAAAGTCTGGCTTCTTCTTTTCCTGCTTTCTGAAAAGCCACAGCACAAGTCACGCGAATAAAAGACATAAATGTCAGCGAATGGATTTATTGGTGGTAAGCATTCCAGCTTCTCAGTGCAATGCACCAGCATTAGTAGTTGGGCAATATATTTCAATGACTGCTTCTAGCATACAAGTGTATATTTAGAGATGGGAACACAATAGCACTTAAATCATTAATAATAAATAATTAATATATTACTCCAGAGAGATTGCTTCTATTATTTCTGCCGTATTGGTGGACTCCATTTATCTTTTCAAAAGGCTTTATGGGACTTAAGAATCCACCTGCCTATGCAGGGGACACGGGTTTGAGCTCTGGTCTGGGAAGATCCGACATGCCGCAGAGCAACTAAGCCAGTGCACCACAACTGCTGAGCCTGCGTTCATCTCCTGAGCCTGCGTGCCACAACTACTGAGCTCATGCGCCTAGAGCCCATGCTCCACAACAAGAGAAGCCACTGCAATGAGAAGCACGTGCACCACAATGAAGAACAGCCCCCGCTCACTGCAAGGAGAGAAAGCCTGCGTCCAGCAGTGAAGACCCAATGCAACCAAAAAACAAACAAACAAATGAATTTATTAAAAAACAAAAGGCTTTATGATTTGGGACCAGAATAGAGGGAAATGTGCATTTCCTTTGAAACATTTTTTTTTACTGCATATCTAGTGAGACCCCGAGCCTGGAGGCCTTTCAGAAACACACACCTTGCATTTATAGGTTCAGGTATCTATATGGTGAAAATGTTCTTTAGTTGGAATACTTTATGTAAAGTCCTCAAAAAGGTGTGTTCAAAGACAGAAAGCCTTGCTATTCAGAGGATTGACTTTTCCAAAGAGACTCATTCATATTATTGACTTTTTAAAGTGAAGATTCCCTAAGTGTTTGTTCAGCCCTGCAGATTCTGAAATCACAGGAAGAGTGCTGTACATATATGCTTTGTGATTTTACTTCTTGAATTCCGTCCTAATTCAGGTCTGGGCATATTTTGGTGGAGTTGACTAGGAGAGAAAGATTTGGTCACTCTGGTTTGCCCTGGGCCATCTGAACAGCTGTGTCAGCAGCAGGTCCTGGAAACACTGGGCTCACTGACTTTTGGATGTCATTCAAGAAGCAGTGTGACTCCAAGGCAGGATCTCACTCACTGCCTGTAACTGTTCCTCTGTGGGCACTCTGGAAGTCAGAATTCAATAGGAAGGCCACTTGAGGAATGCTTTTAATGAACTATACAAGTCAGTCGTCTGAAGAGAAGGCCAGTTCTGATACAGCAATGACACACGTTTCCTCACACCGATGCCAATTACAGGCCATAGGTATATGACAAGAAGGGGACACAGCTGTTGCAACCACAGCTGAATTATAGCGACTGATGGAAAACACACCTGGAAGTGGGTGTTTTCTCTGTGAAAAGCAGAGTGCAGCCTCCCATGCTCCATGACACCCTTTTCAAGTGTCCTTTCCATGAACTCTCCAGATGCTTTTATTTTCAATCATTGTTTTGAATTCACCAACCTAGTGATTGTTTGATTTTCTTTTTTTCTTTTTTTTGGCTTCCTTTTGGAAGATGAAACATTTAAGACTTTTTTTTTTTTTTTTTAGATCATGCATTTGCACAACTTTTGAATTCTTTGGAAATAAAATTACTCTTAATGAAACATCTGAAAACATGAACAGTGAACAAGCAGAGTTCTCCAGAATAATGGTGCTATTGTTAGGTGATTGAATACTTGGGAGATTAATATCATGGTGTACTGGCATGTTGGTTAATTCTAGCCATAATTTAACAGTAAAACCTACTTAGGAAGGCAGGAGGCTGAACAGCTTGTCAGACACACACACACACACACACACACACACACACACACACACACACGGAGCTCACACAATGACAAATTAAGCACTGTTTATACACAGACAGGGTTGGCCTTATTTTTTTCGTAATCTGTGATTTAGGTAATAATGGCACTGTAATTTTAACTCTCTGTGCAGTTTGAATGTTGCTTAATTGTTTTATTACCATTGTATTTAGTGATACTAATGCAGGGTGCCAGCGGAATTTGGCTCTGTATCCCTAAGTCTTTATTTACATAAGGCTGGCATTGATTTAGACTTGATAACACAGATCCCATTGCTACTAGATTACTCTCAAATTGTTTGACCAAAGGCTATGGGGACATTTTAGGCCAAGTGAAATATTATTAAATTTCTGAAGAGTTTTCACATTCTCTAAGCCGGGATTTTCTTTTCTTTACAAGTTTTACAAATTTCCCCAGATGAGACCAAAGTGCCTTTTGCTGCAATTTTGACATGAGTTGTCTGCATGTATTAGCTATAGACTATGAGTACATGGCAGATTACAGTGTACAAAATCTTGAAAAGGAGAAGAAAACAAGAGCCTCAAATAAAGTTCAAATCTACCTTTTTCAACTAGTCAGCTTTGGCAAAGGCAGAGTTTTGGTAACTGGAAAAGTTACCTTGACTCTTAATAGAAAGTTAATTTCTTTTAGCTCCTAGGTTCAACAAAAAATGCATGGAATTTCATGACTTTTGTGTGTGGATGTCATTAAACTGTGTGTTTACCACAGTGATGTGTATATGAAATCCTTGGGGATCTAGTTAAAATGCAGATTCTGATTCAGTAGGTCTGGAGCTGGGCCTCACGTTCTGCATTTTTAAGAAGCTCAAGGTGATGTCTGTGCTGTGTTCCATAGACTGTACTTTGAACAGCAAGGTCACAAATCAGGAGAATTAAGCATGTGACATCTTTTGTAGGTGAAGAATTAGGCTTCAAAAATATGTACAGGTGTGAGACTATTAACTTAAGGAACTGAGAGTCTAGTAGGGCTTTTATCAAGGGAGAGGAATAAATATTGTTTAACCTCTTTGCCTTTTAGCTAAAGTTTAACCTTTCAAGGAATGCTATGCATACCTTCAGCTATTTTGTTTCTCTACATTAATGTGGTCTCGTACCTGTATAATACAGAAATAGGTACGACAGTGGAAGTGACTTGAGGGTCATAAAAGATCCCATAAATTGGGTTGCTTTTGCTGAGTTTTTTATTTTAAAATGAACTTGAGTCGGCCAGCAGTCTGCATGCTACATTGTTGATGTTCTTGAAATTTTCCATCCTTCAGAACGGAGGGGTGGACCAGAAATCTGCATGTTCTTTGGCTTCTGTGGTGCCAGATCCCCCAGAAGGCTTGTGGCTTGATAAAACGTAAGCTCGTTTAGATAACCACACACAAAACCCATGTGTTACCTCCTGAAAGCCTTGGCTTTTTATATGGCATTACACTTGGAAAACATCATGTGGCATTAACCTAATCTGGAATAACCTAAATGGCTGATCCTGAGTACTTGGTGAAATACAGTAACTTTGTAGGACTTGGCTTTTGGGCTTTTCAGTATAGAAAGTACTCTAATAGCTTATGTAATATTTGAGAGATGACTGGAAATAAGAGGAACATTTACTTCAGCTCTTAGTTTTGTCTCTGTGGTAACACCAGAAGACTTAGTTTTATTTTGACTGTCAACTACTTACTACTGGGATTATTTGAAAACCCTCTTAAGTAGTTTATTTTGTAGGGCATCAGTTTTCTAAGCTACAAGAGTCTTCTCCAGACCTAATGTAAACTGCCTCAAATTGACCAAAGTCTTGTGGAGACAGAACCTTCTATGGAGTATTTGGAAACATGGATGCTCTCTAGATAATGTCATTTTGAGTTGCTGACATTGCCTGTTTTATATTCAAAGACACACAAACACATATACATACATACACACACACATACACACAGATTCAAGATCCTACTTCAAATTGTGGTGAATTATAGAGACATAGTGAGACAGAACACTACATTTACCTCTTCTAAAAATCAGACCGTGAGTTGGACGTAGTTCATGACACAATAAAGTTACAGTATATTGATTTCTCATAAATAGCGGGAAGGCATGCCTGGAAACCTGGCCTAATTTAGTCCATCGCATTTCATTAAGGCACTGTTTACTAATCTGTAAAACTTAGACATTTTACTCACAAAGAATGATAATATTTTAAAATCAATAGTTTGAGAAATATTAGAGAAGCCTGCAACATGAAACATTGGTAGGGTTGTGGATAAACCAGTATTCTGCGGGCGATACACCACTTTGGGAAACAACACGTGTTCTACATGCCTCAGCTGTTCCCGTCCTGAACATCTGCACAAGTGAATATGAAAATACTAATGATAGCAGTGTTCATAGTGTCAAAAATGAAGGGATGGGTATGGATAAACCTAAGTGAAAATAGATAGGAACTGTGATAAACAATTGTGAATTATTTGTTCAAAGGAACACTCTACCCCAGTGAAAATAAAAGAATCCCAGTCCCTTGCACCAGCTTGGTTGAATTGATGATTTAAAATGTGAAATAAATGAGGTGCAGTAAAACGTGTAAGCTATGATTCATTGAAGTAAAGTTCTAACATGAGTAAAACAACCAATATATATCATATAATATGATAAAACAGTAGAGAAAAACAAGGGGTACTTTATTAGAGAATACAGGGGAGTGGTTATCTATAGAAGTAAGTGCAGGAAATGCAGTTAGAAAGAGGGAAACAAAGTATTTGACAATTATAAGCAATAATTTATTTCTTCAGCTCTGTGATATATGTTTATCTAAAAAGGTTTTACATCTTTTCCATATGTTATAAATAATCTTTCACATATTCAATACTCATTTATATATAAATACTTATTAATTTATTTATATAAATTAATATATAATTAATATATTTGTTTATATAAAGTAATACATAATTTAATATAATAACAGTATATATATAATATTATGTAATTCAATGTATAATTATAATAAACACATTTATTATTTTCAATCTGACTTATTAAAAGTTCAGTATTCTGAATTCTAACACAAACAAAACAAGACAGGGTTATAAATAAACTAATATTAAAAAAAAAACCCATGACTATTCCCAAACTTTTACCTTTTGAGTACAATGTAGAAAATGTCAAAAAGCAATGCATATTTTAAGTGTTGAAAATGTCTGTTTGTCTTTAAACTGCAGTTTGATAGTAAATACTTTAAAATACTCAGCTACCATAGAATAGGAAATTGAAGCTTCATGGTTTCAAAGATTCCTTTGAGTGTTTGGAAGGCCTGTCCCTTATGTGCAGTGAATGAATTTTCTCAGCATAGCAACAACTTGAAGTAGAAATATTAGCTATTGCTCAAACGAGATTAAATCTTTTCTCTTAGGGACTCCGCTGTGGGGGCTGTAGGAAGAGACCTCTCTATAAGCGCATGTACACAAAGACACACATACAAACACACAGATCTGTATGCTTTCTAATGCTGCTATTTTTTTGAGAAACATGTAATTTCCAGGAGGAAGCAGTAAATGTTAGCTCAAAAGATACATGTAGGAAAATCAGTTCTAAAATGGGCAGGAGAGCCAATGCAGGGGGCACGTGTTTGATCCTTGGTCAGGGAACTAAGATCGCACGTGCCACGTGGCGCAGCCAAAAAATTAAAAAATGAAAAATAAATAAAATAAAATAGCCAGGAGACACATATATTGGCAGGTGTCAGCCATCCACACCTTTATTCTTTTGAAGTTCCTTGATATGATGACATACCCTGAAATGATGATATACTTGAAATAAAAAGGCAGTAGAAATGCAGTAAATGAACTATGACCCTTACATGCCTGAGGACATCCTTTGGTACTTGGTAACATTCACTAAAAATTAGATAATTAGTTAATTAATTTAATAGTAATAACAATAATAATAATAGTAATAATAATAATAAAGATGCCTTTGTAAGTGTGTACATTGTAAACCACCTAATGAAGATCACTACTTTTACATACTTGCTTGTTTGTGTGTGTGGCTTACACTATTCTAACAGTACTGAAATAATTTTTATGTTATATACTACATTGATTTTGGCATTGCTTATACTTAATAGTCATGTAGAAAGTCTTTGAAAGTGTTAGTGCTGGATAAGGAATTATGTTAAGTGGTGTGATATGTGAAACCCATAAACAAGAAAACCCATAGGTAGGAAAGGAAATTAACCTACCTAGCAAGAGTTTGTGCGGTGAGATTATGAATAATTTCTGTCTTTCTACTTTTTTCTACATTTTCCAAATCTGATTTTATGAGATATAGCCCCTCTATAATGGAAAAAGTGATCACTTATTAAAATGTCAGTGCTCAAGTGAGGAGTGGGCTGAAGACTGTTAGTAGAATTTTAATCTTAATGGGCATGAAATGTGGCTTTTCATTACATTTAATGTTAAGGAAAGTGGAACCAATTATGTTCCCATGGCACATGAAAGTTCATACCATCTGAACACATCAACTTTTACTTTGGTTTACCAGTGGTTAACATTAAGACAAAGGGGGCAAGATGCCACCTCCTGAGCAGAATATATTACTTCCTCTTTGTGGGTGAATTTCTATTGTGTAACACACATCTGTAAGCACAGTACAATGAAACCCACACTAATCCAATTGGGAAAAATCATGTAGCTTCAAAAGGAATCCACCTGGCAATAGAATCAGGCTTATTTGCAAGACATAAATATATGTATGTGGGGATACAGGGCATATGTTATAATATTTTCTTCTCAAAACTACTATTTTTATTGCTATGATGAATTTTATGTCAGGGGTCTTAGTTTGTGTTTTGTTTTGTTTTTTTCCAAATTACTATGCTATGATATAGGTAAAAGTCTCTTTACACAATAAAAACCAATATGTTGCTGACAATTTATTAGCACCTCTATTTGTATTCTGTTTGTATATTTCTTCTTTATTCAGCCTGTGCCAAATGGTTCTAAACTAAGGCTCTTAGAGACTTGAAAGAAAACAGTAAAATTCCCTCAGAAAATGGATGGATGGGAAGTATTTTTTTGCTGCTCCATGTCTGTGTGGCTCCTTTTCATTAGAAATATCATTAACTTCTGCCACGATGCTATTATTTTCTGAATGTTTTATTGAAAAACGCTCTCTGGTAGAAAAGTGCACTAATTGTCAGTGTACAGCTTCTTGGTGTGTTTTCACAAACTGAACACACCCATGTCACCAGCAGCCAACTCACAGAGCAGGATGTGACCAGCACTGCAAACCCACACGCCCCTTCTAGTTACTAACTCCTTCCAAGGATAACCCCCATCCTGATTTCTAATACATAAACTTATATAAATAGAATCTTTTAATATGTGCTTTTGTCTGTCTGCTTCATTTTGCTCATCGTTGGAGATTCCTACACATTGTTGCTTATGGCCATTGTTTGTCATTCGCATCACGGTGTAGTAGTTTATTGTTTGAATAAATCCAATATATTTATCCATTATATTATCATTGGCCATTTGCATTGTCTCCAGTTTGGGGCTGCTGATGAACGTTGTTATAAACCATTTTTAATACAAGGAAAAAGAAACACAGCTTCTTTAGTAATTTCATACGTTGTAGGTCTAACAAAAAAAAAAGTTTCAAGTTTGTTTTCTTGTAAGCTGATTTGTTACGTAGGAATTAATATCCTCATTATTGTCTATTCAACCGCTTTTCTTGAGCATCTATTCTCTGCTGTCTTCCGTATGATGGTTGTGTGATACAAACAAGGAAGATGGCTTCTGTTCTCAAGTAACTCTCAGGAATAAGCCTGTGCTTACGTGCAGTGGGAACAGAGCTACAAGGAGAAAACACCAGGCCCCCTGGGAGAGGGGATGCTCCTAATTCAGCTAAAAGAACAGATCATGAGGGAAATCTTTCTGGAGGAGACACACCGATAGGAGGCAAAGGAAGTTGTGAGGAGAGAGGCATGGGGAAAGGAAGACAATTCTTGGCTGGCGGAATTGCATTCTAGCAGTGAACATTCTAGAACCTTCCAGGAGTCAACTTTGGTTGGATATGGGGGCTCACACTGGGAGATGATGAGATTGGAGACCAGAAAGAGAAACTGAGCTGGCTGTCTTCCCTGACGGATGTAGTAGAAATGAGATATGTAAAGCACTGTGGGGCAAAGAACTGTTGAACGCAAAATTATTCTTGGATTTTTTTACTGAGGTGATACTGCAACCCAGTTGAGTAACATTATACATATAATATAATGAAAGTGAAGAGTTTATTTTGGTGTGAGTAGTGTCTGTAATGGATTCTTAAGGCACAAGTAAACACAGGGAGTAAGGAGAATAGTTAATCAAGCACAATGCATTTGCCAGTAAGTGATTAACTTTGATACGGTTTTCCTTTTTTAATTTACACCACAGTTTAGAACAGCTGCTTTTATCATTCCTGGAGGAACATTACCACATCATCAGATGTTTACTGTGTTTCTCCTAGGTGTAGATGGTATGCACCATGAGTATGTATAAAACATGGAGTCTCCCCTTCAGTATTATGGGACATGATCTGTGCTTACACACAAAATTCATAGTCATAGATTTTTCAAGAAAGTATGCAAACAAGGCTTTGGTTGCGATAGTATAGACATTATGTTACACTGAGGGCATCTTAAGTGACCTTATAGTGGACATTAGAGACCATATATTCAAGCTTTATTAAATAAGAGTTGATCAGGTAAAAAGAATCTATAAGAAGACATGATAGTGTTCCTGACATGGGGAGCAGCTGAATTTTCCTTGCATTTTTCCTTTAGCCCTGGACCTCCCCAAGTGGAATGGACTAAAAAAGTCTCAGAGATGTGTACCTTGTCATGCAAAACATTTTCCCAGTGGAAAGAAAGGAAAGCACTCAGAGGTGTGTGTACACCTGCAGTGATAGTGGGAAAGGTTAAGACAAATGAACAAGCAGCCACTGATAACTGAATGGAGACAGCATTGCACACATTTTGCAGTCTACTCACTTTCTTAATTATGTTTTTCAGAATGTATTTATAATATCAGCTTAAATTGTCTGACTATTAAGTGATTGAAATATTGAGCATCACTCCAGCAACTACTGTTTTGGAGAATCAACTGCTATAAGCTTATTACTAAGCTGGAATGCTTAACATGCATTCTTTTATTGTCTTGTCACTTACCTGGTGTGATAGTTATATATTTTTACATATAATTTTTAAAATACTATGACTAATACAGACAATCTATAAAACAAATAATCTTCACAGAGGTAAGTGGACTGCATCATTGATTTATATTATCATGAATTATTTGAATATCCATTGGACAGTGAGCTTTCTGCTATGGTAACACAAGGACTGAATCTTTTGGAGTGATACAGAAGAGCTTTATCCAATATTTTATATTTATATTAGAAAGTTTATAACTTTCTCAAAATTTTATGTGGAGAGATTGATGTGTTGACAAAAATGGCTGTGTTCTCATCCACTTGGGTACCTTGTTTTATAAGTTTTGAAATTAAGGATATGAGAATTATTTAAAAGTTGGGCTTGATTTTCATCTTTTCTGCTTCTGGTATGTGTGAGCTTCATGGGACCACTTCTCTCTACATGATATCGTTTTGTCTATTTTTCCCACTGTGAGTTCTGATTCTTTCAAATGAAGCAGTGGCATTCTTGTATTCAAAAAAGCTTAGAGTAGCTGCTCTACTATACGAAATTCCTCATTCAGTATATTATGTCAGTTCTTTTTCTTGAGTGTCTTTGTCAATTTAAAATAACATAATGCCATAAAACATTTTACAGCAAAGACTTTAAAACTATTTCATATTTTGGCTCTTGAATGATGTTATAACTCACTCTCTTTTTGAATAAAATGAAGTGAATGTGCTCAATATAAGATCTAAAACGTGATGTATCACTGTCAGTAGGATATGCACTTTGTCACATTGCAAAGTGGAAGATATATCTGTGCCTAGATATACTTACTCTCATTGACACTCTGATTGCCTTATCTGATTTCACAACCTTTAGCCCATTCTTGTACAACTGTGACTCTAATGTGAACTGTATGCATAATGCAAAAATAGCTTCGCATCAGAATTTACATTCTGATGTTGGGGATGTGATATACGGTATTCACTCATTTATCCATTCATCCAACAAACAATTATTGAGTGAGCCCTACATGTAATGCTAGGGGTATAAAATAAATAACACCTGTGCCCTACCCTTGAAGAACTCATCTTCAGTATTAGGATGGTCAAAGGTATAGTACAGCACAGTACAATGCAGTATTGATAAAGTATTGCATTTTTGTCATTGACACAATTGATGATACAATGCACCTTCTAATAGAGATATGCTCAATGCCATGTTGGGTCATAACCAGAACTGAAATGAGCTACTTGGGGAAGAGAGAAAAGGCATCAGAGAGAAGATGCCAGTTGAGCTGGAGGAGGAAGGGTAGTGACAAAGAAAATCTGGGTGGGAATTAGAAAGAAGCTAAGTAGCCTAAGCGAGGATTGGGAGCTACTACTTTATTAGTAACAACTCCATCACAAAATTTTCCTGAGAACCTGATTATGTGCTTTGGTACTGAGGGATATCATGGAAACTGAGCATGTGCTCTGAACAGCTGATTCCACTGCTACTAAAACACGGCTCTCAAAATGGTCACATATGCTACATATTTGATGCAGTTTTTTGTTTTTAATAGTGTTGAGTCAATAGATGATGTCAGGATTTTCAGAATCTGAGGTTTGATGTCTTCCCCAAATAGCAAATGTCAATTCTGCTGTGAAGCTATGTTTTACATTATTCATACAGTTCACATTAGAGTCACAGTTGTACTAGAATGGGCTACATGTTGTGAAATCAGAAGCTTCTTTAAGAAAGAAGTTTCTCTAGAAGTGAGTTCTAACAATCTATGATGAATGTCCAGCTATACTATGTCCAATGACTTTTGGTCATTTTTGTGCCTTTTGGAACTGAAGTCATGTCCAACATGTATAAAAGACTTGCAAATGTTTTTGTGACCCCAGGACTGACCAGAGGACTGACTTTTACCCAAGTTTATTCATTATGCTTTAAGGACAGTGTGATTATCAAGGAAAGAGTAGGGATTTTGTAGCCAAATGCACCTGAGTTCAAATATAAGCAATGTAACTCAATAGCTGTGTCAACTTGGGCAAGTCACTTAAGGTATCTAAGTTTAATTTTTCATCCTTAAAAAATGAGAATAATAATATCAGCTTATTAGGTAGTTGTGAGAATTTGGAATAAAATACCTAATGCACTCTGTGTAGTGACCAGCATATAGCAAGTGCTCAATTAATGGTATATACATATTTGTTTGTGTATAAGTGTAGTTCAGTCATTAGTAGGTGTTTCTGATGTGGAAAAAGTTGTCAGGTCCATAAAATTTACTTAAAAGTCAGCAGATTTTCATAGACATTTATTATTCATCCAACTCTGTCCTGGATATTTCAGGGATGTCCACAGAAGCATAAAGCATTATATGGACCCCTGAAAAATCAAGGTCTGGTTGAAGATCGTGGGAAACAAACAAATAATACCATAAAACAGGAAAAAATAATAATAATGCTAGATGATTTTATGCAGGTCATGAGCACAACAGCTATGCAGATTTGGGAGAAATAGTGGCGGACAATGGGTCAGAACATGCAATTTGCCCTGGAAGGATCTATATTATTTAGAATGAGACGGGGCAGCTGGAGGACATCAGGGCAACGTCACAAACTGGCAGCCATCAAGCTCAGTCTGCCTAGAAGAGTGTTTTCACATTGTTTTATAAAGACTCTAAGACAATCTTGAAAAATTGAGAAATATTGCCTGAAAATCCAGATTTCTTTCAGAAACAATCAGAAGGCCTTGCAACATTTGGATCCCATTCCTTTGTGGTAACAATGGCCAGAGACAGGATGAGCCCCTCCAGCTGGCGCTTGAGTTGTCCAGGTCGTCAGAGTCTCCACCCTGTACACACATTACTACCCAACTAGCTTCTGCCCCAGAGATGTTTTCAGAGAAGGGAGAAAGGGGAAAATGGCAAGTTCAACTTTGTTGCATTTTTGAGCTGACCATTGCATCCAAAGGGAAATATCCGATAATTCTAATTTTTCCAAAGGGAAATAATTAATAACTCTAAATATCCAATAACTCTAATTGGAGATTCCAGACTGAGGTTTGAGGGTGAAGGCAGATCTAGAGAAAGAAATATGAGAGGGAAACACAAAGAAATGGAAATTCAAAATGTGATAATGAAGGAGATTTCTAATCAATCGTTCTCACAGTGTGGTTCTTGGTTCTAACTTGAGCTTGTTAGACATTCACTTTCTTGTACCTCATCCCAAACAATCAAAACTCTGAGGTTGGGGCCCAGAGTTGTAAGAAGCCATCCAGCTGATTCTGATACATGTTCCTTCTGAGAATTACCAGTCTCATGGATATTGTAGCACTAAAACAAAAGTGGGCTAAGGATTACGCTTGAGGTACACCCACTTTTAGGAATCTAGAGGAGGAGAAAAGCGAAGTGAAAGAGATAAAGGGATAACTTGTCTGCAAGAAAGGAAGATAAGGACCAGGTTAGTGTGCTGTGTGGAACCCAAGGGAAGAATGTTTCAAAATGAAGGTTTTCCAGGGGGTTAGTGAGAAGTCAAGGATGATGATAACTGATTTTTTTACTTATTAAGAAGTTACTAGTTAATTTTCAGTTATTTCCAATAATAGAAGTCAGTATTTAGGATGTAATTAGAAATTAAGAAGAAAGAAGTAGCATGAGCAGAGCAATCATTCAAGAACACTCTGTCAAGGAATGAAAAGAGAGAAACTTGATGATAGCCAATGTATAGGAAGAAATGATCTACAAATGTTCAAGGGCAGGCAGAGGGGAAAGAGCCCTGGTGCTGGGGAAAAAAGATTAAGTTTCAGAAAACATAGGTGATATATAGGGAAACAAGGGCACAGACGTGGCAGGGATGAATGGGAGTTGGAAGAGAGAAAAGGAGAAGCAATGACTTCTTTTTGAGACAGGAGGTTGGCAGGAGGCACTAGAGCTGAGAGGCAGACCTCATGCTCTGAAGCCAGACAGCCCGGGATTCTGCTTTTGCTACTTCCTAGTCATGTGACCTTGAGAAAGTTACTTCAGGTGTTTCTGTCTCAGTGTTCTTGTTTGTAACACAGCTAGTGACCACATCCAGGGCTTGTTGTGATGACTAACAAGAGCGGATATATATAGAGAGCCTAGAAGAGGGGCTGGCCCATAGAAAGTGGTGTAAAAGTGTCAACTAAATAAAACAAATAGGGATGGACATTAGAGTGGTTTTGAAGGGAGGACCCATGAATCCTGACAGGATCCTTTGCTTCTGGTAAGGGAGGTATTTAAAATCTCTGAAATCTCAAATCCACTTACAGAAGACCAGGATTGGGCCCTTGAAGACCAAATGGCCTTGGGGTGGGATGCTATTGACAGTCAACCATGCATGGATGAACTAGGAGTGGACAGCAGTGAGAACCACGGAGGGCCAGGGTCAAGATGTGGTCCACCAAGTACCATGACTTGTTGGCTGCTGTGAAAGGGGGAACTTGAAAATGAGTGGGCCTGTGGTAGTAACTGGAGCAGTGGCTACTGGTGGGAGGTTAGAAGGCAGATGCATATGGAAAGGTAGTGGGGGCTGCGTGGAAGGGGCTGAACTTTGAGATCAGACTGAGCAAGGAGTTAGGTGTTGCCACGAGGAGACTGGGTGAGTGGAGGAGAAACTGTGAATTGACTTGGAGTATAAATGAGAGGTCATGAGTGTCAAAGCATATGCTTCCTAAGGGGCCTCTGCCAGCATGGAGACTGGCTCTATCAAATAGTCAAGAGATATTGTTGTCCAAGTTATGCATGGACATTTGTATGCTACACAGTAAATGTATAGGTAATAAAGCATAAGGCAGGCTTTAGAAAGACAATGGAAGAAATTTCAACATGTCACCCATTGTACTAGGAAGTTTAGCACACACTATTTTATTTCATCTTTACAGCCACTAAAAAAGCAGGCCTAGTGATTACACTATACAGATCAGCAAACTGAGGTACCAAGGTGTTGAGTAGTTTGTTTGTTTCACATCCTATGGGTGGTACAGGTCAGATTCAAGTCCATATTTTTTTAAACTTATTTTATATTGGACTATAGTTGATTAACAAGGTTATGTTAGTTTCAGGTGTACAGCAAAGTGCTTCAGTCATACATATACATGTATCTATTCTTTTTCAAATTCTCAAGTCCATATTAATTGGTTCCAAACCCTATTCTCTTTCCTCATTAGCAGAACAAATATTAAAGGATGTTAAGCATGCTGAAATGTGCTATGATTGGTTGTAGAAAGTACCCAAAAGGATGTGATTTGCCATCCCATTTGTTTGCATGGAAATCTCTTTCTCGCAAGCTTTCTCTAAGATGACAGGCTATATACCCTAAATACATAACATAAATACATAACCTAAAATGTAACCCAAGAGTTAGCAAGTTAGTGATTTTTGTTTTGTTTTGTTTCAGAATTTGAAAGTATTCATTTTCAGTCTAGTATATTCATTCCAGCTTTATATCCATTTCTCATTAAAGAACCAGCAAAGACACTAACCAGTTACTAATCATTATTTGCCTGCCAGTTATTTTTTTCATATTAGTATTCTAATTCAATCAAATTAAGAATTAGCAACTAGTTATTTCAGATGAAGGAAGAGAGTTACATAGACATTGCCCATGTGTTTTCTTTGGACTTTCTAAAAAGTCTCTGACAAAAATTTCAAAGCAGCTGTCTTTTGAGTTATAAGTTGTCATTATATTAGCTAAATGAAAAAATATTATTAAGCAAAAACTCTGAAAAAATTTGTAGTCCATCTTTTTCAACATAGAATATCATTTGAACAAAAGCAAATGCTGTTTGCAGTTTTGAAAGTAGTTCTCCGTGGCTGTAGAAAGTTCCCTCAGACTGTGAATTTTGCAGATAACAAACCACACATGCTTTGGTGTCTGTATGTCATTCTCTTTCTTGAAGTGGTGGTTCTCATAACACTATCAGCAACATCAGCATCACCTGGGATCTTATTAGAGCTGCAAATCCTTCAGGCCCACCTCTTACCTGCAGAGTCTGTATTTCTGGGAGTTGGTCCCAGCAATCCGTGTGTTAATAAGCCCTCCAAGAGATTCTGGGGCACATCAAAGTCTGAGAACCATTGTCTTAGAGTTGGTCAGATTGTAAATGCAGCATGACAGCCCTAGGATCGTGGTGAACCTATTTGTAGTGTGAAAACAGTAATTTACTAAATAGTAATACATCGGTCTAAAAAAGAAATTTTTTTTTTTTTAGAATTGTTTTTCTTATCCCTAAGAAGTATAAAAAACATTTCTGATTGTCAAAATGTTACCCCTTCTTTAAACACTTCCTCCTCCTTGAAATTTTCTTCAATTCTCCCAGCTAGAAACTCTTATTTTGTTTTCTTTGGAGTGTGCGAGTCCGAAGTTGTAAATTAAAAAGGACATTTTGGTTTGTGCAATAAACTTGTGACATTTACTTGGTGTGGATTCAAGAGTATGATTATCTCTGGGGGGATAAAAAGAATGCCCAAACTACAAGGCCAAGAATCAGGTTCTAGAGTATTAGTTGTCTGCTCTGGGTGACACTGTGATACTTATTGGCCTCTGTTGTCACACACACATGTGGGTGACAGAGAACTTGGAGGTGTTAGGTGAGGGCTTGGTGGGACCCACTGCCAAATCACTGTGTCAAGAATTTAAGGAAGTCTCACCTTCATTCCCTTTATCAAAGTTCACCAGACCTTGGATAAGAGGTTATTGTGTTAGTTTGCTAGGGCTGCCATAACCAAGTACCACTTAAGCAACAGAAATTTATTTTCTCACAGTTCTGGAAGCTAGAAATATGAGATGAAGGTGTCAGAAGTGTGATTTCTTCTGAGGCCTCTCTCCTCGGCTTGCAAATGGCCATCTCTTCCCTCTGTGCCTTGTGGTCTTTCCTCTGTGCCTTTGTCCTAATTTATAAGGATCCAGTCATATTGGATTAGGGCCCATGCATAGGACTTGGTTTTACCTTACCTCTTTATTTTTTTTTCATATATCCATTCTTTATCAAATTCTTTTCCCACTTAGATTGTTATATAATATTGAGCAGAGTTCCCTGTGCTACTATAAAGTATACCTTACCTCTTTAAAGGCTATCTGCCCAAATATGGTTACATTTTGAGGTGTTGGTGTTAAGCCTTCAACATATGAAATTTGAGGGGACATAGTTCTGCCCACAATAATTATTCCTGGCTTTGACCACTTGTTTGTAGAATGAATTTGTTAATGACTCAGAATGTTAATGGGCTGTAGACTTGTTCTCTTGTAGATGGAACCTGGCTGATGTGGTCCCTCAAAGAGATAGTCCCACCACATTCCTGCTGGATCTCAAAAGCCATAGATATACCCCATTAGCATCCCCAAGTGCCAAAGAATGAATGAGCCTTCTAGAAGTAGGCAAACAACCACATTGGCTAAAAGGATAATATTCCATCCATTAAATAAATGTAATACCTTTGTTCTTGTCTTGGTATCAGTATAGAAGGCATGTGAAAAATGAGTTAGCTGGGAGTTGATTGACTGCGGAAACTATTTTCAGTCTCTGCCTGTATTACTTGAATTGATATACACAGTGAGTGATTCAGTAAAAGGCTTTAAAAATAAATTCTTTATAGAAAGATCCCACCGGATTGATGTCTTCATAATTGATGAACAGTAGACCCATAATTCTCTATTTTCTCCTCAATTTTGGAAAATAAAAGATTCCATTAGTTTAAATGAGGCTTGTATGTGGAATAATCAAGGGTATCAACAAATGACTCAGATGCTATTTAAGAATAAATGTCAGAAAGAATTGACTATTTCTTTAAAAAATTAAATGTAAATATTTTATTGACAAGCTCAGGTAAACGTATTTTTTAGAGTTGATAGACAACACATGAATTACAAAACTCAGTTGTGAAAACTCAAAATGTTATTGTGCATTGGCTTCTGTTTGTGATCACAAAGTCCTCTTAGACAATAAAGACAATGTTATTTGGAACCGGGTTGTGTTTGGAGAATTTATGGGCACTCAGGATAGTTGGTGACTTTGTAGATATGACATGGAGTTGGATATCTTTATATAGAAAAGTGCCCTAGCAGTGCTGTCTTAGGTGCTTCTCATACTGGCTGGAGAAGGCACTGAGCCCAGATGGAAAGAATTATGGTTAAAAAAAATGTGTTCATTTATTTGTTTCCCCCAAGAAGTTGAAACCCCCCAGGAAGTTGACTGTGGGTGATATTTTATCTCTTCTAGCTTCAGGAAGTGAAAACATAGGAGAGAGAATTGGGGACCCCGCTGAGGTGTCTATTTCCAGGCATTGTTCAGTAATTGGGTCACATATTTTCCTCTAATATCAGATTTTGCTTTCCACTTGTGGGTGGCATAAAAAAAAGAAAAAAAGCTTTCTGAACACTTAAGGTCTTGATCTAAACTCCAAAAAGGAGAAGAGTAAATAAGTAATATAATGTAAGTTTAGGAATAATTTTACCTGAGAAATTTTTTTTTCTTTAGAATATATAAAAAAAAAATCTTTAGTCAGTAGTTTTTACTCTACTTTGACAAGACATAAGAGAAATTTAATACAATTCTTCGCAGGTACATTATATGAGTGGTTTTTGTCTTTATGGTGGTTTTAGGTCTTTTCAAAAAAAAAGTCTAAACTTGATTTACCTACATCAGTGGCTGACTTTGCAGGGCAAGGAGGATACAGCACCAGTCATGCAGAAAGTCCCTGTTTGTCATCGTGAGAGTTCAGACATGAACTAGAACTAATGGCCCATTAAATACCTTCTCTTGTTGTTTAAAGCATATTCTAGCTTTGTGAAATAATTGTTAATGCAGAATCTTGTAACTGAGCCAAGGACTGAAATTTCTGTAACTCCAGCCAGAGTAGAGGCTGAATTAACAAGTTGTGTTCTATGGTTTTGTGATTCTGGACCATTGGAAATTATCACCTAGAGAGTAATTAGGAATAGGGAAGTCAAGAAACAGCATACTTTGCTTTTTGGCATGTGTGTGTGTGTGTGTGTATGTTTTTTCCATGTATACTAGTATTGTAATACTTTCTGAATAATAAAATTATTTTTTTAAGAAAAATGTTGCTTGCTAAAATAGTCACAAATGTTTTCTACAAGAAAGCATTTCACTTTTTTGGCTGTAAAAGACTGACAGTGATCTTTTCCATATACTGCATTTTATGAAGAAGAAATCCTCATAACAGTGATACAGTAGGACACCATGGACACCATAGGTTGAGTCCCACTGTGAGACAGAATCACTATGAGATACAGTAATTTTCAATTTCCTCTTTAAGGGACAGAGCTAAATTTTAATTTAGAAGGTACTTATGGAAAAATTTCAGGAGTGGCTTTAGAAACAAAAGAAGAAGGATTTTTGTCTTAAGGGTTTATGTGCCTGATGTGAGATGGTTATAAATGTTCTAAATTCTTTTTCTTCCTCTGGTTTTTGCTTCTTCCATATTGTATTGATGGGTGCTTTGTGTGGGGAAAAATGTTTCAGCAAATGTTCCCTTTTTTCTCCCTTTTTGTTTTCTTCTCTAAGATCCATATAATTTTGCAAATGTTTTCTTGCCTGAATAGTCCAAACCTAGCAAACATCACTGTAGTTAATGGGTACGGTTATAGGTACCTTTAAACATTGTCTACTGAACATACTGTTCAAATATATTATTGTACTGGTTATTTTCCTAAAAGAGAAACTCTTGGGATGAAATAGAGCTCTAAAGAGAAGCTGTATGTATGTCTTGCGGGTTGAGGAAGGTGGAAGGAGGAAGAATTTTGGGGAGAGTGGGCTTGTATATACAAGGTGTTAAAACCAGTTCAAAGAGCATTTGAAAAGCTAGATATCTATAGGCAACTTATAAAGGAACATTAGGATAAGAATGTCGGTTTAGATACAAAACTAATTAATGGTGAACATGGCAATAAGCTGTAACTTTAGAGTTATCTTTTCCACTGGACAGAAATTATTTGCACCTCTGCTCAATAAAAATCTTCAAGTTAAAAAAAAATGAGGCAACAGACAGTTTGTCATACTAAATAAACCATGAAAATATTTGAACCTATGGGTAATTGTATGATTAAGTACAGTGAGAATATAGTTAATAAAATCCCAAACATTAAAAATAACAATATAAATTATAAATGCAAATTATCCTTTTAGCAAATAACGTTACCTGCCAAGTTTCTTAGTGGAAGATTTTGACAGTCTAAGTAGTAGTGTTTTAAGCTGGGATTTGGGACAGAACCTTAACCCCCTTCCACTTCTTATCTACCTCAGAGAATGCCAAGGACTGGAGACAGTTTTATGTAGCAGATAACAGCAAGAAAGTGATTGTAAGAAAAGCTAATATTAAATGAGCACTTTCTCTATGCCAGCCAGTGTTATCAGCACTCTAGGTGAACCCCACAACCTTATGAGGTAGAGACTGTTATCATCATTTTATAGGTTTACAAATAGATGTACACAATTTTAAATAAATATCATCTAAATCGATATAAAAATAGATTTATATCATTATAGATGGTGAAATGATGCAAAGAGCACATAAGACTTAGTTAATCAAGTATACCCTGGCTGAACTGAGATTTGAGCCATGGAAGTTTATTGCCACAATATATTCTTTTAATGACTACATTGCATTGCCCTGGAGATCAAATACGTGGATCCCCAAAGACGTGAAGGTTGATTGAACAAGACGACTTGATATATGTAGCTTTTCTATTTTAGAGGCTGCATGCTATATTAGTTAAGCACTGCACGAAACTCAAAAATCCCATATTCAAGTCCCTATCGGAAGTTTCACAAATTATGTGATTTTGATCAAGTTACTGATCTTTTAGAACATACTTTCTTCATCTGCAAAATAGTAAGAGACACTTTCAACCCTAGCTCTCTTCGATTTTGTTTACTATAGGGTTATCATTGTAATGGTGCAGGAAGGGCAGGGGTACTAAAGATGCAAGTAGCTGAAGCGTCAGGTTTATGCTGGTGAAATCTGCCCAGTTCAGCTTTGGACAGCTCCAGCCCAGTTCTGGCTGACTTAAGAAGGGTGGAGCTTATAGGTGGGAAATCATCTCAGACTCCTTCCACTGATCTCATACAATTATTCCTGTTTCTGTTGTGACCTAGCAATAGCTCAGCTCCTATTGGAATGATTTTCAAGGCTGTAGGTGATATTAGTGTAATGATAGCAATTCCATTGGGGAAAAAAAAGAGGCAAAGGCATTTCTAGTACTGTGCTATTTTCAACACTAGAATTTTAATAAATGACCACTCCAAGAATTTAATGCTCCAAAGAATTAATGGTATAGTAAAAGGTGATTACAAATGGAAAAGAAACATTGGTGGTAGGGAACCTAGTTCATTAATTCTCAGAATGTTTAGTATTTATCCTATGTTCTTATACTTCCTTAGGAACATAGAATTAAAGGAAAACTTGCCAAATATTTTGTGACCATAGCTGAAATCTTGAACATAAGATGAGTCGTTAATAAAGTTGGTATTTAAATTTGCATTATAACTTCTCCATGTTCTTATGTTGATCTAGAAGCATCCTTCATGGAATCCTAAAGAAGGACAAGCTCTTAGGACTTATCTTCTTCAGTCCTATCATTTATACCTCATAAATAGGCTCAACAAGATTATTTCATTCCCCATATTACCAATCTCTGAAAAAAAACCTAGACTAGGTCTTCTGCAAGAGATGATAAAGTAATTAAAACATTTATGATGTAAATATATAGCTATATTATGGTAGAAATTTTATTGTAGAGGAAGCACCATGGATAACCTACATCATTGATTATTTACCGCAAACCTTTATTTAGCTTCTATTACTGGTGGTGTTAGACATGGAGAGTACAAAACTCAGTCCTTATCCTCAATTAACTTACAGTATAACTAATACCTTTTTAGTAGCAAAAAAAAAAAGTCCTATTTATCCTACAACCTGCTAGGAAATCGCAACATTTCAATTTAACCCTCTCCCGTATCATGAAAAGTGATTGTTCCAATTCTCATTTTTACAAATGAGAAAATGGGCTTAGATAAGTCGTGCTGAACTGCTCAGAGTTACAGCGCTAGGTAAGCGCCCGAGCTAGATGCAGGCCCTGATCAGCCTGGCTCCAAGGCCTGTGCATTTTTCCAAGAATCCACAGAGTGTGATTTACTTTGATCACAGTCACACACAATCCCCTCTTAGCCACCTATGACAGCCTGACGGGTTTATTTTCGAAGGCTTAACCCAGTAATTATGTAGGGAAGGAAGCCCATTCTCTAGTTATAAAGAGGAGCTGGTGAAAAGAGGTCATCCAGCTGTGAAATGGGGATTCAGAGCTTGTTTTCTTGGTTTGTTCCTGCTCAATTGTGTGTGCACCGATGTTTATTACGGTGTTTTAAGTATCTTCATTGGGCTACAATAACATGGATTTTTTTTTTTTTTCCTCCCTCTCTCTCTCTTTCAGGTATGGAAAAATCGTATCCACAAAGGCAATCCTTGACAAAAACACAAATCAATGCAAAGGTACGTGTCAGGTCCTTGATACCTGAGCTTGCACCTGTGTGTTCCACTGATGGCTCCTCCTAGGCGAGGCCCAGGCACCAGCTGCACAACGATCCCAATGTACAGTATACGGCAACCTTTTTAAGCATGCCGAGGCTTGGATGAGTTGTATTTCTAGTAACATTGCTCATTAATTTTTTTTGCATTAACAAACAAAATGAAAATCACAAATCAGAACAAGTATCAAATTGCTTCAGCATAAGACTAAATTACCTCTTAACAACTTTGGGTTGTCTGATTTGAATGATATCATCAGTGATGCAAATTGATTTCCTATATAAAAATGAGGAACTCTGGGGAAAACTTTCCCATGCAAAACACGTTTTCATTTGTCTGTTGTTTAAATCTTTAGCTACATTGGTTGACTAGGAATGAATTTACTGATGGGCCCATTGTGTCTCAGTTTCAGCTATAAGCATCTCACAGGATCTCAGAATTTGTATCTTATCAAGGCTTCTTTTTTTTTTCCTGGAAATATTTCTGAAGTTATTTGACTATATCTGTGGCTCATGTTTTTTTCATGTCTGGGAATCCAGTACTCTTTTAAGGGCTGCATTCATTTATTTGTGAAATCTATATGGGCTCTCTTGCATGACTGAGTTCATACTGGAAAATTGAAATGCTTTTTGTAACATGTGTTATTTGTTGTTTCTCTAATCCAGTCATTTTTATAATACCAACATCAAGAAATATGGTAGAGCCAAGATCATTCTAAACACTGCCCCTATTTCACGTACAAATATAATGTGTACACGTTTTCGGAACATTTATACACTGAGAGTATATCCTGGCTTAATTGGGTAATGGTCAGATTCAATTCAGCAATTAAAGAAAAAAGCAACATTCCTTGTGTCCTATAAACTCACAAATGCCCCAGGTGTTTAGCTACTACAAGACAAAAATTAATAAGACATCATTTCTATCATCTAATAGTTCAATTTCTAGTTGAAAAGGAAACCACCAAGAAAACCAAGAAACTAATCTTAATATATGTGTTAGGATCAGTATATCAGCCTAATATATGTGAGAGTGTAAGAGTGATGTCTATAATACAGGGATCCACAAAATACTATGGGAGGAGAATATGGAGATTCCCTTTTGGGGAATGAAGTTTGTAAAGGCAAGGCAGAATGGATGGGCTTGGGAAAGGTTGGTGTTCAGGAGAAAGAATTTCAGAATGTAATTGAGCAGACCCATATAACTAGAATAGAAAAAATGCCCAGGTAAGAATATCGGTAGAAAGAAGGAAGGGGCCAAGATTTTGGAGGCATTTATAAAGTTATCCTGGATATTTTGAACTTAATTCTGTACACAACCCTTATATGTTTTTTTGAGCAGAAACGATATGATTCTACCTGTGTTTTAGAAAAGTTATTTTGCCAAAGTGGGTGAAACTGAGTTACAAGGAGGAAGAAACTGGAGGCAGAAAAAAAGCAATGCACGTTTGAAATCCATAGATCAAAAGGAAAATGAGGAAAGTCCCTCAGGCACTGTTAGAAAAATGGAAAGGGGATCACGTGAGTTTTCAAAGGTAGAATTAGATATTTTCTATAAAGGGGAAAGGGCGCGGGCAATGAAACCCACATCAACATGGTGTCATTGTTGGGGAAGAGGGCTGTGTCATTGACTGAAGTCGGAAGTCCAGAAGTAGTAGTAGTGGGTTTTGGAGAGAGGTGGTGAGTTATGTATCGGACATCCTGAGCTAGAGGGCCTGGTGTAGCATCCCTGTGGGCGAGGTCAAGGCAGAGCTACAAGAAAGCTCAGAGCTATGATGATGACCATAACCAAGGGAGCAGATAATAACACTAAGGATAACTTGTAGGGGAGGTGGTGGAGTGGGGTCCATTAGGGTAGGCAGCTGAAAACTGAACCTTGGAGGACATATACGAACAACATTGGGCCATGACTGTGAGGTATTCTTCACTCTCAGCCCGTGGGAAGCATGTGGTGTGTGAGAAGCTTTAGACTATTAATTTTATCACTTCCAGACACGCCTGACCGATTCCCAAAGTTTGGGGTAAAAATATCTACAGGAGCAACCAGAGACAATTGAGGCACCCTACTCAGGCAGTCAGTAATATTGATTGAACCCCAGTCACAAAGGCAGATGCTTCACAGACAAGCAAGCCCTGTGAACCTCAGTGGATCCCATGACCTTCCTGATCCTTGGAGTGGTCCATATGGAAGGACCCTCCACTAGGCAAAGGTTTGCTTGGGAATGCAAGTATCTCTTGTCACTGTACAACACTGGTGAAACCAAAAGGGTCCATTGCTAACCTGGAAAAGCTGTACTCTTAGACTATAATCATAAGGTTTGAAGAGGAAGGGGATGTAGCTGAAACGGATTGTCAGAGTTTCCATAAGCAATTATCTCTTAACAGTGGGGTGCTGATCTGAACAGATGTGATGGGTATACTTACCTCAACTCCTAACACTCCTGTCCACATCTTCTTGTAACTGCTTATTTAATTTCCTCTCTCTCTCCAAAGAAACCTTTAGACTCAGTGAAGACAGGACCTGTGTAATCCAGAATATGTATCTTCAGAGAAGGGAGTTGCAGGGGAATGCTTGACTGTCTATTGGAAATACTCGAAGAAAATATTAGAGCATATCTCTGTTTTGATGTCAAGTTTCTGTGTGTTTTATGTGTGTGTTTTATAATGTACCTGTTGGTATAGTTTTATAAATGCTCATGTTTTAAATACATAAATGTATAAATATTGAGTTTGCTGCTCTAAGATATTTTTATTCATAATAATATGGATGTAAAGAGTAGTTTGGAGACTACTGGTCTCAAACATAATAAGCACTGATAAATTTGGAAGGAGAAAGTGGAGGGAGGGAAGGAGGGAAGAAAGATAAGGAGAAATAAAGGGAGGGAGGGAGGGACCACAGAACTCCCTTGGGACATCATTGAAGGAAGGGCAGTTAAGGATGATTTTATGGGAGGGCAGAGGGCTGTTAGACCTTTTGCCTTGAGGCTCATGTCAAAGAGGCAGGTGATCACATGGTCATTTCACACTAATAGAAGCCTCCAGTGGCATTTTCTGGCCTCAGCGTTTGGAGCCTGTGGATGGCAGTGGTGACTGAATCAAATCTTTCACCAAGCACGTGGCGCGGGTACCCTAAAAGTAAGCCCTCGTGGTCAGAGAGGTACTACTGCCACTTCCATGTCTGGGGAAAAATACTACTTTAATGATACTTTAAGTCCTATTTAGAGTATTATTATTATTATTATTTTCTTCAGAAAAACGGCCCCTGAAATAGTTACAGGTAGAAACTCCATACAATTGGGAAGAGAGAGCAATTCCATTTATGGAAACTTGTTTATAGTCATTGATGAGTGTGTGAGCAAGTTGCCGAGGTTGGAAAGGTCACTGTGAATTCAAGGAGCTGATGGGACCAGGCACCAGAGCAGCATTGAAGTATTGATTTAAACAGCCAAGAATTGGAGCAGGAGTAGTATTGGAAAAATGGACTGATGCAGAAGGTATTTGTGGGGAAATAGGAGGAATGATACCAGGAGTCTGTAGACCATGGTGAAAATGAAGGTGCATTGGTTATAAAATGTTGTGAAGTGAGATTTACATTGGAGATTTTAGGTAGGAGGGAAGCCATATGGAGTTAGGAGCAAGGAGGACTCCCCACTTACACGTCCAGTGGGAGAAGGGATGGTAGGGGGAAAAACACACTTGGGAGGGCTACAAAGGCCCAGTGTCCCCAGGATAAATCAGTTAATGATTGGAAACATGCAAATGGAAGCAACTTGCAGTGATAGTTTATATCCACTCAGGATGCAAACGTAACATGTGGGCCTTCCACGGCTGGTTACTGTGAAACTAATTCACCGCTTCTTCATTAGGACCATGCTAATTTGGTAGAGCCTTTTAAAAGTCAATATGGGGTCCTGTACGAACTCTCCCGCCCCCTCCGGGGAAAACGCTTGCCGGGGTTTGTGTGTTTTCATGTCTGGTGTGGCTGGAGGTAACAAGATGCAGTTTCTTGGAGGAAATCGGAGGAAACTGAGGTTGGCAGATGACCAGAGGAATGCTTGCTACCCACATAGCCTTCTGTTTTACTTGCAGCAGCCGCCTTCTGGAAACATATCTTTGATAGAATTTGAAAACTTGGCTATCGATAGAGTTAAATTGCTAAAAGCAATTAAGAATCTTGGTGTGAGCTATGTGAAAGGAACCGAGCAGTACCAGAGTAAGCTGGAGGCTGAGCTTCGGAAGCTTAAGTTTTCCTACAGAGAAAACTTGGAAGATGAATATGAACCCCGAAGAAGAGATCACGTTTCTCACTTTATTTTACACCTTGCTTACTGCCAATCTGAAGAGCTTAGGCGCCGGTTCATTCAACAAGAAATGAATCTCCTTCTATTTCAATTCAGTATTTTACCCAAGGACAAAATTCAGTTTCTTAAAGGATAGCCATTTGCAGTTTGAGGCTATAAGTGTTGAAGAGAAGACTCTCCGAGAACAGGATATTATGGCTTCATCACACAGTTTAGGTGGGGTTCAGTTGGAGTCAGTTTTTAAGAGCCCTTTTGCTGATGCTCTGGATTTGTTCCGAGGAAGGAAAGTCTATTTGGAAAATGGCTTTGCTTATGTACAACTCAAGGACATTGTGGCAATCATCCTGAATGAATTTAGAACCAAACTGTCCAAGGTTTTGGCTTTAACAGCCAGGTCCTTGCCTGCTGTGCAGTCGGATGAGAGACTCCAGCCTCTGCTCAACCACCTCAGTCATTCGTACACTGGTCAAGACTACAGTACACAGGCAAATGTTGGGAAGGTTTCTTTAGATCAGATCGATTCGCTTTCTACCAAATCCTTCCCACCTTGCATAGATCAGCTACATAAAGCCCTGCGGGAAAATCACCATCTTCGTCATGGGGGCCGCATGCAGTACGGCCTCTTCCTGAAGGACATTGGCCTAACCTTGGAACAGGCATGGCAGTTCTGGAAGCAGACATTTATCAGAGGAAAGATGGATCTAGATAAGTTTGATAAAGGCTACTCTTACAATATCCGTCATAGCTTTGGAAAGGAAGGCAAGAGGACAGACTACACACTTTACAGTTGCCTGAAGATTATCCTAACCAATCCACCAAGCCAAGGGGATTATCATGGGTGCCCTTTCTGGCACAGCGATCCTGAACTGCTGAGGCAGAAGCTGCAAGCGTACAAGATCCCTCCCTCAGGGATCAACCAGATTTTGGATTTAGTAAAAGGGACACATTACCAGGTAGCCTCTCAGAAGTTCTTCAAGATGACACATAATGTAGATGATTGTGGCTTTTCTTTGAGTCATCCAAACCAGTTCTTTTTTGAGAGCCAGTGGATCCTCAGTGGAGGTAAAGACATCAAGAAGGAATCCATCCAACCAGAAATGCCCCAACGCAAACCGAGTGTCCAGAGAAGCAAGGATGCGTCATCTGCTCTGGCCTCACTCAACTCCTCTCTGGAAATAGATCTGGAGGGACTAGAGGAGTTGCTTCAGTGAACGATTCCTGGGCAGTTGGTAGCCTGTCTTCCTCACTAGCTTTTATTTCCTACTTTACGATTTTATCTTTTTCTTTTTTGCCTGCCTTCTCCCTCCACCCAACCCCTCTTCATGCATCCACACATGCATGAGCTTCTCGGGAAGGCAGCCTTGCAGGTAAAAACAAAGACCTCCGGTATATTTTGCTTTGACAAAAGAGAAGAGGAAGAATTTCTTTTGAAATCTAACTCTTGAATGGTGTGATTTAAGCCCCGTTTTAGGAGATAAAACAGCTTTCTGGACTGCTTACAGTCCCCTAGAAACAGTACGACTAAGAACAGCTTTTATTTTAACACTTATCACTGTAATGTTGACCCAGGACTTTTCTGGACCATTTTTGTTAATAAATATCAAAATGTAAAAAAAGAAAAAAAGTCAATATGAAAAGAGCAATCGGGAATGTACTATGATGCTACTAATTCTACTGAGAGATTTTATTTAGACATATTTTTAAAGTGTTTTATATGCTCACGCTTAGCATCACTTTATTCTCTATATGGGTACCACTGTTATACAGCCATTACCATGATATTCGAGAGGACTAAACTACGACAAACCATGGAATTGTTTATTAGAGGAAGTTCAGTGAGTCTGGAAGAATATAAAATTATGTGTACCATAAACATGGAGCTATGGAAATATTTGAAAGTCAGTAGTGCTCATGGTTATGTCTGTGGGTGGCCAGGATGCTTGGTGCAAACACTGCCTTTCCACTTCATAGATGTGTGACCTGTGGTCAATCCCTTAACGTTGCTGGGTGCCTCAGTTTCCCCATCTATAAAATGATAATAATAATAGGGCCTGACTTGATAATTAAATGAGTTAATACATAGGTAATGCTCAACAATACCTCGTGCTGACTGTATAAAATGGCAATATTAAGCAGAGAAAATCTTTGTGTTAAGGTGATAGATTATTATTAACTTTACATTTCTCCAAACTTGTTATATTGTCTTTTCTAGAAAAAAAAAAAAAAAAAGGCAAAAACAGCTCTTGGAAAAACTAAAGTGGTTTCAATTATATTTATATTTTGGTTGTTCTTTCTGTTAAACCTTAGTAGCACCTGCCTATGTTTCTTTGTTTTTGTAAATTAATGTTAGCTGAAAATAGCAATGAATTAAGAGAGAATGTTACCCTTTGCTTCTTTAACGAAAAGGTAGAAGAGAGTTCTTCTTGACCATTGCTTTCTTAAGGAGGGAAATGGAAAGGGTGTCTGAGGTGGCTTTTTTAAACAAAATCACTAAGGGCATTGAGCCTGTCATTAAAGAATGAAAATTGGATTCGGTCTTCTTGGAGACACTTGCTTTTGAATCATTTGCAGTGTGGCCTCTGGACTAAGGCTATGCAATTAAAACCAAATATTATGAAGAGAGGATTTATTGATTTTTTTTTTTTTAAGAGCTCCTGACTTATTTATTTATTTACTTTATTTTTTTGGCTGCGTTGGGTCTTCGTTTCTGTGCGAGGGCTTTCTCTAGTTGCGGCAAGCGGGGGCCACACTTCATCGCGGTGCGTGGGCCTCTCACTATTACGGCCTCTCTTGTTGCGGAGCACAGGCTCCAGACGCGCAGGCTCAGTAGTTTTGGCGCATGGGCTTAGTTGCTCTGCGGCATGTGGGATCTTCCCAGACCAGGGCTGGAACCCGTGTCCCCTGCATTGGCAGGCAGATTCTCAACCACTGCGCCACCAGGGAAGCCCTTGATTTTGTTTTTAAAGACATGATATGAGTTCAGTTTTTCATGAGCTGTTGCAAGTGAGGTATGAGAAAGTACATGCACTAGTCTCCTTAGAGGTGAAAAGAAAAGGCGTCAGAATTAACCCAGCTCTGGACACTTCCTGGGCCTTAGCATCTGAAGGGAAGGCTTTTGTTCCCTCCTGCACCCCACCCCACCCGCAGGCCTCTAAGTCTGTATGGTAGGCAGTCCCGGATAAACACACTCACTCTCTATTCCGGAAGGGGTCGTGGGGAGCTCTTTCAACATAACCTCTCGTTTTCAGGATTGTTCTTTCTTGGGTGGTGGCTGCGGCAGCTTTCATTCTGTATAATATGGCAACATAAAACAAAACAGTCACCAGCAGGCCCAAATGACCAGAAATTGCTGAACAAAGCAGGCCGCAGCTCCAGATGGAGAGTAATGAAAAACAGACCGCAGTTCATTCAGCCACTCAAACACCAGGACCCAGTAAGAGCTATTGTACAAGTCACAGAGATTTGCACTGCTTTGTTTTTGTTGTTTTGTTTTTCCCCATGTGTTTTCCTCCTGGGTCCAGTGTATTTGCTAATTTTAAAAAGTCAGGGGAAATGAAATGAAAGAAGCCATTGAAAACAAGGTGTAAATCTTCGATGAATTGACTTGTCTCTGCCTTTTCCTGCTTTTTAAGTTTGGCTTCCTCTGTACCACCTCCCACCCCTGCCAGCCATTTTTTTCTGACAGGCTATGAGTTTAGAGCAGAGGGAATGAGTAATGGATATTCCATAGAAAGTTTCCATGCTTAACAGCCAAAGGATATAAGAGCCATTAGAGTGTGCCAAGCATACCGACTTCTAAGATCTTGAAATACTCCCTTCTTGCCTTTGTTGTCACAGGCTGCTTGAATTATATTTATGGAAGATTATGTTGCCCTTACCATTTCATTGGACCCCTAAAATCAAAGTTGAAGACAAGGATCCAAAAGTTCTGAGATCATCCATGTAGGGTATCATTAATTCTTTATTAAATGAAACCATAAATTGTTATTCTTCTTTAAGAGAAATAATTCTGCATACTAGATTCATTTTTATAGAGAGGGATAGAACCCACCTAGATTGTTTCATGGAGGGGTGTGAATGAATCCATTTAGCAGTTCTAGATTCATAGCCCTGTTATAAGCTTTTTAAAAGTATTTCTGGGTAACTAAGCAGGAGGCGGTACACTTGGACAAATTTGGAATTAATCCATTTTATTTATTATTTAATTTTCTCCTTTAGTCACTAACTGGGAGTATTTAAATAGCAAGTGAGGAAAGTGTGGATTTCTGTATTAAATCCCATGAACCTGGAGGGAGGGATGGATACTCTATTTTTTTTTTTTTTTTTTAGAAACTCTTTTTTTCTTTTTTTAATTTATTTTTATTTATTTATTTATTTATTTATTTATTTTTGGCTGTGTTGGGTCTTTGTTTCTGTACGAGGGCTTTCTCCAGTTGTGGCAAGTGGGGGCCACTCCTCATCGCGGCACGCGGGCCTCTCACCATCGCGGCCTCTCCCGTTGCGGAGCACAGGCTCCAGACGTGCAGGCTCAGTAGTTGTGGCTCACGGGCCCAGTTGCTCCGCGGCACGTGGGATTTTCCCAGACCAGGGCTCGAACCCGTGTCCCCTGCATTGGCAGGCAGATTCTCAACCACTGTGCCACCAGGGAAGCCCGGTACTCTATTTTGTCATATTTTTCTGTAGTCTTTGCAGGGTATGCAGTAGCCCCTAGCTACAGACCAATCCTAGTAAATGACACTGACGTGCCCCCGGGCAGAACGTGTGTGTAAGTAGAACCATTTGGTTTCCAGAAAATAGCATACCTACCCGGGCCTAGTCCACAAGGAAACTAAGCAAGTAAAGGAAGAAACTAAACACCATGAAAAGCCTCTTTTCAATACCTGTTATTTCCCCAAATCAGTGAAAACTAAAATAAATATTCTGTGAAATTTATGAGTCTGAGGAATTACATTTTGAGAGGAATAGGCTCCTCCCCCGGCTGGGCTCACAGCCTCTAGAGCAAGGAGCCCAAGAGGCAACGAGACTTGAAAAACACATTTATTTAATTTTCAAATACTGGAATTACGTTACCAAAAAAAAAAAAAAGATGAAAACAGTTCTGTTTAGACAACTAAATTTCCCATTTCCCTTTGCGGTATGAAGTGTGTGATTTTTTCCCTGAACTTCTTTTGTGAATTTTTCTCTAATCTGGTACAGTATTAATTTTGCAACTAGGCACAGGTGATCAATATATAAACATATATTTGCTTCCTTTGGTATTGATACTGAGTTTTGTTTTCATTTCAGAAACAGTTTGTGTAGGAAGTTTGATAACTTCAGTCAGAATTGTCCTGTAGGTACCTTTTACATGAAAGTTTCATCCTGGGCCTCTTTTGAGAAAACTCCAGTGTTTATAGTCTTATAGCCAGAGTTAGGAAAGAACACTTAACTTTGAAGGTAAATGGTCGCCATGTGTTGTCTCCAACTCAGCCATACAACTTCAGCTAAAGACACTTCTCCTGTCAAAGATAATCCTTTCGAAACTGTTTTTCTCAGTTCAGTGTATTCAGTATTTTAGAGGGTTCTTTTATGAAGATGATGATGATGATGTGATGGTGCTGAGTTAACTTTGAGAAGACTTTGAGATAAATGTAAAACAAAATATCTACTCATGTTCTGGGAGTCATTCAACTGCACATTTTTCTTCAAGAGTGTCTTATAGCTCTATATTTACTCAGTATTTGCTTGTAATCACTGTGAATATACACATTAGGCAAAAGTAAAGCTCTCCACCAACATTAAATTTAACAGGTAACAGTGCTTTTTTTCTTTAAGGTTTTTTGTTTTTTTTTTTTTGATGTGGACCATTTTTAAAGTCTTTATTGAATTTGTTACAATATTGCTTTTGTTTTATGTTTTAGTCTTTTGAACACGATGCATGTGGGCTCTTAGCTCCCCGACCAGGGATTGAACCTGCACCCCCTGCATTGGAAGGTGAAGTCTTAACCACTGGACTGCCAGGGAAGTCCCAACATTGCTGTTTTAAAGCATAAATGTATATTTGACATCACTTAATACTATAACCTATGTCCCTATCTCTTTTGCATGTGAAGAGATTATTTTATTGGAAAAAAATATAAATAATTTGTGTGGAGTTTAAAATGGTTTAAAAATAAAATGGTAGCCTAAATGTGAAAAGAATTTGAAAAAGAGGGGACTTCCCTGGCAGTCCAGTGGTTAAGACTTTGCCTTCCAATGCAGGGGGTGCGGGTTTGATCCCTGGTCAGGGAACTAAGATCCCACATGCCTCGTGGCCAAAAAAACCAAAACATAGAACAGAAGAAATGTTGTAACAAATTCAATAAAGACTTTAAAAATGGTCCACATCCCAAAAAATCTAAAGAAAAAGAATTTGAAAAAGAATAGATACATGTATATGTATAACTGAATCACCTTGCTGTACACCTGAAACTAACACAGCATTGTTAATCAACTATACTCCAATATAAAATAAAAATTAAAAAATAAAATGGTAGAGTTATATTGCTCTCTGCCATAATCTGAATGTGACTTTTGCTAACCCATGTCTTCTAACTTCACAGAAATCCTTTTGTCCAGACATCCTGTTTGTTCTCCTCCTCCTGTCCTTCAATTCCCTATGTTTAGAGTTTGTTAAAATATATATAAAATGCTCACTCTTCTTACCTCTGCTAGTCTGTTAATGATTTCTTCCAGAATTCACCTTCCCAAGAAGTCCTCGGTAGACTCTCCTCATCCTATTTACACACTTTACACCACCACCTCCTCTGAGCGTCATCTGGGAGCAAAGATCTTACACCCCCTTATCTCTTGGGCTTTTGTGATTAGTGTGTGTCTTCGTCTAGATGATAAACTCCTCAGGCTTCTCATGGACCTTATTTTCTACTGCCAGAGTGTTGAGGAAGCAGGACGGTTCAGAGGGGTCTTAGATTCCAGGGGCTTTATCTTTCTCTCTGGGAGCCTTTGATGTCACATCAGTAGAAAGAACAAACATGGGTGGGTATATGTTCCAAAGGCCTGTAAAACCACCGAGGGTACCAGAGACATAGCATACATACATTTCCCAGTTATTCTTTAAAGGTAAGCACTTATAACTGAGAATATTTATTAGTGTGTAATTATCCCTTTGACTTGTTTGAAGTTATCTATCTTCATTCATCAATGATTTCATAAATATATGGGAAATCCAATATAGCAATATTTCTTTTAAATAATATATGAACTGTAATGACATAGAATGGATAAATATGATATGTGTGTGTCCGGTTTACTAAAATTCATGTAAACTTGCAATACCATGTAAATACATGTCCTTTCAAATATAGGACTTCAAAAAAATATAGATTTTTACCCCCTAGATAACCCTCTTAGTCCTTCAAGGAGTTTTCAGATGAAGTCTACACTGAGACAATTTCTAAGTAATAATCTTAGTTTTCTTGGACAAGTTACATAATGTCTCTAAACATCTGTTTCCTTAACTGTCAAATGAGGTTATTTATACATACAATGAAAAAAGTATTTTCAAAATTACACGGAACCCTGTTTGTAATGTGTCTGGCACGTCTGTCTGGTAAATTTTTCTGTGGTCTTACACTTGGATTTCTTCTTGTAGGAACCATCTTGTCTAGAGCACCATTATATCTTACACAATTTAATACAGTTATGAGTACTTTTGAAGTGTTCAAGGAATGTGTATTTCATGAATTGACATGTGTTTATTGAGACTGGCTTTTTTTTTATTTAATTTTATTTATTTACTTATTTAATTGAAGTATAGTTGATTTACATTGCTGTATTAATTTCTGCTGTACAGCAAAATGACTCAGTTATACACATATATACATTCTTTTTTATATTCTTTTCCATTATGGTTTATCCTAGGATATTGAATTTAGTTTCCTATGCTATACAGTAGGACCTTGTTGTTTATTCATGAGACTGGCTTTGTTAATAGCAAAAAGTATTTAAAGGACTTTTTTTCATACGTTTTTGTGTTGGCTATACGATAGCCCTCAGGATTTTTCAAGGCCTATAAACTTGATGTCTTTGAAGAAAAGTGCATTCCATCACAGTGGCAGGTGGTGGAATTCATTCTGAGTTGGGTAGGTTCTGAAAGAAAAAAAAAAGCGCTCCTTTGTTCACCCTTTGTCATGATGTTCACTCCATAACATTGTTTTACAAGTTCAAAGGTAAAAGGAAAAAAAGCCTAAAGATTCTTGCTTCCTTAGCTTTGAAACCATAGTAAAAGCATATTTTGTTTAAGAGATAGTGAAAAGTCATATGATTTGATGCTTGTTCTTATTGACTTATTGGTTATTCATGCTGCTCTTAAAATAGCTATTTTTCCTTTCCTTTAGTTAAGAAATGAGAACTCTGGAGTATGAAAGAGAAAAACTCATGCACATGACAAAAAAAAAAAAACCCAAACTATAAAAACCAAAATTGAATTTGAAGGATGACTGTATCATTTGTTATGATTGTAAGTGGCTGTAAGTGGGCTCACGTGTCTCTTCATCCATGAAATATTAGTGATATAAGGTCTCTATTTCATATGATCATTTTAAAAACCAGCTTGCTTTCCCCATTGTGTTGTGAAATAAGAGAAAATAGCAAGGTTCACATTTAATTTGTACTACTTCTCTTAAAAGGTCAGTTTATTTTAATTACTAGGCATCTGAATAGACCTATTGGTCATTAAGCTGACATCAGCCCTGAGTTGGAAGAAACCTGTATTCCTGCAGCATCTTTGGGACACCTTCTCTGTGCCGCTTTTAAAGATATAGTTTCTCTCAAGAAGAGATAATAAAATGCTTAAGCTGCAGATATAACAGCTTTTCACATCCCTGGGGCTTGTCCACTCTGGGAAAAGCGGGAGCTGAAACAAAAGATTTTAGGGAAGCAACTGCTCAGAAACACACTAGGCTTTGGGCTTAAAGGTGATGTGAAAAATAACCATGTTTGAGATTGTACTAAATGAAACCAAGCGGCAAAATTCCATGAGACATAGACTACAAGACATTGGAGTTTATGTCTTTGGAGTACTTTTATTATAATAGATAATTAAAGTGAAAATTGTAGCTTTTTATTGAAGAGTGAAAGAAATTTTTTTTTTAAAAAAGAGAATTATGTGAGGTAGAATTTAGAAGCTCATTAAAAAAATACTGTTAAAAAACTGTGATTAAAGAGTTTCTCAAAGGTTCTCATGAGATAGTTTTGAGTAACAAGGGGTTAAAAATCAGAAAATCTCTAATTTCATATATACAATATAAAGAAATTATGGCTAATACTCTATTTTTCATAGAGAAGCAGGTGATGAAATTGAGAATAATTTGAGTAGGGGAAAACTTAAAATTTTGTTTTTTAAATAAAAAGTGCATGTGTTTAAGGTGGACAGCATGGTGATTTGATACACATGTACGCAGTGAAATGATTACTGTAGTCAAGCTAATTAACATGTTACCTCACAGAATTACCATTTGTGTGTGTGTGTGTATGTGTGTGTGTGTGTGTGTGTGTGTGTGTGTGTGATGAGGGTGCCTGAAATCCACTCTCTTAGCACATTTCCTGGATTCAGTTCTGCAATATTAACTATACTCACCATGCTGCCCATTAGATCTCTAGACATGGTCAACCTACGTAGCAGCAATTTTGTACCCTTAGACCAGCATCTCCCCATTTCCCCCACCTTTCTACTCTCTGCTCCTGTATATTTGATTTTTTAAGTTCCACATATAAGTGATATCATGCAGTATTTGTCTTTCTGTGTCCTACTTATTTCATTTAGCAAAATGTTCTCCAGATTCATCTATGTTGTTGCAAATGGCAGGATCTCCTTTTTTAAGGCTGAGTATTATTCCATTGTATATATATGTACATATATATACCACATTTTCCTTATTCATTTGTTGACAGACACTTAGGTTGTTTACATGTCTTGGCTATTGTGAATAATACTGCAATGAACAAGGGGGTGCAGGTAACTCTTTGAGGTACTGATTTCTTTTCCTTCAGATAAATACCCAGAAGAGGTATTGCTGAATCGTATGGTAGTTATATTTTTAGGTTTTTGAGAAACCCTCATACTGTTTTCCCACAGTGGCTGCACCAATTTGCATTCCCACCAGCAGTGCACTAGGGATCCCTTTTTTCTACATCCTTGCCAACATTTCATATCTTTTTGTTAATAGTTGTCCTAACAGGTATGAGGTGATACCTCATTGTGGTTTTGGTTTGCATTTCCCTGATGATTAGTGATGTTGAGCATCTTTTCATTATCTTTGGCCATTTGTGTATCTTCTTTGGGAAAATATTTATTCATATCCTTTGGTCCTTCACCCATTTGTTAATAGGGTTGTTTTTGTTTGTTTGTTTGCTATTGAGTTGTATGAGTCCCTTATATAATTGGGATATTAACCAACTTTATCAGATATATGGTTTGCAAATATTTTCTGCCAATTAAAGGAAAACTTAACAAACCAAAGATTCCCATATGAAAAGTGGAATTTCCTTCAATGTTACTCAATTTTAACCATTGTTTTAAACCAAATGAGAATAACTACAATTGAAATATGTATGTACACATATAACTTTTATATGTATTCATATATTTATTTATATATTTATTATACATATTATGATATGTGTATGTTAGAGTGTGTGTGTGTGTGTGTGTGTGGTGTGTGTGTAAGACAGGGAAAAATATTTATGAGACACTTGTATCCTAAGAGAGTTTTAAAAATCATTCTATAAAGATTTACATCAAAGTTTGTTGTAGTTTAGTAAAACAAAATTTTCTTAAAAGAAGCTTGAAGCGAAATCCTCACCATTCTTTGTAACTAAGCATCTGCTGTGTTACGTAAACCAAAGAAGTCCAGGGGAAGTTGTTATGCCTTAGATAGTGATCAGGTGCTTTGCGATTTTCTTCTATTGTGAGAAGATAATATAAGACAAGTAATAAGGTATTAACATTGCTTATACAATGATCAAAAATCTTGATCAAGCATTGATACAATGTGTATATGTTAGGGTTAGGGTGAAATCTGTGTAAAAATTTAACATTTCTACTTGCACCATTGTATTTCCACCTATTATGTCCTATTAACATGGACTGTTAATACAAATAACACATCCTATTATGTTGTCCAAGTCAGCCTATCTTTCCTCTCTCTATGTCTTTTTAAAGTTACTAGTCTGGAGCCAGTCCTTTGGCTCTGCTTCTTGTTAGGGAAATTATTTTTAAAAATTATATGAAGTATAACTTTCCAGATAAGACAGTTCCAATTTTAAGTGACCTTCTGTGGAAAATCAAAAGCCAGTATTGTCCATGCATGGGTGAAAACATCAGCCATGATGGCAAACTGAAGGGTAGTTGGTCTGTGTGGTGAGGAAGACAGATGGTTTCTCTATGAACCCATGGTCTCTTGTAGTGCCAAGGGCTATCAGACCTATCAGCATTCACCAACATTTTTATCTTGTGTATCCCATCTGAATTCCCTTAAGGGTAGGAAGTAAAGTCTTCAACCTATTTCCCACCAACCAATCAATGAGTAAACCAAATAAAACAGACTAAAAGACTAAGACAGAAAAAAAAAAAGGAAGTGAAAAGTGAATCCCAGTGACAAGGGTCAGGAATGGCGTCTTTGGTTTGTCTGTCCAGGAAAGAAACCCTGCTTTACAGAGTGAGCTGGCGAATGAGTTGACGATGCCCTGTGGGATCATCAGAAGTACGGTAAACAGTGGCTATGGGGCAGGAGATGTATTTGTACTAATATGCTGTGCAGCTCAGCCTTGGTCAAATAGTTGTTCAGCAGCCCGGAGTGTAGAAATCTCTTAGAACATTCCTGTAAGTCATCAACAGGGCAAATCTGTCTAGTGAAGGATTGTGTTTGGCTACAATACTGCTTAAAAGTATTTAGATGTGAATACTTTTTAGTGGTGCCTAAACCACTCTGCTGTTTTCATAAAAGCAGCCCACTTCACTCACTTGTGTACCTGCTTGGCCCCAGAAGGCATGCATGGCTTCAATTTTTAATAGCTTGTTGAGTGGATATCAAGTAACTCAGAGAGTTATTATTATCTCCGTTTTACTGCAGAGGAAATGAACCTGGAGATGGTGGACAACTTGTCGACCACTATTGCCAGCATCCAGTCATAGTCTGTCAAAGCTTTGCTCCCCATTATTTGCAATTCCTCCCTCAAAATAATCCCCATAAGTAAGACTAGCAGGACAGATCCTGGATGGTAGTAATGACAAGCAGACGCAAGCACAGTGCTTTAAGTTTGCGTGAGGCAAACAGTTTGAAAGAAGCATGCCGTTGTGGTTCTCACCCGCCCCCTTGCATCCCATTATAACAGTATTGATGGGGATTATAGCTCTGTTATGTCGCCTAATATAGATGTAAAAGAACCTGCACGTTGTGCCTTGAAAGCATAGTACCTTTTGAAAATATTTTGATCATTTTGTTTCATTTAGAGCTATTTTCTTTTTTTAAATATATTTTGGGAACCATTTTCGGTTCGCTTCAATTTTGCACTTAAGTGATATTGACCAACGTCTAGCCTTTCATCTATGTTGACTTCAATGCGAGTAGCGGTTTAATCAATTTTAAGTGGGGAAATATCACAGAATTATGGATGGTGGTAGGCAGGCACAGTGCTGTTGATAATTTCTTTTACTCTCAGGATTCAGAATGAGGCATGTGCTTCCTTAAAGGGCCCATGTGGTAGAGTTTCATGGCAAACATTCTCTTTCATCTTGTTTAAGTTCTGTTTGGCTGGCCTCCCATGTTTGCTCATGGGGATAAGGTTAAGACCTCTGAAGAGGCCACTCCATCCCAATTACTTACCCAGCCTCTCTTCTTTTCTTTAAATAGCTTGCACTTAGTTGTAGAGAGCGTTTTGGTGTCATTATCTCTTTGATGGATGAACCCAGGGATAAACAACTATTTTCTGTTTGGATTCTAAAGGTACGATCAAGTTTAATCAAAAAGACTATTAATATTTTGAATTTATCCATGAACCAACTCTCGCAGCAAAATACCCAAATGCCTGCTCACGTCAGTCTTTCCTTTTTCAAGCTGGTTTTTCTCCAAAGATTCTTCCCCCATCCACATAGTTTCCTATTGTCTTAAGTTGCCTTCAAGTCTCCACCTCCACCCAGAGGCTGCCTCGTCTTGAGCATCGCCCAGTTTTGTCAACAGCTCTCTTCTGGTACGTGCTTTTAACCTCACTTTAGAATCCCCTGCCCAAATTTGAGTCTGAATTTTTATAATGTTTGGATTGTAACTCTGTTTCTTTCTGGTCTAGTCCTTGAGCGTTACATGTCTCAGGCCTGATGTTCTCCTTCCAGTTGCTGACTTTATAACTAGATCCTACTTACTGGAACTGTTGAGAGAATTATTTTACTTCTCTAACACCATCATCTGCATTTAGTCTGTTTTTGCTGCTGGGATCTTTTGCAGGAAGGGTAGCCCTTTCCTATTTGTAACCAAAATTAAATCATTCTGAGGCAGGGCATGAATGTGTTTTGTGGGGTTTCTTGTCAAGCTGAAGATTGTTATAATAGGCAAACAGGAAGTCCCCATGCACTGGAAACTATAACGTCCTACCTTGGCATGACATCTGTGTTCTTCCATAATAACCAGTCAGCCTGGACATCGCCAGAGTTCCTTGAATTTTTTGGACAATGGGAGAAAAAGGAAAAGCTTTCTCATTTGGATTTAACTCAAGAATTAAAGCATTGCCTGAAGCTCTGTGCTGCCAGTGGTTTTATTCAGGCTTTGTTCTCTGAACAATTTGTAGATAGATGGTTGTGTTCTGAATTCCCAGCCCTCATTAGCTAACTGCACACATGTGGAAACACAGAGGCTGTGACCTTCAGATCCACTCCGGAAATACAAACGTGGCCTCTAAGTTTAGAGAGGAAATGCTTCCTTCTCTCTAGCCAGGAACTGGGACTGATGCTCTGCCCAGGTCACATAGATGTCTGAGCTGTTCCAGCCAGCAGGGAAAAAAATGACCTCCCGGGTAATACGTGCGTCATTACGACTTGACCATGTCCTTGATCCAGTGGACAGTAGCTCACTTAAAACGCGTAGACCTGTAGGATTATTTTAAGTCATAAAACATGGACCCAAACAAAGTGGAAATGACTGATAATTGGTGAAATTATTGATAATTTATCTGTGAAAAGCTAACCAAGAAAAAAAATTAATTTAAAGGGGCCATAGAGATGTCTCATTTTTATCAGCCTTGTTTAAAAGCAAAAGTTGTTTGTTTTATTCTTTGATGGCTACATTTCAAGAATCACTAAACTTTCCAACCCTTTCAGCAAAATAAACTCAGTCTTGTCATTTTTTCCTAAAGATGTAATCTTTGCATTGTATTACTGAAAATTTGGAAATAATCTAAATATGCAAAAACGGAGAATGACTAAACTCTGGTTAAAGCAATGGAGTATTTTACAACCATTTAAAAAGATAATTTTTAAGACTTTGAGGCCACTTGGGAAACTAGCTATAGTATGACATAAAGTGGGAAAAAGAAAAATAGAAAAGTCTCTGTATGCTCTGCTAATAACTAGGTCAAAAGATGATGCATGGTGATTATTGAAGATAGTTTTGCTTGGTAGTTGTAAGTATTGGTTGACATTTATGTCTTCTCTGAATTGTGAATTCTTTGAGGGAGGGATCACATTTTCCTATATCTGCAAAACCAAGACCTAGCATATAATAAGGGCTAATCAGTATTTCTCAGTTAATCCATTAAAAGATAGCCAGGAAAAGCAAATTATAAAATTGTATCTAAAATCTGAATATAATTCTTAAAAATAATACATTCAAAAGGCTAAGAACTTGAAGATATCATGGAGCAGTGATTACAAGTATTCTCTGTATGGTGATATATTGATTTTCAAATCTCCATTATATATATATATATATATATATATATATATATATATATTTTTTTTTTTTTTTTTAATGTGCTATCTAGAAAAAAAAAATGAGTCAACTAGTGTCAGCATAACTTAACAGTATTGAAATGCCACAAGAAGAAAACGTTCATTTATTCGATAATGAGAGAGTTTAAAGATATGCATCTTCATTAAAATTCAGTTATATGTGTACATTTTTGAATCTCTGTCATTTGAATGACATGTCATAAATGATAAACTTCTAACTACTTATCATAGAATACACAGCCTTTCATGGTCTGGACTGTACTCTCTAACACTAGGGTTACTGCACTTTTTGTAAAATGTGAGTCCTGCCAAGCTCTGGGCCTGGGGAGCACTCACATTGTAATTCCCGTGAACAGCCCCACTGGTGTAATGAGCAACTTAGGCGGCCATACTGATGACCCTGGTCAGTTCTTATCTCTTACCATGTATCTAATCATCCCCAACTACTAACACGCCATATGTAAAGGCACTTTGGTGCCTATTCCCTTTGCTTGGAACAATCATTATACCTCGGAACAATCATTATACCTCTTATTTAATAATAAAGTCTTGTACTTATTGAGCACTTACTATGTACAGAAATTATACTGAGTGCTTTATACACATGATGGCAGTGTTTTCCAAATTGTTATAATTATTATCTCTATTTTATAGGTGTGAGAGACAAGGAACTTGCCCACATCTCCACAACCACGAAATAGCAGATGTGGGATGTAAATTCAGGGCTGCTTTGTTCTAAAGCCCAACCACTTAATCTCTCACATCCCTCTCCTGTGCTGCCTGTGCTCTTCCTTGACTTGGGTGACTCAGCTGATAAGAACCAAGTCTTCAAAGCTTTCTTTCTCCCTCCACCCATGCCCGAGCCAACCTAGACACCCTTCCTCTGTCTCCCTTAATAAAGCTCTTTGTTTTTCCAAAAGTCTCCCCAGCACTTAGAAAACTGGATATAATTAGTGATTTTTTTTTTTTTTTGGTACCTCTTACATGGTGGGATTATCATGGGCAAGTATTTTACACTTATTCAGGAAAAAACAAAAAACAAAAAACCAACTGTATCTTGTTCATTTCTTGTTCACTCGTACTTAGCACATGCTTGACACATGAAGTAGTTATCCCAAGAATGGTTGGAAGAATAAGATAATGAATGGCTGAACCACATCTTAGGTTCTTAATACATGGATGTAGCACCAAGAAATCATCATGCATGTGATTTTGGTTGTGATTAGAAACCGGGATAAAATTGTAGCCATTTATCACTCAGCTGCACTAAGCTCAGGGTCTTGTTAAGAACATTTGGACTCAGAGTACTTTTGCAGATTCATTGCGTTCTTTAAACAGTGCTTTAATCATGCCCCTTGCCTGGTTAAAACCTGTCCATGACTTGTTATTTCATTCCCTATCAAGTCTGAATTCCTCAGGATGGCTTTAAAGGGCCTCCTAATATGAATCAACTCACAGTATTTTTCATTCTGTTTCAACATATACCTGTCAGGCTAAGCAGGCCAGTCACTTTCCTCTCCCAACACATCATGTTTATACCACCTTGGGGTCTTTACTCAACTCATCTCCCCTCTCCAGAGTACATCTTTCTGGAATCTTCTTCGATTCTAAACCAGACTTAGATTATTGGTAAATTAAAATTCTACTTACTAGATGGAAGCTTTCCTATCTACTTTAGCTCTTGGTAAAGTCTCTTTTCTACGAATTCTCTTTGCTTCTGTCAGATAATTTACCACTTAATAATATCACTGGCTATTTTCAGCAATGCTTTAGTTATGCCAGCATTGTTGTCCCTGCAAAATTAGTAACAGATACCACGTATTTCTTCTGTTGTTTCAAACTACCATACATGCCATATTTAGTTCCCACTATGGGCTAGAATCTATTTTGCACGCTTTATGAACATTTTATTAGGAAAAGATTTGAGTTTCCCTTTGGTTAATGACAAAGGAGAAAGTCTTTCAATAGACAGAGAGAATTGATTAAAGTCAAAAGTTGGGTTCTAAAAATAAGTTTGACTCTCAAATTTGTGATTTGAGAGGGATTCTAATGATACACTGTTGTATGTGAACAGAAGAGATCATGAAACTAGTTTTGTGCTTGGGTGTCTTGTGTGACTTTAATATTTAGTATGTAACATATGTGGAGAACAGTTTTTACTCTCCTCTGATAGCTGTTGGTGCCTCTGTGAGTTGCTATGTTTGGTCTACTGACCACCCCATGTCAAAAGACCTCAACCCTATATTTAGCCCAATATTTGGCCAATGTCTACTGTTGGTTATAAAGGGAAACCTGGGAAACGAGTTTGAATGGGTAGGCAAAAAATGAAAGAAAGCATGGGCCCTCCTCATAAGACCATCATATATAAAGAATAACACCCTTTTGCCTTTATTTGGGGAATATGCCTCCATCATTTCACTGTTTATAAGAGTAATAACAAAATGGGATTTTCATATTATGACTTAAAAGTTGAGGGGTCCCACTGTGTCTTAGGAAAGAATGAAAACACATGTGTCACAAGACTAACTGAAAACAGAAATTTCATATCTGGTCATATTCAGTCACTTCACTGACACTGTGCCTCCTGAGCTTGGAATTCCTTGGAGAGCAGAAGTTGGAAAGGAAATGGCGAGCTTTTCCAGTAACATTTGGTTTAAATTTACCTGCAATTAAAATTCTTATGTTATGGTACTAATATTTTTCTTTTTTTGGTTTCAGAAACATTAGCAGTTTTAGATACATGTAGCAAAAGCCTCCCTTTTGCTATAATTTCTAACAATTCATTAAGATAATTAAAAATAAAAGGCAAGAGAAAGAAAAAAATGGAAAAGTCTACACCTTCCCTATCTCTCAAGAGATAGTCATTAGAATTTTTTAGCAAGTGGAGGATTGCCCTGTCACTTTACATTATGCTGGATAGTAAATAAATACCTCACATATTTCTAAGTTTGGGATATGAGCATTTGAAAAAAAGTAAGAAAAATAATTAATTCTTTAGCTGCAGAATGGTGATGAGTGCGGAAAGGGGATTTTAATTCACCTGACATTACAGTTAGAATTAAATTATTATCTAGAGACTATAAATATTGCATGATTCCTTCTTAAAGCTGATAATTAAAATTTATAAGACTGTCCATGAGAATTCTTGGAATAAGGAACTTAAATAGTCTTAAAACTTTAAGATTTGATGTCAAGATATAAAAGTAATTGCATTTCTTTACATTTTCCATTTGATATTTGATCCAACTGCTTTATGGTTTCACCAAGACACTGACCCAAAGACTTGAGAATTAACACCAAGGACCTTGCAGGGGAAATAAAAAAGAGAACACACTAAACAAAACAACAGGCGGTGGTGAGGAGAGCTGTAATACTCCCTTGCAGATCCATCTTGGACAAAGGCTGTCTAATATTTCAAATGGTGTGGCATGTGAACCATCCTGCGTGCATGGGCTTTCAACTTTAGCATTTAGAATGCATGTATACGAACAGAAGGGTATTCTGACTATCTTTTCTTTATAATCTCTGCAGCAGTTCCAAACGTCCTTAGCTGGAGGACAGATTTGGAAAGTGCTGCTTTTCTGCTCTCGACACATTTGGGTAACCATTCCAAAGCTGCCAAGGTACCACTTCAGAGGCAACTTGCTATTACTGAAACGGAGCAGGACCCTGTGGTCCATCTCCACAAAGTCCTCCGCCTGCCTTTTGTCTGTAGAAAAATTTTAGCCAAAGAATAAGTTTAATCAGAGAAGTGAGAAAATGCAGAAACAAATGAAAACAATTCAACAAGACTAAATAATAATAGTTTAGTCATTAAGCATAGTCAAGGGCCTTTAGTTCCTCTTCATGGGCTATAGATAACACTATGACCCATATCCTGTGAGCTGTCTTATAGAGACTAAAACTCCCACCAGGTGGAGGAAGTTTAACTACACGATGACCAGACTGTAGCCATGACGTAAACTGCCAATGTTCCAAGAATTGGCCTGAATGAAATGGGAACAAACCGACCCTGGAACTGAAGATTAACAGCACTTAATAAAAATCAAGATGACGCTAGTCAGATCACCACATGACCAATTTCAAGATGAGCGTCAGAGCTGACTGTGCTGTTTCTGCACGTAGCCCCCGCCCTCCGCCTATAAAAGCTCTTGCCCACTGGTTATCAGTGGGGGGAGTTGGCCTTTGGACAGGAATCTGCCCCTCCCCCCAGCCCCCAGTTGCTGGCCTCCAAAATAGATTAAACTTTCCTTTCCACCAACCTTGCCTCTTGAGCAGTGAGCACCTGGACCCACTTTCGCAAACAGATTTTGGCTCCCATCCTGAGGCTGTGATCTCGCGATATCTGGCTCCCGGGGGTGGGTTTTCCGGAGCAGAGTCTCCGCCTTGATGACACGCTGGGAGGGCTGCAAGGAGACTGCTGCTCGTGGCTGGCTGGCCCCGGGAGGGGATTTGGCGGGGACATTGCTAACAGCTGCCCAAAACATTTGTTTCGGGGGTTCTCCCTGTTTCTCCCCTGCAAGGCACTGGCTGCCAATGTACGCTTTTCCTTGGTGGAACGGAAAGATGCCTCTGGAAGAGGTGATGAGCTCCAAGACCAAGTAAGTCCACCAGTGTGCACCCGGCAAACTTCTCTTTTGAGTGCAAAGTCCTATTTGGGCATTTTGCCAATTGTTTCTGATGTGTGTCTGACGTTGAGGACCCTTTATGAGCACTGAGTGTCATTTGGGCATTTTGCCAACTGGTTCTGACCTGTGTCTGACATCGAGGCCCGTTTGTGTTGGGGAGTGTTTGTTTGGGACTCCGTATAAGTCATCCTCTCAGAGAGTTTGTGACAGTTCTGTCTTCTGGTGTATGAGTGTGTGTTCCATTTGTGTGATTGGTATTCTTGTTGCCTTTTGTAAAATGAGAAATTCTGGTTCTTCGTCAAATTCTGAAAAAATTGGTTAAGATGAAACTCTTTTAAAACACCAAAACTGCTTCTTTTTTCATATGCAGTTAGGGAAAGCTAGCTTGACAAAATGCTTTTTTCAGAATTCTGACCCTGAGAGAAGAAAAATATTTCTAGGAGAAAGCTTGAAGTTAACTCTTATCATGGCTTTGAAATAAAAACATAGCATCTCCCCCTTCCCCCAGTTGCTGGCCTCTGACATAAAGCAAATTTTCCTTTCCACCAGCCTTGCCTCTTTATTGGCTTCAGAGTGGCGAGCAGCCAGACCCCACTTTTGGTAACATTACCATGTGTGCTGTGATTCATAAATGGACCCTATTATTTTCCACAAGACCCCTTAGCAGCAGTTCCAAAGGAGCAGGCTCGAGATTTGATTATCCAGGTCCCTCTCCTGAACACATCTTTCACATCTGACATTTACACTGGTTGCAGATTTTTATGGAACTCGTTAGGAAGCAGTCTGAACCTTAAAAAGGTGTGCGTCTTCCTAGAACATTCTGGACCAGGAAAGTCTTTTATTGGACTTTATGCTTTGAGTTGAAACCTGTCCTTGTCTGATTGGAAAGTGTTTCGGGGAACAGATTTTGTTATTTTTCTAAGCCAGGCTGTAGGAATTGAGCTGAAGATATCACTAACCAAAAGGAATTATTTTTTTTTTTCTCAAAGAGCTAAGAACCAAAGGAAATGACTCCAGTGTTGAAAATCCTTTTATTTCCTATGTGGACGATATCTGTGCAGCTGAGACAAACCTTTCCAGTTGGCCCCCACCCAGACTTTATGGGTACTGAGATTAGGAAGTGGTATGGTCAAAATAGTCCTTGGACAAATTGCTTCCAGTCTACAAAACCTCAAAGTTCTTGACAAAGCCATGGTTTCTTGCCACATTTTATTTTTTCACATGGGTAACTGACCTGTCATTCGTTAATTACCTTGCCAGGATTTCTGCAGTTCTTTTAGTAACCTCTATCATTTTTTTTTTTTTTTTCCATTTCTTTTGGAAGGAGGAAGCTGACTTTGTGAGAGAAGTGCAGGGTGTCTGTAAAATTTCTCTTTGTGAGACACCACACGTTTTGCCCATTTCCCTTGTCTTCCATTTGAAATAAAATATTGCCAGGCCACAGTCAAGCTTATAAAAATGTGCTTTCTTCCTTCCCTGATGTCATTCTACACTTTTCTTCTTGCTTTGCTTTTCCATATCTGAAAATAAGGCAATGCTGGATGAGGCTTCAAAATTCAACACCCATAACTTCCTTTGACACGATCCTGCCCCGGGGAAAGAGAAAGGTATTCATCACTCTATAAAATATGCTGCACCCTCAGCCTCTCTACCCGGTCCTGGGATCTGACTCATCTTTGCACTTCTGGTGACCAGCATAGTGCTGACATGTTCTAAGCGTTCAGACATATTTACAAAGTAGGCTCGAGTGGGCAGTGTGTCATGGCATCAGGATGCATAGAGCAGGTAAAAGAGGGATTAATGACATACTTTACAAAGTCAGGAACTGTTCTCTGAATTAAAAACTGTGCTGAGGGAATAGCAGTGGATACAATTCTCTGTTCTTCTAAAAATGCTTAGTTCTTCCCTGTATCTTATCTACTCTATGGGAAGCTATATGGCAGACACTCCCTTGCCAGCCTAGACAACTTTGTACCAACTTAAAACCACTCAGACCTTCACGGAGGTAGTTGTTCCTCATTGCAGTAGTTCTTTTCCTAAGAAGTCTTCGGATTTGATGGGGACTATGGTAGTTCTTATTTAACATACATGATACTTTATTAAAATGAACTTTAGTAGACTGACATTTAGTATTAAATGGGGTTTATACATGCTAGTTACTCAGTCTAATTTGATTTGAACCAAAATTTGTCAAATATGGTTTTCTTTTGCATTTTTCCTTGAAGTATAGTTGATTTACAATGTTGTGTTAGTTTCAGGTGTACAGCACAGTGATTCAGTTTTATATATATATATTCTTTTTCAGATTATTTTCTCTTATAAGTTATTACATAATACTGAGTATGGTTCCCTGTGCTATACAGTAGGTCCTTGTTGTTTATCTATTTTATATATAGTAGTGTGTATATGTTAATCTCAAACTCCTAATTTATCCCTCCCTCCCTTTCCCCTTTAATAAACATAAATTTGTTTCCTAAGTCTGTGGGCCTATTTCTGTTTTGTAAATAAGTTCATTCATATCATGTTTTTAGATTCCACATATAAGCAATATCATATATTTGCCTTTCTCTGTCTGGCTTACTTCACTTAGTATGATCATCTCTAGGTCCATCCGTGTTGCTGCCAGTGGCATTATTTCATTCTTTTTGTGGCTGACTATACTTCAAGTACGTATTTTTAAAAGATACTGTGCTTGGCACTGGGGTAAGAAATAGGGAAGGTGTATTGCCTATAGTCAAGTACTCAGAGGGTAGGAAAGACAGATGCTATATACATATATATATAAAACTAAAAGATAAGATGAACACAATAGCTGATGATAATATGTAATGGCCAGTGAGTGCTTTATACATGTCAGATCTTCTAATAAATCCACTTATCTGAGTTCATTTAATCCTCCCAATGACTCCATAAGGTAGGTGTAAGGGTCATTAGCATTTCACAGGTGAGGATAGCCCGGCACTCTTCTCAAGATCACTCAACCTCCTACCCACAGAGCCTGAGCCCAGATAGTTCCAAAATATATGCTCTCACCTGCCACACAATAGTGCTACAACTAGAGTGCTCTTAGGCAAAAATGAGGAAATGGTTACATTTCCCCTCAGTTTAGAAAAGGCACACAAGAAACAGGAAAGCTTCAGGGAGGACGTGATAGTTGAGCCTGACTCCAAAGTGTGATTGGGAGTTTATGCAGCAGAAATGGCAGAGAGAGATTTACCTGGAACAGGAAAGACCTGGCAAAGGCCGAAAGCTGTAGAAGAGCATGGTGTATTCTGATGGCTTTAAAAGTTCAGTGCTTGCATGTATGAAAACAGGAAGTGATATAACCTGAAATGCAAACCCAAGTCTTATTTGGAAGGTTTTTTTTTTGTAAAAGCTTGAGTGAAGAAGCTATTACAAAGGCAGTGGGGACCAAAGAGATTTATAGGGAGAGGAAAATAATGTGGTCAGAGCTATCTTTTGGAAAGTTAGTTCTAGCAAAAGAATTGCGGATGAGAGAAGGTGAGGACAGCTAGATGCAGGAGCACAGGAGGATGGATCCTTTCCCTTGCGTTCATCTCCTAGCAACAGAAAACATGGCTGAACAGGGATGTAAGCTGTGTTTCTCCACAGAATAAGGCGAAGGTTGAAGGAAGATGGGAACCCAGAGCCAATACGGAGACTCCATCATTAGGAACCTGTCCTTGGCTTGTGACTCTTATCTTCAAGCCTTTCGCCTGTGGTTGCAGACCTCCCCCCTTCCACTTTATCAGTATATTTGCATTTCAGACAGGAAGAATGACAGGGCCAAAGGGCAAAGGATAAGTGACAGCTGAGTGTGTCTTTGTTCAAGAGCTTTCCCTTATGTGTCATTGACCCCAGACTGTAACACAGTCATGGGTGCAGGATACTCAGGTGAGGCTGGAAATTGTAGTTCTATAGCTAGGCACATTGCCAGCCATTGATAAATAGAGTGCTGTTAGGAAGAGAATTCTTTCAGAGTGGATATTACAGTTGTCTCTGTGAGAGTTTTTTTTTTTTTTAATATGTTCTCTTTATACCCACTTTGTTGAGACCTTTTTTTTTTTTTTTATAATAAGTGGATATTGAATTTTGTCAAAAGCTTTTTCTGCATTTATTGAGATGTTCATATGATTTTTATTTTTCAATTTGTTAATGTAGTGTATCACATAGATTGATTTGCAGATTTGACCATTGTGTATGATTATTTTAATGTATTGTTGAATTTGGTTTCTAATATCAATATTTTGTTGAGGAATTTTGCATCATATTCATCAGTGATATTGGCCTTTATTTTTCTTTTTCTGTGATGTCTTTGTCTAGTTTTTTTTTTTTAATTTTTTTTTTTTTTGATGTGGACCATTTTTAAAGTCTTTATTGAATTTGTTACAATATTGCTTCTGCTTTATGTTTCGATTTTTTGGCCCTGAGGCATGTGGGATCTTAGCTCCCTGATCAGGGATTGAACCTGCAACCCCCTGCATTGGAAGGCGAAATCTTAGCCACTGGACCTCCAATGAAGTCCCCTTTGTCTAGTTTTGATATTAGGGTTGTTGCTGGCCTCATAGAATAAGTTCAGAAGCATTCATTCCTCTTCAGTTTTTTGAAATAATTTGAGAAGGATGGGTGAGGAGCTTTGGGATTAGAAAAGGTTAAGTGGAGACAAATTCTATAGGTGAGAATCCAGAAGAGCCAGGTACTAATAAGATGAGGCAGTCTGGGGACCGGAAGGCATCAAGGAAGATGCTGTAGTTTCTGACTTTGGCAACTGGGTCAGTAATAATGGTTTTAACTGAGATGGGGAGAATAAAGAAAGATTAGTTTTATGGACAAAGTAATATATGTGATTCAGATATATTGAGTTGGATATAGCACTGGGACATCTCATGAAAAATTTGGTAAGTTGCTGTAAACGGACCTAAAGTTCAGGAGATGACGATATGGGTGTCAGGTCATCTAAACCACAGAAGCTGATTAAGTCACCTAAGCAGACTGAATAGGATGGCAGATAGCACAGGACCAAGGGGAGGGACTCTTTAAGGGCAAGCAGAAAAAGTCAGGGAAACAGACAGGGTGTAATGCCATAAAAGTGAAGAATAGCATTTCTAAAAAGAGATGCTCAACGGTGTTGAGTACCTTGAAGATGCCAGATTGCAAAGAAGATATTGGGTCGGCAATTAGGTCATTATTAGTGTTCAACAGATGTTGAAAAAATAAGTATATTAACACATACATTTCTTAACTTTGTATGTAGCTTGATTTCATATTCTTTCAGGGACTAGCTGTGTTTAGAGAAGAAATCACACAGAAGTCAAGGCAGATCCAAAATGGTGTTAGGGGATAAGAAACATCAAGGAAATATGGGCACCTTCCACAAGTCAAGTTCAAGTGAAAACATTTTTATACTTTATTTCTTTCTTAGAATCCTACGTGCCCCAGTTTTTTTTCTAAACACCCATTTTTTTAAATTTATTTTTTATTGAAGTATAGTTGATTTAAAATGTGTTAATTACTGCTGTACAGACATATATATATATATATATATATATACATACATACATATATATACTTTCTTTTTCATATTCTTTTCCATTATGGTTTTTCACAGGGTATTGAATATAGTTCCCTGTGCTATACAGTAGGACCTTGTTGTTATCCATTCTGTGTATACCAATTTGCATCTGCTAATCCCAAACTCCCAATCCATCCCTCTCCCACCCTCCTCTTCCTTAGCAACCACCAGTCTATTCTCTATGTCCCTGATTATGTTTCTGTTTTATCGATAGGTTCATTTGTGTCATATTTTAGATTCCACATATAAATGATATCATATGGTATTTGTCTTTCTGACTTACTTCACTTAGTATGATAATCTCTAGGTCCATCCATGTTTCTGCAAATGGCATTATTTCATTCTTTTTATGGCTGAGTAATACTCCATTGTATATATGTACCACATCTTCTTTATTCCTTTGTCTGTTAATGGACATTTAGGTTGTTCCCATGTTTTGGCTGTTGTGAATAGCACTGCTGTGAGCATTGGGGTGCATGTATCTTTTTAAATTAGAATCTTGTCCAGGAGTGGGATTGCTGGGTCATATGGTAATTGTATTTTTAGTTTTCTGAGGAAGCTCCATACTGTCTTCCACAATGGCTGCACCAACTTACATTCCCACCAACAGTGTAGGAGGGTTCCCTTTTCTCCACACCCTCTCCAGCATTTGTTATTTGTAGACTTTTTAATGATGGGCATTCTGATTGGCATGAGGTGGAACCTCACTGTAGTTTTGATTTGCATTTCTCTAATAATTAGCAGTGTTGAGCATCTTTTCATGTGCCTATTGGTCATCTGTATTTCTTCTTTGGAGAAATGTCTTTTTAGGTCTTCTGCCCGTTCTTTTGACTGGATTTTTTTTTTGCTGTTGTTGAGTTGAATGAGCTGCTAAACACCCATTTTTGCAGCTTTTGAAAACTGTGACTTGTAGAATATTTGGGGTAACTAAAAGGGCAGAAAGCAAGTCTGTTGTGCATAAGTCAAAGTAACTTGCAATGCTTACATTTTTAAATAGTGCTTGCCTCTTATCTCTTTCTGAATGCAGGGCTTTTCATCCATGCATCCACGGTGTATGCTGAGTGACCATCCTGTGTCTGCCTGTACCAACTTTATGGATGACTCAGTCAGACTCATTGTAGATCATTTCTGAGAAATACTAGACACATGTCTACTTTTCTTACGTGGACCCACAGCCACTTAGAAATGAGTTCTTCTTTGAATTTTAAAGACAGAACAACCATTGTCTTATGAGTTATCATATCATGGTATTGGGCACAATCTCATGCCTCTCCTGGCTATCACACTGCTGTATCCATTTTTTGTTTTAGGCTATAAAGTAGCCACCTCCATGCATGGACACATGAAAGTAATGAAAATACCTCAGGAAAAATACAGGAAGATTCTATTGTTAATAATGTGTATGACCTCTTCCATCGCAAGAGAAGGCCATGATTAAAGATGTATCCTTTAACAGAGATGAGTATGAAAACATTTATAGTTTTCAGGGTCAATTAGCAACTCGCTTTTCACCTTGGCAGGAAATGTCTAAAGTTTAAGTGACCATTTTCATCTCATCAACACACTTCATACCACTTGGTTTGTTCATCTTTCAAAATCAGTAAGAGTTTGTAAGCTCATTCACAGTTCGTAATTCGCTGAAGGCAGGGGTCCACTTATACACTGTGTGTTACAAGGTGGAAAAGATGACATTTTAATTTGGTGTCTCAACTAATAAAAGTATTCAGTTCTTCCTTAAGGACTTTATTATGATATTTACAAACACACAAACCAAACAGAGAATGTTAGGGGTACCTAACCTATGTGAGCAAGGTTGATGGGGGACTGGGGTAGAGAGGTGGGAATGGAGAGGTTGCCTTACATACACCTTACCTATATTTCTATGTTCCCTAAATAATAGCCTAAATTGGCAATGTTGTAGGGAAATTGCCATAGCTTTTATCGATAGTTGCAAAGTACATCGGTACAACTCTTCTAGAAAGCAATTTGTCCGTAAGTTTCAGGCCCTTATGTATATTACCTCAGCATTTATACTACTGGGAACTAATCTTGGGACAGAAATTAATCCAAGAGAAGAAGAAAGTCACCCAAAAAGTAAAAATGAGAAATTATGAAGGCTGAATAAGGCAAGGGCTGTGCGAATGGAGAAGATGTAAGAGATTCAGGAAGTGTTAGAAGGTCAGTTTGACCTAGTCGGGTGATGGAGGGGATGAGTGGAGGATAAGAAGGTGAAGAAGAAGAGAGAGCCTAGAATGACCTTGGAGGTTTCAGACTCGGTCAGCTGTCTTAGCTCACTCATTTAGAAACAAAATACACAAGCAGAAAAACATACTAGAAGGGTTACCCAGGGTTTGCATTGAGTACTGTTGCATTTGAAAGGTCTGTGTGACAAAGATGCTAAGTAGACAGAAAAAAACGAACAAACAAAAAGAAAACAGGTCTGGGATTAGAAGATATCCAGGCTAGAGACATAGATTTGGAAGTCATAAGTGGTCATTGGGAAGCAACCCAAAAAAGAAGTAAAAATATATTTAGAGTGGAATACTAATACATAGTAATCATTGTGAGGACTGTGTTGCATCTTGGGAAAATTCTCATAACATTAAGTAAAAAATGAGAATGAAATACATCACCGCCATGATTATAGTTTATATGCATAAGGACAAGGACTAGATCGAGATAAAAAATGAAAATATTGTAATTTGAATAGGTGGTAGGATGATGTAAATGCTTTCTTTCATTTGCTGTTAATACTGTTTTTACTATATTTGTGCAACAAGAGTAACTTGAAAGCATTCATACATTTAACGTGCACGTTGCTGTAGAGTTATGAAGTTGAGGAACGTTCTTAGAAGCTAGTGATTTTTAAATCTTTGTATTTAATAAAGTAAAAGTTTAGATGGACAGACAGAGCATATCTGAAACAAATAGAAATGGAACACTGTTACTTGAAGCTTTGTGGAGAATCTATACGCCTTTTTCTTCCCAGCTTCCCACCCCCTCCCCCCCGCCCCCCCCAACCCCGTCCCAAGTACTTCCCTTATCCCTTAGGTGAGGACCACAGTTGGAAAACCACTCAGTCTATGCTTTTCTCCTCAGATGATGGTGTGAAACTCAGAGGTCAACCAACAGAACTCAAATCAAATCAGTTGAACTGTGAGGCTGGCAGTTTTTTGGCACTTTGGTTTCTATCTTAAAATTTCCTCCTTTGCCTTCACACTTTCTGTCAGCCAGATCAGTTAGGATGAGTTTATGGGGTAGATTTTACTGCTGCAATCCCAAACTTGGACCTAATTTATCCCCCCAAATGCCATCAAACTGCTGTATTGTTATTACAATGGAAGTTTTACAATGCATTCTAAGGTATGTTTTTTTGTTGTTGTTGTTCTTGTTGTTTGTTGTTTTTTTGTGTGTATTTAATGATAACTTTTTCTGTGATTTATTGAGTGAATGGCCAAAAGTTTGACCCTTCTGTTCTTTTTTTATTTAATTGAAGTGTAGTTGATTTACAATGTTGTTGTATTAATTTCTGCTGTATAGCAGAGTGATTCAGTTATACATATATACATTATTTTTTATATTCCTTTCTCTTATGGTTTATCACAGGATATTGAATATAGTCCCCTGTGCTATAGGGACAGTAGTGGGACCTTGTTAGTTATCCATTCTATACATAATAGTTTGCATCTGCTCATCCCAAACTCCCAATTCATCCCTCCTTCCCCACCCCTCCCCCTTGGCAACAACAAGTCTGTTCTCTGGTTGTGGGTCTGTTTCTGTTTCATAGATGGGTTCATTTGTTTGACCCTTCTGTTCTAATCAGAGTTGCCAGATAAAATATAGCAGCTCCAGCTAAATTTGAATTTCAAATAACCAACAAATACATTTTAATATAAATATGTTTAGTATATGCATTTTTTTAAGTATATGCATTTTTAGTATATGTCCCATATAATTTTTCACTCTTTATCTGAAATTCAAATTGAATTGGACATCGTGGTGTTTTCTTTGCTAAATCTGGCAGCTTAGTCTCAATATTAAGAAGGTACTTTCATTCTAATGTGGAGACCTAGTGGCAACAGCCACTGGCCAGATGTGATACCTGAGCACTTGAAATGTGGCTCGTCCACATTGAGATATGCTGTGAGTGTAAAATACACACTAGGTTGTGAAGAGCTAGCATTAAAAAAGAATGAAAATACTTCATTAATAATTTCAATATTAAATGTGGAGATGATACCATTTTGGATAGGTTGGGATAAAATATATTAAAATTAATTTCACCTGTTTCTTTTACTTTTATTAATGTGGCTACTAAAAAGTTTACAATTACACTTGTGACATACATTAGATTTCAGTTGGACAGTACTGATTTTCTAGGCCTGGAGGAAATTCTGGTTTTTAGCTGTTTTGCAGAAGATATTTCCAAGAAGCCAAATAAATACCATCAGCAGAGTAGGCTGAATGAAAGTAGTACAAGATTTATGCAAAACACACCTAGCCAAAGTCAAGTGAGAAAAATGAGAATATATCTTCATGTTGGTGAAAGTAGTTGGATTTGATAAACACTCCATATCAGTGGATGCATACGTACTCTGCACAAATTAATAGAAAGGGTGTTATCCTTTATTGCTGTTTCTCAGCAAAACACTGAAAGTGCTGATTTCTCTGTAACTTCAATGATACAATGCAGTCTTCCCCCAGGGAGTTCGCTATAACTCATTGGTGTTTACTTCTATCCAGTGAAGTTAGAGACTCATAACACAGACATCAAAATTTGGAAGGGATCACAAGGTATTACCTACTGAGGTCAAGGTTCATGTCAAAACTAATATTAACTGTTCCATCTGCCTGTAACGTACTTTGCAGAGAGCTCCTGGGTCAGTCCTTACTGTGTTAGGTCTCTGCTCAAATGTCATCTGTTCAAGAGGGCCTCCCATAACAGTATTATCTGAGATGGAGATGTACCCTTTCACTTTCTCGTGCTTACACACTTTATTTTGTTTGTAACACTGGCATTCTGTTTTATTTCATCCCATCCCTCATAGTACTGAAGATTTTAAATTGTTTTAAGTAGTATATATTACTTTCTGTCCTCCCAACTAGCATAAAGCTTCATGATGGCAAAATTGTTTACTGCAGTATCCGCAGAACCTAGAATAGTGCCTGGGTCGTTAGCAGGGGGGCTGTGATCCTGTGGCTTTCTGATATTTCCTAGTACGTTTATTTCTTCTTGTTCCTTGTTATTTAACAACTTGTTGATATGTCAAAAACCAAGTTTGAATTGGTCTTCCGCACTTTGGAAGTCAGCAAAACAGCTCCTGGATCTCTGCTCCCTCACTTCCTCCTGTGGGGCTCCTACGCTGAGTCAGGCACATAATAGCTGCCCAGAATACAGTAGAATTCGTGGAGCCAGAGCTCCACCCCTCAGCAAGCTTGCTTCCTAGGAACAATCTCATTTTCAATGGTTTTAAGCTTCCTTTTTGAACTGAAGTGCCAGAAAATTGAGTTCATGATGTATCAACGTATGCTGACAAATTTGTTTGCTAATTTTTAATGGAATCAACAAAATATGGGTCACTTACTTTGCACGGGGGTGGCCAGTTCTCAGCTCTTCATGTGGATGAACTCAGTTATCCTCACTGTAACACCAGTGCTATCATTACCCTCATTTTTTCAGATGAGGACACTGAGGCAAGGAAAGGCACACAGTCAGTGAGACAGGCTGGCTCCAGGATGTTTTAACAACCCGATACCTAAGGTCGATGCAGCTAACCAAAATAAAACTACTGTTGACCTCTTCTGTGAAGTTTAAGATCCCGAGTTGTTTATTCTGGTTTGGGCATGATGTTAGCTTGGAATGCTCTTCATCTCCATCTTAGCGTAACCCAGTCTTACCCATTTTACAAGACTAAGCATACTGTAAAATCTGGCCCAGTCAGGAAAACGGCCATGCCTCTAGGCTGTTCAGAAAGAGGGATTGTTTGCATAGAGATGAAAGAGCCAAGAAGCTGAACACAGCCTACAGGGGAACCCAGAGGTGAGGACAGCAGGGAACTGCCAGCACATCCAGGTCTGGAGGGAGAGAGGGGGAAGCTGGTGTTACCATAACCAGAAATCGGGCCATCCGGTGAAAACTAGGACCACAGAAGGGCTACCTGGTGGGAGCTGAGCCAGGAGGAGACACTGTAGCAGAAAGAAATACATTGTGTTCTCCTCTGCTGCCTATTCTTCTGCCAGGGCCTCCCATTGGCCAAGCCTACTGGAACGTAGTTGGCAAAGGGGCCTGGGAAATGTAGTTTCCAAGGATACAGAGCAGAAGGATAATCTGCCGGCTGACAGGTAATTGACCCGGACACATTAGGTGTCCTCTGACGTCAGAGCTCCCACGGCCCAATAAGGTAATAAGGTAATAAACCTTTCCTCTTTTGTGATAGAGGCATAATAGATGTTAGTTTAGTACAGCACTGTTGTACACTGTTGTACTATATATTATGTATTATTATTACAGCACTGTTGTTAAGTGCTGTTCACACAGCAACTCCGCTCTACCCTCAAAAGAGCCCTACAGAGTAAGCAAACTATTATCCCCATTTTCCAGATGGGGAAACTGAGGCACAGTAACTCCCCAGCATCGCATAGTAAGTGACAGAACCTGGATTCCACTCCAGGCTGTCCAGCTCCGATGTTCATTCTCTTAACACCGCACTCCTCTTGCCTCTCAAGGTTCCTGCTGTCTAGTTCCTGAGCATCTAGTGCAGGGCTCTGCATGAAGCAGGGACTCATTAAATACTCATTTGAAAAATAATTTCCTGATTTTACTACTACATAGTAATCACTTAGATTCTTAACTTTTATAATCACATGGGTTGGTTTGTTTTTCAAATTGTTATTTCCTTTGTTTTTTACATTTCAGTAGTCTCATCTCCCATAGTCTAACTGTCCTGTGCTTTTTCATCTCCACAACTGCATGTTATTTTCAGGAAAGCAAATTCCTGGGGTCAGATATCCAGAGATATCTTCTTTAGAGTTCTCCAGTGTTATAAACCACATTCTTGGGAACATAATCAGTTTGATTCCTGGAAAGTGAACTTTGATGAGGCAAAATTCTTACAACAGCTGCTTTCTATTTATCAGTCTGCCATTGCTGGCTTACTGTACTTAAGAAGCTTCACATACATGATCGTCTTTAATGCACACGGCAACCCTGTGAGCATTTTGATAAAATTTTCCATTGCCTTTGTTTTGCTTCCTTATTTGTTACCTATTCTTTTTCCACTATAATCATGTCCAGTTTCAATATGAGGACATTTTCAAGATGAGGAAACTCAGACTCATGGGTCACACCCAGTTAGCAGCAGAAAGCGGATTTGAACTGTATCCGTCCAGTACAGAGCTTCCAAAGGTTTCAGTGATGACACACGATCCCATACAAAATGAAAGCATACAGAGATGAAGGGGCTGAAGGAAATGCAGATGCTCCTTCTGATGCCTGAGGAATGTGGATGCACCTTTAGAAAGCACATGCTGTACGCTGATTTCATAAAACATTTAGGCCTGGAAAAGATGGTCTTTACTTTTTTTTTTTTTAAGGGAATTTCTTTTTCACTTTTAAAAAAAAATTTTAACTTAAAAAAAATTTTTTCTTGGCCGTGCCGCGTGGCATGCGGGATCTTAGTTCCCCAACCAGGGATTGAACCCGTGACCCCTGTGGTGGAAGCGCAGAGTCTTAACCACTGGACCACCAGGGAAGTCCCGGCCTTTACTTCTTAAGAATGACCTCTTGTGACCACCAGCCACAGAAGAAAGTACCTGAAGAATGGATTTCTTTCAGTGAGCAAAACCTAAATAAGCATCTGTTTTAATAATTGGCAAGCCCTTTAATTGAGGCATTCGCATGCTTGTCTTTCTTCTGGCCTTTCTTCCAGTTGGATTTCTGTGTATGACTATTATGGAGAACTGTGACTTTAAAAATATATTTTAAAAAGCCCACAGTTAGCCTGTGAGCACATTTTTATTCAGACTCTGGCTGTAGGAACTGAGTTTGACTAGGTTCTGAATCCAAAGAAAATCCAGAGAGGCATTCCTAAACTTGGACCTTTTGTCCAGGCTCACTTCCTATTGACCCCGTGACAGCCCTTCCGCTGGCCCATGGTCAAGCTGTCCGCACAGAATAGGGAGCAGTGTTCTCCAGGGCAGCAAGATCATCCAGCTGATAAAAAGGAGCATGAGATGCAACCAAAATGCCAATTCTCTTTCCTTTCTGGGTTTGCTTGAGTCCAAAGGTCAAAAGGAAGACAGAGCAGTGCAGTGTGTTCATTGGTAATTCCATGCTCATGAGGGCTCAGTAATGCAATCCGTTCCCATTCCCATCTCCTCAAGGAGTCCTTCAATCTCCCATCTTCATCCCCTAAACACCGGCTTGTGTGAACATGCTATTAGCTGGCAGGGTCCAATTTCAATATTAGCAGTTCCATTCAGTTTCAAGGTCCTCACAGTTGTCTACGCTGTGTATGAATCTGACACTGCTGCCAATTTTCTTTGAGGGCATTTTAGTATCATCTCAGTGCTTATGTTATTATCTCTGGAAGTGTTGTTTTTCAGCTATTTTCTGCCTCTAAAAAGACAGGGTCGTTTAGCTATTTTATCAATGAAATTTGAGCATGTAGTGTCGCTAACACTTGACTTGTGATTTTCTTGATTTCTTTTATGTCACTACCTGACCAAGGAAACAGTAGTTTCAGTGAGAAGGCACCTTAAGGATCATCTGTTCTCTAGTGACTCAATGTGTGTCCACACAGAAGCAGCGTGAGCATCTCCCAGGGCTTGGTAGAAATATTCAATCTTAGCATCACCCCAGATCTGCTGCTCAGAATCTGCATTTTCTCAAGACCCCCCAGTGCTTCCTATGCAAATTAAAGTTTGAAAATCTTTAAAGTTTGGCCCAGATCCACACTACAAACGCATCTTGTAAGCAGTCCTGTGAGGGGTTTTCCAGTCTCTTTTGATCACTTCCAATAATAGGGATGTCACTTTCGCAAGAATTATTGGAGAACTGAACTCTGCCTCCTTGTGATTTCCACACTTAGACCTTATTTCTTCTCTTTAGAGCAAACAGAATAGGTCTAATCTGACCTTTCAAATAGTTGAAGATAACTAACCTGTTTCTCATCCCTTTTCTTTGTCTCTCTCTCTCTGTCTCTCATCCTCTCTCTTTTATTGGCTTCTACCCACTTGCTCTGTATCCCTCCCCTCTTACCTCTTTTCATGCTAAGTAGATTTTCTACTGTTCCTAACCTTGCCTGCTTTCCATATTTGTCAACAATAATTATTACTGTCTCACTAATGGACTCTGGATGTCCAGTTTCTCTGAAGATGTGTTGTGTAAAATGGGATATAATATATATATAACATTCCATGAGATGTATCAGTAAGTATATTTACTGTGTGTGTTTGTAGAGAAGTACAGGGGATTTTTTTTTTTTTTTTTTGGACTGTGGAACAAAGACAAAGATGCAACTGCTGACTCTGAACTGTTTCCAGCACCCTCCTGGAGGCTACCTGGCCACCACATCCAGGAGGATCCAGAGAGTGGCATTATTGTTCCACACAGTCATCAGTAGGTGGAGTTAAAAAAGGGGGCTCAGTGGGTGTGAGGAGTATCAGCATTCTCTGTGTCTATGAGTCTGCTTTCATTTTGTTTTGTTTGTTTCTTTGTTTTGTTAGATTCCACATGTAAGTGAGATCTTACAGTATTTGTCTTTCTCTTTCTGACTTACTTCACTTAGCATAATATCCTCAAGGACCGTTCATGTTGTCACAAATGGCAATATCTCATTTTTATGGCTGAGTAATATTCCTTTATGTGTATATAGCACATCTTCTTTATCCATTCATCTATCAGTGGACACTTAGGTTGCTTCCAGATCTTGGCTGTTGTGAATAACGTTACAATGAGCATCAGTCTGCATATATCTTTTCTAATTAGTGTTTTTATTTTATTCAGGTACATATCAGAAGTGATTTTGTTGGATCCTATGGTAGTTCAATTTTTAATTTTTTAAGGAAGCTCCATACTGTTTTCCATAGTAGATGCACCAATTTACAATCGCACAAGCAATGCAGGAGTGTTCCCTTTTCCCTGAATCCTCACCCACATGTTATTTGTTATTGTTTTGATAATAGCCATTCTGACAGGTGTGAGGTTGTAACTCTTTGTGGATTTAATTTGTATTACCCTGATGATTAGTGATGTTGAGCATCTTTTTAGGTGCCTGGTAGCCATCTGTATGTCTGTTTTGGAAAAATGTCTATTCAGGCCCTCTCCCCATTTTTTAAATCAAGTTGTTTGTTTTTTCAGTGTTGAGTTTTATGAATTCTTTGTATATTTTGGATATTATCCCCTTATCAGATATATCATTTGAAAATATCTTCTCCCATTCAGTAGGTGGCCTTTATGTATTGCTGCTAGTTTTGTTCACAGTGCAAAAGCTTTTTAGTCTGATGTAGTCCCATTTGATTATTTTTGCTTCTGTTTCCTTTACCTGAGAAGAAATATCTAAAAAAATATTGCTGAGACCAATATCAAAGCACATACTATCTATGTTTGATGTATGGTTTCAGGATTACATTTAAGTCTTTAATCCATTTTGGGTTTATTTTTGTATATGGTGTGAGAAGGTTCTCTAGTTTGATTCTTTTGCATATAGCTGTCCAGTTTTCCCAACACCATTTATTAAAGAAGTTGTCTTTTCCCCACTGTATACTCTTGCCTCCTTTGTCCTAAACTAATTGACCATAGGTGCATGGGTTTATATCTGGGTTCTCTATTCTGTTCTGTTGGTCTATATGTCTATTTTTGTGCCAGTACCATACTGTTGTTATTACTGTAGCTTTGTTATATAGTTTGAAATCAGGGCACATCATACCTCCAGATTTGTTCTTCTTTCTCAAGGTTGCTTTGGCTATACAGGGTCTTTGTGTTTCCATACAAACTTTAGAATTATTTGTTCTAGTTCTGTGAAAAATGTCTTTGGTATTTTAATGAGTATTACATTGAATCTGTGGATTGCTTTGGGTAGTATGGTCATTTTAACAATATTAATTCTTCCATGATCTTGATATATAATTCCATGATAATACATGAGCACGATAGATATTTCCATTTGTTTGTGTCACTTCCAGTTTCTGTCATCAATTTCTTATAGTTTTCAGAGTACAAGTCTTTTACCTCTTTGGTTACATTTATTCCTAGGTGTTCAATTCTTCTTGATGCAGTTGTAAATGGGACTGTTTTCTTCATTTCTCTTTCTGATAGTTCATTGTTAGCATACAGAAACACAACAGATTTATATATGTGTTAATTTTTCATCCTGCAATTTACTGAAATTATTTACTATTTCTAATAGTTTTTGGTGTTGTCTTTAGGATTTTCTATATACAGTATCATGTCATCTGCAAACAGTAACTTCTTCCTTTTCAATTTGGATTCCTTTTATTTCTTTTTCTTGTCTGATTGCTGTGGCTAGGACTTCCAGTACTATGTTCAATAAAGGTGGCAAGAGCAGTCATCCTTGTCTTGTTCCTGATCTCAGAAGAAATTCTTTCAGCTTTTCACTGTTGAGTGTGGTGTTACCTGTGGGCTTTTTGTATATGGGCTTTATTATGTTGAGGTATATTCCTGTGTACCCATTTTGTAAAGAGTTTTTAATCATAAATGGATGTTGACTTTTGTCAAAAGCTTTTTCTGCATCTATTGAGATGATAATGTGATTTCTATTCTTCAATTTGTTAATATAATATATTACATTGATTGATTTACAGATATTGAAACATCCATGCATCCCTGGGATAAATCCCAGTTGATCATGGTGTATGATCCTTTTAATGTATTGTTGAATTTGGTTTGCTAATATTTCATTGAGAATTTTTGCATCTATGTTCCTCAGTGATATTGGCCTGTAATTTGTGTGTGTGTGGGGGGGTGGAGGGTGGGTGTGGGTGGGTGTGGTGTCTTTGCCTGCTTTTGGTATCAAGATAATGCTGACTTTGTAGAATGAGTTTGGAAGCATTCCTTCCTCTTCAATTTTTGGAATAGTTTGAGTATATAGGTGTTAACTGTTTAAATATTTGGTAGAATCCACCTGTGAAGCTGGCCAGTCCTGGACTTTTGTGTGTTGGGAGTTTTTGATTACTGATTCAATTTCATTTGTAGTAATTGGTCTGTTCATATTTTCTGTTTCTACCTGATTCAGTCTTGAGAGATGGTACATTCCTAAGAATTTATCCATTTCTTCTAGGTTTTCCATTTTATTGGCCTACTATTTTTGTGGAACTCAAAGTTTAAATTTTAAGAATTTAACAAAATGAAAAACCTTCATCACCATCCCACTAAGAGATGAACGCTGAGTATTTTGTGTCCATTATCTGGGGAATGTGTTCCATTCTCTTGCTACTCAAAGTGTGGTCTAAAAACCAGCAGCCATGGCATCATCCGGGGGCTTGCCAGAAATGCAAAATCTTAGTACCAAACTAAAGCTCCAGAATCAGAATCTGCATTTTAACCAGGTCCCTATATGATGCACATGCATGTTAAAATTTGAGAAGCACTAATCTGTTCTAATGCTTCATCAGACAGGCTTCAACTATGGGCTCTACCTGGATTGTTTTCATTTGTTTGTTTAAAACTACAGACTGCATGGTGACACCACTCACCTTTATGCTTGTACAAAGGGATACGTCTTTTGTTCCTCATTTGTTCTCTTTTCCACTTCATTTAGGACATAATGTAATTTGAAAAGAAAACCTGTGATGTCTCTTGGAGCTGAATTTTCTTTACCAGGATATTTATAGAATAAGGGATGCCAGTGTTCCACGCATCCTCTGTTTCAGCTTCTGATGTTTTTGTTGTTAATAAGTGCCCTTCCCTTGGTGTTTGAGCATCTCAAGTGTTCTTGCTGAGGCAGCAAGGAAAATGCAATTCTGTGCTTGTGCAGGATGTCGTCCTGGTAATGAAAATGATGCTAAGTCTCTGTGCCTCTCAGCATTTATCAAATTTGGACACAAACTTTAGGAACAAAAATAGAACTTGGACCACTAGAGTCTGAACTCAGCCTGGTGAGCTCATTGGGGGATCATTGTAAACTGTCTCTGGTCACGCAGCAATTCCCTACTATTTTTCCTCTTTTTCTATTGCTTGTCCATTCTTGTAGAAGCCTGGTCCACAGACTATTTTGGTCTCCAATCTGTTTACTATATTCCTTGGAATAGCAGAAAGAGTACCATTCTGAGTCTCAGGAGGCCTGCTGGTACCGTGCCTGCTAATATTGCAGGCTTTCAATAAATGTTAGATCATTTCCCTCTTTCTCTTATTATTAATAGTCAGATATAGGACTTTGAGGTACTACTTAGCTCTTTCAGCTTGCATTTTCCTTATCTACAAAATAAGATTTAGACTGAAAGACCATCTCTATACAGAAAGTTCATGCTTTTCAGGCTGATCCGTCCTGAGAGAAGCATCCCTTGGGCTCCCGCTTTGATGGAGGTGCCTTAGTGCCATTCTTCATCCAGGGAAGCTGAGGGTAGGGGGTCCAGACTCCCTGTTTTTGGCACTGGGGCCCCTGCACCTACTGTATGTACTATATTTCTTCATAAAATTTTTATTGAGAAAAATTTCGAAGCTCTTAAAAAATGAGTGTGATCCTGTAAGAAATAAAAATAATCGATAGTGCACAGCACATCAATGTCACTCTAATGGGAAGTAATAAAGTGCATTTTGTCTATGACCTTCTAGATTTCACTTTGTGCCGTGACAAAAACCAGAGAAGCATGGCTCCTAAAAATATTTTGTGTGAGTTAAGTCACTGGTTACCTATACAAGTTTACTCTCTGGATTTGGGGACTTCTATTTAGATTTTATTTTAAAAGTTACTACCTTGAAGGCTTCTGATGATTACTTTTCTCTCAGGTGCCTTTGTCTGATTTTGAGTTTTTAAATGGTTGTATTTTATGCCAGTTTATCATGAAGTCACCCCATGCTGGAAACATTTAGGCCCATGTGGCTGGATGAGATATCCTCATGCCAGTATCATTTTATGCAGTTTTTTTTTAAACTACTATCATCTATTAAATACCCCTTTTGGAGTTTCTACTTTTGCTCAGTTCTCACTATGGAGATTAAGAAAATCTGTTTCTAATCTATTCGTTCTGTCGAGCATTCAATGTCCTGTGATTAAAAAGCCAAGCAAGTATTTACCAAGGGTTTCTTGATAAACATTATGGGTCATTCTTTAGGTCTCTCATACGTGCTATACTTTCATGTTTTTTATTTTTTATTGGTGGGGATGTAAATGGAAGAGCAGTTAACTCCAGGTCTTAAATTAAGAAAAGAGACCGGGCCACTGTCCTTGGACCTTGGAGTTTTGTTTCCTATCTTACCATGATATGATCCATCTTCACATAATATCACCTGTCAACTGTAGATGCAGCACATGTTGCCCTGTCTGGGGACAAAGGTCATGGCCCATCCACACCCTGAGCAAGCTTTTACACGCCAGCACATTCTACTTTTTAATTTTTATTTTACATTGAAGTATAGTTGATTTACAATGTTGTGTTAGTTTCAGGTGTATGCAAAGTGATTCAGTTATACATATATGTATATCTATTCTTTTTTCAAATTCTTTTCCCATTTAGGTTTATTACAGAATATTGAGTAGAGTTCCCTGTTCTATACAGTAGGTCCTTGTTGATGATCTATTTTATATATAGTAGTGTGTATCTGTTAATCCCAAACTCCTAATTTATCCTTCTCACCAACCTTTCCCCTTTGGTAACCATAAATGCGTTTTCTAAGTCTGTGAGTATGTTTCTGTTTTGTAAATAAGTTCATTTGTATCAATTTTTAGATTCCACGTATAAGTGATATATGATATTTGTCTTTTTCTGTCTGACTTACTTCACTTAGTATGATAATCTCTAGGTTTGTCCATGTTGCTGCCAGTGGCATTATTTCATTCTTTTTTATGGCTGAGTAATATTCCATTGTATATGTGTACCACATCTTCTTTATCCATTTAGCTGTTGATGGGCATTTAGGTTGCTTCCATGTCTTGGCTATTGTAAATAACAGCACATTCTACTTTTGAACCCAACTGATTATCTTTAAACAAGAAATCTGAAGTTTCTGCAGACAGAAAGGAAAGTCTGGCTGGATCCCTGTGTCTCACAAAGTGGGCAACTAAGAAGTGACTGGAGTGAAACAAGGCCACGAGTTCACCTCTTTTTACGAAATATCTCATTTTGTAATTACATATAAGTTCATACTCCGTAATAGGGAAAAAAACAATGTAAATGTTGTCTTTCTTATAGACATGTCATAGGTGGGAGATGACCCACATCTGTTCAATGTGAGAACATGTTTTCTAAAGATTCTCTGCGCCTTGAATTAGCATTAAGAGATTTTTAGATGACTAATTTCAGTTTTATAGATTTTGCTGGAATGAGTTTAACCTCTTGGATCATGAAGATATTTAGCACTGGGAATTTAGAAGAATTTGTCTCAAATCTTCTAGGTGGTGACAAATTAATTATACTTTAAAAAAGACTTGATTATCCATCACCCTTTGAGTATGGTTCCAGGGCTTTTAGCAGTACAGTTGACATATTATTCATTCATATTATATGTCATCAGGCAAACTTGGTGAAGAATTATAACTGTAATACTTTAATTAGTTAAAAGTTTTTTGATGAGAGGGATTATTGATTCAGTGGAAGTGTTTGAAGAAAAGAAAGCCCAGCACAAATCGAGAAAATAAAAATCCAGTCAACATGATGATGTATGTTGGCAGCTGATTTTATGGAAACTGCCAAACTAAATATCAAAGGTGTATTTTATTCCTATGAATGAAACCAACTGCAAATAATGAAGCAATTTAGCACACAACATACAAGATCATTTACCTAGCAATTCCCTATTAAGGACATTTCATTGTCAGGCAAAGGGGTTCATACATTTTGCTAACTTTCCTTAGGGGCTTTCAGAGCAATTTTGAATTTAAGCAATAAAACACACCCTCTTTATATAGCAAAGAGATTTGTTTTCTAGATGACGATGAGAATATCCTGATTTTACAAGTGTCACTGAATGATTGTTTTCATCTTGACAATTTGTTCTCATGACTGTAAATGTATCACTCTGTAATCTCATTTGCTGAATCTTAAGATCACTTCCATTAAAAGCTTTTCATTGCATGACACTGTTAAAATTCTTTGGCAGTGGTTAAAGAGGAACTAAATGCCATCTCCAGTAAGTTCATTTTGCCCTTTGAATATGCAGTTCTTCTGGTTAGCTTTTTCTATCCTCTGGAGATCTCTGAAGATTCAGGATAATGGCATTTCTTCAGATCTGGAGTCCTCAGAGCTGAACTTTGACAAACCTAGTCTGTATCCTTGTTCCTTCCACAAGCTTTCCCTTGATGCTCTAGGCAGAAGCATTTGTGACCCCATAAAACAGATGCATATCTAATAAGACATTTAGATATAAGATTACTGGTTGATGTCATTGCTCTTTTTTTTTTTTTTTTTTTTTTTATTGCTAGTAAATAGCAGTTGAATTGCAACTGATCAAGAGGTATCCAGTGTGGTGGGTTTGGATTGCATGACTCATCTCATGAGCTGATTTAAAATCCAAAGAAGGATTCTACTGAGTTATTTCTCTTGGATTAGCAAAGTGATCTACTTCTGGTTTATACATAGTCTATTGGTTTGACGTATCAGCAACGTTTGATTATAAACCTTTGATAATAAGCAACAAATAGTTGCTCTAATAGTTTCCAAAGTGTACTAATCTTATTCCTCTTTAATTCTCATCTGAAGTTTGGAATTACTACAGAATTAGCTAGACATAAATAGTCCTGCCAAAGAATGACCTCCGAACTTCTTAACAAGTGGGAACAAAAGACCTGAACAGTTAACATCATTGGTAGTCTCAAATTTCTTTCTGATTTGTATTACTTTCCCAAATAGAGAATATCTGCAACTGGCAATGCCACAAATCTCTTGGTAGGCTTGCACACACACAGAGTAGGATCTAGGCAGGCATTATGGTAATCTCATTAATAGGAAGTATGGCATTTAAGGGAAAGAAGTTGTGTGTGTGTGTGTGTGTGTGTGTTTCAATAACCGAGTGACACTAACATTTACAATATGCTAGATCGGCATATTTAATTTTTTCAGACTAGCCACCAAAAAAAGAATCTCTTCCAGGATTACTGACTGATTATTAATATTGCTTCTCTTTACTTTTCTCAGCATTTGCACCACATGTTGTGTCAGTTTTGTTGTAGTTACATGTTCTGTTCTGATAGTCACTGATTTGGAACATATGTTGGTTTAACTGTGCCACGATCTCTGTCATATTTCACCACTGTGACCTTGCAAGGGCTTAGGAAGCCTTGGAGCTGTGTCAGAAGAGCTTCCCAGCCTCATACATTAGGGGCCGCCCAGCTGTGCTGCAGGAGTAAGCTGCACACTCCAAGCAGCCCAGAGTGTGTGAGTGATGTGCTCTCTGGCCAGGTCAATTTGTTAACCTCACTGTGATGCCACCCTGAATTGCCATAGAAAGAGAGAGAAAATGAATCGTCGTGTTCTGCACCTGTCTCTCTTACCACTTAGAATGAAAAAAGCAGTTTCTCCCCTGGGTCCAGGTGCTCATCAGAAATATGAGGATTGGGCTGGACTCAAAGGTATTGGTCAGTCTATCTCAGAGATTCAGTTTGAAATGACTTTAAAGGTATTGTACCAACACTTTCACAACCTGTAGGTTCCTGAAAGAGTATTTGTCTTTGTCAGATTGGGCTACTATAACAAAAATACCATAGACTGGGTGACTTAAACAACAAACATTTATTTCTCACATTTCTAGAGGCTATAAAGCCCAAGGTCAGGGTACTGGGGGATTTGGTGACTGGTGAGAGAACTCTTCCTGGCTTGCAGGTGGCTGTCTTCTGGTATGTCCTCATGTGGCAGAGAGAGCTGGCTCTAGCCTCTTTCTCTTCTTAAAAGGATGCTAATTCCCATCATGGGGGCTCCACCCTCATGACCTCATCGTGACCTAATTATACCCCAAAGACACTATCTCCTAATACCATCCCATTGGGGCTTAGGGCTATCACATAGGAATTTTGGGGGGATACAAACATGCAGTCCATAACACTATTATAAGGCAGGGAAAAGGAAAATAATTCTTATTTCATACTTGTTATAATATGTACTTCCTTTCTTGGAAACACAAGGAATGACAGCTTTCCTAAATTTTTCAAATTTATTTTTCCAAATAGATTTGGATTAGGTATCGTATTAATTTAAAAAAGTGTTTCTAGATCTTTTGCTGAGGGGAGAACAGGATAAGAGGTAAGAAAGACAAAACTGACACAGGCGGAAAGTGACAGCTTTTCTAGTAAAAAGATGAAGTGTCTAGATTATTCATCACTGAATCACTATCCCTATAACATTTGTAAATGATTTCTCTTTTTCCCAATTTGAAAATATATTTAAGTTGGTGGAATGGACCACTGGCATGTTTTCATTTCAAGTGGAATTTGAAATGGTTTATCGGGACCTTTACTTTGGCCCCAAAGGCTGTTTACTAGGTGAAATACTATTTTATTGTACTTGGAAAGAATAAGTATTTTAATAGAAGAACATTCTGGCTTCCAAATCTGACCCCTTGGCAACAGCAATTTCAAGTCAGTGTTTGCTAGTGAATACAGTGAAATCCTAAGAAGTTACCAAAATACCTTAAACTAAATTTCTTGGATGAAAGTTGTTTCCAGAAAGTCTCGTACCATCTTCTCAGGAACACTCAGAAGCCCTCATAAAAACAAATTCTGCCTCTCATACTATGAGTTTGAATCTTTTTCTATTTCGTCTTCACATCACGAATCATGACTGGCTGTGAACACATCACATTGGCAAGTGTTTCAAGTCTTCTGTTTGGTTTGTGTATTTGTGTGTATGCATCAGAGTTTTACAGCATTTGAAAATCAGGGGGCAGATAATTATGATATCTGTGCTACTTAGGATACTTAGAATCTGTGATACTTAAGATCTATGATACTTAGGAAATAGGCTGTACCTATGATGTTAACCCCTTATAAATGCTTGGGTGTTACTTGAGGAAGGTGAATACAGATAAATGTGAATTCATCGATAGTCAACCAGGTACTGGAGCATTTATGTTCAGTCAAGTACACGAACACATAAAGTGTCTCAACCTCTGTACAATGATGTACCCAGGATTTTCCCATAAAAGATTTGAGGTGACTTGCAAAAAAAAAAAAAATGCTTTACGATGAATAGAATAAACTTGAACTAGAAATAGCAAACCAAGAGCATTGACAGGAAGTGGAAAGAAGTGTAGACTACTATTGAATGCTAAGCCTCCTGGTAACCCAAACAGAAAGGGACGCTTATTTGCGTCCTTATCCTTATTCCAACTGAGGAAGCTCCTTGGGAGAGGCCAGAGTTTTTTCTGGCAGAAAATTCTAAAAGAAATGTTCTTAATTTACTTAAGAATTGCATAGAAGCCAGCAAGTTTGAATTTGGTGGTTAAAAACAGTACTCTGGGTAGATTTATATTTCCAAATTACAAGCTTTGGGTTTTTTCAGTATTACTTTGATAAATGTCATATTAGAAAGAGGAAAATAAGTAGCAGGTGGTTCTCTCTGGTCGACTTTGTCCCTGTGGTCAGTAGAGGCGCAGGTTGACTGGGAGGCAGAGCAGTTCCTGCCAACCTGGATTCGTACCCGGCTTTGTATCCTTGGTCAAGTTCTGTTACCTCTGTTAACCTTCTGGGTTTTTTTCCATCTATAAAATAAAAATGTTAAATTGCATGGTTATTGAGATTCATGAGAAGATAGATCTAAAAAATCTAAGATTGCCATAGTACTGTCTCAAACATTGATGCTAAAGATAAAAGTATATATTTTCCTCATTTTTTGTGCTTTCCCGCTGGTCAATAATTTTCACTTCCATAATTGAGGAATATGTTACACAAAAAAATGAGTATAGTTACAGAAATTATAACTGACTCGGGTAGTTCTATTCTGCAGTCAATGCTATAGTTACTTGGGACTTGCAGGAAATGAATTATTATGGATACGTGGGCTTCCAAAGCTATGGGTCTACCCTTTTGGGAACAAAACATACTGCTGTTTCAAACAATAAAGTTAACTATTCATAATGAAAATCTTTCTCAAATTGGATTGCTTTTTAAAGGTGAATATGTCAAATAAAAATAAACTCTCAGAGCAATTTAGGATTATTAGACTTTATTCTGCTTTAATACAATGCTAACTCTGGGGGGCTTTGTGGTCATTGGAATGTTTGTCCTACACAAGGCGCTCCAGCCTCCTGGGCATTTGGAATCTGCCCTGACTTCTAGGATCAAGACTTCACACACATGATCTCGTATAGCTCCATCATAACTCTTTGACACATAAAGTTATAATCCCCACTTTACAGATGAGAAAACCGAGGTTGGGAAAGTTAAGTTACTTGCCTCAGTCAGCTAGTACAGGCGTCCCCAACCCCCTGTTAGGAACCGGGGTGCACAGCAGGAGGTGAGCGGTGGGCTAGCGAGCAAAGTTTCATCTGTATTTACAGCCACTCCCTGTCACTCACATTACCACCTGAGCTCCACCTCCTGTCAAATCAGCCGCGGCGTTACTCTCATAGGAGCAGGAACCCTACTGTGAACTGCACATGTGAGTGATCTAGGTTGCACGCTCCTTATGAGAATCTAATGCCTGATGATCTGAGGTGGAGCTGAGGCGGCGATGCTAGCGCTGGGGAGCGGCTGCGAATACAGATTATCATTAGCAGAGAGGTTTGACTGCACAGGGACCATAATAAATCAATTGTTTGCAGACTCGTATCAAAACCCTATCAGTGAGTGGCAAGTGAAAACAAGCTCAGGGCTCCCACTGATTCTGCATTATGGTGAGTTGTATAATTATTTCATTATATATTACAATGTAATAACAATAGAAATAAAGTGCACAATAAATGTAATGCGCTTGAATCATCCCAAAACCATCCCCCCACCCCGGTCCGTGGGAAAATTTTCTTCCATGAAATCGGTCCCTGGTGCCAAAAAGGTTGGAGACTGCTGAGCTGGTAGACCTGTGAACCAGAATTGTATGCAGGCAGGGTGGACTTTTTTTCATTTGAAGTGTAGTTGACTTACAATGTTGTGTTAGTTGCAGGTGCACAGCAAAGTGATTCAGTTATACATACCTATATATCTATTTTTTTCAGATTCTTTTCCCTTATAGGTTATTACAAAATATTGAATAGAGTTCCCTGTGCTATACAATAGGTCCTTGTCGGTTATCTATTTTATATATAGTAGTGTGTATATGTTAATCCCAAACTCCTAATTTATCCCTTCTCCTCCCCGCTTTCCCTTTTGGTAACCATAAGTTTATTTTCTATGTCTGTGGGTCTATTTTTGTTTTGTATATAAGTCCATTTGTATCATTTTCTATTTTTAGATTCCACATATAAGCAATATCATATGATATCTGTCTTTGGCCTACTTCACTTAGTATGATAATCTCTAGGTCCATCTATGTTGCCACAAATATCATTATTTCATTCTTTTTGATGGCTGAGTAATATTCCATTGTATATATATACACCACATCTTCTTTATCCGTTCCTTTTTTGATGGATATTTAGGTTGCTTCCATGTCTTGGCTATAGTAAATAGTGCTGCTGTGAACACTGGGGTACATGTATCTTTTTGAGTTATGGTTTTCTTCAGGTATATGCCCAGGAGTGGGATTGCTGGATCATATGGTAGCTCTATTTTTATTTTTTTGAGGAACCTCCATGTACTGTTCTCCATAGTGGCTGCACCAGTTCACACTCCCACCAACAGCACTTTTCATGGCAGTACACTTACACAGGACCATGGTCTGGGTTGATGCCTGGGAGCAGAAAACTTCTATCCACACCCATAATATTTCTTTCAGAAGCAGTAGAGATGCAGACTTTGCCATAGGGATCAGTTTCTTCACAATCTGTGAAGTTTCTCGGAAGTGTTTCCCTACTATGCCAAATTGCATTATTACTCTCATGCAAATTCCAGCAACTAATCTTCCCTCAGTTGCCTGCTCTTGCCCATGATCTCAGGGAAATGAGCTGGGAAACAGATAGAAAACTACATAGTTTTGTGCTTGCAGGGACATGAACATTGCCTGACCAAGTTTACCCCCATGTTTACCTCCAAGTTTACCTGTACCTGCTTTAAGTGGGTGGGCTTAAATTTCATACTGCTAAGCACCAAATGAATATAAAATGTGGCTTTAAGTACAACCCAAATGTGAAAAACTTGCAAAAATGTATTCTCAGCTCAGATCCCTAAAAGTGCAGCCTCACCTAGACAACTGCCTGTCACTTACTCTAATAAGTAGGTGGTATTCTTTGCCCAAAATCAGGAATTAACATACCCGATTTTTACATGGCAAGAGAGGTGACAGTCTTCTCCCTGGTAACCACTCTGTTCCCTCTAATAAGTGTTGAGCCATTTCTAGGTTGGCTGACAGTTAGTTGTAATGTTTGAATAATTCTCTCTTCCTCTTATTTTACCATTCCTGAGGGGCATTTATGTCAAAGACTGGCTTCTTTTCTTGCCTTTTATAAAAAGATCAGAGAATCTCTTAAGTCATCTATAAAATACCATTCACCATCTTTGGTAAAGGTAAAATTTAATAGTCAATAAGAATTTTCAGAAGCAATAAAAATATTTTTAAATGATTTAAGTTTAAGAAAAATGATAAAGCTTCAGTATGGTCATGGTGAGAAAGAATCCTCTGGGCAGTGTCCCCCCTCTGGGTGTTGGAGAGTTTCTGAGATAATCCACCACGTGGCAGGAGGGGAACAAACAGATTTAAAACCACGTTTTTCCTGGATCTCCGAGAGACGTGTCTGTCAAGCTCTGGATTAGAGCTGAGGGTTACTATCAAAAGATAAACCAAAGTCCTGCTGCACGTACTGGGCAAAAGTTGACATTTTCTGAACTCAGTTTGAAGTAAAAACAGAAAAGAAAACTATGAAGCAATATAAAAGGGCTAACAAAATCCATAATCCTTAAACAGTTTAGAATGTCTTTTGGAAAAAAAATCACATGTGCTATGACAATATATATTTATCAAAGAAGTAAAAGGTCCCTAAAACACTTAGTTAAATGTCTGCCTTGTCACAGAAAATGCTGCTATGCATTACTTAAGACGTGTTCTTTCTTTCATTCTCCCCTCCCCCCTCCCTCCCTTCCTTCCTTCCTTCCTTCCTTCCTTCCTTCCTTTCGTATAAGTATGTCCCATGCAATACTTGGCACATAGTTATACTAAAAAGTAGTTTCTTTTTATCTGAAGTTCAATATTTTAGAAAAAAATTAGTATAATAATAGTATATGTTTTCAGTATCCAAACAGAAATAACATAATAGTATAATAATTTAGCATATAGTGTATAACATCTTTTGTATAGTATTATAGTACTATGGATGTATAGAGTAGATAATTTACAGTATAACATTCAATAGAATAATAATTTTGTATAATAATTTTAGTATAAATATGTCCCATGCAATATTTGGGACATACATGAAAAATTGTTAACAATTTTTCTGAAATTTAAGTTTAAATGAGAGTCCTGTACATTATCTGGCAACCCTACACATTTCAGCAAACGCCATCCAAGGTGATAGCAGCCAGGAGAAGAAATAAATGGAGGGCATCCCTGGAGCTTTATCTTCTTGGCCTAGAAGTAACACACATCATTTCTGCTCACAGTCTATTGGCCAGAACCCATCACGTGGTGTCAATTTGACTGCAATGGAGACTGGGAGTCGAGGATGGCTCATGGATAATTGATGACCACTAAGGGCTCTGTTGTATTCACCCAATGATACTTGTGCATCAGTGAAGCCAAAAGGATGATTACATAGCAGTAGAGAACTCTGGAAGTACTGTGGGCAGTTAACGGAATGAACGATCTCTTTTACCTGGGAGTGCCATGTTGGAGATGGAATCTAACCTGAGTCTTGATGGGCACGTAGAGAGAAGTAAAAGGTCATTTTATGAGCAAAACAGCATAAACATTACCATGGAGGTAAGAGAGCCAGAGCGTAAAGGAGATGAAGTTGACATCGTTCTACTGGTTACACTTTGATTAGCATATAGATCTCTCAAGTTTGTCCATCATCCCTATTCTTACCTTATTAAAAAGAGGATTTAATTTTAAATTGATATATGATATCCTATGAAGATGATCAGAAAAACTGGGCAGAAAGAGGGATGTGGATTATGGGCACATTTGCTTAGAGAGTGGTCCTACATAACAAATAAAATTAGATGGTAAATCCTCAAATTACATGATTAGCTTATAGTTCTATCATAAGAACAAGAGGAGATCTTGTCAGATTAAGAAATCTAAAGCTTCTGGAAGTTTTGGATAGATGCTTTAAAAATCATAAAGATTTTTATCTTTATGATAAAAAATAAGCTCTTTGCTTCTGGAAAAGACAGAAAGATTTTGATTCCCATTCACTATTGCAGACTCAGTACTTAAAACTGTTAGTTTGCTTTAATGAGATATATTTGTAATATCCTCAAATAAAAAATTGTTCAAGTCCATAAAGAAAAAAAAAATGAACCACTGTATGACAGATTTGCTTCTAGCTTTGGGAGCCAAATTGTAATGATGAGTACATTTCAGGGGTAAATTTTTGAGATTCTGAATATCAGAACTGAAAATCAAAATCTTGACACAGCACACCATGGCTTTGGGGAAGGAAGGGAATGTTTACTCTTGCTAAGGTTAGTGGACGAGTCTGGTCAGAACATCATGAGAAAACATACTTCTCTATTCAGGACCATGTTATCTCAATGTTTCACATTCCTGTCCTTTTTGGAAGCTAGAGTTATTATTCCAAAGTCTCAAGAGGTTTACTATAAACTCTAAATTGCTCTACTCACCCTTCCTAACTAGGCATCCATAGTCAGGGCATGCATTAAAAAAAAAAAAAAAGACATATGTTAATGAAAAGATTTGTACTCTAGAATCTCTGTACTCTAGAATCTTCCATGCAGCATGACTCTGAAAATGGCCTGGTTTTCTTTTTACCTGATTTTTGCAATCCCTGAAGCCGGCAGCGGAACGGTTTTCTTTTAAAAGCATGCCAAGGATAAAGTCAGCTGGTAATAAAATGCAACAGTAGTCATCTCTAAGCAAAAAGTGAATAGCAGTAGTGTTGTTCTAATGGTTTTGCTTTGAATCTTTCCTCCCTTACAATTTTTATTCTATATTGTCTGAAGAAAAGAATAAAAAATTCCACTGCTCAGCATCTCAGAGCTGAAGGATCTTGTTTATTTCTAGGTGGTCGTGACACCAAATGGGAATGGGAAATCTATGATTTCTTTTGCGTGTTCAGTTTCTTAGGGCACCACGCTCAATGCATAGCACAGGGTAGAAGCTCAAGCTTACATGCCCCTGAGTTCTTCCACTAACTATCTCTTAGGCAGGTTAACTCACGATTCTAGGACTCACTTTCTCATCTGCAAATAGGCCTGATAGGGAATAGGATCAGCCTCATAGGGTTATTGTGGGCATTTAATATGTTAATATCTGTAGAATGTGTGGCACTCACTGTGCCTTGCTTGTAAGTTCTTAGAAAATATGAAAGAATATTGCTTTTATTTACAAAAGACTAAAGAACATCTCACAGAATATATTTTGTTTATATCTGACTATTTCCAGTGTTCTAGGTTTTAGGCTGATTTAATTACAAAGGCAGGCCAACTTTCCTGGGAAAGAGGTTATGAGGTGGAGATTTGCAGGCATAAGGTTGTTAGGGGGTGGCCTGGGGATCAGTGATAGTGGGGAGTGAAGGAAGCAGGAACAGGCAGAAGAGCAGGTCACAGGACCTGGCCAGCACCTGGGTCTCAGGGAAGTTCTAGAGCTGGAATGGTCCTCTAGGTTGTCCCAGTTTGCAGAGAGGGGACCAGGCCCTTGTACATCCCTTCACACCGAGGAGTCCTTGAATGCAGACTGCTGCTCTGCGGGGGAGGGGACATGACCTCATCTCGAGCCAGGTGGCTCTTTTGGGCTGAGAGTGACTCACCTGGTAGCTGGCAGTCACCAAAAGAGGGGGGCCCCCGCAGTCTTGAAGCGCCATCAAGTGACACCACTACAGATACCATGTGTGCATTGTAACATTCATATTTTCATGTCACCAGTGTCTTAATTTGCTTGAATATAGATCTTGCATGCTCAGATTGAGAATAATGGAAAGTAATTTTCTTAGAATACCAAATAACTGACTAATTTAATGAAAAATAACATTTCCCCCAGGCACTTGTTTCTTTATAACCTGAAAATTCACCCTGTGAATTTCGATGTTTCAACTTGTCATCTTGTTAGAGTATAGATACAGTTGAGTTTGTAAGTAATGTTTGAACATTTTAGAATTATTATAATCTTCTTGCAAGCCTAGTTCACTATGCGCTTTTTGTTTTCATTTCCATGGCATTAATCGCATTATAAGAAAAATGAAGGATTTCTTAAACGTACCCATCATTATTCCATACGAAGATATCAGCTGTATTTATTTTTTTCGAATTGCCATATTACCCTTCCTAATATGCAAATGTATTTTACATCAGCCTATTTATGGTAGGTCTATATTTTTCATTATCTTTTTTTTCTTTAACTTAACATTGCATTATAAATATCTTCATGTAGCTACTCATTTTCACAATTATAATGTAATAGAAACACAGGTTTCTAATGAGAAACCATACTGTAGGTTTAGTAATGAGAAGTACATAGTAATGAGAAACACTATACTGTAAGTCGCTGTATTGTAAATTGTTTGGCTTTCAGCTTTATTCCAGGTTTTCCCTTTCAAATCATTAAATCATTCAAATCTATAAATTGAATAAAATTCTGAACTTAGCAAATCATTTCAATTAAGTAAACAGTCACGGTCGATGCTGGCTTGCGTTAAAGGGCAGATATAGCAATGACGATACTCAATCTGCACCTGGAAACAGTTTAGGGATGAAAGTGTGGTCCAGTCATATAAAGGAGTAGGCGCAGAATAAAACGTAGCCAGTGACGCAGTGGAGAAGAGACAGGAGTGATGATTTCTAACTGTGTAGGAGGGAAAGATTCATAGAAGAGGAGGATTTTAAGCTAGGCTTTGCAGGAAAAGTAAAATTTAGACAAGGGGAAAAAATCATTAGGATGTTTTAAGTCAAAAGAAAAGTAACAGGAAGGAAAGATGTGAAAGTAATTTATGAATATAAGGAACTGTGAGTCATCTGGGAAGGTGACTTTTAAAAGATGAAAATGTGATGGAAAGGATCATTTAGAGTCATGTATTCCAGGTACATGACGCTAACAGGAAGTAAGAACTAGTGGGAGATGTTGACAGGAGACTCACATCCCAGGTGGGACGATATTGCACTAATTCAAGGAAAGTTTACTAACTTCTTGCATTTTTTTTTCTTTCCTTCATTCATTCATAATTCATGAATATATAATCATCTTCCAGGCTGTTAGGGCTGGGACTGTTAGAAGAAAGATCAAGGTCTATTTAAAATTATACATTCACCCAACAAATATGACTTGAGAGCCTACTTTGTGGAAAAGGGGTAGTCAGAGCTGAATTCATCTCCAGCCTTAAACTTGAGTTCTCAGCTGGGTTGTGAATAGGGCATCACATTTGGTGATTATAGGCTGTCATATTAGCAATATGAAGAGAACTCTGAAGTTCTCACCAAGTACCATTCCACAGAGGAGATGAGATGGACTCTCTAAATGATGCTTCATCCTGACTCTTGAAGAGACAACGGATCACTCTGTTCTCCCATATTTTCTCCTCAGTCTACACACAGAGAAGCAAAATCCAAACTCAAACAAAACAATACACAGGCCAAGTCATCTGGCTCTTTGGGGGTCAGGAGGAATTAGAATACCTTGAAATATTTTATGTTAGTTTCCTGAGTTTTGAGGACATTCTCACTTCTGTGAAAAATCCAGGGCTTTGAGATGCCACCCTGCATTTTAACACTGCTGTTGCACATAGCAGGAAAGATTTGGTCCTTCCCTGCCCCTCCCCTCTGCGGGTTGCCCTCAACCTTGCTCTAATCAGGCACACACCGTGATACAAGGCTGTGGTTACTGCATCATTTAGATTTCATACTGACAGATGAGCCACTACTCTAAAGAAAAATGCTTTGTTTAAAAGGACAAGACATATTTTCCAAAACCTTTTTCAGAACTAATGTAATCATAGTAATTAAGTGTTATTTATACATTACCTATTACGGCTCCATTGAGTGCTTGATAAAATATAAGAAAGATCAAACCAGATTACACTTGAAATGTATCATTTGTGAAAACATGTTTTAATTTGAAGACATGTTGAAAGTCATTACTTACATTAGAGATTTCCAAATAGGCATTTTATGATTCTTCCACAATCAGAAGTTGTCTGTCAGCTAATATAAACTTAAATCAAGAAAAAGCTTATCACCAGGTAAAACATCTGCTTTCAGAGGACAAAATTATATCTCGGGTACCATCCTTTAATCAATGAACTGTTACTTGATGGTTTGAGGCAGGAGTTAGCAACCTTTGGGTTGGTATGGTTAGCTTCCTATACCCCTGGTGGGGCGGGGTGGGTGTAGGTAAGGAGCAAATTGAAATTGGCAAGGTGTTTAGACAGGACACTGTCAGTGCTTGGCCCATCCCCCTGGCTCCCTTTTGTCTGTTCTCACACCTCTCCCCAGACTTGGGTGTGCTTATTTCCAACTGCTAGTGTCTCTGACTCTCCTCGCTGGTGTGGCCCTGAGGCTGCTTGAGCTGCTTTGCCTGCAGGTGCACAAGCCAAGTGCTTCGACATCTGAGAGGCCCCCTTCCCCACCAGGGGCTCATACCCAATGCCTATCTGCTGTCTGAATATGAAAGCCCAGCTCCCTTGCTTGGGTTAGGACAACTCCGAGGTGTAACTTACGCTCCAGAACTCCCCTGCAGGGTTAGGCTGATGTTACCTTTCATAAAACTTTGTCTGAAATCGTATACTTGCTCGGTTTCTTCTCCTCTGTCTGCTTCTATCACTCCAAAACAGGATTGCCTGGGAGCGCTTCCTTAATAAACAGCTGTCCTATAAAGACTTGTCCTAGAGCATATTCTAGGGAAGTTGAAGATAGTGCTTCTGTATAAAGCATCTCTTCCTATAGTCCACCTTTTAGAGATGTATTCTGGGTTAATACATCCTCTCAGTTGTGCATATAACCCTGACAAAGTTAAGTATAATGAAACAGAGCATTCCCTACCATCTGAAATGGTGTATAGATTCAGTAACCAGGATTTACAGAAATAAAAAAAAAAAACAGTTGCCTATGTGGAATTTGCTTTTTGTGGTACCCAACGCACTGTGACTATTTCTACAAACCTTGTTCTTTCTACATCCAGACAATGGTTGTAATTCCAAAATGCAGAAAGAGCTGCTGAGACCAAGCTCTGGCTGGAAGCCAGTTCCCATAAGTAGGATGCTGTAGGTAGGAAGAAGAAAGGGAGCAGTCGTACAAGGCATCCTGGGAACTGAAGATTTTAGTGTGTTTGATGAGTTCAGAGACCCTGATGAACAGCAGAGGGTGGATGAGCCCTCCTCTGCCCAGAGCACCTGCACAGACTGACTGTTAGACACCAGGGTTGTCCAGCTGGAGTCCAACTGCAGATCTGATTGGGATTTTAACTCAGATATTTTAAAAATAACCATGAAGCAAGGGAAATCCACTAACTCTACTTATAAACACAAAATATGGGTAATTGTCTCCTTCTTTTGGGTCAGTAGCAAAAATGTAACCTACAAAAATGATCCTGTGGCAGAAATGACCCTGAAAACCAGAGGAAGGGCAGACCTCTGAGCACCGTTTATAACAGGAACCAGAAAAACTTTAGAAGACTATTTGCCTTACTTAATCTGATTTCAGAAGACATCGCCTTTGGTAAACAGGAAAAGAAAGCCACAAAATAGAATAAGCTGAGGTGAAGGGACAACAGGATGAAATGAAGAGAGGACAGGATGTGAGGGCAAGGAAACAAGCCGGGATGGGATGGGAGCCCGGTGAGATGAAGGAGGAGCACGTGGAGGCCAGAACAAGAACTTCAAAATTAAAAACACGCTGGAGTCAGCACGCCACACACACGGAGCCCATCACAGCATAGAGAAGAACGGGAGACAATGATATTAGATGAAGTGAAAGTTATACAGGATAAAGGAGAAGATACAAACTCAGAATAAGTGCTCTGGAAGCAAACTAGATTATTTGGAAAAGTCACAATTAAAGGACCCTCCTCAAAGCTGGGGGGTTGGGAGGAAAGGGCGGGTGGCTAGAGATGCAGATGACGGAAGTTTGTCATAATCCAGGCAAAACTTAAATAATTAGACACATATCCTGATATATTTTTATTTATTTTTATTTTTTTTATTTTCCATTTTGGTTTATTACAGGATATTGAATATAGTTCCTTGTGCTATACAGTAGGACCTTGTTGTTTATCCATCCTATGTACAATAGTTTGCCTCTGCTAATCCCAAACTCCTACTCTTTCCCTCCCCACCCTCCTCCCCCTTCTAATATATTTTTAAATTACAAAGAGAAAAACTGACAAACAACCAGAAGAAAAATGCAGGTTATCTCTAAAGGAATTAATATTAATTTGGCCCCATAGAGTTATTTGCATCACAAAATTTCAAAGGATGATGAAGCAAATTTAGGGAAGCTGTCCTTTAATTCACTTATTTAGTAAATAGTATGCTCCTACTATGTGTCTAGCATTGTGTTAGATACTGAAAATACAATTTATGTTTATAACCTGAAATGATGATCCTTGTATGGAATTAAAAATAATTGATCATCACAATTACATTCAAAGGCTTATGTAAAGCTATAATCTTCAAAATGATTTATACACTGGGCTCTCCCCCTGGAGTTTCTGATTCAGGATGTCACAGGTAAGTCCCAATAATTTGCATTTCTACGAAGTTCCTACTAGATGCTGATGTAGCTGGTCCAGGAACCACACATCAAGAACCACTGATTTATATTAACTGGAATTTGGGAAGGAAAATAACAAAAATGTTCAGCTGCCTTGGAATGATTACATAGTTGCAGTTGCTGAAATAGTTTTTGAAGATTATTCAATGCTGTAGAAAAATCCCAACATTACAGTTCCGCATAAAGTCAGCATAAAAAATGCATATACCATGTTCTTTATATAAAGGATACAGTTAAAATGGAAGAGGTAGGTGTCAAACAGATTGTCAGGAATTTCAAAACTATTTAATAGAGATTCTCTCTAGGCCATGTCCTTAATAGTTCATTTTTATTTTCATCTTTATAGCTTTCTGTATTTTCTAAATGAATATACATTAATTTTATGTTGAGAAAAAGGAAAATAACTCCCCCCAAGGTCCTAGTTCAAATGCTGTCTTCTTGGTAAAGCTCCCACCAGCCCTCATCTGAATGCCATCTGTGAATTCTTCTGTCAGCACCTCCTGAAAGCATTCATCACCTTTTACGTCATTCATTAAAAACTGGCTATGCACATTAGCATTTTTAAAGGCTCTGAAAAGTCTCAATGTTTTAAAAAAAAACTTAATATCATTTACTTCAGGATTTTCCGAACATATTTGTCCATAGAACAGTGCAGAACATCTATTACTGTTCTCAAGAATAAATGGTCCACACAGTGGCATTAGCAACTCTTTGACATTTATTGAATAAATGGATGAAATCAATGAATCAATGAATTATTGGCTAATATGTTACTTATTAATATTTTTCCAAAGGGTGAACCTAAACTCAGAGTGTTCTTTCAAAGGCCATTAGCATTTTAATTTATATGTACTTAAACTTCGAATTCCCTAGGTACTTAACAAACTTTATAAATTGCCTAATGGGTGCAAGGCACCCTGTGACATGCAAAGGTATATTTTACATGGTCAGATCTCGGCCCAGTATTAATTCACTATTTCTTCACATATCCCAGCCTTCAAAAATATTTAAATCGCTTTTCATAGTTGATTGTATATCTACATGATTATTATTTAAATTTAACCAACAGTGAGAATTTCATTCAATATGAGTTAAAACGACAATGGGAGAATCCAAGCGTCCTCTCAAAGAAGAGTACAAATACCAGATGGAGTTTCCTGCTTTTTGAAAGTGGATGACACTGTCTTTCCAAACAAATATTGTATGCCAAAAATAAGAGCCCATCTGTATTTTATAATTAATTATTTTCTGTGCCTAAGAATTTTTTTTCTTCTGCATTGGCTACATTCCATCCTATTAGTACCTTAGATTATGGGATTTTTTTATAGCTCTTTATGTTTTGCAATTATATGAGTTATATAAAAATATGCAAAAATGTTTGGAAATACTTGGTAACTTAGCAATGAAAATAGTATGAAATGTACTCATGTATAAACAGTAAGCTTCCCAGCACACATACACATATCACCAAAAACAAAAAGTGGAAACAAAAATATCTGAAAGAAGGGAAAAATCAATCATAAAATTTAAATTTGTTATTTTCATCTGAGGATTGCAGAATGCTTTCCCTCAATGCTGCATATATGGCAAGTGCCCCAGAATAGTTTGTTCACGCTCAGAATTAAAAGATGTTGTGATTTTGAAAGGGAAGGAGAATCTGGGGGGGGAGGGGGTGACTGGAATTAAAGATGGCATTTTATTATATATATTATATATATATATATATATATATATATATATATATATATATATTTTTTTTTTTTTTTTTTTTTTTTTTTTTTTAGTGTATCTATTCCATAACATCTTATGGGAAAACCCAAATGAACTTTTTTGGCCAACCCTATTTAAAATGTCTTAGTGAGTACAAACACTTCCCCTATAATGAGATGAGGAAAGCCAAATGTTTTAATATGGAATGCCATGCTTAAAATTATCAGACACTTTTAAAACATGACTATCTTCCTTTAATAAATGTAAAAAATAAAACATAGCCCCAGTAGGTTTAGAGTGAAGATCAAGATCACTCAGTGAATTAGAAGAGAAGAGAGTACAGTTGAGCTGACTGTCTGCTCATGTGCATAAATACTGGTCTTGATATGTTGTTACGTCAACACAAGCATCACTGTGACTTATCCTTGGGCCACACCTCTTTGTAGTTGAGAAAGTCATTAAAAATATGGCTTTTAATCAACAACATTTGAGGTCTTTACTGACAAAAATAGTAATTGATTGCTTACTTTAACAACATGTCAGGCACTATTTTAGGTGACTTACATATATTAATTCATTTAATCTTCACAACAGTGTAGTGAATTGTAAATAGGTACTGTGATTATCTTCATTTTCTGATGAGGAAATGGAGATTCAGAGATTGATAATGAGGATTTGATGCCACACCTTCTGGACTGAGTGCCAGTGCTTAACTGGGCTGCTCTGCTGGTTGTTTCTCAAACGGTGATATATATGTATTCGGGCAAGAAATTGAAATCCATGAATACTATTCCTATAAAATAGATTGACCCAGTGCATGGGGAGGATGGTGTAGTATCAACTGATAATAAAGAGAAGTCTGTTTAAAGTTCCTTTTCTTCTTGAACATGATTCAATTATTCTTAATTTTATGAGCTGGCGGCATTTGAATATCAGAAATCCAACTTTTGGACTAATTTTTGTTTGTTGGCATCAGCCAGGAGTATTCCAGGCAAGACATGGAAGTACAGTAAGTGGAAGGAAGTGTGGCTAGATGGGTACTGTGGAAAATGGATACAATCGTGACCAAACTAAAGAAGCTTGCAGTTAACTGTTTTCACGCAAACCCGGTGCTGCCCAATCTTCTGATTATTAAAGAGAAGCTGAAAAATCTGATTCTTATCTGAAATAACTCAAATTGGAAAACATACTGCAACGAACTAAATGAATTAAAAAAAAACATTAGAAACAGAGCAACTCAAAGAAATCACTTCCCTGGACTGGCACTAGTCAGTACGGAGGAAGTTATGATGTTGATTGTGGAGCCAAGTGTGTGAAGTGATGACTTGTTCCCTGTGGGGATGTTCCAGAAGCTTCCCTGAACCACTTCTCTATCCCTCTCCACACAACCAAGGAACTATTTTCCCCCTTCAATCTACCTTATACTACTTGGTGTAAGGTTGCTTTGGGTACAGAATTTCACATATAATGTTAGAACTTCTGAGGATCTACCTTTGGTTGTTAATCTCAATGCAAGGAGGGTCTTTCTCCGTCCCTCTTTCTCCATCCCTCTTTCTCCATAGATTTTACTTTGTACAAATATTCCAGCTCAGCTCTATCCTCTGCTAACCCATGCTCCCCCATCATGAGCATGGGCCACCTTTGAATAAAACACCGAATCATTTTCTAGGGAAAATCATCCCATGTTACAAATAGCGTTCCTTCAGGGAAGCCACTCTTGAGATTTCTACAACTTACCTAGATAGTTTCATTTGTGAGTTGGACTTAAAGATGTGACTTAAAGAACTGGAGGATGGAGACATTTCTTGAAGAAAAACCTAGAAGAGAGGGAGAAAAAAGAGCCAGAAGAAACAAATCAAGGGGTTCGTAAGGTTGTTGATTTTACAGTTTGATCCAAGAGAGATAGTACAGCACCAGGTCTCCTATAGGAGATGATCAGATAAACCTCTAGAAGAGCAGATCCTTGTAGAGGACCCCTTTTTCCATTAATAGTCTCTCCTCTTTCCCATTCCTGAGAGCCTTCTTGGAAAGGAACCTACAGGTCTACAGGAAGGAATGCTGTCGATTTGTACATCTGAGCCAGGACTATGCCTATTACTTTGAAAGATGCAGAGGAGGAAAGAGACATATCAAATGATAAAATGCCCTCTTAAAACTCTCAGATTCCATGCTTTAACCTACTGCCAATTATCTAGAATGCCTGGTGACCATCCTGTGTCTGTCTCTTTTACCCTTTCAAGGATCATTCATTAATTCATTTATGCAATCAGTGTTTCTCGAGTGACTGTCACATCCCTACAGGGGTGAGGATATTGTAGGGAACCCACACCTAGCTGAACCCTCAGCCAGGATATATCAGTAGGAAATTCTCACATCTTTAATCTTCATTACTACAGGGGGAGCCTCTGGCACAATTACACAAGAAAAAAATATTTTAATGTCATATTTTCACTCATTTTTTCAATTTATATATATATTATCAAAGTATAGTTGGTTTACAATGTTGTGTTAGTTTCAGGTGTACAGCAAAGTGATTCAATTATACATATGTGCATATCTATTCTTTTTCAGATTATTTTCCCTTATAGGTTATTACAAAATATTGAGTATAGTTCCCTGTGCTGTACAGTAGGTCCTTGTTGGTTATTTATTTTACATATAGTAGTGTGTATATGTTAATCCCAAACTAGACATTGTTGACCAATGGATGAATTTTTTAAAAAATCCTTGAATATGTCATGTATAAGTATTATAATTGAAGCACATTTCCTATAAAATGTTTCTGACTTTATGGTTGTTACTTTAAAAAAATATATCTATTACACAGAAGCCCTGCTGCACAACTTCAGGATTCTAATGCAACTTATTTATGTGACAATGAGAACATTCCTGCTCACTGAGACTAGGTCACCTCGTGTGCAAAATAGGAGCAGTAATACTGAACTTAGAAAGTGTTGGGAGATTTTCCTGAGGTAAACTGTGAAAAAAACTTAATGCTGTGCACAGCACAGAGTATGCAGCTTTTATTTTTATTATTATGTAAATTTTGATATGTATATTTTGGACATTGGAGTGTTTCTTTAATTCAGGAGGTTTAAACCACCCTGCAGAACTTGCCAGAGGAAAGAGGTAGACCACTGATCTCGGAGGTCTGTGGGATGTGGCAGCTTGAAACAGGACCTTAGTCCTTGTCTTCTTTCAAGAAAGAATTCAGCAAAGAGACAGAGTATGAAGCAAATAAAGCATTTATTAGAGACAAGGTGCTCATGGAAGAACACACAGGCAGACTCAGAGTGAGTCGCTCCAATAGGGGTGGCTAAAATTGCTTATATGGTGGCAGTTTTCTGGGTGCCCTCTGGCCAGTCATCCTGCTTGTGCCCACATTTGGTCTGACGCAGGGCCCTCTCCCATGTGCAGGTGCATTTTTCAGCCAAGATGGATTCCAGCACGAGGGTTTCTGGGAGGTTGGCAGGACGTATTAGGGGCCGGTGCTGAACCCCCAGGATCTCTTTTGTACATGTGTGGTCTGGGAGGTCTCCTTGACCACAAGAATGAGAAAAATGTGGTCTCCTTATCTTTTATTCAAGCAGAGCCCTGCTCCTGTCGTTATCTTTATCTTGAGTGTCAACAGGAGACTGCAGCTGCTCAGCCTGGGGCCCAGCTGTCACCTGCCTCACTACTAGTCTCCAGCCCCACTTTTTATATTCTAGGATGGAAGTCGCCCTCTGTAATGTAGTGTCAGCTGGGCAAGTCAGCTTCTAGAAAGACAGTGCTATCAGCTTGGATCTAGATACAAGTCAACTCTATCATTTCCAAGAAAAGAATATCTTTCAAAAATCAATCTTAAAATATCTGATGTTCTGAAACTGTCACTGCTTCACTTCCTAGAAGAGGGTGCTTTGGGCAACAGGAATTTCCTGTAGTTTTTTTTTTTTTTTTCATCCTTTCCTTCTTCATACAGATAGAAAGCAAGCTCTCTTAGGTCAATCTTTGTGTGTTTTTTCCATGTGTATTTGAAGCCCAGAAGGAATTCAAAGCTTCCTGTTCATTTGCAGAAGAAATTGATACAAAACGAAGAAGAGGGAAATGTATTCTCCCCTCACCAGCAGTTTGGAAAAGGAAACTTAAATTATGTCCCCAAACATTTATTTACCTCGTATGTGGTATTTGTTGAATGGCTAGAGGACCTTAGGGTACAGGGAAAGGAAAGCTTTTCGAAGCTTATAGAAAATGAGTTCTTACTGTAGTATTACTGTGTCAGAAAGAAAAAATAAAAACGTTTCTGGCTTGTGCCACAGTTTGTGAATTTTTGAGAACATTTTCAAGGTCAAGTTTCTAAGAGCAGGACTTGAAAACGGTTATCTCACTACCTTCACCATGGTCCTGCTTCACTGTGGGTTCTGAAAGCCTCTCAGCTGCACTTCTTTGTGAACATCACTGGTCTTGGGGTTTCTTGGTCCCTTCAGATGAGCCATCAGTTCACTTTTTTTCCTTCTGCTGAGCAGTGTTTTTCCTGGGCCCTTTTGTTAAGTCACAGTAAATGAGGTGAGCAACCAGCAGGCCCGTGACACAAAGTCGTTTATTGATTTGAAAACAGCACTTGTCTCACCTCACCTTAAAATCCTAGAGCACAAAACTTCAGTTCCTGAAAAACAGCCAAAGCATTAACACCAAAACACTTCAGTCCTGTTTTCAGGGCACTTTGGCATAATTAGAAAAGAGAACCCTGCCTTATTATGATAATAATAACTCTTTTTAGTCATGGTGACTTTGACATCCAGCATCTTCCAGGTCTTTCTGGAAGTTAAATATTTTGCCTTGATGCCCCAAAATGCATAAACACAGATCAGGCCAGTGCTGCCATTTGGGGATTGGTGCGGCAAATTTACAAGACTCTGTTGCTTTTAACTTATATAATGATGAAAGGGCATTTTATTTATTTATTTGTAATAAATTTATCTATCTATTTATTTATTTATTTTGGCTGTGTTGGATCTTTGTTGCTGCGTGGGCCTTCTCTAGTTGTGGCGAGCAGGGGCTACCCTGCATTGCAGTACGTGGGCTTCTCATTGCGGTGACTGGTGAAAGCAGAGGTATTTAATTTGTATGAATTTACCATTCATTTTTTCACTCACTCATTTCCTCATTTTTCCGGTGGCTAATCTGAACCAGAAAGTGTCCCAAGTCTTGGTGATTTGTCCAGTTATGAGCAGAACCATCCTGTTTTCTATTATCTTGTCCCTAACAGTCTGTTAGGATAAAATACACAAAGTAATCCACAGATTGTGTCCAGCACAGCGAAGGACTTTAACAGCATGTGGTGATAGAGGCTCATGGAGGAGAGGGAGAATCCAGGTATGTACAGTCTAGGAGAGGAGCATTCCAGCCAGCAGGAACAGCAGGTGCAAAGGCCCTGAGGCAGCATGGCCCGACTATCATGAGAGGGCATGAGGTTGGTGTAAAATTGTTCAGAGGTTCCAGGCTGTGCAAGGTCAGATCGTTCGTTCACGCAGCTCCTTCCCCAGCCCCTCCCCTTTGGTCTGCATTAGCAGTCCCAGAAAAGTTTTTGAACTCACCCTTTACTTACCTGTCTCCCAATCTTTGCTCAAACTAGTATGCCCTTTCCTTCTCATCTCTAAATGTTTTCATTATGCTGAGAAAAAAACAAAAACAGAAAAAAGGGTACACACTTGTGACTCTGTTTGTATGAGATGCTGGGACAGGCACCATTCATCTCTACTGACAGGAAGCAGATCAGTGTTTGGGAGGCTGGCAGCTGGGGAGGGGTGACTATAAGGGGGAAAGGGGAACTTTGGGGGATGAGGAAAGTGCTGAATCTTGATTGTTACGGTGGTTATACAGGTGAAAGTATTTGTCAAAACTCATCAAACTGTACACTGAAATGGGCATTTATCATATGTAAATTATACTTCAATAAAGTTGAGTAAGAAGTTATAAAATAAGAAAAAGGAAGGTATTAAAAAGCTCCAATTCTATCTCCCTTGTCTCTCCCCTCAGAAATAAGCTTTCCTTTCCCTCCAGCATCGTGCTGTGTGCCATAGGTTTTTGTGCTTTGATACACACACCACGTACAGCCCTTAAGGAGTATGGGGGTGTCACACAGGCTGGTTCTCCTTTGGGCTTGCTTGTCCCCTTAGGAGAGAATCTGCATCTTGTTTGTCTTTTTCTCCTCATATCACCTTCCTTGGAACTCAGAAGAGGACCTCACTGAACACTTGGTCAATCAATAGCAAAATTTTCATATTTAAGTCCTGCCTGGTTCCCAAAAAGGATGAACAGAAAACAAAACTGATTTCCAGGGGTTGATGAGTGGATGGGCTGGAGCCCACATCCTGGCTGCATATGTAAAAATTGGGGGCAGAGTGGGTATTCGACTCACCTTCTTCACACCCGTACCTGCTTACTGATTTAGTGAGATGCTTGTGATGGCTTCTCTGTCCTCCAGTAGGTAAATGCTGTGTTGACTGTCTGCATTATGCTTCTTAATGGTCCATTATTCCTCTGCGGAGAGTCCAGTGGTAGAATCAGTGTTGGCAAGCGGCACAGAGTGGACACGACAGTATAATAGGAAGAGAGCTATTATGTCCCATTATTACATCGAGTGAAGGGTAATTGAAGGAGCATGTGGTCTGTCACAGAGCTGCCACTTGGGTTGTTATGGGGAAAGCTGTTAAATCAGCCCTCCTGTGCTTATTCTTCAGAAATCTTTTCCCCTTCCCACTTCCCCTCTCCCTATGCAATTTTTGGTGTTCCAAACTGGCTGATAACCTGGAATATTAGCTTTTCAAAATGTGACACAGAAGTTCACCCATTCTTCCAACTCATAACACTTTAAAATTGTGACTCCAAATTATTCCTGTAAAAATAGCTGATCTTTATGACTCCTGGGGGATTTCTTATTTTAATCTGAAACCTTCCAAAATGGTTCAGTTTTGTGGAAATGATGGAGGAATGTCTGCTCTTAGCAGTGTTCAAGGGCAAATCAACCTCTGTGCTTGCTAACTCTAATTTTCCAAGGGTTATGAGACTTTAATTTGATTCTTTATCCAGTGTGCATAAAATGTTCACTGAAATTTGCATAATACATTTATTGTATAATCACTCTTCACATTGGTTACCTGCTTCTTCAAATGAACAGTACTTTTTTAAGGGAATATATTAATGTAGGGCCAATTTGAACTTTGTAACTGAACAGAATTAAGTGTATCTCTGAAGGACAAATATATGGGAGAGAGAGGGAGGGCATGCAGTTGTCCTGAACTTGGTTATTATATAAAAATAGCCCCAATCCTATATTTTCAAATATTCATTTTGCAAATATAAGCAGGGGCAGCATTGCTGTCTTTAAAAATATAAAAAAATGTTATGTGGAAAATGTAATACACCTGCCGGGCTTGTGTCATCTTAGAATGTATTAAAGGCGAGTGGATTAAATCAGTGTGCAGATTTCAGCACAGTCTGAGAAGGTGAGGGCGTTGGAGAGAGAGGATGCTTAGGCAGTAGGCCAGATGCTTTAAAGGCATTTAAATTTATTCAGTTCCCAGAGCCAACGTATAATTAAGGTAATATTATTATTAACCATAATTTTGGTTGTGTGCTCTGTGCCTTTGGACTCAATGCTATCACATAGCATATTTGAAGATTAGGTAGAGGTTGGATGAGATGATCCCCATTTTCTTCCATTTTATGAGAATGGTGTGTGCAGTCCTGACTTGACCAGTGACTGGTTGCAGACCAGGGTGTCTCAGTCGTTTTTTCTTTGTCCTGTTTTTTTTTTGCTGCGCCACACAGCACATGGAATCTTAGTTCCCCAACCAGAGATCGAACCCGTGCCCCTCGCATTGGAAGCACGGAGTCTTAACTACTGGAGCGCCAGGGAAGTCCTGGGTATCTCAGTCTTTAATGTTCATTCAGGTACCTGGAGATCTTGTCAACATGTAAAGCCTGATTTAGTAACTCCAGGATGGGCCTGACGTTCTGATTTCTAACAAACTCCTAAGTGATGTCGTTGCTGGTGGTCCTCAGATCCCATGTAGAGTAGCAAAGTAGAAAACCTCTTAAGGGGGCAGGTTGAAGATGGCGGAGTAGAAGGATGTGCGCTCACTCCCTGTTGTGAGAGCAGCAGAATCACAACCAACTGCTGAACAGTCATTGACAGGAAGACATTGGAACTCACCGAAAAAGATACCCCACATCCAAAGACAAAGGGAAGCCACAGTGAGATGGTAGGAAGGGCGCAATCACAATAAAATCAAATCCCATAACTGCAGGGTGGGTGACTCACAAACTGGAGAACAATTATACCACAGAAGTCCACCCACTGGAGTGAAAGTTCTGAGCCCCTTATCAGGCTTCCCAACCTGGGGGTCCAGCAACAGGAGGAGGAATTCCCAGAGAATTGGATTTTAAAGGCTAGTAAGATTTGATTGCAGGACTTGGACAGGGCTGGGGGAAACACAGACTCCACGCTTGGAGGGCACACACAAAGTAATGTGCGCATCAGGGCCCAGGGGGAAGGAGCAGTGACCCCATAGGAGACTGAACCAGACCTACCTGCTAGTGTTAGAGGGTCTCCTGCAGAGGCGGGGGGTGGCTGTGGCTAACCACAGGGACAAGGACACTGGCAACAGAAGTTCTAGGAAGTACTCCTTGGTGTGAGCCCTCCTGGGGTCTGCCATTAGCCCCACCAAAGGGCCTGTAGGCTCCAGGGCTGGGTCGCCTCAGGCCAAACAGCCAACAAGGAGGGAACTCAGCCCCACCCATCAACAGACAAATGAATTAAAGTTTTACTGAGCTCTGCCCACCAGAGCAACACCCACCTCTACCCACCACCAGTCCCTCCCATCAGAGAGCTTGGGCAAACCTCTTAGATAGCCTCATCCACCAGAGGGCAGACAGCAGAAGCAAAAATAACCACAATTCTGCAGCCTGTGGAACAAAAACCACATTCACAGAAAGACAGACAAAATGAAAAGGCAGAGGACTATATACCAGATGAAGGAACAAGATAAAACCCCAGAAAAACAACTAAATGAAGTGGAGATAGGCAACCTTCCAGAAAAAGAATTCAGAATAATGATAGTGAAGATGATCCAGGACTTCAGAAAAAGAATGGAGGCAAATATCGAGAAGATGCAAGAAATGTTTAACAAAGACCTAGAAGAATTAAAGACAAACACCTAGAAGAATTAAAGAACAAACAAACAGACATGAACAATACAATAACTGAAATGAAAAATAAACTAGAAGGAATCAATAGCAGAATCACAGAGGCAGAAGAACGGATAAGTGACCTAGAAGACAGAATGGTGGAATTCACTACTGTGGAAGAGAATAAAGAAAAAAGAATGAAACGAAAGGAAGACAGCCTAAGAGACCTCTGGGACAACATTAAACGCACCAATATTTGCATTATAGGGGTCCCAGAAGGAGAAGAGAGAGAGAAAGGACCTGAGAAAATATATGAAGAGATTATAGTCGAAACTTCCCTAAAATGGGAAAGGAAATAGCCACCCAAGTTCAGGAAGCGCAGAGAGTCCCATATAGGATAAGCCCAAGGAGAGACACACCTAGACACATAGTAATCAAATTGACAAAAATTAAAGACAAAGAAAAGTTATTAAGAGCAACAAGGGAAAAACAACAAATAACATACAAGGGAACTCCCACAAGGTTAACAGCTGATTTCTCAGCAGAAACTGTACAAGTCAGAAGGGAGTGGCACGATATATTTAAAGTGATGAAAGGGGAGAAACTACAACCAAAATTACTCCACCTGGCAAGGATCTCATTCAGATTCGACGGAGAAATCAAAAGCTTTACAGACAAGCAAAAGCTAAGAGAATTCAGCACCACCCAACCAGCTCTACAATAAATGCTAAAGGAACTTCTCTAAGTGGGAAACACAAGAGAAGAAAAGGACCTGCAAAAACAAGCCCAAAACAATTAAGAAAATGGTAATAGGAGCACACATATCAACAATTACCTTAAATGTGGATGGATTAAATGCTCCAACCAAAAGACACAAGCTCGCCGAATAGGTACAAAAACAAGACCTATATATAGACTGTCTACAAGAGACCCATTTCGGACCTAGGGACACATATAGACTGAAAGTGAGGGAATGGAAAAAGATATTCCATGCAAATGGAAATCACAAGAAAGCTGGAGTAGCAATACTCATATCAGATAAAATAGACGTTAAAATAAAAATGTTACAAGAGACAAGGAAGGACACTACATAATGATCAGGGGATCAATCCAAGGAAAGATATAGCAATTATAAATATATATGCACCCAGCATAGGAACACCTCAATACATAAAGCAAATGTTAACTGCTATAAAAGAGGAAATCGATAATAACACAATAATAGTGAGGGACTTCAACACCTCACTTACACCAATGGACAGATCATCCAGATAGAAAATTAATAAGGAAACACAAGCTTTAAATGACACAATAGACCAGATAGATTGATATTTATAGGACATTCCATCCAAAAACAGCATATTACACTTTCTTCTCAAGTGCACATGGAACATTCTCCAGGATAGATCACATATCAAGACTCGGTAAATTCAAGAAAATTGAAATCATATCAAGCATCTTTTCCAACTACAACGCTATGAGATTAGAAATAAATTACAGGAAAAAAAATGTAAAAAACAGAAATACATGGAGGCTAAACAATGCATTATTAAATAACCAAGAGATCACTGAAGAAATCAAAGAGGAAATCAAAAAATACCTAGAGAGAAATGGCAATGAAAACACGACAATCCAAAACCTATGGGATGCAGCAAAAGCAGTTCTAAGAGGGAAGTTTATAGCAATACAATGCTCCCTCAAGAAACAAGAAAAATCTGAAGTAAACAATCTAACCTTACACCTTAGAAGAACTAGAGAAAGAAGAACAAACAAAACCCAAAGTTAGTAGAGGGAAAGAAATCATAAAGATCAGAGCAGAAATAAATGAAATGGAAACAAAGAAAACAATACCAAAGTTCAATAAAAGTTGCTTCTTTGAGAAGATAGACAAAATTGATAAACCTGTAGCCAGACTCATCAAGAAAAAGAGGGAAAGGACTCAAATCAATAAAATTAGAAATGAAAAAGGAGAAGTTGCAACACACAGCGCAGAAATACAAAGCATCGTAAGAGACTACTGCAAGCAACTCTATGCCAATAAAATGGACAACCTGGAAGAAATGGACAAATTCTTAGAAAGGTATAACCTTCCAAGACTGAACCAGGAAGAAATAGAAAATATGAACAGACCAATCACAAGTAATGAAATTGAAACTGTGATTAAAAATCTTCCAGCAAACAAAAGTCCAGGGCCAGATGGCTTCACAGGTGAATTCTATCAAACCTTTAGGGAAGAACTAACACCCATCCTTCTCAAACTCTTCCAAAAAATTGCAGAGGAAGGAACAGTCCCAAACTCATTCTATGAGGCCACCATCACCATGATACCCAAACCTGACAAAGATACTACAAAAAAAGAAAATTACAGAGCAATATCACTGATGCAAAAATCGTCAGCAAGATACTAGCAAACAGAATCCAAAAACACTTTAAAAGGATCATACACCATGATCAAGTGGGATTTATCCCAGGGATGCAAGGATTCTTCAATATACGCAAATCAATCAATGTGATACACCATATTAACAAATTGAAGAGGAAAAACCATATGATCATCTTGATGCAGAAAAAGCTTTTGACAGAATTCAACACCCATTTATGATAAAGACTCTCCAGAAAGTGGACATAGAGGGAACCTACCTCAACATAATAAAGGCCATATATGACAAACCCAGAGCAACATCATTCTCAATGGTGAAAAACTGAAAGCATTTCCTCTAAGATCAGGAACAAGACAAGGATGTCCACTCTCACCACTATTATTCAACATAGTTTTGGAAGTCCTAGCCATGGCAATCAGAGAAGAAAAAGAAATAAAAGGAATCCAAATTGGAAAAGAAAAAGTTAAAGTGTCACTGTTTGCAGATGACATGATACTATACATAGAGAATCCTAAAGATGCCACCAGAAAACTACTAGATCTAATCAATGAATCTGATAAAGTTGCAAGATACAAAATTAATGCACAGAAATCTCTTGCATTCCTATGCACTAACAACAAAAGATCAGAAAGAGAAGTTAAGGAAACAATGCCATTCATCATTGCAACATAAAGAATAAAATACTTAGGAATAAACCTACCAAAGTAGGTAAAAGACCTGTACTCAGAAAAGTATAAGACACTGATGAAAGAAACCAAAGATGACACAGACACATGGAGAGATATACCATGTTCTCGGGTTGGAAGAATCAGTACCGTGAAAATTACTATTCTACCCAAAGCAATCTATAGATTCAGTGCAATCCCTATCAAATTACCAGCGCCATTTTTCATAGAACTAGAACAAAAAAATCTTAAAATTTGTATGGAACAGAAAAGACCCTGAATAACCAAAGCAATCTTGATGGAAATAAATGGAGCTGGAGGAATCAGACTCCCTGACCTCAGACTATACTACAAAGCTACAGTAATCAAGACAATATGATACTGGCACAAAAACAGAAATATAGATCAATGGAACAGGATAGAAAGCCCAGAGATAAACCTATGCACCTATGGTCAACTAATCTATGACAAAGGAGGCAAGGATATACAATGGAGAAAAGACAGTCTCTTCAATAAGTGGCGCTGGGAAAACTGGACAGCTACATGTAAAAGAATGAAATTAGAATGAAATCCCTAACACCATACACAAAAATCAACTCAAAATGGATTAAAGACCTAAATGTAAGACTGGACACTATAAAACTCTTAGGGGAAAACATAGGAAGAACACTCTTTGACATACATCACAGCAAGATCTTTTTTGACACACCTCCTAGAGTAATGGAAGTAGAAACAAAAATAAACAACTGGGACCTAATGAAACTTAATAGCTTTTGCATAGCAAAGGAAACCGTAAACAAGACGAAAAGACAACACTCAGAATGGGAGAAAATATTTGCAAGCAAATCAACGGACAAAGGATTAATCTCCAAAATATATAAACAGCTCATGCAGCTCAATATTTAAAAAAAACCTAATCAAAAAAGGGCAGAAGACCTAAATAGACATTTCTCCAAAGAAGACATACAGATGGTCAAGGGGCACATGAAAAGCTGCTCAACATCACTAATTATTAGAGAAATTAATTATTTCATGCAAGTGAAAACCACAATGAGGTATCACCTCACACCAGTTAGAATGGGCATCATCAGAAAATCTATAAACAACAAAGCTGGAGAGGGTGTGGAGAAAAGGGAACACTCTTGCACTGTTGGTGGGAATGTAAATTGATACAGCCACTATGGAGAACAGTATAGAAGTTCCTTAAAAAACTTAAAATAGAATTACCATATAACCCAGCAATCCCACTACTGGGCATATATCCAGAGAAAAGCATAATTCAAAAAGACACATGCACCCGAACGTTCATTGCAGCACTATTTACAATAGCCAGGTCATGGAAGCGACCTAAATGTTCATTGACGAATGGATAAAGAAGATGTGGTACATATATACAATGCAATATTACACAGCCATAAAAAGGAACAAAACTGGGTCACTTGTAGAGACATGGATGGAGCTAGAGACTGTCATACAGAGTGAAGTAAGTCAGAAAGAGAAAAACAAATATCATATATTAGCGCATATATGTGGAATCTAGAAAAATGGTACAGATGAACCGGTTTGCAAGGCAGAAATAGAGACACAGATGAAGAGAACAAATGTATGGACCCCAAGGGGGGAAAGGGGGGTGGTGGTGGTGGGATGAATTAGGAGATTGGGATTGACATATATACAGTAATATGTATAATATAGGTAACTAATAAGAACCTGCTGTATAAAAAAAATAAATTAAAAAAAAATAAAGAAAACCTCTCAGGGGAGACTACTCTGGGTTCTGCTTGTAGAGCCACTTCCCTAGTGATCCAGGTCCTGATCCTACTTAGGACCATTTTATATCCTAGTCATTGTTCCCTAAATTGCATCTCAACCAGCATCTTCTAGGATCATGAAATCCTAGTTTCTGTAGACAACCAGGATTCTTCAAGCAGGCTCTGCCTGGAAGAGGAAAGACCTCAGCTGTAAGTCATGGATCACCAGCTCTCAGAGGGACTCAAAAGAGTTGGTGCAATCAGCTACTGTACCAATTTACAAATTACGGTCAAATTACCTTGGGAAAAACCTGTCTTTGATTGTTGAAAAAGATTTCACTTTCAACTTATAAATGAATGTGCAGTCATGAGTATAATGGCATGACTATTCAAACTCTTGGCATCCTTTCTGAATCACAGAGCTGTAATTTTGCCTCATAAGATCCTGATATATTTCCAAAATTCCTTTGAGATAGATCCAACTTAATTGCAATGAGAAAGAAAACGGGCTTCCAATCCCTATATTTCAAGAGGGTATCATTTGAATTTGATTTGACTGGTTTCTGATATCTTTGGTTTGTAATGCCTAAGGGTCTTTCTTTGAAACATCTTTGAAAGAATCAAAAAACTTAAGAAAAACCACTCTCTAAAGTCTAGGAGGCTTTGAATATATTGCCTATTACTATTTTATTAATTTAAAAAATCTTTCAAAATATTGGAATAAAATCAGTTTTGCAAAGTAGGAAACATTTGGCTAAGGCATAATGTAGAGCTCAGAAATCTTTAAGAAAGAGTTGGTCAATTGGGATGCTGAAAATAAGAGATTAATGGTATTTTAGAGATTCACATTTATCGACCAGGAAATGTAGTCACATATGTTATTAAGAGAAAAAAAAACATAAAAATGTGTGTATAAAGTGGCACCATTTTGGTTAAAAATAAAGGAAAAAATAAGGTAACAATTTACTTAGCTTTAGGAAGTGGCATCATGGCTAATTTTTCTCCATATCAACTGAAATTTCCAATAAAATTGTATGACTTTTAAAATTAAAAGAAAACAACACTCCTATTTATTTTAAGGGGAAAATGGACAATTGTGGAGCCATTTACAAAATCTTACAAATGTTTTTCATTTCATGATTTTTAATAGCAGAAATTATTTTATTTCTATATAAATCCCTAAGTACTTCTAATACATACAAAAGTAAGAGCTCAAGAATTAGTTCTAGTTGTTTTTTCAAGTTAGAACACAGACAGACTCATTGGACAATTTCTTGGGAAGTTGGACCAGAGCATTAAGGTCTAGGTAGAAAAGAAATTTCATTTCATTGAATAATGTTTTGTTTGGCATGATTTTTATATTTTATTTTTAATCACATGCATGTGTTATTTTCAGTTGCCTACATGTACACTTAAGTTTCTTTGTTTTCTAGATTTGAATACAAAACTAGAATTGTATTTGGTATATCAGGTGGATTGGAGAGAAGTAATTTAGGGTCCAAGAGGATGTCAAAGCCACCACTTATAGTGACAGAGACAGTACTTGTGGACATTTATTTTAAATATTTGGAATTTGGCATATAAATACATGACTGAAGACTGTTTCCAGTAAAACATGGGTATATGTTAGGAAATGCATGACTTATTAGACAGAAGCTTCCCGAGGGTTTCAAAGTGAGTTTTGTCAAAGATTTGGAAGTAGGAAATCATGGATGGAACCCTTTCCCAGGAAAATAATGGTGTTCAAAGGGACCCAGGACTTGGTACAGAAATAGAGATGGATTGACAAGTCTGTGGAGGGACTAGCTAGATTGTAGACTGTAACAAAAATGAAGGCACACAGGTGCATACCTCTTCAAAGGGTTACCTGTATGTAGGATTCACTTTCTCTTCCTTCCTTCTTGCAGTGAGCTGCTTAATGCATCCTTTTGGGTGGTTACCTAGTTGCCCTACAGTGTCCACCCTCTAAAGGTGAATGTGCCATAGGGCAGGAGATGTCTCTGCTGTAGAAGGATGTGTAAGACTACAAACATGCTTTCCAGGCCATTGGCTGGAGGCATTGAGTGAGTGTGGATTAAAGTACTTGGGGGTGGGGGTGGGGAAGGGGAGATTGTCCTTCCATTGATCCTCACACACTGAGGCCATCAACTCTGCTCTTCTGATGGAGGAATAGTTTACAGTTCCACCTGCCTGTAAGGCCAGAGCAAAGGGGGGGGGGGGGGGAAAGATGGGCACCCAGGAATAAAACCATAGTTTTGCCTACTGTGGGCTAGGATTGCAGAGCTATAATTAGAGTATTCAGTTACAGCTTGCTTCCATCATACTTACAGACTCAGTGGAATTGTTTTATCAATACCCTGGCCTGCTCCTGCGGCCACAATGCATTATACACTTACACATCCCACTGCTGTTGATGGCAGAGACACTTAGGGCCAAAGGTTCACATGAGACATATATTTTATATGTGTCCTTGAACAAGGGAAAGGAAAACTTTGCAAGATGATTCAAAGAGGTTAATCTATCCATTTACAGCCAAGCAGACTGCTCCCTAAATCTCTACAATATTATAATAAAATCATGGCTGGTTTAGTCGAAAACCTTGACAAATCAGTGAATTTCTTTAATCTCAATAAAGCATAATGATCTCTCTAAGCCCATTAAGTAATGATCCTGATCCTAATTTTGACTTTATTCAGTAGAAAGAAGCAATTTCTCTCATTTAAAAATCATTTGAACAGGGTGAGAAGGGAAGTGAGTTTTGGGATTTGAATTTGTGTTTGGTTTAATAAGACTCTCTGTGCACCATAACTGGAATAAGAAGTGTCCCATTTTCAAGCGGCATGCCACTAAGTATGTTGCTCCCTAAATTCGTCTGTCTTTTGTAATTGTCTTATTCTGCAGGGAAATGCCACTTGGGACCTAATTTCTTTTCCCTAGTCCTCACTTTTGTCGTTTGCTCTCAAAATGTACTGAGTTTGCCCCCACCTGGAAGAAATATTTGCTATCTTAGAACGCTAGCACTTCCTTTTCACCTTTTATGTGATACTAATTCCTCCCTATATTTTGTATTTAACTTAATGCGTTTCTATTATGCACAAAAACAGGAAAACAGAAAGATAGACTAATGCACACATAAATGTAGAATGCGGATAGTTTTACCATCATGCTGCTCAATGAGAAGGGACCTGACTCAGGTATTCAGCTCTGATGAACAGAGCTGTGCACACAAAACCATGCATATTATACTCAGTGAAAACATGCCATTTTGCATATGCTCACTGACGTAACCCCATGCATAAGAGGACCCTCCACTGTATTTAAATGTCTTTATCTATCCTACTAGACCATAAACTCCCTGACAGGAAGGGCCATGTCAGAGTATCTTGGTTTTCCCTGCAGCATCGAACACACTATCTTCTTTGCACATAGTAGATGTTTAGTAAATTAAGTAATAGTAATATATACCACATCGTCTTTATACAATGGACTATTACTCAGCCATAAAAAAGAATGAAATAATGCCATTGGCAGCAACATGGATGGACCTAGAGATGGTCATACTAAGTGAAGAAAGACAGAGAAAGACAAATGTCATATGATATCACTTATATGTGGAATCTAAAAAAAAATGATACAAATGAACTTATTTACAAAAGAGAAATAGACTCACAGACATAGAAAACAAACTTATAGTTACCAAAGGAGAAAGGGATGGAGGAGGGATAAATTAGGAGTTTGGGATTAGCAGATACAAACTAGTAGATATAAAATAGGTAAACAACAAGGACCTATTGTATAGCACAGGGAACTATATTCAGTATTCTGTAATAAACTATAAAGGTATATATATATGTGTGTGTATATATATATATATATATATATATATATTCAGAATATGTGTATTCTGAATTACTTTGCTGTACACCTGAAACTAACATAACATTGTAAATCAACTATATTTCAATTTAAAAATGATAAAAATTTTAAAATAAAAAATAAAATAAAATTAAGATCAAATAATAATAATAGGAAAGTCACATCATGGTTCAGAAGTGTCCCTCATAACAGGTCAATTCTATTCCAAAAACTGATGTCTTATTTTAGTGTTTCTGGCACTAGAATATCAGAATGTTTAGGTAATTAAGCTCAGAAGTCAGGGGAAGAGAATGAAGCAATCTGCTTCCTGTATGGTGGACCCTGTTACCCACCTTATTTGCCTCCGTTTGCTAAGTGTCTGAAGGCTGCAGCCCTTTGCATAAGTACAGACACTGTTCTTTTCTGTATAAAACCGTTCCATCCTTTCTCCAAAGATGCTTCAAAGTGGAGGTCATTTCAGATTTTAATGGTTTGGATTCTTTTCCCTCAAAATGAGCACTCTTGTCTTTGGCCTCTGCATTCTAGCAGGATTTGTCTTTTGCCTTTTTTTTTTTTTTTCCCCACACATGTAAGTTACGCTGTAGGACTATTGTATTGTAGCATCCTTGCTTCATTGTAATGGTCAGTCACAGGACATCAGTGCGAAAGGAAATACTGAAGAAATGATTGGGTTTCCTTGTTAGTCTGGTTTTACAAGCATACATGTAGCAAAGAATGTATCAGTGCTGTCCTTCAACTACCTCCTTTGATCAACATAATGCAGAGAACTAGGAAATCCAATAATAAGAGCAGACATTTGGCAGTCATTCAACAGTTTAGGGATGTACAAAAAAATCGAAATACAGATGCCTGGAGGCAGCCTTGAGTCCAGCAGACTTCCAGGAAGCCTGCAAATCACTCTTTCCTTCCTGCAGGCCACCTTCTCTCCGTGCTCTGGGCTCAGATGACAGCCGCAGAATATTCTTAAACCTAAGTAGAAAGAGGGGGGACTTATGGAAGGGCGATTCTTAAACATCTTCAACTGTTAAATTTGAGTGGAACTTCAGTGGAACCTGTGGTTCCTCGACAAAGTGTTCACTTCTGTTTAAAAATCGTATTTGACTCACATCTGGATCATCTTTGAAAGAAGTTGGGTGTTAACATCAAGCCGTCTGTGTTTCAAGTGGGCTTTTATGACAGTCATTCTGCAGAAATATGAAATGTCGTGTGAGATTACACTCTGAGAGCGAGTCTCACTCGGCTCATGCCACCACACATCTGAACCAGGAATTCTGGTTTGTATCATTTCCCCCACATAAAGAACCATCCAAAGTTGGTAAATATGTAAGCAGTTTACATAGAGAATTTAAGGATCCAGTTGCAACACAGAAGTATAAAATTAACTGTTAAACATGATAAAGATGATACCAAAGGGGAAATGTGGGGGAGGGATAAATTAGGCATTTGGGATTAACCTACACACACTAATATATATAAAGTAGATAACCAAGAAGGACCTACTGTATAGCACAGGGAACTCTACGCAATATTCTGTGATAATCTATATGGGAAAAGAATCTGAAAGAAAATGGGTATACGTATATGTATAACTGAATCACTTTGCTATACACCTGAAACTAACACAACATTGTAAGTCAACTATACTCCAATGTAAAATAAAAATTAAATTTTAAAAAAGATGATAAAGAGACTTTTAACAAAATTCAAACGAATTGTCACACAGGGGTCCAGCTGAATGGCAAAGGTCACAGAGAAGCTGCCTACAGATAACACTGAAGTAAACAAAAACAAAACGCTCTGGCAGTACCATTGTTTGTAGAACTCTGTCATAATTTCTTAATATATATATTTTTTCTTCTTTTTATAAAGTCACCAGGCTTGTAGTGCAATAAAAATAACAAAACTTTAAATTAACACACCAAGTTTAAAGCATTTCAGGAAAGTATTGATTAGCTCTGCCAATGGAGTGAGTGCATTTGGCGAATGACCTAATTAGCATGGAGATGGTTCTTTCTTACTGCTCTCTGCTTCCCGCTAATTGCAGAACTGCTGGCCTTATCCCCCTGACAAGGAAGGAAAACAAGGACAGGGGTGTGTGGAGAAAACAGTGACATTCAGTTTTCATTCATTTGAACCTGCTGCCAAGCTTAATTATATAATTGAGGCAGACCAATGGCCTTTCAGTCACTCGGGCTGGTGTTTCCAATGGGTCCCATTTTATGGAGGATTTTAGCAGTTACCATAAAGCATTATTAGCTGGAGCTGAACTAATCTCCCTACCTTGCCCCTCACCAGATGTAGGTACAGAGGTTTCTGCTCCCAGGCTTGATGATTTGTAGTTAAGGAAAGCAAATTGAAACCAAATTGGAGTTGCTTTATTCCTTCGTAAAGGCATCATTATTCTCTAGGGGCAGCTTCGTATTTAACTTTGTTTCTTTCTGATTGCGATGTAGTATATGCTGTCACAGAAAACTCAAGAATGCAATGTTTATTTCCAGAATTGTGGTGTTTTTTTTGGGGGGGGGTGCTTGAGACATTTTACCTCTGCTCATTCATTTTAATTGGTGAAAGTAAGTTTGTATGAAAAACACAGAAGTCAGTGAAACGTTGATTCTTTATTTATAACTTTGCTTCCCAGGAGCCTTCAGGAGAGGAGATATTTTGTACTTAGGGGCCGCTCTCCTTGCTGGCATGATGGCTCTTTGGAAAGACACTCTTCTCGAAGTTCACCCATAACTTCCCCAATTCAGACAAGGCTCAGGGTGTCTCCTGCCCTCACAAAGATTTCTTCTGTTTGGATTGGAGTTCTGCCCTGGAGAACAGCATCTTGATTTTGTAATATCCTGTGTGATGCGCGTAGTGGAAAAAATGGAGGAAGCCACACTGTGATAGAGGCCGAGAGTCATGAAATCCTTGGTGGCGTCACTGGGTGGCAACGTGGCTAAGCCAGAACAGTGGCTGCTTGGCATTTATATTGTTCTTTAGAGTCAAAATGTATTAACAGAAATTTTTATTAGTTAATCTCCACTGTAGTCCCATGAAGTAACTTAGCATCTTTTAAACATGGTTTCAATTAATTTCGACAAATGTCTATTTAAGCTCAGGCTATGTCCCAGAAACAAAGATATACAAAGAAATAACGCCTGGTAACTGAGACTGCTCTTTTTTTCTTCCTTCCAGTTAAAATGGGCAAAGGGCAAAGTCCCTCTTTTAGCAAAGGACAGCACTTCATTCATGTTCTAGAACCCCTCACAATTCCACCTTCTCAGGAACATTGCCCTATAAATTATTCCCTTATCTGCCTGAAGCTTTAATCTCTTGACTTCTGCTTGATCTTTCTTATCAACATTCAAAAGTGCCAAGAACAGTATCTATCTCATAGTAGGGGCAACAAATAAATATTTGTTGAATAACTTGAATGAATATTCAGCAGTACTGTACCCTGGCTTCACACTGAAACCAGCCGGGGAATAGACACACACGTGTGTGTGCAGACACCTTGGCCACATTCCCAAAGACACTGATTTCATTTTCCTGGGGGTGAGGAATGAGCACTGGTCATTTTTTTAGCTCCCAAAGTGCATCTAGCATGCAGCTAAGGTTGAAAACCATAGCATCTCCTATCTCACAAGCAACAAACACAAATAGCTCCTTTGACCTCATATCCTCCTCGAGCTAAAGCTGGCTATTAATTCTCCTTCCCAGCAGCGTAATGGCAAAGAAGACTGTAAATACTCTCTTTACCTCCCTGTCTTAGTCTCGCTCTTCAACTACTCAAGCAGACTTCAGTGGCCTCCACTGGCCTGTAGCCAAGCATGAAAAGAAGTCCATGATACACACTACTGTATATAAAATAAATAACAAAGGCCTATCTATAGCACAGGGAACTATACATTACAGTGTCTTGTAATGGCTTATAATGGAAAAGAATCTGAAGCTGTACACCTGAAACTAACACAATATTATAAATCAATTCTAGTTAAATAAAGAAGTCCATGCTCCTAAAGCATTGGGTCTCTCAAGCTCCGATATTGCTCTCACTCTCAGTGGCATTTGACACCGTCAGTCTCTCTCTCCTGCTTGGGAAACTTTCTTACCTTGGCTATGAGATATCTTATTCCCTTTGTATTTCCTTCTTTCCCTCTGATTCTCCTTCAGCCTCCTTTGCAATCTCATTTTCCAATCTGACACTTCAGTGGTGAAGTTCAGGCTCCAAACCTGGGCTCTTTGTTTCTACTTACACCAGGCACTTTTGTCTTTTTCTGTTTCTGTAAATCATATCTTCATGCTGTTGATCTCCTAGTTTATATTTCCAATCTTATTCCCTTTTCTGAGCACCAGCCTAATATATCCAGCTGCTATTTGACATTTTTACTTAGACGTCTCACAGGCATTTCTGGTTCACCATGCCTCAAACCAATATTTTAATTTTCCCTCTCCCCTGTTGGCTCCTCCTCCCAGCTCCCCATTTCTGTAAATCACATCTCCACCCACCCATTGGCTTATGCTGAAAAAGCAGTAGTAACCCTTGTCACCTGTATCTCCCCTACTCCCAACCAGTCCATCCATCACTGGATCCTGTTAATTCTGCCTCCAGAATGTAACTCAGACCATCCATTGCATCCTGTCCGCTTCATGGCCAGCTGTCATTTGTCCAGATTGCTGTAGTAGCCCCTAAGTTATCTCCCTGATTCCACTCTTGCTCCCTGCCTCCCCCAAAACCAATACTATCTTTAAGACAAGCCAGCTAGAGTGATATTTTAAGAAATGCAGGTCATCCCATGCCACTGCTTCCTTAAAACTTTCAATAGTGAACAATCAGTCATCAGATTCTGTGGTATATGATCCCATTTACTTTCAGGGAAGGCATACCAATTTGTAATTATAGATTCATTTGTATGGTTATTTGTTTTATGTCCATCTCCCAACTCAACTATAAGCTGCATAAGGGTGGGAACTGGGTTTTTTTGTTTTGTTTTCACTACTCTATACCCTGTACCTGGCAAAATGCCTGACATAGAATTTCCTTATTGAACGAAAGAATGAGCCTGCGAACAGATGAGGAAGACTGACCAAAGCATGAGGTGGGAGGGGTGCCTTGTCAAACCTCATGTAGCCCGTTCTGCTGAGAACTCAGCCACCCCATGAATAAGTGTACTGACTGAATGAGCTGGGTTGAATTCTTTTATGGGATTGTTTTATTTCATGTGCTAACCTCAGAGTCTAAGGGATTTTCAAGAATTGTGTCCTCTCTCTGGTGGGTTTCAGGGGCTTCTAGAAATAGTTTGCAAAGTAAGATTATAAAGCAGTTCATAGTACAGTATATTTGGAAAGGGCCTTTGTGGACTTTGCTTCACATCCTGGCTCTACTGATTAAGCAGCTCATGATTTAGGACCAGTCTTGTCACCTGGCTTAAGCTTCAGTTTCTCTATGTATATACGTGAACAGGCATGAGGACAGTAGTACATGTATTATTAGCATTTCATCAGGTGTCAACACATCACCCACTCAGGGCAGTTGCTGGAACATAGGAGATAAAGTCTGCATTTTAGTTTTATCTTCCTCTCCCCCTAACTCTACTTCTTGACTTATTTTGTTCTTTTTCCTCTTTTTCTTTCTGCTTTTTCCCTCATCTTACTCATCTTAGTGGGTGGTAATACTCATATTAGTCACATAGTTTGAATTTTGTGGGAAGAAAGGAATTAGCAATACTGACAGAGCAGGCTTCCTTTTGGATTCGAAATACAAACTTCCCAGCTTCTCTGCCTAGCTTTTCAAGAGCATTTGATGGTACACTGATGTGTAACAAGTTCATTTTAGGTTAACATGCTGGGAGGGAGAAAAAGAAGAAGAGATTCAAGGGGAGAAAATTAAAAAGTTAATTACAAGAAACAACTTGGTAATTGAATTCCCTTTCACTCTGGTTATTTTAGTAGGGGGGGGCGTGGTCACAGTACATGGTTAGTAGGTTTGCCTTAGCAGTTCCCCTCAAAACTTCTAAATGAGAAAAATATTGGAATACAGAGCAAATCCCTGCCTGACAGCTGAGGAGAGGAGCAGGATACGTATGGTGGGCATTGAGTGCCAAACACTCATTCTTGAGCATTTTTATTTTGAAATATTCTTGGCAGCTGAAATTACTGTTAGGCTAAGCCCTGAACTAATATCAGCTATTTTATGGGTATGCAAAATCCCCTTTTCATTTATTCTGTTTTACTGGCTGTTTCTTTGGCCTCACTCTGTACACACACGCACACACATAGGCACACAATCAGAGAACAGTATAGGCAACTCTTGTACCCTTTTCAGATTATACTTAAGTAACAAATAAGTGACATGGGTCTTTGTTTCTTATTTTTAAAAGACGCTTGAATATTTATCTATTTACTCACTCTTTATCACAGGTTCCTTAACAGTCAAATCATTTATTTAGGATGTTATGTTTGAGAGAGATGAGGTCTGTAATGAATTGACACAGGCTCGGAAATCAACTGCAACTAGTTTCAAACCTCCCTGGACTCATTCACAACCTTCATTCATTCATGTAGTCAACATGCATTTATTGAATGCCTACTGAATACCAGAAACTGTTGAGGTTGCTTGTACTAACTTCATGCTGGTTCTATCATGGCTTTTATTACCGTCAGTTTTTTTTGAGGTTTAGAAAATTAACTTTCGAGATAAACTTTTCTGTATTTTTCAGCATTTTGTGTTCCTCGTTCTTGCAGCAAATCCACTGAAGAAAGAAGAACATGGTTAAATAATATATTACCTTACTCACCAAATTAGTCTAAATCAGCTTGCTGATTACATAGCCAATCTCAAAAGCAACCTCTAGAAAATAAGTGAGTTACTATTTTATGTTGAATGATATTGTGGTATCTTTCCTGACACATTAAGGGCCATAGATTGAGGTCTATGGTTCAAGCAGGGTCATGAGTGCAAGTCTGACCACAAACACACATTCTATTGGTGTGACAGAGATGCAGCTATTTGTGAGTACTAACCAGGGCCTTTGTGTTTTCACAGGGTATGGTTTTGTAGATTTTGACAGTCCGGCAGCTGCACAGAAAGCGGTAGCATCTCTCAAGGCAAATGGCGTGCAGGCACAAATGGCCAAGGTAAGAATGGTGTTTCGATTCTGATTTTTTTTTTCTTTTGTGATCATATATTTTTCCACTGCCATGAGCTGAATCGAATTGGAGTTTGCAACAATTTGGATTATGTTTACTTGTTAGGGAAAATAAGAAACCCCATGATAGACTTGGCTTGGAAGAATCTGGCTAGTTTATTTCATTAATTCTTTGTGTATATTTATTAATGTTCTCCTTTATTATGGTAACCTCATTAGTGATTTAAAGGCACTTGTGAAGTGCTCTGTTTTACCCCAGACCAGAGCGGTGTGTGTATGCGCATGTGTGTATCTGGGGCTTTCACCAGTAAACGGTTTTGGAGGAGTACAGTTCTCAGTAAGATGTCTTTGATAAACTACGTGTTGAAAACTCGCTCACTCTCATGCTGCGGAGAGCCAATCACTGAATGATGGGGTGGTCTGATCTGCGCAGGGAAATAAGTTTAACACAAATGTATGTTGTCTGTATTGCTAGAATTTCACTTTGGCCTTTATAAATAGAGTTTTCTTAGATAATAATTTCCTAAATATTAATAATTTTCAATATGCTGTGATTGTTTTGTAAAACAAGTAGTCTGGAACTTTCTACCTGAAATTATAATGCATTTTTGTATTCAAGAAAACAAATAAAATCATTTATAATAGTTTTATATCCTGATTGCAGTGGTAATTACAAGAATCTACACATATGATAAAGTGACATGCACACATATTGTGCACACAATGTCAACTTCCTGGTTTTGATATTGTACTAAAATTATGTAAGATATAACCTTTGAGGAAACTGGGTGGAGGGTACAGGGGATCTCTCTATACTATCTTCCTGTAAATCTATGATTATTTCCAAATAAAAAGTTTAAAAAATTAGTTATAACATAGGGATGCTTGGTACATATTTGTTTCAAAATAATGGTCATTTTGGACCATTAATTATTCACATGCAACTTAAGTTTCTGATTACTATCAGTGAATGTGTTGATCTTTGGATTCTCAAAAGTTAGGTAGAAAAGCCAATAGATCTTGAAATCCTGATCTAATGCTTTTATGCCATATTTATGTATACACTTACTCTTAACTATTCCCACAGAGAGCTGAGTTATATTGACTAAGTTGTCAAATTTTTGGTCATTTGGATTTTGTTATCATTGCTGAAATTCTCTGATGACATTTTCCAGTTTCAGCATCCAATAACTAGAGGTGGTATATTTGGTTTTCTTCATCTTCAGTTGTCTTCTAGCAAGCTGATACCTCCCCTATCTGTTAACCTTTTGTTGTGGGTCACTTCCCGTAGAGATTACTTTGGTGGACTCATTGCCCTTCATGACACCTTAATTGTTTTTCAAGGTGGGATAAATTAGAATTTGAAATCTTTCAGCTGTGTATTTCTCATCATGATTGTGCCTGGAAGTTTTGAATTTGGTCATGAACTAAGATTGATGAAGTTAATCTTTGTAATTAATAAGGGAATTACGTACATGTCTTGGTTTAAAGGTTACTTGACAAGAGTCAAGTTACTTGGCCACTTAAGTAGTGGCTTCTTACGCCCAGCAAACAAGTGATGAAATACAGTGGTTAGGTGTATGCAAAATATAAATTGAATTTCAACTGGAAGGCAGAACCTATTGACAAGAAAATGATGAAAAACATGCTCAAGAAAAACCCTTGTTATTGACATATCTTTGGTCTAGTCTATGGATACACTGCCAAATTTTGGAAAACACTAGATTGTGGCAGTTTAGAAATAATAATTACAGTCTGTATAATCTCCACTGTTTCAAACGTCCTCAGAACACACACACACACACACACACACACACACACACACACACAGTGTTATTTGTTGGATAAAAACCACTTTTATCTTGCGCAAGAGGAAAAGAAAGTTGTCTTTGGTTTTATAACTACTTAGTATCCATTGTGAATATTTTCCCTCTGTTTCTGAGCATTTTGGTACACAAGGAATCTCTCTCTCTCTCTCTCTTTCTCTTTATTTTTCACATACACACACACACACCAACCACTGACATCTCATCTAGACAGGAAACTATCAAAGGGAAAATATTTTAAAGAGCTTCTAAAAAATCATTAATTATAGTCAGCATCTTGACCCTTGCCCATGCCCACTATTCACAGTAAGGAGATTCCAACTGGGATGCTTAAAGGCACTTATTTTATTTCTGGAGTTGCTTACAGATCTCTACCTTATCAATTATGCTGTCTGTGGAGGAGATTCTTATTCCCTTTTTCCTCACTGATTTTGAATCTAAAGCCCAGAGCTGTAGATCCACATCTGCCTACTGGAAAACTTTCAGCAGTAAATGACTCTGTAATTGAACTACTCAGAAGCAAATAAATAGCCTCCCTTTGACAATGAAATGGAACAAGCTTGACCACCTGCATTAGTAGATTTCTCACTGCGCCATTGGATTTCATGGCCTTTTTCCCTTTGTCCTGGTGATAATTGTTTATTATCATATATACCTGCAGTCTGCAAGGTGTGGGAAACTTGCACTATATTTTTTGCCATTTAAGTATCTACTGAATTGCCGCCTGCATCCTTGTTCTTATCAATATCCTACTATGCAGTCTGTGGGGCCAGATTTTAATGACTCCAGGATTTTCGAGCAAAAATGCCACAAATAACCTAGGTTCCCAATAGCAACCTGGGGTAAACATGAAACGCTCCAAGTGAATCACTTTATTTAGCTAACTTACTCCAATGTGTGCATATGAAAAATTCAACTGATTTGTCAACCAGGAGGAATTAAACAATAAATCATCCAGTAAGTGGTAATTGATTAATAATGTATAACCATTAACACAGACTAACATTTTCTGTGTACTTGCTGTTCTGCCAGAAAGGGTTTTTAGGGATCAAAGGATGTTTCTTTTAGGAGAGCAGATTTAAAATATTTTATTAATACATAGTGATTAAGAGCATAGGTTTGGAGGGAGATAAACTTGACCTTGAATCCTGGCTCTCATACCACCTGGCTGTGAGACCTTGTCTAAGTTATTTAAATACCTCTGAAATTCTCCAATAATAATACTTAGTTTATAGGACTGCTGTGAAAATTAACTAAAAATAAACACAAAGAATTTAGTATAGTGTTTAGATTACAATTCAATACGTTAATTATTCAATAAATATCGTTATGCATTAAATTCAAATCTGTTACTGAACTTGCTGTAAATCCTGATGTGTGCTCTAAGTGTTACTTTATTTAAAAAGTTTTCTGAGAAATACAATCAGTAGGATCAATCAACAAACATTTTTATTGCTTGCTAAGTGCCAGGCACTGTGCTAGGTGTTGGAGAATCAACACCGAATAAAACTTCTTTCTTATTCTGGATTTTCAGCATATGATTTATCTCCTGGGATTGCTACGGCTCTGGATTGAAAATGTTGGTTGTTGCTACTCCTGCCAATTTTAGGGAATTTAGAAGATAGTCATTTGCCAAGGAATATGTCTCAAGCATAAAGGGAAAAGAGCTGAGAAAAACCAACTAATGATAGCTTACCTTGTAGGTGTTTATGTTACTCATTAATAAGAAAGCTGTAGATAAGCAATGAAGGGCAAATGTTTTGGGTGCCATCAAGGGTCAAGGCTGCTCTGTGATTCTTTATACGTGGCTTTCATCCATACATTTACATGTTCTTTTCTAAAGTGCCACTTATTATATCCACACTTAAGCCAGGAAAAAGAAAAGGGCAAAAGGCTGAAGGATCATAAGGCTGATTCTGAAGTTTTAAAAGCTTTTCCAGAATCCTAGCTCAGGAACTTATGTTTACATCTCAATGGCCAAAACTGAGTCATATGGTTTCCCCCTTAGCTGCAAGAGATTCTAGGATGATGAGCATTTTAGCTTCTTGGCCTATGGTAGAGAAAATTAAGAGTCGTTTATTTCCCTTGCTCTCCAACATACACAAACGCGTTCTTCTCATTTATACATTTTGGGTGACATGCATTCTTTCTTTCCTGAAGGGAGCCCACCTCAAAGCCTCACCCTGTAATCACATCTGGGGATGACATCATCTCCAACAGACCCAGACTCAGCTGCTCCTCTTGGCTTAGCAACTCATAGCTTTAAAAAACAAGTTATCTGTCTGTACTCCCATGATATAGAACGACAGAGAAACAACAGGAAGCATGAATCCAAGGGAAAACTACCACTTGGGAATAGAGAGAATGGAAAACAGACAGAAATCACTGTTACTAATACATATCAAATTCTGCTGGGCAGGAGTAGAATTCTTGGTTTGTCAGTGTAGGATGTTCCTTGGTTAACCAGTTGCATCACCCATGTCTGCCATCCAGATGGGTCTTCCTTGCCCACTATTCCCCAGGGTCTCATGGTGGCCTCCCTGGAGGGCCGCATAGTTTTAGAAACTGAGTTTTCCTGGATGTAAATTTGGAGGCTCTGGAATGGCTCTACAGTCACCAATTATCACCAGCCAAGCCTTGAGTAAACTCAAGCTTAGCAGGCCTCTTTCTTATTTGCTTTCTGTCAATTCCAAGCATGAGAAAACAGAATACATCTCTTTCCCCCACAGGGAAGGAGTCACCCCCTCCTCAGGGCCATTAGATAAGGCTTTATCAGGTCTACAACAAAGACCACCATTCCAGTCACTAAAGGCGGTTCACCCCACTGTGGGATATGTAGAAGAAATCAAAGTCAAGTGATCACCAAAGAGACCAAGTATCCAAGAGGATTTCAGACCATCGGGAATAATATAAAGATATTGTGTCAACCATTAGGATAATAAAATAATACCATGTCAACCATTGTAGAGAACCAGATTGGTACCAGAGGAAAGGAATTCTTTTTTATAAATCAATGACCTTAATAATAGTTCTTTTGGGGAAAAAATCATTTATTTTGAGATCATTAAAAAATCAATGAATATAGGAAAATAAATTCTGTAAATTCAAATATGTGTATGCATACAATTAATTTTTAAAAATGCATCACCTCTGTGGAGTCCTAACAGTTATATTCCAGTAGGAGAATTTTAGCTAATGAAGGAAGGACCTATTCCATAGAATACTCTAGACTTTTTTTCTGAAGTTCAACCACTAGCCTCATGATGTTGTCTATCAAAGCTATTCTTCTGAATGTAGAGGCACATACCAGACTTCCTCAGCCATATTCTTTCGGCCTATGACAATATTAATATTGCTTTTACTCTGGTTTTATTGCTTGGCTTTTATCATTTCCAGGTATATGAGAGTAAGCAGGCTATTTGGTGTCCAAGGGTCACTACATGGGTGGGGCCTGCTGGTAAACCAGCCAAACAAGGAAGTTTCTCAAAGGCTTTCATGTAGGAAGGAGAGAGGCATTGTTCAAGGGAAATTTCAGTAACCATGGAAGATGTTGCTTCCTGTGACTGGGTGGAAAAGTCAATCAATACATTTTATTTATTCCTAAGTATTGCATTCTTTTTGATGCTAATGTGAATGGGATTGTTTTCCTTATTTCTTTTTCAGCTATTTTGTTGTTAGTGTATAGAAAAACAACTGATTTCTGTATGTTGATTTTTGTATCCTGCAACTTTACTGAAGTCATTTATTAGTTCAAACAGTTTTTTAGTGGAGTCTTAGGGATTTCTGTATATAACATCGTATCATCTGTAAACAAAGACAGTTTTACTTGTTCCTTTCCAATTTGGATGCCTTTTCTTTTTCTTGCTTAATTGCTCTGTCTAGGACTTCCAGCACTGTGTTCAAGAAGAGTGGTGAGTGTGCCCACCTGTGTCTTTTTCCTGATCTTAAAGGAAAAACTTTGAACCTTTATCATTGAGTATGATGTTAGCAGTGGGCTTGTCATATATGACCTTTATTATGTTGAAGTATGTTCCTCCTATACCTAATTTGTTTAGAGTTTGCCATGAAAGGATGTGTATTTTATTATTGCTATAAACTTCTCTTAGAACTGCTTTTTTGCATCCATTGAGTTTTGGCATGCTGTGTTTCTCTTCCTGTTTTTTTCAAGATATATTTTTTTATTCTACTTTTGATTTCTTCTTTGACCCATTGATTTTTCAGGAGTATGTCGTTTAATTTCTACATATTTGTGAATTTTTCAGTTTTCCTTCCATTACTGACTTCTAGTTTCATAACACTGCAGTTGAAAAATATACTTGGTATGATTTCAGTTTTCTTAAATTTACTTAGATTTATTTATTTATCTGACCTATCCTAGAGAATGTTTCTTGTGTGCTCGAGAAGAATGTGTATTCTGCTATTGCCAGATGGAATGTATTTGTTCTATATTTGTCTGTTAGGTCCATTTGGACTAAGGTATACTTTAAGTCAGTGTTTCCTTATTGATTTTCTGTCTGGATGATCTATTTGTTGTTGAAAGTGGGATAATATAGTCCCCTACTATTATGGTATTGTACCTATTTCTCCCTTCAGAAATTAGCATTTGCTTACTATAATGTTGGTGCTTTGATGTCAATGCATATATATTCATGAATGTTACATATTCTTGATGAATTGACCCCTATTTATCATTATACAATGACCTTCTTTGTCTCCTGTTACTATTTTTGACTTAAAGTTTACTTTGTCTGGCATAAGTATAGGTATTCCTGTTCTCTTGATTTCACTTGCATCAAATATATTTTTCCATCCCTGCACTTTGAGAATATGTGTGTCCTTAAAATTGAAATGAATCTCTTGTAGGCAGCAGTTAGCTAGGTCTTTTAATCCATCCAGCCACTCTATGCCCTTTGATTAGAGAATTTAAACCACTTACATTTATAGTAATTATTGATAGGTAAGGACTTACTGTCATCTTATTAATTGTTCTAGCTGTTTTGTAGTGCCCTTGTTCCTTTCTTCTTCTCTTGTTGCCTTTCTTTGTGAATTGATGATTACCTGTATTGGTATGTTTTCTTTCCCTTTTCTTTATCTTTTGTATATCTACTGTAGGTTTTGCTTTGCTTTGAAGCTTACATAAAATATCTTATAATAGTCTATTTTATCCTGATAAAAACTTAACCTCACTCGCACACAAAAACTTTTTCTCCCTTCCTTTTATATTTTTGATGTCACAATTTACCTCTTTTTATGTGGTGTATTCATTAACAAATTACTATAGATATAGATGTTTTTAATATCTTTGTTCTTTGACTTTTATACTAGAGTGAAGTGGTTAACACACCACCATATTATAGTATTATTCTAAATTTGACTATATGCTTACTTTTACCAGTGCAGTGTATATATTCATATGTTTTCATGCTACTTTCATTTCAGCTTGAAGAACCCCTTTGTGCATTTATTGAAAGACAAGTCTAGTAGTGATGAACTCCCTCAGCTTTATTTTGTGAGGAAATCTTTATCTCTCCTTCATTTCCAAAAGACAACTTTGCCAGTATAGAGTATTCTTGACTGGCAGGTTTTTATTTCTTTTACTACTTTGAATATATTTTCCTTCTCTCTCCTGGCCTGTAAGATTCCTACTGAGAAATTTGCTGATAGCCTTATCAGGGTTACCTTGTAAATTACAAGATTCTTTTCTCTTTCTGCTCTTAAGATTCTCTTTGTCTTTGATTTTTGACAGTTTCATTATAATGTGTCTTAAAGAAGATCTTTTAATGTAAGTTTGTTAGGTGACCTGTGAGCTTCATGAACTTGAGTATCCAAATCTTTCCTCAGATTTGGGGAGGTCTCCATCATTCTTTCTTTTTTTTTTTTTCTTTTCTTTTTGAATTTTATTTTTTTATACAGCAGGTTCTTATTAGTTATCCATTTTATACATATTAGTATGTATATGTCAATCCCAAACTCCCAATTCTTCACACCACCACCACCCCCACCACTTTCCCCCCTTGGTGTCCATACTTTTGTTCTCTACATCTGTGTCTCAATTTCTGCCCTGCAAACCATTTCATCTGTACCATTTTTCTAGGTTCCACATATATGTATTAATATACAATATTTGTTTTTCTCTTTCTGACTTACTTCACTCTGTATGTCAGTCTTTAGATCCATCCACATCTCTACAAATGACTCAATTTTGTTCCTTTTTATGGCTGAGTAATATTCTATTATATATATGTACCATACCTTTAACCATTCATCTGTCACTGGGCATTTAGGTTGCTTCTATGTCCTGGCTATTGTAAATAGTGCTGCAATGAACATTGGGGTGCATGTGTCTTTTTGAATTATGCTTTTCTCTGGGTATATGCCCAGTAGTGGGATTGCTGGGTCATATGGTAATTCTATTTTTAGTTTTTTAAGGAACCTCCATACTGTTCTCCATAGCAGCTGTATCAATTTACACTCCCACCAACAGTGCAAGAGTGTTCCCTTTCCTCCACACCCTCTCCAGCATTTGTTGTTTGTAGATTTTTTGATGATGCCCATTCTAACTGGTGTGAGGTGATACCTCATTGTAGTTTTGATTTGCATTTCTCTAATAATTAGTGATGTTGAGCAGCTTTTCATGTGCTTCTTGGCCATCTGTGTGTCTTCCTTGGAGAAATGTCTATTTAGGTGTTCTGTCCATTGTTGGGTTGTTTGTTTTTTTAATATTGAGCTGCGTGAGCTGTTTATATATTTTGGGGATTAACCCTTTGTCCGTTGATTTGTTTGCAAATATTTTCTCCCATTATGAGGGCTGTCTTTTCGTCTAGTTTGTAGTTTCCTTTGCTGTGCAAAAGCTTTGAAGTTTCATTAGGTCCCATTGGTTTATTTTTGTTTTTATTTCCTTTACTCTAGGAGGTGGATCAAAAAAGATCTTGCTGTGATTTATGTGAAAGAGTGTTCTTCCTATGTTTTCCTTTAAGAGTTTTATAGTGTCTTTGTCTCTCATTAAGGTCTCTAATCCATTTTGAGTTTATTTTTGTGTATGGTGTTAGGGAGAGTTCTAATTTCATTCTTTTACATGTAGCTGTCCAGTTTTCCCAGCACCACTTATTGAAGAGACTGTCTTTTCTCCATTGCATATCCTTTCCTCCTTTGTCATAGATTAGTTGACCATAGGTGCATGGGTTTATCTCTGGGCTTTCTATCCTGTTCCATTTATCTATATTTCTGTTTTTGTGCCATTACCATATTGTCTTGATTACTGTAGCTTTGTAGTATAATCTGAAGTCAGGGAGTCTGATTCCTCCAGCTCTGTTTTTTTCCCTCAAGATTGCTTTGGCTATTCGGGGTCTTTTGTGTCTCCACACAAATTTTAAGATTTTTTGTTCTAGTTCTGTAAAAAATGCCATTGGTAATTTGATAGGGATTGCATTGAATCTGTAGATTGCTTTGGGTAGTATAGTCATTTTCACAATGTTGATTCTTCCAATCCAAGAACATGGTATATCTCTCCATCTGTTTGTATCATCTTTAATTTCTTTCATCAGTGCCTTATAGTTACCTGCCTACAGGTCTTTTGTCTCCCTAAGTAGGTTTATTCCTAGGTATTTTATTCTTTTTGTTGCAATGGTAAATGGGAGCATTTCCTTAATTTCTCTTTCAGATTTTTCATCATTAGTGTATAGGAATGCAAGAGATTTCTGTGCATTAATTTTGTATCCTGCAACTTTACCAAATTCATTGATTAGCTCTAGTAGTTTTCTGGTGGCATCTTTACAATTCTCTATGTATAGTATCATGTCATCTGCAAACAGTGACACTTTAACTTTTTCTTTTCCAATTTGGATTCCTTTTATTTCTTTTTCTTCTCTGATTGCCATGGCTAGGACTTCCAAAACTATGCTGAATAATAGTGGTGAGAGTGGACATCCTTGTCTTGTTCCTGATCTTAGAGGAAATGCTTTCAGTTTTTCACCATTGAGAATTATGTTTGCTGTGGGTTTGTCGTATATGGCCTTTATTATGTTGAGGTGGGTTCCCTCTATGCCCACTTTCTGGAGAGTTTCTATCATAATGGGATGTTGAATTTTGTCAAAAGCTTTTTCTGCATGTATTGAGATGATCATGTGGTTTTTCTTCTTCAGTTTATTAATATGGTGTATCACATTGATGGATTTGGGTATATTGAAGAATCCTTGCATCCTTGGGATAAATCCCACTTGATCATGGTATATGATCCTTTTAATGTGTTGTTGAATTCTGTTTGCTAGTATTTTGTTGAGGATTTTTACATCTATATTCATGAGTGATATTGGTCTGTAATTTTCTTTTTTTGTAGTATCTTTGTCTGGTTTTGGTATCAGGGTGATGGTGGCCTCATAGAATGAGTTTGGGAGTGTTCCTTCCTCTGCAATTTTTTGGAAGAGTTTGAGAAGGATGGGTGTTAACTCTTCTCTAAATGTTTGACAGAATTCACCTGTGAAGCCATCTGGTCATGGACTTTTGTTTGTTGGAAGATTTTTAATCACAGTTTCAATTTCGTTACTTGTGATTGGTCTGTTCATATTTTCTATTTCTTCCTGGTTCAGTCTTGTAAGGTTATACCTTTCCAAGAATTTGTCCATTTCTTCCAAGTCATCCATTTTATTGGCATAGCATTGCTTGTAGTAATGTCTTAGGATGCTTTGTATTTCTGTGGTGTCCGTTGTAACTTCTCCTTTTTCATTTCTAATTTTATTGATTTGAGTCCTCTCTTTCTTTTTCTTGATGAGTCTGTAATGGTTTATCTATTTTGTTTATCTTCTCAAAGAACCAGCTTTTAGTTTTATTGATCTTTGCTATTGTTTTCTTTGTTTCTATTTCATTTATTTTTGCTGTGGTCTTTATTATTTCCTTCCTTCTACTAACTTTGTGTTTTGTTTGTTCTTCTTTCTCTAGTTCCTTTAGGTGTAAGGTTAGATGGTTTATTTGAGATGTTTGTTGTTTCTTGAGGTAGGATTGTATTGCTATAAACTTCCCTCTTAGAACTGCTGTTGCTGCATCCCATAGGTTTTGGATCATCGTGTTTTCATTGTCACTTGTCTCTAGGTATTTTTTGATTTCCTCTTTGATTTCTTCAGTGATCTCTTGGTTATTTCGTAACATATTGTTTAGCCTCCATGTGTTTGTGTTTTTTACTTTTTTTTCCCTATAATTGTTTTCTAATCTCATAGAGTTGTGGTCAGAAAAGATGCTTGATATGATTTCAATTTTCTAAAATTTACTAAGGCTTGATTTGTGACCCAAGATGTGATCTATCTTGGAGAATGTTCCATGCGCACTTGAGAAGAAAGTGTAATCTGTTGTTTTGGATGGGATGTCCTATAACTGTCAATTAAATCTATCTGGTCTATTGTATCATTTAAAACTTGTGTTTCCTTATTAATTTTCTGTCTGGGTGATCTGTCCATTGGTGTAAGTGAGGTGTTAAAGTCCCCCACTATTATTGTGTTACTGTCAATTTCCTCTTTTATATTTGTTAGCAGTTGCCTTATGAATGGAGGTGCTCCTATGTTGGGTGCATAAATATTTACAATTCTTATATCTTTTTCTCAGATTGATCCCTTGATCATTATGTAGTGTGCTTCCTTGTCTCTTGTAACATTCTTTATTTTAAAGTCTACTTTATCTGATACAAGTATTGCTACTCCAGCTTTCTTTTGATTTCCATTTGCATGGAATATCTTTTTCCATCCCCTCACTTTCAATCTGTATGTGTCCGTAGGTCTGAAGTGGGTCTCTTGTAGACAGCATATGTGTGGGTCTTGGTTTTGTATCCATTCAGAGAGCCTGTGTCTTTTGGTTGGAGCATTTAATCCATTCACATTTAAGGTAATTATCGATATGTGTGTTCCTATTACAATTTTCTTAATCGTTTTGGGTTTGTTTTTGTAGATCATTTTCTTCTCTTGTGTTTCCCACTTAGAGAAGTTCCTTTAGCATTTGTTGTAGAGCTGGTTTGTGGGTGCTGAATTCTCTTAGCTTTTGCTTGTCTGTAAAGCTTTTGATTTCTGCATCAAATCTGAATGAGATCCTTGCCAGGTAAAGTAATTTTGGTTGTAGGTTCTTGCCTTTCATCACTTTAAATATATCATGCCACTCGCTTCTGGCTTGTAGAGTTTCTGCTGAGAAATCAGCTGTTAACCTTATGGGAGTCCCCTTGTATGTTATTTGTTGTTTTTCCCTTGCTGCTTTCAGTAATTTTTCTTTTTCTTTAATTTTTGCTAGTTTGATTACTATGTGTCTTGGTGTGTTTCTCCTTTGGTTTATCCTGTATGGGACTCTCTGAGCTTCCTGGACTTGGGTGGCTATTTCCTTTCCCATGTTTGGGAAGTTTTTGACTATAATCTCTTCAAATATTTTCTCTGGTCCTTTCTCTCCCTCTTCTCCTTCTGGGACCCCTGTAATGCAAATGTTGGAGTGTTTAATGTTGTCCCAGAGTTGTCTTAGGCTGTCTTCCTTTCTTTTCATTGTTTTTTCTTTATTCTGTTCCATGGCAGTGAATTCCACCATTCTGTCTTCCAGGTCACTTATCCGTTCTTCTGCCTCAGTTATTCTGCTATTGATTCCTTCTAGTGTATTTTTCATTTCAGTTATTGTGTTGTTCATCTCTGTTTGTCCTTTAATTCTTGTAGGTCTTTGTTAAATATTTCTTGCATCTTCTCGATCTTTGCCTCCATTATATTTCCGAGGTCCTGGATCATCTTCACTATCATTATTCTGAATTCTTTTCCTGGAAGGTTGCCTATCTCCACTTCATTTAGTTGTTTTTCTGGGGTTTTGTCTTTTTCCTTCATCTGTTACATAGACCTCTGCCTTTTCATATTGTCTATCTTTCTGTGAATGTGGTTTTTGTGCCACAGGCTGCAGGATTGTCATTCTTCTTGCTTTTGCTGTCTGCCCTCTGGTGGCTGAAGCTTTCTAAGAGGCTTGTGAAAGTTTCCTGATGGGAGGGACTGGTGGTGGGTAGAGCTGACTGTTGCTCTGGTGGACAGAGCTCAGTAAAACTTTAATCCGCTTGTCTGCTGATGGGTGGGGCTGGGTTCCCTCCCTGTTGGTTGTTTGGCCTGAGGTGACCCAACACTGGAGCCTACCTGGGCTCTTTGGTGGGGCTAATGGCAGACTCTGGGAGGGCTCACACCAAGGAGTACTTCCCAGAAGTGTTGCTGCCAGTGTCCTTGTCCTCACGGTGAGCCACAGCCACCCCCCGCCTCTGCAGGAGACCCTCTAACACTAGCAGGTAGGTCTGGTTCAGTCTCCTATGGGCTCACTGCTCCTTCCCCTGGGTCCCGATGTGCACACTACTTTACGTGTGCCCTCCAAGAGTGGAGTCTCTGTTTCCCCCAGTCCTGTCTAAGTCCTGCAGTCAAATCCCGCCAGACTTCAAATTCTGATTCTCTAGGAATTCCTCCTCCTGTTGCTGGACCCCAGGTTGGGAAGCCTGACGTGGGGCTCAGAACCTTCACTCCAGTGGGTGGCCTTCTGTAGTATAGTGTTCTCCAGTTTGTGAGTCACCCACCCAGCAGTTATTGGATTTGATTTTATTATGATTGTGCCCTTCCTACCGTCTCATTGTGGCTTCTTCGTCTTTGGATGTGGGGTATCTTTTTTTGGTGACTTCCAGTGTCTTCCTGTTGATGATTGTTCAGCAGTTAGTTGTGATTCCGGTGCTCTCACAGTAGGGAGTGAGAGCACATCCTTCTACTCCGCCATCTTGAACCAATCTCTCCATCATTATTTCTTTGAATAAGCATTCTGCCTCCTTCTCCTTCTCTTCTCCTTCTGGGACTTCAGTAACTTGCGGATTGTTTTTCTTGATGGTAATCCATTGTTCACTTATTCTGTCTTTACTTTTTAGTCTTTTTTCTTTCTTCTGGATAATTTCACAAGCCCTGTCTAATTCACAGTTCAGTTTCACAGATTCTTTCTTCTGCTTGACACATTCTGCTGCTGGTAGTCTCTACTGCATTTCATTTCATTTATTGTATTCTTCAACTCCAGAATTTCTGTTTGGTTCTTTTTAAGTGGTTTTTATACCATTGTTTTCTCACTTTGTTCATGTATTATTTTCCAGGTTTCACTTTATTGTCTTTCTGTGTTTTCTTTTGGATCAGTGATCTCCTTTAAAAGAGCTATTTTGAATTTTTTATTGGATAAATTGCAGATGTCCATATTGTTGGGATTGGAGATTATTGTGACCCTTTAGTGACGTCATGTTTCCTGGATTTCTCATGTTCCTTGACGTTGTCTATTGCTGTCTTTGCATTTGAAGTGGCAGTCACCTCCTCTAGTCTTTACTCTCTGATTATGGGAGAGAAGTACATTCCCTCAGCCCTGCTAGGGATTCTGAGGCTTTCTTGGACTTTCTGTGGATATAGCTGCCCACGCTTCTTGCTCCCTCTTTTGGCAGAGCTCTCAAGCTTGTTGCCTTCTTTTGATCCTACAACACACTACCTGGGTGCTGACATCCTCTCTTTTGCTTTCTCCAGGGTGAGGCTAAAGCTCAAGTCTGTGGTGTCTTCCTGGCCTGCAGGTTCAGGTTTACTTTCTATGTGTGCTCACTAGCCATCTTCCAAAACTCACTCTTATCACCACCAGGAGTGCGCAGTTTGGGGGTGGGTGTGGATGAGATACTCAGAGTTATGGGCCAGGCAGGGTGTCCCTAGTGCCTTGCAAGTGGACTTTTGATGGAGTTCACAGTGCCGTTAGTAGGATCCTCATCCCTTTAACACCCTTTGAAATTCCTATCTGCCACTCTCCCAGCCTCTTTCATACCCCAGTCATGGAGCTCAATAATCTGGATGTGACAAGGGAGAAATTTAGTGTCCCCCACAGCTGGGGAAGCTGGGCATTCACACACATGCTCATCCTCCTTCTTGGGTGACATCACAGGGCAAGATGGTCTCTCTTGGCACGAAACTGTGCCACCTTGGGGGAAGGCTGGCATGAATAAAGTCAAACTTTTTCTCTCACCCTGTCCAGTACATCCAAACTTGTATTCTTTGGCTCCAACTGTGTACTGGAACTTTTTGACTGGAAACCTGGACTTCAATAAAGGCTCTCTCATTTGTGAGTGATTGTCTAAGACATTGTTCTCAGGGGCTCCAGGACTATAGCTGAGAGGGACTGGTGCCAGTTCATGAGCCCCTGCAGCATCTACAGCTGGGATTGGGCTCTGTATTCCTTTTACCTGATGCAGAGCTGGGTGAGACTCCTTCCAGGTCCTTTGCTAGATCTCACAGCTCTTGCAAAGCTGGATCTCACAGGCACTTTTGTCTGTGGATGGATGCCAAATTGTTGTTGAGAGGGTGATATGGGTGAGGGATATCTTACTTGGTCATGTTGTGACGTCACTCTCTGGCTATTTAATTTCTAAAGTGAAAAAGCAGACTGGACAAAAATCATTAATGCAGTGGACTTCTGAATCTTTTAGAGTTTCTGACTTACATAGTAGTAACTTAATGAATTTTTTTGAATGAAAGAATGAATGAACAAATGAATAACCAGGGTTGTTTATTATAATAATTTTCAACTCTGATAAATCCTTGTGACCTTAAACTAACTTTTACTCTGCAATATTCCTTTAATTCATTTCCCAACCAGTTATCTGGGAGGACGTAATTCCTGAGTTCACCAAAAATGGTTCAAGGTAATCATTCCAACTATGGATTGGGGGTGATGGTGGTTATTGGATACGATGGACATCTTTGTTTCTTAAGAAGATATATGCCAGGGATTTGAAAATGAAGATGAGTAGCTCTTACATTTTAAAAACCTTAAGGAAATTGGGTATGCAATTGCATATGCATCCATGCATGCACACACATACATCTACAAAATACTTATTTATTTTTATTTTTTTAACATCTTTATTGGAGTATAATTGCTTTACAATGGTGTGTTAGTTTCTGCTTTATAACAAAGTGCATCAGCTATACATACACATAAATCTCCTCCCTCTTGCGTCTCCCTCCTACCCTCCCTATCCCACCCCTCTAGCTGGTCACAAAGCACTGAGCTGATCTTAAAGGTGTTTAATTAACATCATTTTCCCATGCAATTACTCAATAAATACAAAAATATTTGACAGCTTCACAGCCTGTCTACCCTTTGCTTGAAAATGGAGCTTAAAGTTAAGTAATAACAAAATTAAATAATAGGCCTCTGCAGTCTCTGATTTTCTGTGCATCACATGATTTGAGTCACTTCAGTATTTATGGGAACTATTCATGAATGCATTACACAGGGGAGAGATAGAAATTTGAGTGTTGTGAATGAGCTAGCATCATACCCAGCTGGACTCCTTCCCCCCCAACTCTAGGATACACGTTTTACCCACTACTTGAATTAATCAACCACACCATGAAACTCAGGGTCTCCTGGCCAAATCAGTTGGGGTTGACATTCCAACTACGTGAGCACATCTGCTCATGCTCCATATATATCTAAGAAGTATTCCAAACAAAAAGGAAATGTTCAACTACAGGAAAATAGTGAAATTCAAAACAAATACAGACTTTCTTTCCCTACTGAAATTTTTTTTTTTTCTTAATATCTCTGGAAAAGTGACTTAAGCAACTTCTTGTGCCTTTCAATAAAAGAAACTTTTAGGTGAAGCGATACTAAGGGCTTATTTTCTCATACTGATAAATAACTTTTATCCTTTTTTTTCTCATACTGATGAAAGACTTTAGACTTTTAGGATCCATTTGGGAATAATATTTTTATGTCAGACATAGACTGTCTTCCCTGTTATTTACATTTAAGATAATTGAAGAGAACTGCTTGATAAGCCCAGTGCAAAAGGAATTTTACATAAAGATATTTACTAATTCGAAGGTAAATTGCTCGAGAAGTGATAGACTTTGCTGAAATCATTATTATTCAAAAGTATAATTCATATTCCGTAAGAATAATGGCATATTGTAGGGGTACTGACATTCACATATGTATTCTTAGGGATCTGGCTTTAGAAGGAACCCTGGTCAGTTATTTGTGTAAGAAATTACACCAATTTTTAAAGATACAATATCAAACAAAATAAGAGTATTTTTGTTGGAGAATACTTTGGTGTTGAATACAACACACAAAAGTCTGTATTCTAAACTCCCAGAAAATAAAAATTCTGATTTACTAATGTGGAAGTCATTCAAAGTATCTACCCAGTTCTGGCTTCATAATCCCTGAAGTAGCTACTCCAAATTCCCCCATGAAATATACAAGATAGAAGAAAAAATAACCAATACATAACTTTGAAAAACCAAGATTAACAGAAAACAAATTTCTAGAAACACTCAAGAATACCATATTCAATACTGACACCTTGGAGCAGAACTGAGATTCTTAACACCCCACTACCTTATTATTAATTAGTTTTTACAACTAAGTCTAGTTTTCCTTGGTTCTCTCCTTGCTTAGCTTCTAGAAGAAGGTATTACATGCAAACACACAAACAAGCCCACATCACACACAGCATGTTGTCAAATACCGGCATCTTCTATTGTGATTGTCCTTGCTGAGCATCATATTCATCTGAGGAGATTTTTTTCATTCTTTTTATGCTTTCAATAAAGAGTATCTAAAAGCAGAATCTGGGAATGTGTATTTTTAAAAATTTTCTTCAGTGATTCTGAAGGTTAACCATATTTGTGATCAACTTCTCTAGAAGATGCAAAATGTGCATTGAAAGGAACAAAAATCTACAAGGATGGGAAAAGTTTGAGTCCAAATTCAATAGGACAAAATCCAGAAACATTAAGCTAAGGAGAAAAAGGAACTTAGTGAACTGAAGAAATATTACAAAGAAAAGAGTGCATTAACAGAACGAGATTACATACTGGTGGTAGTTAGGGACAGAGCTGACACCATAGAAAATTAAATCTGTCTTGAAGATTTGATTAAAGAAGCTCTCCCAGTATGCAGAAAAACAAAATTGTCAAATTTTTAGAAAAATGAGAGAGAATATGATGTACATGGAGGGTAGAGGGTGGAGATCCAACATAACAACCAGCATATCATACAGAAGGAGAAATAAGCTGAAACAGAAGCAATAACCCAATATGTCAATTGAAGCCATCTTTCCAGAGCTGATGCATCCTTTCATGGAGATTGAAAGAATTGAAAAAATTCCAAGCAAAATGAAAAGACATAATAGCTATAGATATTTTGGGATTATTTAAACAGTTAAATAAAAAAATTTTAAATGTACATACATCCATGCAGGGGGGAAAACTTGGTTACCTACAAAGGGCACAAAAATTAGCTCCTTTTGGGCTTCCCTGGTGGCGCAGTGGTTAAGGATCCGCCTGCCAATGCAGGGGACACGGGTTAGAGCCCTGGTCTGGGAAGATCCCACATGCCGCGGAGCACCTAAGCCCGTGCGCCACAACTACTGAGCCTGCGCTCTAGAGCCCGCGTGCCACAACTACTGAAGCCCATGTGCCTAGATCCCATGCTCCGCAACAAGAGAAGCCACCACAATGAGAAACCCGCGCACCACAAGCAAGAGTAGTCCCCACTCGCTGCAACTAGAGAAAGCCCACGCACAGCAACAAAGACCCAATGCAGCCAAAAATTTTAAAAAAAATAAGTAAATTTTTTAAAAAATTAGCTCCTTTTACATATTTACTATGAGGCTAAAAATCAGGAGACAATGGAGTAATGATTACTTATTGTTGGAGGTAAGACCACAAAATTATGTATTCAGCCTTCTAAATGAAGCCACAGAAACACTATCTAGTTGAAGTGTAGAGCTGATCTTAATATACATAGTGATTACCTCACTTAGTAAATATTCTTAAATTCAAATTTAGTAAATAAGAAAAGACATGAGCTGACAAGTCACAGATGAAATATACATGGCCAATAATGTTAAAAATAATCATAAATATTACCAGTAATAAAAGAAATATAAACAAAAATAAGATATTTTTATTATCAAATTTGCAATGATTAAAACAAATAAAAGTATCATATTTTGGCAAAGTTACTAATTGTTGAAATGCAGATTGGTCTGACTTTTCCAGAAATTACTTTGTTGAGTTTGACCTATTCATTTCCTTCTAGAAATCTAGCTTTAAAATAATACAACATGCAGGCCAAGACCTATTGTGGAAATAATTTTAAGTGTGAAAAATTTGGATGATATCAAATAGCCAAGAATAATTGTGGTAGACATAGTCTTTGTAGAATAGTGGTTTGATAGGTTATAGCAAACCTGTAATTCATCTACTAAAATGGTATTTTTGAAGCATATTTAATCTTAAGAGAAACACACTCTGAGTTCTAAAGAAATCCCAAAATGCTGTGTAAAAGCTCTTTGGTGATTTGTTCTGTTCCATACTGCTCTAAGTTCCCAAAATTTTAATAGTTTCACCAGCATAATTACACTAGTACACTGTTAGCTTTCCTTTTTTACACATTTCCCTTCACTTGAACTTTCTGGCCCTTTCTCATATGTATTTGACAAAAGAACTACAGATAGAGAGTGTTATTATATCTTAGGTGGAGGAAATGGTCCATGGATTAATGTCTGCAGTGTGCAATTTTGGCAATCAAGGCTCACCTCAGCCTTTGCTGGGACACAGGAAACCAGCTAATGGCTGATAATGTCCAGGAAATTAGTAACTCGTGCATATGGTAAACGCTCTGTTCCCAGCCAAATGATTTGTTTAACTGATGGCTGGAGTTCTCATAGGAACTGTTAGCAAAGTGGAATAGTAGGGGTTTATTAACTGGACTATGTGCTAATCCTTGTTTTTCCCTGACCGAAGAATTTTACCATCATATACAACACAATGGGAAACTGTATACCCAGACAGTCAAGGTGTTAAAGGCGCCAACATTCTATACTCAGAAAGGACCTTTTTATTTTAACCCTACTATTATCATAGTTTTCTCATAACATGGTTTTCTTAATTAGTTTAAAATTCTGTAAAATGAATCATGAATATTTTTTAGTTGTGAGAAAGGTATTAAATCAGATGTCACTTTGCTTAATGTCCTATTCCTGTCTGTTTGTTTCGTCAGTGATGGTGCTGATTATTTATAAGCCGTTGTTTGCATTCATTGATTTTCTGCAGAGCATCAGTCCAGCCTCATGACCAATGTTTTCATGTTCATATTATCTCATTTAATCTTCCTACCCTTCTCCTCCTGCCCCCTTTTCATAGTCAGCATTCACATTTCCCTCAAGCCACAGTTCAAGGGCTAGCTCCTCGGGAAATCCTAATGACACCCTAGTCTTTTTATATGTTTTCATAGAACCGTGTTCAGCTTCATAGACTCTATGTTCACAATTTGTAATTTAAATCTTATATGGGAGATAGTTGGATACAGTTCCTCTGCCACCCAGAGTATAAAATTCATGGGGGAAAAGACCATAACAGTGCCACCGTTGCACAGCATCTGTCCAGCAGATAGCACAGAATAGTCAACATTTGTTGAATGAAAGAACTATGTGGAGTTATCATTATTTGGGTTTTACAAGTGAAGAAATTAAAGCTCAAAAATTTAACCTAACCAAAGTCATACAACCATTACAGCATCAGAGTTTTTTTGATTGAATAGGACACTGAAAGCACTGCAAAATCTATTTGCTTTTTATATCAAAACTGAACTTTATTAAATATTTACCACTTCTTTGTATAGTCTTTTAGAGCACTGATTCTCAGCCAGAGACAACTTTTCACCCACAGGGACCATCTGGTGATGTCTGAAGATGTTGCCAGTTGTCACAACTCAGGGCAAGGGTGCTGCCAGGATCTACTGGTGTCCTATGGTGCAAGAAAGGGCCCCTCCACCCTGCATTGGCCTCTTCAGCTACCTACCTTCTTCCTTTCTTCCTTCTTCATTGATTTACTCAACATATTTGCCTAGGCTTATTGGTATGTGAAGAACCAATGGTGAATAAAACACAGTTCCAGATGAAAGTAAACTTAACAGTCTATAGAGAATTGCAGATAAGTGAATAGGTAATTATCATATGTGGTAAACAGTTATCTAGAGGTACATACAGTGGCACCTAGTGGAGACAACATTGCTCTCCTGGAAAAAGTAACATCTAAGCTAATGTCTAAAGGATGATTTAGAGAAATGGTTCTCAACGGCAATTTCTAGAAATATTTTTGAGTGTCACAATTGTAGTGAGGGGTTGCTATAGTATCTAAAGGGTAGATATAGGCCAGGGTTGCTGCTAAACATGCTACAGTGAGTGGAACATTACCTCACCACCCCCCCCCATACATACACACAACAAGGAATTATTTGGTCCAAGATATCAATAGGGTTGAGGTTGAGAAATCCTCTTTTAGAATGATAATGCCAGCTCATTGTGATGTCATCACCACATTTTAAAAATCCAACTTAATTTTGTTGTCCTCAATTAATATTTTTCTAAGTTGCAATTGGCAGTAAAATAGTATCTATCTATCTATCTATCTATTCATCATCTATGACTTTTCATCTTATAAGTGATGGGAAACTATGTGATTACTTAATGGAAACAAATTAAAATTTTAATATCTTTAATGATATATCATACTTAATAATAATTTATCATACCCCCTTCCTTTTTAACTTCTATCACAGTCCAATCTTAATCCTCTATGGTACTTCCATTTTTAGTCTAGTTCTATGACCACACTCTTTCTTGAGGCCAGAGTCCATGTTTGATTCAATCTTCATATTTCCCTCATGGTGGGCTTTCAAATTTTTTATTGGAAAACTGCATGCAAGTTAATTCTCTTGGAGAGGCTGAACAATTAAGTCTATTAAAAAGTAGAGATCAATGGATTAGAATACTTATTATACTGTAGTACCTGCAAATGGGCCCACATAATTTTTGATCACTAAAAATTCTTTCAATTAGGGTTCTGAAGTCACATATGATTAAGCTTCTTCTGGATAATTTGCTCTGAATGTTAGAATTTTTTTCAGGAAATGCCTGTGTTTCTTTATTTTTTAAGATCCATCTTAGTTGTTGGAGATCATTCATTTTCCTTCATGGGTAGGCCACTAGAATAGTTGAAATTTGATTGGCATTTGCCTATCAGCATGTCCTTTTAAAAAGGATAGAAAATGGTGATTAATTAAAATTCAGGTGCTTTCAGATATATTTTGGCATATCGGCTATGCTGACATACTCTCCCCAAATAAAGCAAAAATAAACGGTATAATGATTTTATTTCCTTTTTACTTTCATGTTGATAACTTGATTTTGAGATTTTTTTCCCCTCTGTGCAGGCACTACAACTTTCCCATAGCTGGTTTTTATAACTTGCATTGAAGATGATGATTCTGTTTCTTCTCTAAATATTTTTAGTGTAATATTTACATTCTGCTTATATTTTTGTAAATTGTTTATCCTCATTTACTTTTTCTTCTTTAAAATACAACCTGAAAAGCACATTGTGGATTAAGTGGGGCAGCTATACAGGATATAAATATTTAAGCTAAAGGAAAAAAAAAGCACTACAAATGTTTATTGTTGATGACATTGATGTGATGGTAAAAAGGTCAATGCACCAGCATAAGGATGCAGAGTTTTTAATATAGGCAAGTCCCCACCTCTAGACTGTTGTACATTTCAATCGACAGAATAATAATGTGTAATTTTATAGGGATTCCTTTGCATTTTCCAGAATTCTAAATGAATTCATAAAAGCTCTGAGTTCCTCTTAACACTGATGATTCCTAATTATAGCATGGATTGGGGAATCATCACTGTACCTCGTGTACTTCATGGCAGACCCTCGTAGAAGAGGAAGTGGGGTTGAGATGGGATGCAGATAGCAAGGGTTATCCAAGAAGAATATAGAGAAAATAGAAGTGAGATAAGATATAACATTGCTTCACAAGTTGATGAACTAACAAAAATAAATCATGGATGTCTATTAGCCTTGGTCTTGGCAGTTCAAATTCTGCAAGGGGAAAAAACAGTGCAGCTTTCTGATTCCTTTTCCATATTCTCCCTAATTTGATTTTAATGGGTAGACATAATGTGTGTGTCTCCTGCAGACTCCAGTGATTTATGTCCTTTCACACTAATACAGCTAACATGTTCATTGCACTTCCAAAGATTTTGTAATAACTAGTTAGGAGCTGGTCTGCTATAGCTAGTTAAGTGTGTTTGTTATATGGTCTTCTTGCTGTTTGCCTCTCTTTTTGGTTTTGTTAAGGTGTGAAACAAGGCAGGTTTCCTTTTTGCTGCTTGTAGGTATCTTAGGAGTTAAGATGCTAGCTTTGGTGAAACTCACAATTTTCAGTTTCCGACTTACTAAAGCTATTGCTAAGTAGGAATTTTGTTGATTCGTGCATCAATACTATGAAGTTGTGAGTTACCTGTCTCTACTATCTTTGAGTTGTACAGTGATAAATTAGATCACAGATGACTGTCTTTTCTCACTACTAGTTTTTGTTCAACACAAACTCAATGGTCTTACAACACTCCTTTTGGGTGGCTGTGTAATTGATGGTTAAAGACTGTATTGTTGGGATCTGACTCACAACAAGGTGTGTGCAAATATAAATGGATCAGGGACTCCCCTGGTGGTGCAGTGGTTAAGAATTCGCCTGCCAATGCAGGGGACACGGGTTCAAGCCCTGGTCTGGGAAGATCCCACATGCCACGGAGCAACTAAGCCCATGCGCCACAGCTACTGAGCCTGCACTCTAGACCCTGCGAACCACAACTACTGAAGCCTGTATGCCACAACTACTGAAGCCTGCACGCCTAGAGCCCATGCTCCGCAACAAGAGAAGCCACCACAGTGAGAAACCTGTGCACCTCAACGAAGAATAGCTCCTGCTCGCTGCAACTAGAGAAAGCCCATGCACAGCAATGAAGACGCAATGCAGCCAAAAATAAATAAACAAATAAATTTAAAAAAAAAACATGCCAAAGTCCAAAGTCAGGGAAGAACCCACAGTGAAAAGGAAACCCGTGTGACCACCACCCAGATATAAACAAAAATATTCAAGATACAAAACATTTCCAGGGACTTCCCTGGCAGTCTAGTGGTTAAGACTTTGCCTTCCAATGCAGGGGGTGCGGGTTCGATCCCTGGTCGGAGAGCTAAGATCCCACGTGCCTCATGGCCAAAAAACCAAAACATAGAAAAGAAGCAATATTGTAACATATTCCATAAAGACTTTAAAAAATATTGTCCACATCAAAAAAAAAAAAATGTATTAGGACTTGGCTTACAAGTTGAAAGACATTCTGGCCAGGTCATTTTTCACACCAAAGAGTTTTCTTCCCAGGGGTGTTTAAGTGTGTTTAACTTCCTTAGATCATCAACGTATATCTTCCTGGAGCCCCGAGTACCCAGAGTATTCAGTAACCCATAGACTCTTGCATCAGAGCTAGAGCAGGGGATGGTTTGCTCATATCATAAGAATCTTTCCTCAGACTCTCAAAGTACAAAGCATCTATGAGAAGCTGCCATGTGTAATTTCTTATAACTAAGCTTGATTTTATAAGCAGAACATATGACTATGTTGTATGTATGCAATCTAAAATCACAACTCGGCATAAGTGGACGTGAGAAAAACCAGCAGCCAGATTAAACGTTCACATCTGTTTCTGACTTTTTCTTTACTATTCCTTTTCTACTTGTTTATTTATTCTTTCATATTCTAGAGCTCACTTGCAGACAAATGTTGCTAATGCCAATGTTTAAGAAAAATACATGGGCAGAAACGTTCTATCCATTTTTTCTTTAAATTGTACTACTTTTCTTTAAATTGGGAAAATAATCTTCACTATATCAATGGAGGGCAGAATTCTTTCACATGAAACACAACTTTTCCATAATATTCAATCCAAGCAATGACAAATAATACAAGATACAATAATTTTAAAAAATCTGAAAGAAAAAAAGAACATTTTTTTTCACAGCTGGACTCAACATTAAGTATTCTGTTAAAGTCTGTGTGGTAAGAGGTTTTGGAAAACAGCAGCCATCCTATTTGGGATTCCAGAATTGCTGTATCCGATACATTTTCAAGATACTATAAATTTAACTTGTCAATTTATTACAAGTTTTAGATATTCATGAGATATTTATGAGTAGAAGATGTAAATGGTAAACCATTAAAATTTTCATTAAATTTAAATTTAATTTCAAGGTCCCCTTTTATTTGCTATACAATTGGCAAAAAAATATTGCCTATTTTTAGTTTTCTGGATCTTGAAGTTTTTCCCAAACACCTTTTCGTAAAGAAATAAAGAAAATTTAAGCACTTTACATTTTTACTCCACTTTCAGAAAATTCATATCTTACTCTTGTATTTTTCACATCTTTCTGTGCCTGAGGTTACCAATCACATTATATTAAAACTGAAATTTGTAAAAATTCATTAATGGTTTTAAATATTGTACTCATAAATTTTAGTTTATCATTTATTTATGATATTAATTCCTTGCTGCTGGTTTCATAGGAAAAATAAACTTTGTTGAAAAAATATGGCTACAAATATTTTATGTATTTTTCACCTTTATTTTAGAATTCCTAAAAAGATACACAAATGCAGAGAAAATAGTATAATAATTTGGTATAAGGAGCTTTAACGTGTCCATCCCCTAACTACAACACTTCTCCTACTGTCAGTCCTATTCTATCCAAGCTCTTTCTCAGTTTCCTCACACCACTAGATCACGTCCCAGACATCATATCAGGTTATCTCTAAATATTTCACCATTTACCTCTACCAGCTGAGGATTTGTATATACTCATGAAACTACTCCTGAATGAGCTATTTTTTAAAAGCTGTTTTAATTTTTGTGGAAATATTTTAATACGTTTGATAGGGTGCTCTCAGTTAAAATCAAATTTAAATCTTTCCAACAAAATAATTGAGAATTATCTGGAAAGAAATGACTTAAAACTAAGTGTAATAATGCTAACGGAATATTAAAGGATAAGGCAGGATATATTCCGTCTTAAATTCTTAGCTTCATTGTTTCTGAGTCATATGCTGCTTAACTGTCAAGACTATATACAATTTTGCAGAAAACTTCCCAGGCTAATCCCCTTGGGGTGGGTGTTTTAGTTCTTCTGTGCTATTGTTTAGATGAGAGGATGTTCTCTGTCACTTACATGTATCACTCACCTAAGTTGTATGCATGTTTTTATATATATATAAACTGCTAAGACTAGAAGAATGTGGTCAAGGCAAGAATGGCTGAATATATTCACCAAAACTGTTTAGGGAGATTAAAGTGCTTAATTACACTTTAACCAGAACAGCTGAGAGGCAGAAGGTCCAAATGTTTCCTGAACCAATGTAGAGATTCAGTGTGTACATGTCTCTCTTTGGTCTTCCTTGCTTGGCTTGGGGAGAACGTTAGAGAGCAGCCAGGATTCTTCTCGAATGCTTGGATTGTGTGTTTTTATATGTTTCATTCATATTCTTTACATGTAACATTCACTGCAGTGTTGGTATTAGCAGAGTACTTGCTTCGCAAAAGTACTCTGTATATTTCAGGACCCATGGTTTTTATTTCAAACCTGCTGTGGATTGATGCTTTTGTAAAATATAATAAAAATGAATTCAGAAAAATGAAATAAAAGAAAGCAGAGACAAAATACAAACCCCATTTTATTATTATTATTATTAATTAGTTTTAACATGTATAAAACTAGTTTGTCAAATTGCTCTAAGTTTTTTCCCTTTTTTAAAAAATTTTATTGATGTATAGTTGATTTACAGTGTTGTGACAATCTCTGCTGTACAGCAAAGTGACTCAGTTTTACATATATATACATTCTTTTTAAAATATTCTTTTCCATTATGGTTTATCCCAGGAGACTGGATATAGTTCCCTGTGTTATACAGTAAGACCATGGTGTTTATCCTTTCTAAATGTAATAGTTTGCATCTACCAACCCCAAATTCCCAGTCGGTCCCTCTCACTTTTCCCCCTCACCCTTGACAACCACAAGTCTGTTCTCTATGTCTATGAGTCTGTTTCTGTTTTGTAGATAGGTTCATTTGTGTCAGATTTTAGATTCCATATATAAGTGATACCATATGATATTTGTCTTTCTCTTTCTGACTTACTTCACTTAGTCTGATAATCTCTAGTTGCTTCCATGTTGCTGCAAATGGCATTATTTTGTTCTTTTTTATGGCTGAGTAGTATTCCATTGTATATATGTACCACCTTTTCTTTATCCATTCATCTGTCAATGGACATTTGGGTTGTTTCCATGTTTTGGCTATTGTGAATAGTGCTGCTATGAACGCTGGGGTGCATGTATCTTTTTGACTTATAGTTTTGTCCAGGTATATGCCCACGAGTGGGATAAATTGCTGTAAGTTTTTAAAAGCTTAGTCCACATTTTTGTTCCTTAGCTCTTCTCAGACAAGTAGCAAACATTTTGTGTTGTGGCCCTAGTCTGCAGACTGGACTGGATTGTGACAGTCATAGTATTGAACTGCCAGTATGGCACTGTCACTGACCAGCAAGCCCAGACCCCAGCCAAAGGCCTGGAGAGGGGTCCTGGATGCCCCCTTATCTGTGCCAGGTTTTAACTGGATTGCGAGATTATTCTAAGGATCCTGGAAGAAGAGTCAGGGTAACCAGGGAGTCTGGGTAAAACTTGTCAAGGATGGGGTGGGGTGGTTCAGTAAGAAACTGTTTTCCGGAAGTCATGGCAGTATTCCAATACTTTAACAACCAGTATAACCAAACACAAACCTTGCCAGTACCTATTGGTCCCATCATCACATAGTAGATGATGGTACATATGTGTTGAGTGAATGGGTGACTGATTGAATGAGGTTTGTAGAAGAAACACTTCTCCTTTAAAGTTTGTATTAATGGTAATTCAGACACCAAGATAAGATGTGTGTATGTCAATTTTAGGACATGCAGGGACATCTAATTTCTTTCTAATTAGACGTATCAGGTCCTAAGCACACACAATAAAAGGGGCATGGATCATTTGGGAACCCATGTCCAAGTCAAAGAATCCTTAGTGCACTTTTGGTTTGAGCTCACATGGAGCTTTTCTCTTTACATGACCTCATCCTAGTTGCATGTTTGCAGCTGTAACAATTTGTCTTTCTTCTCGTAAGTAGAAATTTTCATTGTAAAAAATCACGTTGACTTTGAATCAAGACCTATTCTAAAAGAAGTTATTTTTGAAACTTGAAGTATTTTCTAGATGATTTATTTTCTTTATTTGAGAACAACCACCGAGGTGGGTATGGAATGTTAACTGATGAAGGTGGGTACAAAATACGTGAGGACTCAATCATTAACACATGTACATTCTAGAATGGAAATGACAGATTAATGCATACACATCAGCTAGAGAACAGGGACAAAGTAATATAAGGCTAAATGCCCACAAGAATTAGATTTTATACAGCAGTCACCACAATTTGTCATGTTCTTTCTCAAGTCCTGGGTTCATGAGATTTACTCTCACCATCCACCCTTACCACCCACCCCTCCTTGGTGAAGTAATACAAAACCGTTTTTCAGATCTCAGGGTAGATGACACTTCTTTCAGAACCACTTTGATGGACAGTGCCTCCACCCATCTTTAGTTATATGTCCCTTCCTCGAGTCTTTCCAGCCTCCTATAATTATCCTGTCAAATGACTAAAACATTGGACACTGGCTCTTTACTTCTGATCTCTCCCATAGTATTAGCCTCATGTCTGGCATGTAGGGGCTCAAGAAATAGATGCTGACTCATAAACAATTGATTGTCGATTTCTTAATGAAAATTCAGAAACCAAACAGTCTTATTTTAATTTCCTAGAAAACATTCCCTGCAATAGAGCATGGTATCGTATTTTGGAAGGAGAAATGATTCTGTAAAGAATTCCTGCATTCTGGTGGAATTCTACACATATATTTTTAAACCTTTTTAAGAACTAATGTTCTTATGCAGATATTTTCTACCCTACCTCCCTGACCTGTCGATCTTTCAGGAAAAAAAAAAAAAATCCATTATTCTTTTTGTATATTTAATGGGATTGGTCAAGTCTTGGGTGCAGACATGTTTTATTTCCTGAGTAATGAGATGCTTCCATTTGTGGTAGGACATCTTGTCCTGCCCCATGTGAGATATGCCAACCCAAACATGAATTGGAACACCAAATATGATGTCTTGTGTGTTCGTCAGTTGTGTGATCTATTTCCGAAAACCAAGTGCAGTGCAATGATGTATTTTACTATTTGTGAACTTTACCTTCTGTTAATATGATTGAAGCAACTGGAAATGGAAATTGTCAGGGCAGTTTAACAAAGAAGCCCTGTAAAACTTATAGTTCAGGTAGTAAAAATCAGTTTAGAAGGCATATTCTTCAAACCTGAGTTTTATTTGGTAAAACACATTGATGCCTGACCTTTCCAGAAACATACCAAAGAGGAGTCATTTAGAGGTCCCTGTCTTAAACTATAAACAGGCTGATCAAATTCGGCTGTATTTTGTTCACAGTATATGACAGAATGCATAAGTACACCACATAGACAGCTAAATGACTGGCTATTTGGATGAGTTTGCTGTGTATTTTATGAAATTGCATACTCTACAAAGCAGTAAAAAGTCAGTCTTATGTACTAGAAGAATCTAAGGATTGAGTAAATCAAAGAATCTTCACATGTTAATCTTTCCTGGCTGGCATTAGAAAGCTCTACACTCTTGGGCAACTTATAAATTTCTGCAATTGAGGTTTCAGGGTCGAAAACCAGAAGTGTTACACATATTGTACATTAAAGTATATTTTTAGGGAGTGCGTTTTCAACATAAAAAAATTGAAGTTCCATAAGGTGTGAAATATAAAGTAAGCTCTGATTCCTCATCCATCCCGAGAGGTGATCACTCTTAAGAGGTCCCATATATACATCCAGACATTTCCTGTGTGTATTCAAGCACAGGTGTACCCTCTACCCTCTGTGGTGTATACACCTGAGAGGCAGTGTAGCTTTCTTCCCCTCAATTTCCTCATTTCCTCCCTTGTAATTTTAGGATGATTATAGTACCTGTGTCATACACTTGAGGATTAACTGGTATTTTAAGCTTAGAAGAGCATCTGTCTTATTGAAGAAGCTTTCAAATTTAACTGTTGATTATGTTTGTTATTATGAACAAAAATTTAATATCTATTTAAATCAAAAGAATGAGCATGACATATATGTATGTAAATAGATACTTGCATATATTTTTTCACATCTATACAATGTCTTCCTGTACACACTGGTTGGCATATATCTTGGACACATTGTCATGTTAATATATATATATAAAGGTTTGTTTGTAATCACTGTATAGAATTCTATTTTATGGATATACTGTAATTAATTTATGAGTCCCCTATTGATAGAGATTCAGATTTATTCCAATCCTGTGCTATGAACAATGTTGTCATAGCAGATTTGTTTGTGTATGATTGTGTTCTTATAAAACATTATCTATAGGATAAATGGATGAAGGTTGGCCTGAGAACATTTACATTTAAAATATTGGTAGTCAATGACAAATATACTGCAAAATTTTTGCCAAGCTTTTCTTCTACTAGCAAGATAAGGAAGTTGTCATTGTAAGGGAGAGGTTTTGAAGACTCTCTATTTAGGGCCGAATCTTTAAAAAAAAAAAAAAAAAAAAGCCCATGAAAGAGACACCAAGATAAAAGACACTACACTGGAGTTGACAAAAATGGTTTAATTGGTAGCAGGTAGCTTTTGCTTTTTTGACCAGTAGTCACATATCATAAACCAAAGCTGAAGTAAAGAATTACATTCCAAAAATACAACTTTATTGAATTCTAAAAGAAATATTGCAAACAATTTTTATAATCTTATTTTGAAATTATATAGTAAATGATCAGATTAGTTTCACAATGTAATTATTGTAATTAATATGAAATTTGAGCCAAGTCAATTTCATGTCCTCCTCTTATTAACCTTATTAGCACCAAAGCCCCCTCCATGGCTGTGTAGACCTGTAGAAACACACAGGACCCCATGCTCAGTAGGTCCCCATGCAAGGTTGACACTCTATTGTCTCCATCTTGAAATTCTTCACAGTTTTTGAACAAGGGACCACTTATGTTCATTTTGCACTGGGCCCCACAAATTATATAGCTGGTCTTGGTGAGCAATAATTAAATTCTCTGTTAATTAGGCTGGCTGAGTTGAAACACAGTATATTTGTTTGTCTGTTGGGAAATGCCTCACAGTTGTGCTCATGTCTTATTTCCAAGAAGATGCAGTGTCTAGCAGGATGTCAGCCAAATGTCTGATATAGAGCTCTGAGAAAATAATTATGAATGAGACTTTGATACAGGTCTAATTCAAAGGGATCTTATTTTCCGAACAATAAAAATGCCTTGCATTTATATAAATACATATCCTGTAAGGCTGTGGTAGAATTTCACTAAACACAGACAGAAGTATCTTCCCATGCGAAGTGTTAGGTCAAATGGGAAGTTGCTCATTTTGTGCTGATGATGTATACTTTAGAGATCTAATTGCCTGATAACCCCAATTTCACAACAAAACTGAAGCTCAGGCAAGTTTAATACTTGTGTTCAATGACACTGACCTCACTAACCGATCCTGAACTTGAACTGTTGAGTTGGTGTTCCCACCTTCTCCTCCTTCCCCAGTCCAGATTTTTCTTCCACATTTTGATAAATGGTTCTAATTGCAGGCAATTGCCACGATAATATTCCATGATTGGGTTCTCCACCTGATAGAGAAATCAAAACCAATTAAAAATGGATTTTCTAAATAGCTGTGGAAGAGGAGACCTGCTCAAATCCTGGAATTAGACTACTTGGCTTCAAAGCCTGAACTCTGTGAGCTTCAGCCCTTGAGAGCATCTCTGAGTTTGACTTTCTTGATGGTAAAATGATAATAAAACCTATGTTATAGAACATTTTTAAGACTAAATGAGATTATCTATGAAGAACCTGAACCATGGTCAGAGCAAAAAAATAATAATAATAATAAAGAAGCCAAAAAAATGATGTTTCATATAAATGGATTTTCATACATTTTATTGGTACAATACAGTAGGACAGATGTATTTTAAATAAAATTTTATGTTTTTAATAATATATCTGGTAAGTCTGGGGTAAACAGAAATGAAAAGATGCACTGAATTATAAATTTCTGGTTTTATCACAGTGTATAATAGTGGGTGCATTTGGATTAATAATGTTAAGATACTATAAAAAATACACAACTGAATTAGCTTTAAATTACCGTGTTTGATTGACATTTTAGAATATGTATAATATATTAACTTCCCTACACCAATATTATGTTGAGTGAACAGAATATCAGTCAACTCACATGACCTTGAGCTGCTGGACAAAGAACCTGTGCTTAGGGGGTCACAGCATTTTCTTTAGGATGCTTTTTTATTACAGTAAAAGACAGTATAGATTATTTATTCCAGAATCTTCATTTATAAGTGAGAAAACTGAGTCCCAGAGTGATTGTCCAAGTGTTGAATATTGGATCACCCAGGAAGGTTATGAGAATTTTTATTCAAAAACCGTGGCATTGTTGTAAAGTAGGTATTTGGACTACATTGAGTTCATTGTCATCTTTAGCAATGAACACAGAGTTCCGTCTTTCTGAATTCCATCCTACTTGACCCAGCGATGGGCAACAGGAAAACTCATGAGAACAAAAATCAATTCTTATTTTCTTTTACCACTTCCTCATATAAATGAGAAGTCTGTCTTGTGTCTTTAATTTTGGCTTGTTAGAATTTTAAGAGCAGTAGAATGATGGGAGAAAGCAATAATGTTCAAAATGAGCAATAGGAGTACTTGCTTTGGGGATTTTCAAAGTGGGGGTTTAGGGAACTAAAGCAGCTTTGGCTGAAGGAAAGAGAGATGGAGCAGCTGTAGGAGCCCTGGTTCTTTTCAGTGTTTGGGATGAGTTGACCAGGCAAGGAGAAAACAAGAGGCCTTTAAAGGAGGGAAGTGTAGGAAAATTGAACTTGTTCTCTGCTCTTCCAATTTCTTTCTTTTTTTTTTTTTTTTGAGTGAACAATTTTTATTGAAACCCTCAAAGATTAAAGAGGACCAAATGGTGAGTTTGGGTACCATAACAGAAAATCTCACCTAACTGTACCATCATTCACAGGAGTGAACAAACCCAAACACGACAAAATTTAAATTCTCATGTAATTGCTACAAGTGAATGTAAATGAACTAATCATTTTATCATAACCTTTCTTTAATCATATGAAAAAGAAGGGAATTTACATGGCATAACAAAAGATATGCAAAACTTAATGAAACACAATTCTCTTAAAGTTCTCAAACTTATTTTTATAGGATGCAGAATGCACTTGAAATGATTAAATGACTTAAGCTGATTCTTTTTTTATTGCAAACTGTTTTAACATCAGCTTAACCCCCATGCATGGTATTCAAAAAGAACACAGCTTTTGAATTAGAAAGATCACTTAAGTTAAAACGGGGATTGAACTTAGGAAAAGGCTGGGGTTTCTTCTGAAAGGAATCTTCAAGTACCAATATGTATAGAGAAAGAATATTAATTTTGGTTACATTTTCCCCCTTGCTGTTAAATATACAAACTATATAATACCTTTCAAAATAAAACACCCACATAACTTTAATTAAGAAACATTCAAACCAGATCTTGGAAAAACATTAAGCAAGAAATTTACTGGGCCAATAATGTCTTAATTTGTGATTACTCAAAACACTGGATCAGTCTCCTGCTCTAGAGCCCAGTTTCTCTCCCTCTTGGTCCCTACAGTTAAGAAACCTTCCATTAGTTGTGCTACTGAGACAACCTCTGATCATCTCATTTAGAGGAAAAACATTTTGCTGTACACTGACAGACCAAGGAGGGAGAGAGAGTAGGCACTCTGAAGAAAATTTAAATGAGGAAAAAAAGAAGTTTACCAATTGAAAAGTTTTGTTTTGTCTTGGTTTTTTTCCCCAAAGGAATGCTGCACCCATTTCACTTAATATTAGAAATCCAGGTTAAGGGCACTGGGATATACTCCTCACCATGAGTAGACTGCTGAGTTACATTTGACATTTCTGAGTCTGCTATTGCAATCAGCCTTCTTGCTGAGTGTTTCCGTGACATCTCTTACACAGAAACCTAATGTAAATTAAACAAGTTTCAATCCGTGTATAATGTAACTAGTTTTATAAAAACATTCAGAGTTGCTTATGAAACACCAAGAAGAAGAGAACCTCAGAGAGAAGACTCAGATCCTTTCCACAAGGTCACCCCTGTACAGTTTTCTCTAACAGGACCTCCAGAGTGACAGTGGTCCTCTCTGACATGTCCTACCTATATAATCCTAGGGATGTAGAACGTTGCTGTGGTGACTATACCCAAATGCCAATTTTCATTACAAATAGTTACAAGACATGTTACAAGATTTCATGGCTTACTCTTAAAAAAAGGTAAAATAGGTGCAATTTTCCTTTAAGAAAGTCTTTATTTTGTAATATACTATTAACATTTTGATGTTCCCTTCAGTAAACACTGATAACTATCCTGGGACTACCAAAGCACTGTGAAGTAGCTACAATTTAGCTATAAATACTGTATTGGTTTTCACTTGAATACAGTATTTGTACATTTTAAGAAAATGTTGTATAAAAAAAAATCATATAAATGAAAGCCTCAGAGAAATATCTGTCACTAAATTTTTGAATCGAAGTGACTAAAGACCATAGTAAATGAAAACATTTCTAAACATGATGTAAACATAAGTGGAGTAATGCAAAACATCAAGGTATTCAACTCTACTGTATTGCTATTTTCATCCTTAACATATCTTTCTACATAGCTTTCTCCTTTTGGAACAGTAATATAAGGGGCAGTACATTATTTCATAACCATGTGCCATCAAATCAGTTAATGCAGATGCTTGACACATAATTATACAAAATCAATTTGTTTCAAGATACAAAATTAATGTTGATATGTAATTAATGAAAAAAATAAGATGTTAAAAAGCAAACTATAAGAATACCCAGATATATGCTGTATTCCCATTTATATAGATCTGATCAATAAAACATCAACACATTCACTTAGATACTGATTTAATCCATGGATCAAGGCCATATTTTCAAATATTTTAAGGATGCCAGGACACTGCAAAAGCTGGAGAAAGGAGCTGAGGAACAATATATGCTTGCTAAACAAGAACTATGTTTATTTAGCTAGTGAATACCTAGAGTAATAAATTTTTTACTTCATGATAGCAATCAGGCTCGCAAACACCCAGAAATAGGAATTAAGGGTTTTAAATGTAGTTATAAAGGTCATAAAAAGTCTGATTAGACTGAGATACATTACTCAAAATTTTGAGATTCATTAAGTGGTAGCAAACAAAATAATTCCTCAGACAAATGCACATTTTTCAGTATACATATTATTGGGGGAAGGAGGGGAGAAGAATGTGCATTAACTGGTGAAATCCACCATGCTGCATATCAATATTCTGTTACACCAGTTTGAAGACAAGGGAAATGTTCTAATATAATCTCAGATTATGTTTCATTTGGCTAAAATAGAGCATAAGGTTGCTTTGCCATATTAAAAGTTTACTACAGTAATTTTCACATAAACATTTAGACTTGAACTCCAGTACTAAATATGGCATGATTATTTTGCTTTTAATCTGTCAAATAGCTAAAAATTGACAATTTAAAAACTACAACAAAGAAGAAGTTGAAGCAGTGTGACTCTTACATCATTGAACCACTTCTAATGGTTAACTGTTAGCGTTTAACAAATTCAAAGAGTTAATGAATCCTTGCATTCATTCAGTCTTCTGTGCCTTAGCTATAGGATGCGTAATTACAAAAGACAGCAGATACTGGTAAAAGCTTCAGGACAGAAAGTGCTTGACGAAGTTACAGTCAGTTTCTTTCTTAAAGTCAACTTTTGTGAAGTATAATTTATGTACAACAAACTGCATCCATTGGAAATGTACAAAGCCATGTGTTTTGATAGGTGTGTACACAGTGTACAACTGTGAGGCAGCCCCACAGTCATGCAGGGCTCAGGGCTTTCTCTCACTCCCAGATGGGCTTCTGCAGCCCATCCGCCTCCCTGAGGGGACACAGCTGCCCACCAGGACTGGAGCCTTGCAACCTGATCATACCTCTTCCTATATCCCCAAATAAGCTTGTCTGCTATGTTTCTTTTTTTTGGACATTTATCATGGTTTACTTTATTTTTTAATACGTTTGCTTTTTTTTTTTTTAACATCTTTATTGGAGTATAATTGTTTTACAGTGGTGTGTTAGTTTAAATAACTGTATTTGCTCTCTCTATTCCTGGAAAAATAGAATATATTTTATAGTTAATTAGCCAACTTTATTTAATAATTAAAAACAATTATGTACAAGAAACAATATTAAAAATTTTGAACGTGCAATAGTAAAGCCAAAAAACTAGGTTTACTCTGCAAAATCCAAGCTGAAATATGGGGAAAATATACAGATGGAGAAGTCCCAGGAAGACCAATTTTTAAACGATAGCTCTCGGATTCCTGCAGGTCTGTCAGGAGTAAAAGTCATTTTCATTTTCCCTGTAGTGCATGTCCAAGGGTGGAGGGAGGGGTGGGGGGGGCGCGTGGATCACTAAATGGAAGGAAAGATGGATAGATGGCGGAAAGAAGGAAGGTAGAAGGTCAGGGGAGACCACATCAAGGTCACCCACAGGTAGTAATTTCAAAAACTGAGGGGCTGGAGTATGTTCTTGTATGACTATGCTGCCTGGTAATGACATAGGTTTAGAGCTGGGGAAACCCAGATTTTAGTGCCAGCTCCAACACTGGTGTATCATGACATGGTCCCTTTTTTCAACCTTGTTGGACTTCATTTCTGTGATTTTTAAAATGGGAATGATATTATCAATGTTGTGGGGTTGGTTTAAGAATTAAACGAGATCATACACTTTAAGAAGTTAGAATAAGTCAGACACAAAAAAGAATATACATTATGATTTCTGTATATATTAAGCTGAAAAACAGCTAACACTGAACTATGATGATGACAGTCAGAATAGGTGCCACCTTTGGGTGGAGAGTGGTAAGTAGGAAGGAGCACCGAGGCTTCTGGGTCACTGATAATGTCCTGTTTTTTATCAGGGGGGTAGTCGTGTGTGTGTGTGTGTGTATGTGTGTCTGTGTATCTGTGCGTGTGTGTGTGTGTGTGGATTCATTACTTAAATGATACAAGCCACTCTTTTATGTTAGTAAGGGCAGGAAGGAGATATTCACATTTTCTTGTAGGATGCTGTAAAACCGTCTCAGAAATGTTTTTTTTAAAAATGTAGTGGTTACTGTTTGGGGTGGGGAGATGGAAGATGAGGGTGGAGGGCTTTACACAGAATATCTCCTATTACTTATTTTTAAAAAATTTTATTAGAGTATAGCTGATTGACAATGTTGCGTTAATTTCTGCTGTACAGCATCTCCAATTATTAATTTTTAAAGTATATAAATGTGTTAGCTATTTAGGAAACTAAATACATTTTAAAAAATATCACAGATTTAAGCCCGTTTCCCCACCTTGTCATTTCTCTATAGGTCCTTGGTGATAAGGGATTGGGTGATAGCAAGATGATGAGACATCTAAGATGCTCTAGTCCAAAAAGTCAACTTTTAGCCATAAAATAAAGGCTTCTTTTCCTGTGATACATACTATTACCAGAAATATGTTGATTTCTAGGAATTTCTATTCACATCAGTTAACTTACCAAGCATTTTAAAATACCACAATAATTTTAGCGATTACCTACCATTGCAGTCTATAGCCAGCAGCTGGATGCTGCTTGAAGTTGCTTTCTTTCCCTCCTTTCCCAGCAAGAACATGACAACAACGACAGAGTAGTGTCTGCTAGAGGAGTGGTGATTCCTTCCAAGCCCAAACAAAATTAGATAGGGAAAGAATTATGAGGAGAAAACATTTTTCAAGATCTTATTGTAAAGTGTGTAGGAAAGTATGTGAGAAGGAAAATGTACATGTAAATAATTTTTTTCATTATACTTTGAAAAGGATAGGGAAGCAAGAGTCTGAAAACACAAACATAGTTTTCAGGAAAAAAAATTCCTTCAAAAATTGTGACATACTTATTAAGATGGGGGATAGTTGTCAATTGCTTACAATCACAATGACAGACATGATATTCTCACTTTGTGATGGTGAGGACCATGTTTTTTATTTCGTGTCCCTGCTAGTACAGACAGAGGCATGTAGTAGGGAGATCCCTATGAAGACCAGATGGGCTGTGCGGCAAAGAAGAAAGCAGGGGGTGAAGAAGGAACCTCTCTGTGCTGACCTGGGCCAGTTTCTCATCTCATCAGGACTCAGTTTACCCATCCATATAATGGGCACATTGCTCTAATTAACCTCTGCCAATTATAAAATACAACTTACTTGATTCAGTTGAATACTCTAAAATTTCCATGCTGGAAGATTTGGTAAAAGGGAATTTTGCTCCTGCATGATATTATTAATAAAGCAAAGTTTAACGTTTGATACCACCTTTCACAGACCCCTTTGGATTATGTATCCAATTTAAGGTTAAATTGCTAAATGTAGTATGTTCTGGTACAGTGAAGTGTTTTTGCACTTGAGACTATTTATTCTTGCCTTCCTGATTGCCTTCCTGAGTATCATCTGTTGAATTTTTTTTTTTTTTTTTTTTTTACTATTTGAAATGCATCCTCTTTATTTATTTATTTATTTTTTTTTAATTTTCTTTAAATTTTTTTTTAAACATCTTTATTGAAGTATAATTGCCTTACAATGGTGTGTTAGCTTCTGCTTTATAACAAAGTGAATCAGTTATACATATACAATATGTTCCCATTTCTCTTCCCTCATGCATCTCCCTCCCTCCCACCCTCCCCATCCCACCCCTCTAGGTGGTCACAAAGCACCGAGCTGATCTCCCTGTGCTATGCGGCTGCTTCCCACTAGCTATCTATTTTACATTTGGTAGTGTATATATGTCCATGACACTCTCTTACCCTGTCACATCTCACCCCACCCCCTCCCCATATCCTCAAGTCCATTCTCTAGTAGGTCTGTGTCTTTATTCCCGTCTTGCCACTAGGTTCTTCATGGCCTTTTTATATTTTTTATTTTTTCTTCCCTTAGATTCCGTATATATGTGTTAGCATACTGTATTTGTTTTTCTCTTTCTGACTTACTTCACTCTGTATGACAGACTCTAACTCCACCCACCTCATTACAAATACCTCCATTTCATTTCTTTTTATGACTGAGTAATATTCCATTGTATATATGTGCCACATCTTCTTTATCCATTCATCTGTCGATGGACATTTAGGTTGCTTCCATGTCCTGGCTATTGTAAATAGAGCTGCAATGAACATTTTGGTACATGACTCTTTTTGACCTATGGTTTTCTCAGGGTATATGCCCAGTAGTGGGATTGCTGGGTCGTATGGTAGTTCTATTTGTAGTTTTTTAAGGAACCTCCATACTGTTCTCCATAGTGGCTGTATCAATTACATTCCCACCAACAGTGCAAGAGTGTTCCCTTTCCTCCACACCCTCTCCAGCATTTATTGTTTCTAGATTTTTTGATGATTGCCATTCTGACCGGTGTGAGATGATATCTCATTGTAGTTTTGATTTGCATTTCTCTAATGATTAATGATGTTGAGCATTCTTTCATGTGTCTGCAGGCCATCTGTATATCTTCTTTGGAGAAATGTCTATTTAGGTCTTCTGCCCATTTTTGGATTGGGTTGTTCGTTTTTTTGTTATTGAGCTGCATGAGCTGCTTGTAAATCTTGGAGATTAATCCTTTGTCAGTTGCTTCATTTGCAAATATTTTCTCCCATTCTGAGGGTTGTCTTTTGGTCTGTTTATGGTTTCCTTTGCTGTGCAAAAGCTTTTAAGTTTCATTAGGTCCCATTTGTTTATTTGTGTTCTTATTTCCATTTCTCTGGGAGCTGGGTCAAAAAGAATCTTGCTGTGATGTATGTCATAGAGTGTTCTGCCTATGTTTTCCTCTAAGAGTTTGATAGTGTCTGCCCTTACACTTAGGTCTTTAATCCATTTTGAGTTTATTTTTGTGCATGGTGTCAGGGAGTGTTCTAATTTCATACTTTTACATGTACCTGTCCAATTTTCCCAGCACCACTTATTGAAGAGGCTGTCTTTTCTCCACTGTATATGCTTGCCTCCTTTATCAAAGATAAGGTGACCATATGTGTGTCGGTTTATCTCTGGGCTTTCTATCCTGTTCCATTGATCTATATTTCTGTTTTTGTGCCAGTACCAAACTGTCTTGATTACTGAAGCTCTGTAATATAGTTTGAAGTCAGGGAGCCTGATTCCCCCAGCTCCATTTTTCCTTCTCAAGATTGCTTTGGCTATTCGGGGTCTTTTGTGTTTCCATACAAATTGTGAAATTTTTTGTTCTAGTTCTGTGAAAAATGCCAGTGGTAGTTTGATAGGGATTGCATTGAATCTGTAGATTGCTTTGGGTAGTAGAGTCATTTTCACAATGTTGATTCTTCCAATCCAGGAACATGGTATATCTCTCCATCTATTTGTATCATCTTTAATTTCTTTCATCAGTGTCTTATAATTTTCTGCATACAGGTCTTTTGTCTCCTTAGGTAGGTTTATTCCTAGATATTTTATTCTTTTTGTTGCAATGGTAAACGGGAGTGTTTTCTTAATTTCACTTTCAGATTTTTCGTCATTAGTGTATAGAAATGCAAGAGATTTCCGTGCATTCATTTTGTATCCTGCTACTTTACCAAATTCATTGATTAGCTCTAGGAGTTTTCTGGTAGCATCTTTAGGATTCTCTATGTATAGTATCATGTCATCTGCAAATAGTGACAGCTTTACTTCTTCTTTTCCGATTTGGATTCCTTTTATTTCTTTGTCTTCTCTGATTGCTGTGGCTAACACTTCCAAAACTATGTTGAATAATAGTGGTGAGAGTGGGCAACCTTGTCTTGTTCCTGATCGAAGTGGAAATGGTTTCAGTTTTTCACCATTGAGGACAATGTTGGCTGTGGGTTTGTCATATATGGCCTTTATTATGTTGAGGAAAGTTCCCTCTATGCCTACTTTCTGCAGGGCTTTTATCATAAATGGGTGTTGAATTTTGTCGAAAGCTTTCTCTGCATCTATTGAGATGATCATATGGTTTTTCTCCTTCAATTTGTTAATATGGTGTATCACATTGATTGATTTGCGTATATTGAAGAATCCTTGCATTCCTGGGATAAACCCCACTTGATCATGGTGTATGATCCTTTTAATGTGCTGTTGGATTCTGTTTGCGAGTATTTTGTTGAGGATTTTTGCATCTATGTTCATCAGTGATATTGGCCTGTAGTTTTCTTTCTTTGTGACATCTTTGTCTGGTTTTGGTATCAGGGTGATGGTGGCCTCGTAGAATGAGTTTGGGAGTGTTCCTCCCTCTGCAATATTTTGGAAGAGTTTGAGAAGGATAGGTGTTAGCTCTTCTCTAAATGTTTGATAGAATTCACCTGTGAAGCCATCTGGTCCTGGGCTTTTGTTTGTTGGAAGATTTTTAATCACAGTTTCAATTTCAGTGCTTGTGATTGGTCTGTTCATATTTTCTATTTCTTCCTGGTTCAGTCTCGGCAGTTTGTGCATTTCTAAGAATCTGTCCATTTCTTCCAGGTTGTCCATTTTATTGGCATAGAGTTGCTTGTAGTAATCTCTCATTATCTTTTGTATTTCTGCAGTGTCAGTGGTTACTTATCCTTTTTCATTTCTAATTCTATTGATTTGAGTCTTCTCCGTTTTTCTCTTGATGAGTCTGGCTAATGGTTTATCAATTTTGTTTATCTTCTCAAAGAACCAGCTTTTAGTTTCATTGAGTTTTGCTATTGTTTCCTTCATTTCTTTTTCATTTATTTCTGACCTGATCTTTATAATTTCTTTCCTTCTGCTAGCTTTGGGGTTTTTTTGTTCTTCTTTCTCTAATTGCTTTAGGTGCAAGGTTAGGTTGTTTATTCAAGATGTTTCCTGTTTCTTGAGGTAGGCTTGTATTGCTATAAACTTCCCTCTTAGCACTGCTTTTGCTGCGTCCCATAGGTTTTGGGTCGTCGTATCTCCATTGTCATTTGTTTCTAGGTATTTTTTGATTTCCCCTTTGATTTCTTCAGTGATCACTTCGTTATTAAGTAGTGTATTGTGTAGCCTCCATGTGTTTGTATTTTTTACAGATCTTTTCCTGTAATTGATATCTAGTCTCATAGCGTTGTGGTCGGAAAAGATACTTAATACGATTTCAATTAAATTTACCAAGGCTTGATTTGTGACCCAAGATATGATCTATCCTGGAGAATGTTCCATGAGCACTTGAGAAAAATGTGTATTCTGTTGTTTTTGGGTGGAATGTACTATAAATATCAATTAAGTCCATCTTGTTTAATGTATCATTTAAAGCTTGTGTTTCCTTATTTATTTTCATTTTGGATGATCTGTCCATTGGTGAAAGTGGGGTGTTAAAGTCCCCTACTATGATTGTGTTGCTGTCGATTTCCCCTTTTATGGCTGTTAGTATTTGCCTTATGTATTGAGGTGCTCCTATGTTGGGTGCATAAATATTTACAATTGTTATACCTTCCTCTTGGATCGATCCCTTGATCATTATATAGTGTCCTTCTTTGTCTCTTGTAATAGTCTTTATTTTAAAGTCTATTTTGTCTGATATGAGAATTGCTACTCCAGCTTTCTTTTGATTTCCATTTGCATGGAATATCTTTTTCCATCCCCTCACTTTCAGTCTGTATGTGTCTCTAGGTCTGAAGTGGGTCTCTTGTAGACAGCATATATATGGGTCTTGTTTTTGTATCCATTCAGCCAGCCTGTGTCTTTTGGTGGGAGCATTTAATCCATTTACATTCAAGGTAATTATCGATATGTATGTTCCTATTCCCATTTTCTTAAATGTTTTGGGTTTGTTATTGTAGGTGTTTTCCTTCTCTTGTGTTTCTTGCCTAGAGAAGTTCCTTTAGCATTTGTTGTAAAGCTGGTTTGGTGGTGCTGAACTCTCTCAGCTTTTGCTTGTCTGTAAAGGTTTTAATTTCTCCATCGAATCTGAATGAGATCCTTGCTGGGTAGAGTAATCTTGGTTGTAGGTTTTTCTCCTTCATCACTTTAAGTATATCCTGCCACTCCCTTCTGGCTTGCAGAGTTTCTGCTGAAAGATCAGATGTTAACCTTTTGGGGATTCCCTTGTGTGTTATTTGTTGTTTTTCCCTTGCTGCCTTTAATATGTTTTCCTTATATTTAATTTTTGACAGTTTGATTAATATGTGTCTTGGCGTGTTTCTCCTTGGGTTTATCCTGTATGGGACTCTCTGTGCTTCCAGGACTTGATTAACTATTTCCTTTCCCATATTAGGGAAGTTTTCAACTATAATCTCTTCAAATACTTTCTCAGTCCCTTTCTTTTTCTCTTCTTCTTCTGGGACCCCTATAATTCGAATGTTGGTGCGTTTAATGTTGTCCCAGAGGTCTCTGAGACTGTCCTCAGTTCTTTTCATTCTTTTTTCTTTATTCTGCTCTGTAGTAGTTATTTCCACCATTTTATCTTCCAGGTCACTTATCCGTTCTTCTGCCTCAGTTATTCTGCTATTGATCCCATCTAGAGTATTTTTAATTTCATTTATTGTGTTTTTCATCATTGCTTGGTTCCTCTTTAGTTCTTCTATGTCCTTGTTAAATGTTTCTTGCATTTTGTCTATTCTTTTTCCAAGATTTTGGATCATCCTTACTATCATTATTCTGAATCCTTTTTCAGGTAGACTACCTATTTCCTCTTCATTTGTTAAATCTGGTGTGTTTTGACCCTGCTCCTTCATCTGCTGTGTGTTTTTCTGTCTTCTCATTTTGCTTATCTTACTGTGTTTGGGGTCTCCTTTTCACAGGCTGCAGGTTTGTAGTTCCCGTTGTTTTTGGTATCTGTCCCCAGTGGCTAAGGTTGGTTCAGTGGGTTGTGTAGGCTTCCTGGTGGAGGGAACTAGTGCCTGAGCTCTGGTGGATGAGGCTGGATCTTGTCTTTCTGGTGGGCACGTCCATGTCTGGTGGTGTATTTTGTGGTGTCTGTGGCCTTATTATGATTTTACGCAGCCTCTCTGCTAATGGATGAGGCTGTGTTCCTGTCTTGCTAGTTGTTTGGCATAGGGTGTCCAGCACTGTAGCTTGCTGGTCGTTGAGTGAAGCTGGGTCTTGATGTTGAGATGGAGATCTCTGAGAGATTTTTGCCGTTTAGTATTACGTGGAGCTGGGAGGTCTCTTGTGGACCAGTGTCCTGAAGTTGGCTCTCCCACCTCCGAGGCACGGCCCTGATGCCTGGCTGGAGCACCAAGAGCCTTTCGTCCACACGGCTCAGAGTAAAAGGGAGAAAAAACAGAAAGAAAGAAAGAAAGAAAGAGGCTATAATATAGTGAAGTAAAATAAAGCTATTGTAAAGCAAAGCTATACAGACAAAATCTCACCCAGAAGCATATACATATACACTCACAAAAAAAAGGAAAAGGGGAAAAATTAATATATCCTGCTCCCAGAGTCCACCTCCTGAATTTGGGATGATTCGTTGTCTATTCAGGTATTCAACAGATGCAGGCACATCAAGAAGTTTGTGGAGTTTTAATCCGCTGCTTCTGAGGCTGCTGGGAGAGATTTCCCCTTCTCTTCCCTGTTCTAACAGCTCCCGGAGTTCAGCTTTGGATTTGGCCCCGACTCTGTGTGTAGGTCGCCTGAGGGCGTCTGTTCCCCGCCCAGACAGGACGGGGTTAAAGGAGCAGCTGCTTCCGGGGCTCTGGCTCACCCAGGCCGCTGGGAGGGAGGGGTACAGAGGAGGCGGGGCGAGCCTGCGGGGGCGGAGGCCGGCGTGACGTTGCACCAGCCTGAGGCGCAGTGCGTTCTCCCGGGGAAGTTGTCCCCGGATCACGGGACCCTGGCAGTGTCGGGCTGCACTGGCTCCCAGGAGGGGCGGTGTGGAGAGTGACCTGTGCTCGCACACAGGCTTTTTGGAGGCGGCAGCAGCAGCCCCAGCGTCTCACGCCCGTCTCTGGGGTCCGCGCTGATTGCCGCGGCTCGCGCCCGTCTCTGGAGTTCGTTTAGGCGGCGCTCTGAATCCCCTCTCCTTGCGCGCCGCGAAACAAAGAGGCAAGAAAAAGTCTCTTGCCTCTTCGGCAGCTGCAGACCTTTTCCCGGTCTCCCTCCCAGCCAGCTGTGGTGCGCTAACCCCTTCAGGCTGTGTTCACGCCGCCAACCCCAGTCCTCTCCCGGCGATCCGACCGAAGCCGAGCCTCAGCTCCCAGCCCCGCCCGCCCCGGCGGGTGAGCAGACAAGCCTCTTGGGCTGCTGAGTGCTGCTCGGCGCCGATCCTCTGTGCAGGAATCTCTCCGTTTTTCCCTCTGCGCCCCTGTTGCTGTGGGGTCCGCGCTGATAGCTGCGGCTCGCGCCCGTCTCTGGAGTTCGTTTAGGCGGCGCTCTGAATCCCCTCTCCTCGCGCACCAGGAAACAAAGAGGGAAGAAAAAGTCTCTTGCCTCTTCGGCAGCTGCAGACTTTTTCCCCGGACTCCCTCCCGGCTCCTGTTGAATGTTTTAAACTCCCAAGAAACTGTGGTATATTGAGTTGTATTTATTAAAAGCCTTGTGAACACTGGATCTTAGAAAATGAAAACTGAACATAGGAAAATAAACTTACAAATGCTTGGAACCCTGAGAAAATTTTGCTGTAAGATAAAAAAAGGCTGAATAATGGTGAAGAGAGATTTAATGATTCAAAAAAAAAATGCTGAGTATGCTAATGGCAAGAGTGAATTTTATAACTTTTTTCGACACCATGAAATTTTATCTCCTAAATTGGACCATTTAGTAGTAAGATTTGCAGGTCATCATTCTTATTTTTATTGATATTCATATACATGCCCCTTATTAAGAATTGTAGGGTGTAAAGCAAATGTTTTCATACATTCGGAATTTCTGATTTCATGGGATCAGCTATCTTCCAATGACTTCTTTGTATTATTTTTGAAAAATTTTTTACTTTTGCTACGAATGATTTCTCGTTCATATATTCAAGTTTACAGCTTACGTCTCACTTTCCACTGAAGCCAGGTGGGGGTCAGCAGTTACCCTGAGTCATAGTAAAAAACAATTTTAGAGGCTATCATTAGGATAAAGTTCATGTGACATAGGCCTTTGTTCTTTAACTGCGGTGGCCCGCCTACAGTATAAATGCTGTAAAAAAGTCAATTAACAGAAAAAAATTGTAAGTATATTATCTTTGTGTACTTGATTTCCATATCTGCATTTAAAACACAGTGTGACTTAAAAATTTTTTTGACAAATGTGTAAGTAAACTTTAGCATTCTATTTTTTTTTAACATCTTTAGTGGAGTATAATTGCTTTACAATGCTGTGTTAGTTTCTGCTTGATAACAAAGTGAATTAGCTATACATATACATATATCCCCATATCTCCTCCCTCTTGCATCTCTCTCCCATCCTCCATACCCCATCTCTCTAGCTGGTCACAGAGCACCGAGCTGATCTTGCTGTGCTATGCAGCTGCTTCCCACTAGCTATCTATTTTACATTTGGTAGTGTATACATGTCCATACCACTCTCTCACTTCGTCCCAGCTTACCCTTCCCTCTCCCCGTGTCCTCAAGTCCATTCTCCATGTCTGCATCTTTATTCCTGTCCTGCCCCTATATTGTTCAAAACCATTTTTTTTTCTTTTAGATTCCATATATATGTGTTAGCATATGGTATTTGTTTTTCTCTTTCTGACTTATTTCACTGTGTATGACAGTCTCTAGGTCCATCCACCTCACTACAAATAACTCAATTTTGTTTCTTTTTATGGCTGAGTAATATTCCATTGTATATATATGCCACATCTTCTTTATCCATTCATCTTTCGATGGACACTTAGGTTGCTTCCATGTTCTGGCTATTGTAAATAGAGCTGCAATGAACACTGTGGTACATGACTCTTTTTGAATTATGGTTTTCTCAGGGTATATGCCCAGTAGTGGGATTTCTGGATCGTATGGTAGTTTTATTTTTAGTTTTTTAAGGAACCTCCATACTGTTCTCCATAGTGGCTGTATCAATTTACATTCCACCCCCAGTGCAAGAGGGTTCCCTTTTCTCCACACCCTCTCCAGCATTTATTGTTTGTAGATTTTTTGATGATGGCCATTCTGAATGGTGTGAGGTGATACCTCATTGTAGTTTTGATTTGCATTTCTCTAATGATTAGTGATGTTGAGCATTCTTTCATGTGTTTGTTGGCAACCTGTATATCTTCTTTGGAGAAATGTCTATTTAGATCTTCTGCCCATTTTTGGATTGGGTTGTTTGTTTTTTTGATATTGAGCTGCATGAGCTGCCTGTATATTTAAAAGATTAATCCTTTATCAGTTGCTTCATTTGCAAATATTTTCTCCCATTCTGAGCGTTGTATTTTCATCTTGTTTATGGTTTCCTTTGCTGTACAAAAACTTTTCAGTTTCATTAGGTCCCATTTGTTTATTTTTTATTTCCATTTCTCTAGGAGGTGGGTCAAAAAGGATCTTGCTGTGATGTATGTCATACAGTGTTCTGCCTATGTTTTTCTCTAAGAGTTTGATAGTGTCTGGCCTTACATTTAATTTAGGTCTTTAATCCATTTTGAGTTTATTGTTGTGTACGGTGTTAGGGAGTGTTCTAATTTCATTCTTTTAAATGTAGCTGTCCACTTTTCCCAGCACCACTTATTGAAGAGGCTGTCTTTTCTCCATTGTATAATCTTGCCTCCTTTATCAAAAATAAGGTGACCATATGTGCATGGGTTTATCTCTGGGCTTTCTATCCTGTTTCAGGGTTGTATATTTCTGTTTTTGTTCCAGTACCATACTGTCTTCATTACTGTAGCTTTGTAGTATAGTCTGAAGTCCAGGAGCCTGATTCCTCCAGTTCCGTTTTACTTTCTCAAGATTGATTTGGCTATTCAAGGTCTTTTGTGTTTCCATACAAATTCTTAAATTTTTTGTTTTAGTTCTGTTAAAAATGCCTTTGGTAGTTTGATAGGGATTGCATTGAATCTGTAGGTTGCTTTGGGTAGTATAGTTATTTTCACAATGTTGATTCTTCCAATCCAAGAACGTGGTATATCTCTCCATCTGTTTGTATCATCTTTAATTTCTTTCATCAGTGCCTTATAGTTTTCTTCATACAGGTCTTTTGTCTCCCTAGGTAGGGTTATTCCTAGGTATTTTATTCTTTTTGTTGTAGTGGTAAATGGGAGTGCTTCCTTAATTTCTCTTTCAGATTTTTCATCATTAAGGTATAGGAATGCAAGACATTTCTGTGCATTAATTTTGTGTCCTGCAACATTACCAGATTCATTGTTGAGCTCTAGTAGTTTTCTGGTGGCATCTTTAGGCTTCTCTATGTATAGTATCATGTCATCTGCAAACAGTGACAGTTTTACTTCTTCTTTTCCGATTTGGATTCCTTTCATTTCTTTTTCTTCTCTGATTGCTGTGGCTAGGACTTCCAAACCTATGTTGAATAATAGTGGTGAGAGTGGATAACCTTGTCTTGTTCCTGATCTTAGAGGAAATGATTCCAGTTTTTCACCATTGAGAATGATGTTGGCTGTGAGTTTTTCATATATGCCCTTTATTATGTTGAGGTAAGTTCCCTCTATGCCTACTTTCTGGAGGGTTTATGTCATAAATGGGTGTTGAATTTTGTCGAAAGCTTTTTCTGCATCTATTGAGATGATCATATCGTTTTTCTCCTTCAATTTGTTAATACGTTTTATCACATTGATTGATTTGTGTATATTGAAGAATCCTTGCATTCCTGGGATTAATCCCACTTGATCATGGTGCATGATCCTTTTAATGTGCTGTTGGATTCTGTTTGCTAGTATTTTGTTGAGGATTTTTGCATCTATATTCATCAGTGATATTGGCCTATAGTTTTCTTTCTTTGTGACATCTCTGTCTGGTTTTGGTATCAGGGTGATGGTGGCCTCACAGAATGAGTTTGGGAGCGTTCCTCCCTCTGCTATATTTTGGAAGAGTTTGAGAAGGATGGATGTTAACTCTTCTCTAAATGTTTGATAGAATTCGCCTGTGAAGCCATCTGGTCCTGGGCTTTTGTTTGTTGGAAGATTTTTAATCACAGTTTCAATTGCAGTGCTTCTGATTGGTCTAGTTATATTTTCTATTTCTTCCTGGTTCAGTCTCAGAAGGTTGTGCTTTTCTAAGAATTTGTCCATTTCTTCCAGGTTGTCCATCTTATTTGCATACAGTTGCTTAGACTAATCTCTCATGATTCTTTGTATTACTGTAGTGTCAGTTGTTACTTCTCCTTTTTCATTTGTAATTCTGTTGATCTGAGTCTCCCTATTTTTCTTGATCAGTCTGGCTAATGGTTTATCAATTTTGTTTATCTTCTCAAAGAACCAGCTTTTACTTTTATTGATCTTTGCTATTGTTTCCTTCATTTCTTTTTCATTTATTTCTGATCTGATCTTTATGGTTTCTTTCCTTCTGCTAACTTTGGGGATTTTTTGTTCTTCTTTCTCTAATTGCTTTATGTGTAAGTTTAGGTTGTTTATTTGAGATGTTTGTTGTTTGTTGAGGTAGGATTGCATTGCTATAAACTTCCCTCTTAGAACTGCTTTTGCTGCATCCCATAGGTTTTGGGTCATCGTGTTTTCATTGTCATTTGTTTCTAGGTAATTTTTGATTTCCTCAGTGATCTCTTGGTTATTTGGTAGTGTATTGTTTAGCCTCCAAGTATTTGTATTTGTTACAGATTTTTTCTTGTAATTGATATCTTGTCCCATAGTGTTGTGGTCAGAAAAGGTATTTTATATGATTTCAGTTTTCTTAAATTTACCAAGGCTTGATTTGTGACCCAGGATATGATCTATCCTGGAGTATGTTCCATGAGCACTTGAGAGGAAAGTGTATTCTTTTGTTTTTGGATGGAATGTCCTATAAATATCAATTAAGTCCATGTTGTTTAATGTATCATTTAACGCTTGTGTTTCCTTATTTATTTTCATTTTGGATGATCTGTCCATTGGTGAAAGTGGGGTGTTAAAGTCCCCTACTATGACTGTGTTACTGTCGATTTCCCCCTTTATGGCGGTTAGCATTTACCTTATGTATTGAGGTGTTCCTATGTTGGGTGCATATATATTTACAATTGCTATATCTTTTTCTTGGATTGATCCCTTATCATTATATAGTATCCTTCTTTGTCTCTTGTAATACTCTTTATGTTAAAGTCTGTTTTGTCTGAAGTGAGAATTGCTACCCCAGCTTTCTTTTGATTTCCATTTGCATGGAATATCTTTTTCCGTCCCCTCACTTTCAGTCTGTATGTGTCCCTATGTCTGACGTGGGTCTCTTGTAGACTGCATATATATGGGTCTTGTTTTTGTATCCATTCAGCCTGTCTATGTCTTTTGGTTGGAGCATTTAATCCATTTACATTTAAGGTAGTTATCGATATGTGAGTTCCTATTACCATTTTCTTAATTGTTTTGGGTTGGTTATTGTAGGTCTTTTCCTTCTCTTGTGTTTCCTGCCTAGAGAAGTTCCTTTATCATTTGTTGTAAAGCTGGTTTGGTGGTGCTGAATTCTCTTAGCTTTTGCTTGTATGTAAAGGTTTTAATTTCTCTGTCGAATCTGCATGAGATCCTTGCTGGGTAGAGTAATCTTGGTTGAAGGTTTTTCTCTTTCATCACTTTAAATATGTCCTGCCAGTCCCTTCTGGCTTGCAGAGTTTCTGCTGAAAGATCAGCTCTTAACCTTATGGGGATTCTCTTGTATGTTGTTTGTTGTTTTTCCCTTTCTGCTTTTAATATTTTTTGTTCGTATTTAATTTTTTATAGTTTGATTAATATTGGCTTGGCATGTTTCTCCTTGGATTTATCCTTTCTGGGGCTCTCTGTGCTTCCTGGACTTGATTGACTATTTCCTTTCCCATATTAGGGAAGTTTTCAGCTATAATCTCTTCAAATATTTTCTCAATCTGTTTCTTTTTCTCTTCTTCTTCTGGGACCCCTGTAAGTCGAATGTTGGTGCATTTAATGTTGTCCCAGAGGTCTCTGTGACTGTCCTCAATTCTTTTCATTCTTTTTTCTTTATTCTGCTCTGTGGTAGTTATTTCCACTCTTTTATCTTCCAGGTCACTTCTCCATTCTTCTGCCTCAGTTATTCTGCTATTGATTCCTTCTAGATAATTTTTAGCTTCATTTATTGTGTTGTTCATCATTGTTTGTTTGCTCTTTAGTTCTTCTAGGTCCTTGTTAATCTTTTCTTGTATTTTCTCCATTCTATTTCCAAGATTTTGGATCATCTTTACTATCATTACTCTGAATTCTTTTTCAGGTAGACTGCCTATTTCCTCTTCATTTGTTAGGTCTGGTGGGTTTTTACCTTGCTCCTTCACCTGCTGTGTGTTTCTCTGTCTTCTCATTTTGCTTAACTTACTGTGTTTGGGGTCTCCTTTTCGCATGCTGCAGGTTTGTAGTTCCTGTTGTTTTTGGTGACTGCCCCCAGTGGGTAAGGTTGGTTCAGTGGGTTGTGTAGGCTTCCTGGTGGAGGGGACTAGTGCCTGTGTTTTGTTGGATGAGGCTGGATCTCGTCTTTCTGGTGGGCAGGACCGTGTCTGGTGGTGTGTTTTGGGATGTCTGTGAACTTATTATGATTTTAGGCAGCCTCTCTGCTAATGGGTGTAGTTGTGCTCCTGTTGTGCTAGTTGTTTGTCATAGGGTATCCAGCATTGTAGCTTGCTGGTCATTGAGTGGAGCTGCGTCTTAACATTGAGATGGAGATCTCTGGGAGAGCTTTCGCCATTTAATATTACGTGGGGCTGGGAGGTCTCTGGTGGACCACTGTCCTGAACTTGGGTCTCCCACCTCAGAGAGGCCTGACACCTGGCCGGAGCACGAAGACCCTGTCAGCCACACAGCCCAGAAGAAAAAGAAGAAAAAAAGAAAGAAAATATAAAATAAAATAATGTTATTAAAAAAATATGTTTGTAGTAAAAAATTATGCTACAAAAGAGTGTGCTATACTTTTATAAACAACATATTTATGTATGTAAAACAACTGAAAGGCAAGTGGAGTTAAATTTATTTTTGGTGATGGAATTATACAAATTTTCCTTTCTTAAAAATATTTTCCAAGTTGTCTGTACTAAGTATGTAATTAGAAACAAATCTAATAAAAAAATGTTAAAGTATAAAAAAAATTAAATTAAAAAATTAAAAAGTAATTAAGAAAAAGAAAGAAGAGAGCAAGCAAACCAAAAAACAAATCCACCAATGATAACAAGCTCTAAAAACTATACTAAACAAAACCAAAAACAAACACACAAAATGGACAGACAGAACCCTAGGACAAATGGTAAAAGCAAAGCTATACAGATAAAATCACACAAAGAAGCATACAGATACACACTCACAAAAAGAGGAAAAGGAAAAAGAAATATATATGTATATATATAAAAAAGAAAAAAAAAGGAAGAGAGCAACCAATCAATAAACAAATCTGCCAATGATGATAAACTCTAAATACTAAACTAAGATAAACGTAAGACCAGAAACAAATTAGATGCAGAGATCAAACCCCAAGTCTACAGTTGCTCCCAAAGTTCACCGCCTCAATTTTGGAATGATTAATTGCCTATTTGGGTATTCCATAGATGCAGGGTACATCAAGTTAATTGTGGAGATTTAATCCACTGCTCCTGAGGCTGCTGGGAGAGATTTCCTTTTCTCTTATTTGTTCGCACAGCTCCTGGGATTCAGCTTTGGATTTTGCCCCACCTCTGCATGTAGGCCGTCCTGTGGTGTCTGTTCTTCGCTCAGACAGGACGGGGTTAAAGTAGCAGCTGATTAGGGGGCTCTGGCTCACTCAGGCCTGGGGGAAGGAGAGGTACGGAATACAGGGCGAGCCTGCAGCAGCAGAGGCCAGCATGACGTTGCAACAGCTTGAGCCACGCCCTGTGTTCTCCTGGGGAAGTTGTCCCTGGATTGCGGGACCCTGGCAGTGGCAGGCTGCATAGGCTCCCAGGAGGAGAGGTGTGGATAGTGACCTGTGCTTGCACACAGGTTTCTTGGTGGCTGCACCTGCAGCCTTAGCGTCTCATACCCGTCTCTAGTGTCCGCGCTGATAGCCACGGCTCGTGCCCATCTCTAGAGCTCGATTAGGCGGTGCTCTGAATCCCTTCTCCTTGCTCTCCTGCAAACAATGGTCTCTTGCCTCTTAGGCAGGTCCAGCCTTTTTCCCAGACTCCCTCCCTGCTAGCTGTGGTGCACCAGCCCCCTTCAGGCTGTGTTCATGCAGCCAACCCCAGTCCTCTCCCTGGGATCTGACCTCTGAAGCCTGAGCCTCAGCTCCCAGGCCCCACCCGCCCCAGCGGGTGAGCAGACAAGGCTCTCAGCCTGGTGAATGCTGGTCGGCACCGATCCTCTGTGCAGGAAGCTCTCCGCTTTGCCCTCTGCACCCCTGTTGCTGCGCTCTTCTCTGTGGCTCCGAAGCTCCCCACCTCCACCACCCACAGTCTCTGCCCGCGAAGGGCCTTCCTAGTGTGTGGAAACCTTTCCTCCTTCACAGCTCCCTCCCACTGGTGCAGGCCCCATCCCTATTCTTTTGTCTCTGTTTTTTCTTTTTTCTTTTACCCTACCCAGGTGCGTGGGGAGTTTCTTGCCTTTTGGGAGGTCTGAGGTCTTCTGCCAGCGTTCAGTAGGTTTTCTGTAGGAGTTGTTCCACATGTAGATGTATTTCTGCTGTATTTGTGGGGAGGAAGGTCATCTTCACATCTTACTCCTCCACCATCTTGAAGGTCTCTCCAACTTTAACACTCTTAAAAGGACTTTCATTTAGGAGGAATAAATAAACCTTTTTCCTGGAGATGTTTGTTAACAGGTCATTCTAGGAGCCAGTCCCTGGCTATTTTGAATTGCTTTTTCTCAGTAATCTAAAGCCACTGGTTTACCCTTTTTATAAAGGTCATTGTTTTAGGGTAAGGATCCCCAGCCTCCGGGATCTAATGCCTGATGATCTGAGGTGGAGGTGATGTAATAATAATAGAAATAAAGTGCACAATAAATATAACGCACTTGAATCATCCTGAAACCATCACCCCACCCCTGGTCTGTGGAAAAATTGTCTTCCATGAAACTGGTCCCTGGTGCCAAAAAGGTTGGGGACCGCTATTTTAGGGAATTAAATTGGGTGGCTTTACTGATAATTGAAATACTGCAAAGAACCAATTATTTCAGTATTATTATTATTTTTAATTGTGGTAAAACACAGATCAATTTTCTAAAATATCCGAATGTGTCTATTAAGTCTAAGAAATCTAATAATACTATTTTTAAATGAAGTGCTCCCTCCGATACCCCACAAATATACCCAGGGACCCACAGCTGTTATGGGCTGCTGGAAAATGCTGGCCCACATGAGAGTCCGGTATCGTGTCCATGAAACTCTGGTCCTTGTCCTGGTAAGCCTCCTGTGGTTATTTATTCATGTCACCTTACTCCAAATGCCTGCTTCTTTATGCTTCTGTTGGGTGAAAGAGAGCACGTTAATTCTGTCTCTTTAAAATGTAACTGACTTAACACATAGTGGAGTGGAATTTTAAACCCTTGCATACTCCAAACTCATTGCAGAGGCTGGAAGGGAAACATAAATCTGTAGGTACTCATGTAGTTATAAATGCTGAACTTTAGAAAATTTAAATAGTCTCCATTTCAGAAGGATGCTCAGGCATCAGTGGGAAAGATGGAGGCTACTGATTGTCGTGAAGGCTGTAGATTCATTTTGATGGTCTTTACGTCATTAGTAAAATAATAAACAGAAAGCTTGCATCTATAGAGAGCCTACAGTACTTTGTGTTAAACTCTTTAGTAAACTTGACTAGAGTTTTACCTCCATTCATTAGGAAGGACAAACTTTAACCTATCAGAAAAGTCTTCTGACAACTTACCATCTAGTTCTGTAGTGAGAATAATATTTGTTTTGGCCAAGATTAAGGTTCCCTGACTCAAGCATTTTACTTTGTTGTGGCAGTAAAAAGTATGCCCTATGCCATTTTTAAAAGAAAGAAAGAAAATCTCTCAGATAACAGAGGAAATCCTGACTGAAAAAACATCACGTACCTGTGAAAAATAGAAAATGTACTTTATGGAATTAGTTCCGATCTTGAAGTTGGGACCCTTGATTTAGCTTTGGCTTTGCCATAGTTAAATGTAAATACATTTATAGAACACCTATCTTGTGCCAGACACTGTACAAGATCCTAGAGATAAAGTAAAAACTAAGATACGCCTTTCATGTTCTATATTTACCAGAACATAGTTCCTTCATTCATAAAGTGAATCTGATGATCTCTACACGCTTCCAGCTCTGTTGTTCTATGTAAAAATCAATGAATATATTCATTTATTCTTTCTACAAATGTTTATTATGATTTAGCAATTGTGCTCTAGGTACTGGTGATGGGGTGAACAAGACAGAGAATGGCTTACATCTGAGGAAGGAGACAGAACCTGAAAAAAGTAAACAAATAATAAAGTATAATTCCAGGGAGTAATAACTCAGTGAAGTAACAGAAGCACATAGAATGACATGGTAGTGCCTGGGAGAGCTATGTGTATTATTAGAACAGAGCTCAGAAGGCAAGGTGATGTTGAGAGTGTGCATATGCAGTTAGTTTCATAATATGAATCTAAATACCGTTCATACAATAAACGCATCAAGACATATTGGGAGACAGCTTTAAATATTGGGCTCACAAATATTATCCAGTAGAACAATCTTCTATCAGCTGCAGTGTGCAGTGAAATTGACCTGTTAACCTCTCTGTCCCACATCACAGAAGCATCCAAAGTGTAAAAAATTAGCAAGTGCCTAGGATGGAACCTAAAGCTTAAATAAATAAAACGTACCATCAAAGCATCACTGACCACAGAGAATCCATGGATCGTGATGTAGAGTACCGATTATGGAGCCAGAACATCCAAATTCACATTCCAGGTCTACCATTTACCATGGAAACTTAGGCAAATTACTTCATTTTCCTGTGTTTCAGTATCCTCATGTGTAAAACGGAGTTAAAGAGTAGCCCCTAGTCTATAAAGTTGCTATGGGGATTAATAGGGTAATCTACTATTTTAGGGAATCTTTTATTATTATTATCCTATTTTAATATATTTAATTTTAAGCTGGTCCTAACATAATAAAATCACTACCCTTAATTATGCACTGAATACTAGACAATGAATAAACATTATAGAAGTCAGTTCTCTTTTTCCCTCCTTCCACAATGACCTTCTACGTTAACACAAGTCATTTTTTGAAAGGCTGTGTTCAAAGCAAATGAGTTATGCTGGAGAAAACAATGAAAACTCCACCTAGAGGAAAAATAACCCAAATGCCCTTCATCACCTTATTGGAAAATGGAATGCTTGCTTGGTGGTGGGTGCCAGTGGTGTGACAGATGGATGGATGGAGGAGAGTGGGCTGTACAGTGAGAATGAAGGATGTTACTGCTGGAACAAATGGATGCTTTTATGTGATATGCCTGGTAAATTAATTTCGCGGAGGGTAGTTACTGAAAATTTGCTTTTGAATATTCTGAAAATAGAGCCTGTAAACATCCATTAACCTTGACTGGCCAGATTTCCTTTCTCTTCCTCTTACTAGGTTTTAGTATTATGTTTTAAATTCTTACTCTGACTACTGGGAAGAGGAGGGAGGTGAGAGAAAGGGACAATATAAGAAGCCGAGAGACCCAATGGGCTACCATTCATTTTTGTTTCTGATGGTTTCATATCTCTTATCTTCATTTAAAAACTTAAAGATAAATAGAAAAACTTAGAAAAATAAAAGGAGCACATATATGAGCATAAATAAATAGGAACATATTCTCTTGATTCCCCAAAAATGTTCAGTGTATGGTGGTATCTTTTGACGGAAAAGAATATATTTCCTGGTCCCATCAGGAATTCCCTTGGCTTAGAATATTGACTACAGGTTATGTAAATTTCTCAGCACTTAAGGCAAACTGTGGCACTACTGAACACAGTGGTTTTTGGTTTTCTTTTTTTTTTCAAAATTTTTGTGGTATTTGTGTAACGGACCCCATGGAACCAACTTAAAACAAGTGTAAGCAAAACCTTTGATCCTTGAGGAAGACCATTTGATGCAAGACGTTTTCTTGGTGACACCTCCGTAGACCCACCGTTCATCAGCTTTGACAGCTTTCTGTGATCTATGGCCAATAATCTCTTCTTAATCTATAGAGTGTAAACTCTTCCAGAACTGCAAATATGCTACCCAGGTGTTAAGAAGGTCACCAAACCAGTTCATTTGCTGAGATACAAGAAGACAGCCATCCTGGGATATGTTCCCCCACCCCAAGTCATTGGGAAGAGAATCGTTTAATTACAGATTTTAGTGATAAGCAGCAACAGAAAGCCCTTAAAAATAGTGTACGTGTATTGGGTGCCTTCATACGCCTGTGCTTAAATCACATGATGATTTATTCTCTACAATAGCAATGAGACGGCCAACTCTTTCCTGTGCGTTAGGAACTGTTCCGGGCACTTTGCATGTATATCTTGGGGTGGTGCAATGTAAACCAGGCTGAGCAGCCCTTCCATCAGCTAGCTGTTTGCTCTTGGATAAGTCAAACTCTGAGTTTCAGGGTATTGGTAAAATGAAAAGACTAATGTTTGGCCTACTCCCCTCTCAAAAATTTGTGTGTAGTTCCAAGAAGAAAGAACGTGAGGGTAAAAATCACAGAAGACATAAAAGTCAGTAACTTCTGCTTGAAAGTAAAAACGTTTGGATTTTGACAAAAAGTGATCAAGCTCTCTGAAGCCTAGACATCAATACAGGTCTCCCCCACTTTTCGAAAATTCTCTTTATGCCTCTTGGCTTTTACAAAAGACCTACATTAATACCTACTTTTTGCTAACCAAAAGAAATCCAAAGAGGATTTTTGCTTTTATGGAAAAGGGCAAAAAGCAAAAATATCCTTCAGCATTTGTTTTGCAGGGAGCTTTTACAGAGGCAGCCACCCACCCACTCCCCTAGCAGTGAGAATGGCCCCACTGAGCTCCTTCCTGGGATCCACACTCAGCGTGTCAGCATCAGACTACCATAGCTTTGAACTGTGTCTCCAAGCATCTGTGCTTTATCTCAGTCGATATTGTGCACCCTTAGCAAGATGTGTCCTAAGGTAATTGCTTCTCTGCTTTATGTCATTTTGGCTTATGAATGGTTTCATAGGAATGCTCTACCTTGAGATAGAGGGGGAAACCTGTATTAGCCCACGGGAGATACAATTTGAAGTGTGAGTCGTGCAGGTGACCTACATCTAAAACATTAGAAAATAATCCTTTACCCAAAGTAGTGGTCAAGCAGATTTACTGCTAGTTATGAATGGTATTTTGACCATTCTTGTTTGGTAATCACTGAGCAGTAAGACGTGAAGATACAAACATCCTAATAGTAACATCAGTATGAGGAGTATAAAACACAAAGCACCTGCAGTATCAGTAGATCTGGATGTCAATGCCAATGTTTAATAAATGTCACCAAGAGGAATACAGTGACCAGAGCAAGGGTGTGGTGTTGAGAGGAAGGGCATAAACCCTGGAGCCAGAGCATCTGATACACCGGCTTCACCACTAACTGAACCAGGGATCATGCTACTTATCTTTCTGTGTCTCAGTGTCTTTATGTGTATAAATGGGAACACTAATGGGACTTTGTAAGTTAATGCATGCAAAGTGCCCAAAACAGTTCCTAACACACAGGAAAGAGTTGGCCGTCTCACTGCTATTGTAGAGAATAAAAAAGCCCGGGCTGCTACCCTAGTTCTGCCACTTCTTTCTCTGAGTCTCAACCTCTTTATCTGAAAAAAATGGTAATAAGAAGATTTACCTCTCTCATTCTGAAAAATTGAATGGGATAATGTACCCTCAATTGCATTAGAGTTTTCAGGAACTAATCACGTGTCAGGAGTTGTTGTTGTTTTTTAATTTTAATTTTTTTTTTAACATTTACTGCAGTAACTTTTAGTAAAGTGCTCCCTTCAGTGTTAGCCACCCCTCCCCACGTATACACGTCTCACCTGTAAAAATGTGTCTGGACTTTCCTGAGTATCCCCTGTGAGGCAAAATCACCCCCAACTGAGAATCACTGCTCTCAAGCATTGTTCAGATGCCACTGCCTCCAGAAAGCATTCCTGGGCATCCATTATGGTCTCTCCTGTCGTGCTCATGAATGTCCATCTCCAGATAATTGTTGACTTTGTATCAAAATTACCCATTTACTTATCCATATCCCCCTATGGACTGGAAGTTTATTTTGGCCAGGAATTGTGTCTTTCTCACCATTGGTTCTACATAGTAGGTACTATTGCATATTTGTTGAAGGAAGTCAGAAAGGGAGGGAGGGAGGGGGAGGGAGAGGGAGGGGAAAGGAGAGGAGGGGAGGAAGGATGGATGACAGGTATATGATCTGGCCATGGCACTAATTAGGATTCCTGAAGGAGTCACTTAGTCTATCTGGTCTCTATTTTTTCATCTGGAAAATGGGATGTTGGTCCTGACATTGTCTAACATCCATTGCATACCTTTCCGGGCCCGCTGCTGTGCCAGAGATGCAGGGGTAACTAGGTTCCTGAGGAGTTAATGTGCAGAGCCAAGCCCTCCATTTACTCCCAGGAGAAGCCCAACTTCTGCAAGAAACCTAGCCCATTGTTGTTACATGAGCATCAGTCCTCTGAGACACGTCCCATCCCTGGATAGGACAGAGCAGAACCTGGAAGCAGCCCTTGTTTTGGAGGGATGTTCAGGGAGTAGCACATATTTTATGAGGGAACTCCCAGCATAGCTCAACCGTCGCTGCTGGATTAATGCTCACCGGCAAGATGAAATGCAGGGGCTGCCTCAGCTATTCCATGAGTCCATGTTTCTATCAAAACAACAATTTTAAAAAATGTACTGAAGTCCACAGTCCATTGTCAATGGAATTGGAACATTTCTTCCCAGAGAAAGGGAAGGACTGAGGTTCTCCTCACACAGAGCTGGGTATGTTAGTGATTCTCTCCTCAGACTAGTGTCTCCACCTGCCTTTCAGAATGGACCTCAGTGGGGATGAACTTGAGAGGGGCCTGTGGTCCCTCTAGGGAGATGGTGCTTTCATATCCCAGCCATCAAAGGGTACCGAGAACTTAAATGCACTAGCATCTTTCCCTAAACCCTCTGTATTTAAGGACTTAAAGAGTCTGATTAATGTATTTCATCTAGTTTAATAGAGATCATTATTTCATATAACACAAGGAAAGAAAAAGCATACTTTTTAAGGTGACAACGCTATCTTATAATATAGATTATTTTCATATAACTCTTCAGACTTATTTAAATATAGATTTTTTTAAAAAATCATTCTTGTGCATTCATAAAAAGGAAAATATAAGTAAATTAAACTGTTTAAGTTATTTTAAACAGTGGTTCACAATCCTCATCTAACTCTGAATGACTTTGTGGCTGAGAATTGTCATATGCCATGTTTTGCCCCATACAGCATGCTCCTGTCTGCCATCAAGAGCATTGGTGACATAGCATTGCTTAGAAGGATGCTCCACTGATGTCCTCTCTTCTAAGTCACCAATCCTGCACCTTTCGAAGTTCACACATGGGCAGAAATGGTTGTGTCCTGATTGTACATGGCTGACAACTACTTTAAGAAGGATCCTAATTTCAGAGCCATTAAAATATGAAAAAATGTGCATTTTAGAATTGATGAAATAAGTAATTCACACCTTAATGATGAGAACTGTCTTCTTTCTACTTTAAAAACGTGACAAAATTCAGAGTGGAAAGTACATAGGTGTTAGAGCCAGGCAGAGCTGGGTTCATATTCCTATGTCTACTGGCTGTTGTAATGAGGGCAAATTATTTAACTTCTCCAAGTCTGTCTCCTCGTCTGTAAACCTTGTCTTAAAGGATTATATTTATTGGAGGTAATAAATATAAATAGACCTCCTTGCCCTAAGTAGTTATACAAAAATATATTCTCTTCTTTCTGTGAAACAAGAGCTTAAACTGGTGTTTTCACTGCATTTGAACCTTTTGTATGTGATGTTTCCAGATTGAAATTGCTAAAATGGGTAAAGTAGTTATGTCTTAATAATGAGTTGGGGGACTTCCCTGGTGGCGCAGTGGTTAACAATCCGCCGGCCAATGCAGGGGACACGGGTTCGATACCTGGTGTGGGAAGATCCCACATGCTGCGGAGCGACTAAGCCCACGTGCCGCAGCTACTGAGCCTGTGCTCTAGAGCCCGCGAGTCACAACTACTGAGCCTGCGCGTCACAACTACTGAAGCCCGCACGCCTAGAGCCCATGCTCTAAAACAAGAGAAGCCACCACAATGAGAAGCCTGCGCACCGCAACGAAGAGTAGCCCCTGCTCACCACAACTAGAGAAAGCCCGTGTGCAGCAACGAAGACCCAACGCAGCCAAAAATCAATAAATAAATTAATTAATTTAAAAAGTTAAAAATTAAAAAAAAAGAAATAATGAATTGGTTACTTTTTGAAGATGAAGGGCATATTCAGATAGCTCGGTTTGTAATATATTTCACTTAACAGAGAACCCATCCACGGTTGTGTTGTCAATTTTTTAAATTCCTCCTATCAAGAATTTGAATTTTGGCTGAGGTCAAATGTTGAATCAGCAATAGATCAAAGACTTGATTTTATTCTTTCTCCTCTACCCATTTCCCGTCCAGCTGTTAAATGTTAACTCAGAGACATGGTTTAATATCCAGTTGACCTGCTAAGGCTGTTATCTGTTTGACACTAACATGTATCCCCTAGTGCAATGCTAGGAGATACATGTTACCTCCAGTGCACAGCTTGAAAATTCAAATCGAAGAATTAGTATTCTCATTCCTGGTGATAATTCTGTATTAAATTCATAGTTGGTTGCAGGAAATCATCTTTCTCATTTTATGAAACAGAAAAGGATAGGAAGGCAGAAACTAAAAGCAGTATATGGCTTCTCCCAGGAGGTGACTAAAACTTGGGAGCCACTGGCTAACCTTGGCGTTTTTATTTTTCTTCCTGATTTCTGTTGCTTCTTCATCTTGCCAACACCTGAAGAATCTGGAAAAGGCATCTCATTTTCTATAGAGCAAGACACAGGTTCTAGTTTCCTTCATAAAATATAAAGTCAGACTTACGTTGAGCACCATCTTCATTTTGTTTGTCTTCTGTCTCCTGGGATAGACAAGCTGGTGAATGTCCTTATATCACTAACAGCTACTGTTCAAGTTGAGAGAATTTTGGAGAAATGGACTTTAGCATCATTGATTCACATGCATTTTATTGTGCTATCAGTTTTTATCATTCCTAGAATAGGCAATGAGCAATCTAGAAGCAAGGGTTGGATACAAACTCACTGTCAGCTTCCCCCCAGCGCCTAGTTCAGGCCTGCCATGCATCAGGCATTCAGTAATTCTTATTCCCTGTCAAGAAAATTAGTAAGAATAGGATGGGAAACGGAAGAGAGAGGAAATTAGCTATTCAGAGAATATTCTTGAATTCTTTCTGAATCTCACCAATAGGGCAAAGCAACTGCTTAATCATATGTACCATCACCTGAATTTATGGTTAGAAATGATTCTTGAGCCCCACCCCAGGCCCACTGAATCCAAATCCTCAAGATTAAGCCTTGGAAATCTGTAACTTATAATCATCACTCTTAATGCTGAGGCAATTTTTTTAAATACTGAAGGATGATCATATTTTTTTTTATTTGCTTAAGTTGATAAAATAAGTTATGATTCATTTCAGACCAGTGTAGAACTAGGGGTATGGAAATGTGGTACTGGGCAGCAAAATGATTGGGGAGGGAGCTTCCTTATTTTGGTTTGGTTCCCAAACCATCATTTTACTCTTCTTCCTGAGTTGTCTATTCTTTCTCATTGGGCAGCAGAAAAACATTCAATTTTATCCTTATCTGAGGACCTAATATTCTCCAGTGCTCAGGAACCTGAGTATTTTTAAAAGGAGTTAAATGGTTATTGATTCAGAGAAGTGATTCAGAAAGTCAAAAACTTTTTCTATATGCTAATTATATTATACCTATTACTGTACAGATAATAAATATAAGAAATTATTTTAAAATAACATAAATAGATATGATCACATAAAAATGAGAACATTCCTTAAGGCTCTACTTGGTAACAGCTCTTCATTGCCGTGTGATAGACAGGCATGGTCACCTTGCCAAGCTCTATTTGTGTACGTTTCTGTCTCCAGACACATACAACTTTGGTACCACCATTTCATCTCTAACTGCTTCTCTCTGTCATTATTAGGGTCTGCATCAGATAAAGCATTATAAATACTCTTATAAATAGCATTATAAATAGTATTATAAACATTATTGAGTGACCTGATTGCTCAATCACAGAGGAAATAAGAGGTTCAGATTCCCACGTAAGATTTTGATTAACATTTGTATAAATATAAGTAGAGATCTTTTCCGGTAGTTTTGGAGTATTATTACTTTCTCTCAGTAAGGCGTGCTGATCCACTATAGGTCAAACACCAGAATCCCACTAGGACAAAAATTGATCATAACCAAAATAATCACACGTGTCCTGTATCATGAGTGGCTCATTGATTCATTTATAATGAGGTTTTCTGCAATGAATAGCCCAGTTTGAGCGTCATTTTTCTAGTCCTTGTAAATCACTATTTGTCTATCTGAAAACCTATTTTGTTCTGTTTGCCGAGCACCTTTTACTTGCTAATGATCTGTGCAAATTAAACAGTAAAGGAGAGGAGAGGCAAGGTTAGCTTTTCAAAACTTCTTTACCCTGGGTGAATGGTAAGCAAGAAGCAATCATCCTATGACGCTCCTCCGTCCCCACCAACACCATTCCCACTCCCCACCACCCCGCAAGAAAACTTCTGAGCCACAGAGAAGAACAACAGATACAGACACACGCATGCACATGCCACCCAGAAGAGCAAGTGGGTGAGAAGGAAAGTCTGTTCACAATACCTCCTTGCAAAAGACTAGCAATTAGATAAGATGCTTTCTTGATCCTGTACAGCCTGGTGTCTGTTCTGTTTCTCTCTGGAGCTGCTTCAGTTCAGACCCTGAGCATGTGCTTTGATGAGATTTTTCCCAAAATAATTCCAGTAGATTAAAATTCCACATTAGCCAAATTTTGCATAGATGGAGGCACTGAGGATCCAAGGAGTTCGCAGCTTTCCCAAGACTATTGATCATTTAATAGTATGAGAATTCACCCAGTATGAGAAATACAAATTTTGATCTTTCATGGAATTACCTTTGTTCTGCATTGCTTCTTGTTTTCATGTTAGTAAATTTCCTTAATAGTCTTAGTGGGAGAAGAGACTAAGAAAAATAGAGAAGGTCTTAATGTTTGCAACGGAATATGCTTATAGTTTTTTTAAGATTTATTGGTTGATGATGACAAGTTATCTTTTTTAACTGACATAATATAGAGTCTTCGAATTCTATCTTTCATTTCAAAACTGAGAACTGCTCGACACTTGGGCACTTGAGTATCTTGGAATTTGAGAATTCTATTCTTCCCTTGTGGAGTGTGGCTAGGATTTTTGATGATAACTGTTAAGAGGATTTTGTCATGGCTTTGAAAATACTCAGTGCTGTAAATAGCATTTTGCTATCCAAAAGCCAGGGGAAATGATTAAGTGGGTCTTTGCTCATTTTCAAGACATTGCAAGGTAACTTCTCTAATATGAGATTTATGAATGTATAAAGCTTAATAAGCAAAGAATGGATCTTTATGTGCATTCTTCCCAACATTGAATTTAAGAGGTTTTCTCTGGACAATATAAGAGCAAAGCTGTGGATTTTTCTCTTCTGCTGATTCCCCAATACCTTATGTAGTTTCTAATGACACTTTTTATTTTCTTATGAATAACTGACGTAACTGTTTTTATGTTTATTCCAATGAGATTTACGGTGTGCTAAAAGCAATTTTATAAAGATCTCCAAACAAATCTTATACTGTGTTTCCATAAATCATACTTGAAGACATTCCAGGGAAATATTACAGGTTTTCACTGTACTCATCTTGCTAAAGCATGATCTCTGCCTCTGCTACTTATCCATATTCATGATATCCACTTATCCATAGCTATTGTTTCAGTCCATTTGAGCTGCTATAACAAAACACCACAGACTGGTTAGCTGATAAAAAATAGAAATTAATGTCTCACAGTTCTGGAGGCTTGGAGTTCTGAGACCAAGGCATGGTCTCATTCCAGTGCAGGCTCTCTTCCTTGTTCATAGCCTGTGCAGAGGAGGCTAGAGAGCCCCGTGGGGTCTCTTTTATAAGGGCACTAATCCTATTCAGGAGGGCTCCACCCTCATGACCAAAGCACTTTCCAAAGGCCACTCCTCCTAATACCATCACATGGGGCATTAGTATTTCAACATATGAATTTGAGGGCGGGGAGGTCACAGACATTCAGACAATAGCAGCTACTTTCACCCCCTTGTGTCAAATCACCAAAAAGTGAAATTTCTATGTGACTGTCTAAAAATTTGAAGGTTCAAGATGGAAGAAATAAAAGTCAGTTTTCTCCTTGAAACTCGTGGTCAGATTTAGAAATACGCCTTTATTCCAGCTTTCTACTTAACCTACAGATAACCTTCTCAAGGGAGTTATCTGTTCTATGGGAAAAAATGCAGTTGGACAATAGAAGGAAAATAAAAGAAGTAGGCAGAAGGCATTATACTTCATATCTCCTCTAGATAATAGTGGTAGAGTTCGGATGGTAGGATTATAGCATACTAAATTATTTTTAGATAATATAATATTACTGTTTCCTTTCCAGTGTCTTGTATTTTGAAATCCAGAAAAAAAATTAGTGCTAAATACAAGTTTACTACTATCTTGGGCATCTGGATACCATTTTGCTATTTTTGCTCAGTGTTGTAAACCACCAAAGGATATTTTTTGGGTTTCCAAATTGTTTTTTCTTGAGCAGTTGCTGGATTGGCCAATGCAGAAACTTGATTCTGACCCGAAAAGTGCCTTGAGCCATAGATCTCCTACTCAGAGTGCAAGTCGAGGGAGAATTCTTTCTCTTATCGAGTTCCCTGGAGCAGAGGGAGAAAGATGAATCCACAGATGAGTACCCCAAGTCCCTGCCACATTCCTATAATCAGACGAAAAATCCAGCTTGAACTTTTGGCTGATTTCCTGGCTGAATGGAGATTGGGCACAATGGTTTCTGACTCCCAATCCACATTTTATCTGCTGAATATTAATAGCTCTCAGGATCCAAAGATACCAATTTTCCCACTCAATAATCTCATTTGTTTTTCCTACAAGAGCATTGGCAAAATGGAGACAACTAACCTGCTAGTATCTCATAAGTAAATTTCATAGCAATGTTGTAATACCTACAGTATTAATTGTTGTCTCTGACAAAGGAAGATGTCTATATCACCAGAATAACTGATATCAAATGGACTAATAGATAATCACCAACAGTGTCTTAGCATTGTCGGGGTACAAAAGAGGGAGAGAGATACATTCTTTCTTTGATGCTGCTCTTTTTGAGGTGGCTTTTTACTAGCTGACATTTAGGTATATAGCAGTTTGTCCCACTAATGGAATTGCTTTAATATGCAGAAGCATATTATGTGTAATTGCCCTTGTTAACGCGGACACTTTTCTCAACTAGAAGAGAGATCATGAGGTACCTTCATCAACCAAATTTCCCTTCTTTTCCTGCAGTTTAGCAACTTAGCAGGCACTGCTGGTGCTTTAGCTATACCTTGTCTTTTTTCTCTGTACACCGTAGGCAGCTTTCTCCACCTGCAGACTTTCCCCCTGGAATCAGTAACCCTCAGTCACTAACAAATGGGGAACAGGTAAGTAAAGACTCAGACCTACTTTGGGACTATTCTCAGACGTGTGTTCTATACCCAAGTCCCAGAGCTCCCCAGTTTCTCACAGTGGTGACTCGCTTGATAATGTACTTTTTATTGACTTCCTTTCCTTGCCTGATTTTCATCCCCTATCTCTGATAGGTGTTTCCTGGTTTCACCTCCCAATTCATCTACTTGTACTTACATCCTTGTCTCAGACTCTGTTTCTGGGGGAACCCTAAACAAGATAATAGCCTTTTCTAATACAACCTGTTCATTTAGGTGAAAGAATGAGAGTTCTTCCAAGACCTCACCATTTCCTTCCTTCCCCGTGCTCCCTATTCAGCTCATCACTGATATTTGCATGGTGAGCTCACCTTGCCACAGTACACCAGTTATGGTCTTCTTCCATGTATGTCTGGATTACTGCAGCAGTATTCTAACCAGAGTTTCTACTTCCAGCTTTTATACCTTTCAGATAGTCTTGAAAACCACTGCCAGACAGGTTTTACTAATCATCTATTAGTTGCATGGTCCCAGCATTTGAGAATCTTCAGAGGTTCCTACACTCACTACTATAGTGATATGATCCAGGTTTATAGCTTTCAATATCTATATGCCACTGACACCCAATAATTATATCTCCATATGGAACCTGTCTCAAATGCCAGTCTTTTGGGCACCACTGCTTACTTGACATCTGCATTTGGATGTCTGTCAGACATTTCAAGTTCAAAATGTCAGAGCTGAACCCCTGGTCTCCCCCTACAAACCTGCTCCTTCTGCAGCCTTTCCCGTTTCAGTGATCGCAGCTCCATTCTTTTTATTTCTTAGACCCAACACTTTGGAAATATCCTTGATTTATCAATTTTCCCCCTCACAATTCACCTCTAGCCCATTAGGAAGTCCTCATGTCCCTAACTTCAAAATATATTCCAAATGTGACCACTTCTCACCCTCTCTACAGGTAAAATTCTGGCATGAGCCAACCTTATGTTGACCCAGATCGCTACGCCTCCTGGTTGTTCCCCTTGCTTCTTGCTCTTCCTTCTTCTCTGTTTTCTCAATACAGGAGACAGAGTTCCTTTAAAACTGTTGGGTCAGATCATGGCCCCCAACTGCAAAAAGCCAATCAAGGGATCCCCCTCTCACTCAGGATAAAAGCCAGCGTCCTTACAGGGGCCATAAGGGCTGACTTGAGGAGTCGCTCATATCTCCCTGACCCTCATCTTTACTACTTTTCCTGTCTTTCACGTCACTACTGTCACATGAATTAATTAATCAATCATCGTATTCACTCAACAGATATTTCTAAGCATTTGGTCTGTGTCTGCAATGTTCTAGGCCTTGGGGATGAATATTGAGCAAGAAACATATGGTTCCTATCCTCTTGAAACTTAGGTTCTAGTAGCTTTTAAAGTGTAGTGTTTTTACGGTATTATCCTAATTAATTATACATCTCAGCTTTTTTCTCCACTATCCTGTGTATCAAACCTCCTACCTGTGGTTCAGGCTGGGGAAAAAAAAAGGAAAAGCAAAGAAAAGTCATTCCCAAAGCTAGAGAGACAACTCTTGGAAAAATTCCATAACCTTTTGGCTTGCTCCTCATTGGCTAAACACTGTCATTTGGCCACCCTAGCTGTAAAGGATGCTGGGAAATGCAAGTGTTTAGAAAGGTATGTTGCTGCCATGAAGAAAATCAGGTGTTTTTGGGTTTTTTTTTTTTTCTTTTTTTGTCAGTTAAGAAGAAAGGGAGAGGGGGGAAAAAAAAAGAAGAAAGGGAGAATGTATACTGTGCAGATAACTAAGTACTTTCTACCATAGCTGGTGTAAAATTACCTGTGGTTTACACTGGGTCTAGGTCCTGCCCACTTCTGAACATTTTAATCAGAAAAGCATTACTACACTCACTTGCTTTTATATTAGAATAAGGGCTATTTATTACCATCAGCTCAGGAAATGACCCAATGTGGCCTTGTAAGACAGAATTAATTTTCAGTGACTCCAGCGGAAAGTTGGCTGCCTTTTAACTTAATAACTTGAGAACTGTCAGTATCCTTTGAAGTTAATGATAGTTGTAAAGTGCAAATAAAAATTTTCCTAAAGGAAATCAAACTCACTAAGACTCGTAAATGAATACTCTGTCACTAGAACTACTAAAGTGTATGTGAACGGGTGGGTGCGAGGGATTGGGGCGTGTTTAGAATTTCGTTGTTTTTTGGTCTGGTTTTGTTTTGGCTTTTGAGTTATAGAATGTCTAACAAGTTTTCACCTTGGAAATAAAATGTAAAGCATTTAATGGGTTTCTTCTGGTTGTCAGGTGGAATATTAGAAGCAAAGATATTTTGTGTGAACATTTGTGTTGGAAATACTTAAAATGTGAGTGTCACCTCCCATGTATCAGTACAGCAGGGCCTCACCAGGTAAATAAACAGAACTTCTTACTTCAGTCTTTCTGCCCTGGCAGGCGATTTTCTGAATTGGTATATGGATCCTCATTTTAAATAGCTTTTATTTTCTTCAATGAGTAAAGTTACTGGCCAAACCAAGCACGAACGATTCATCTGTGCAGAAATAGCAGGCACCTCTTGTCCAACTTATGTAAAGCAGCAAACAAGTCATTACAAGGAAGTATCAAGTGACATAGTGTGTATGTGTAAAATGTAACTCATTTCAGTCCCAACTTAAAGCAGTGAGGAGGTTACAGCGAGTATGGGGAAGCTTTCTCTCATTGGTGCATTCCTGCCTTTCATTTACAAATCAAAGTTTGTTTCAGCAGGAAGTAGCACTTTTTCTTCTTGTTGCTCATTTGTGGGTTTATTCCTACTTAATTTGCTGATCCAAAGAGATGCCAGATTGACATCCCTGGGGACTACAGTTTCCTATTGGTGCCTGGCAAATGAAGGCAGCAAGCAGGAGCTCTGTGTTTGCTGGAATTCTTGGTAACTTTACGTTTCTGGAGGCAGAAATTTAAAAACCCTCCTGAAACCTTGGTTGGTACCTTCTGCTCACCACCACCCCCAAAAGACAAAGCAGTCAAGTTAATTTCATTAAGGTTGGTTAGAAGATATTAAAGGATTCTTTTTCACTGTGCCTTTCTCAAATACAACATTTTCAGGACCTCAATTTTTTCTATAACTCAGTGCTTCTAAAGTTGCCTGATTATAAGAGATACATGCTTGGTAAAAAAATGTACATTTAAGATTCTTCCCTTGGAATCAAAAAAAAAAAAAAAATCGTTCTGAAGAACCTAGGGGCAGGACAGGAATAAAGAGGCAGATGTAGAGAATGGACTTGAAGACACGGGGAGGGGGAAGCGTAAGCTGGGACGAAGTGAGAGAGTGGCAGGTACATATATACACTACCAAATGTAAAGTAGATAGCTAGTGGGAAACAGCCGCATAGCACAGGGAGATCAGCTCAATGCTTTGTGTCCACCTAGAGGGGTGGGATAGGGAGGGTGAGAGGGAGAGGCAAGAAGGAGGAGAAATGGGGATAAATGTATATGTATAGCTGATTCACGTTGTTATACAGCAGAAACTAACACACCACTGTAAAGCAATTATACTCCAATAAAGATGTTAAGAAATAAAAATAAATAAATAAATAGAAACCATTAGGGAGGTATATAAAATGTGCTGTGGATTAGAGATGAAGAAGAAAATGATACTATTAGGACTTGGGGAGAAAGGGAGAAGCTTCTGGGGCAGGTGGTACTTCAGCTAGATCTTGAGGGAATGGGACAAAAACAAAATTAAAGAAATGGGATTCCAAATGGAAGATATAACATGATGAGCCATGATACCTCTTTTATGAGCCTCAGTTTCCGCACTGTAAAAAGTGCATAATAATACTTTCTTACAGAGTTGTTATGATAAATAAATGTGAAATGGATGTGTAAATACTTTAAAAAAAAATTCTTCCCTTGGAAATTCTGTTCATTAAGGCCTGGGTGGTATACTTCTAACAAGTATTTCTGGTTGTTCTTACCATCAAGGCAAGTTGAAGATGGCTCCTCTTGTATGAATGAGTATGATGCATCTTAGACTTAAAAACACTAAGTTTAGGATTATCTTTTTTTTTGTTTTTGTTTTTTTTTTTTAAACATCTTTATTGAAGTATAATTGCTTCACAGTGGTGTGTTAGTTTCTGCTTTATAACAAAGTGAATCAGCTACACATATACACACATTCCCATCTCCTCCCTCCCGCATCTCCCTCCCTCCCACCCTCCTCATCCCCCCCCCCCCAGGTGGACACAAAGCATTGAGCTGATCTCCCTGTGCTATGCGGCTGCTTCCCACTAGCTATCTATTTTACATTTGGTAGTGTATATATGTCCATGACACTCTCTCACCCTGTCACGTCTCACCCCTCCCCCTCCCCATATCCTCAAGTCCATTCTTTAGTAGGTCTGTGTCTTTATTCCCATCTTGCCACTAGGTTCTTCATGACATTTTTTTTTCTCCTTAGATTCCATATATATGTGTTAGCATACTGTATTTGTTTTTCTCTTTCTGACTTACTTCACTCTGTATGACAGACTCTAACTCCATCCACCTCATTACAAATACCTCCATTTCATTTCTTTTTATGGCTGAGTAATATTCCATTGTATATATGTGCCACATCTTCTTTATCCATTCATCCGATGATGGACACTTAGGTTGCTTCCATGTCCTGGCTATTGTAAATAGAGCTGCAATGAACATTTTGGTACATGACTCTTTTTGAATTATGGTTTTCTCAGGGTATATGCCCAGTAGTGGGATTGCTGGGTTGTATGGTAGTTCTATTTTTAGTTTTTTAAGGAACCTCCATACTGTTCTCCATAGTGGCTGTATCAATTTACATTCGCACCAACAGTGCAAGAGGGTTCCCTTTTCTCCACACCCTCTCCAGCATTTATTTTTTGTAGATTTTTTGATGCTGACCATTCTGACCGGTGTAAGATGATACCTCATTGTAGTTTTGATTTGCATTTCTCTAATGATTAATGATGTTGAGCATTCTTTCATGTGTCTGTTGGCCATCTGTATATCTTCTTTGGAGAAATGTCTGTTTAGGTCTTCTGCCCATTTTTGGATTGGGTTGTTTCTTTTTTTGTTATTGAGCTGCATGAGCTGCTTGTAAATCTTGGAGATTAATCCTTTGTCAGTTGCTTCATTTGTAAATATTTTCTCCCATTCTGAGGGTTGTCTTTTGGTCTTGTTTATGGTTTCCTTTGCTGTGCAAAAGCTTTTAAGTTTCATTAGGTCCCATTTGTTTATTTGTGTTCTTATTTCCATTTCTCTGGGAGCTGGGTCAAAAAGGATCTTGCTGTGATTTATGTCCTAGAGTGTTCTGCCTATGTTTTCCTCTAAGAGTTTGATAGTGTCTGGCTTTACACTTAGGTCTTTAATCCATTTTGAGTTTATTTTTGTGTATGGTGTCAGGGAGTGCTCTAATTTCATACTTTTACATGTACCTGTCCAATTTTCCCAGCACCACTTATTGAAGAGGCTGTCTTTTCTCCACTGTATATGCTTGCCTCCTTTACCGAAGATAAGGTGACCATATGTGCGTGGGTTTATCTCTGGGCTTTCTATCCTGTTCCATTGATCTATATTTCTGTTTTTGTGCCAGTACCAAACTGTCTTGATTACTGTAGCTTTGTAATATAGTCTGAAGTCAGGGAGCCTGATTCCTCCAGCTCCATTTTTTGTTCTCAAGATTGCTTTGGCTATTCGGGGTCTTTTGTGTCTCCATACAAATTGTGAAATTTTTTGTTCTAGTTCTGTGAAAAATGCCAGTGGTAGTTTGATAGGGATTGCATTGAATCTGTAGATTGCTTTGGGTAGTAGAGTCATTTTCACAATGTTGATTCTTCCAATCCAAGAACATGGTATATCTCTCCATCTATTTCTATCATCTTTAATTTCTTTCATCAGTGTCCTATAATTTTCTGCATACAGGTCTTTTGTCTCCTTAGGTAGGTTTATTCCTAGATATTTTATTCTTTTTGTTGCAATGGTAAACGGGAGTGTTTTCTTAATTTCACTTTCAGATTTTTCATCATTAGTATATAGGAATGCAAGAGATTTCTGTGCATTAATTTTGTATCCTGCTACTTTACCAAATTCATTGATTAGCTCTAGTAGTTTTCTGGTGGCAGTTTTAGGATTCTCTATGTATAGTATCATGTCATCTGCAAACAGTGACAGCTTTACTTCTTCTTTTCTGATTTGGATTCCTTTTATTTCTTTGTCTTCTCTGATTGCTGTGGCTAACACTTCCAAAACTATGTTGAATAATAGTGGTGAGAGTGGGCAACCTTGTCTTGTTCCTGATCTTAGTGGAAATGGTTTCAGTTTTTCACCATTGAGGACAATGTTGGCTGTGGGTTTGTCATATATGGCCTTTATTATGTTGAGGAAAGTTCCCTCTATGCCTACTTTCTGCAGGGCTTTTATCATAAATGGGTGTTGAATTTTGTCAAAAGCTTTCTCTGCATCTATTGAGATGATCATATGGTTTTTCTCCTTCAATTTGTTAATATGATGTATCACGTTGATTGATTTGTGTATATTGAAGAATCCTTGCATTCCTGGAATAAACCCCACTTGATCATGGTGTATAATCCTTTTAATGTACTGTTGGATTCTGTTTGTTAGTATTTTGTTGAGGATTTTTGCATCTATGTTCATCAGTGATATTGGCCTGTAGTTATCTTTCTTTGTGACATCTTTGTCTGGTTTTGGTATCAGGGTGATGGTGGCCTCGTAGAATGAGTTGGGGAGTGTTCCTCCCTCTGCAATATTTTGGAAGAGTTTGAGAAGGATAGGTGTTAGCTCTTCTCTAAATGTTTGATAGAATTCGCCTGTGAAGCCATCTGGTCCTGGGCTTTTGTTTGTTGGAAGGTTTTTAATCACAGTTTCAATTTCAGTGCTTGTGATTGGTCTGTTCATATTTTGTATTTCTTCCTGGTTCAGTCTCGGCAGTTTGTGCATTTCTAAGAATCTGTCCATTTCTTCCAGGTTGTCCATTTTATTGGCATAGAGTTGCTTGTAGTAATCTCTCATGATCGTTTGTATTTCTGCAGTGTCAGTGGTTACTTCTCCTTTTTCATTTCTAATTCTATTGATTTGAGTCTTCTCCCTTTTTCTCTTGATGAGTCTGACTAATGGTTTATCAATTTTGTTTATCTTCTCGAAGAACCAGCTTTTAGTTTCATTGATTTTTGCTCTTGTTTCCTTCATTTCTTTTTCATTTATTTCTGATCTGATCTTTATGATTTCTTTCCTTCTGCTAGCTTTGGGGGTTTTCTGCTCTTCTTTCTCTAATTGCTTTAGGTGCAAGGTTAGGTTGTTTATTCGAGATGTTTCCTGTTTCTTGATGTAGGCTTGTATTGCTATAAACTTCCCTCTTAGCACTGCTTTTGCTGCGTCCCATAGGTTTTGGGTTGTCGTGTCTCCATTGTCATTTGTTTCTAGGTATTTTTTGATTTCCCCTTTGATTTCTTCAGTGATCACTTCGTTATTAAGTAGTGTATTGTGTAGCCTCCATGTGTTTGTATTTTTTACAGATCTTTTGCTGTAATTGATATCTAGTCTCATAGCGTTGTGGTCGGAAAAGATACTTGATACGATTTCAATTTTCTTAAATTTACCAAGGCTTGATTTGTGACCCAAGATATGATCTATCCTGGAGAATGTTCCATGAGCACTTGAGAAAAATGTGTATTCTGTTGTTTTGGGGTGGAATGTCCTATAAATATCAATTAAGTCCATCTTGTTTAATGTATCATTTAAAGCTTGTGTTTCCTTATTTATTTTCATTTTGGATGATCCGTCCATTGGTGAAAGTGGGGTGTTAAAGTCCCCTACTATGATTGTGTTACTGTCGATTTCCCCTTTTATGGCTGTTAGTATTTGCCTTATGTATTGAGGTGCTCCTATGTTGGGTGCATAAATATTTACAATTGTTATACCTTCCTCTTGGATCGATCCCTTGATCATTATATAGTGTCCTTCTAGGATTATCTTTAAAAGTCCCTCATTTCCTCATTATGCAGTATTTATTACTGGAATACATTTATAAAGCATTTAGTACTCTTAGCAACATGGGCACCGGAGTGGACCATTTCTCTCTTCAAAAAATGGAATAGCTTTAAGAGCCATACAGAAACTTTCCTAACAATGCCAAACTCTGCAAGTATTTAAAGGCCCCTAAGAAACCACTGGTGATAGTTAGATGCCATCTTCTTTGTGCTTTGCCACTAGGAAAAAAACAACTATTTGAAACATTCATACCATTCAGAGGAATTGTGAGTTTCAGAAGGATACCTTTTCTTAGAGAGCTGGGTTTATTTTATTAGGACCCATAGGGAAAGGTGCATATGGGTATGTAAGCAGCTTGGGATTGTGTTCTTGGAAAGCACAGGGAGATAGAGTAGCCACCTTCCACTCCTACCAAACAAAAAGATACCAGAGCCTAAACATGGTTTTAATATGACTACAAACAGTATGCTGCTAAGTTTCACAGTAGTCAATTTCCTGCATGTTGTAACTTCTTGGAAAACTTGCCAGGACAGTATTGTGAAGCATGTGATTCTCCTGGAGTAAAACCATGTATTAAAATTAAATCCAAGTTAACAATAGACTATGAGCCTATCTTATAGTACGTGACGGATACCTATTTAAAATCACTAATCCACCAAGGCTGTAACTCATAATTTTTGTACTCTGATATTATCCTGAGAACTTCATGTAATCTCTCTGGATCATGTGGCTTATAAGATTTTCCCACACAGCTGCAAAATTACTTGTTAGTTTATCTGTCATCATCCTCTGTTACCTAACACATCTCAGAAGCTGTTGATGGGTGTCTCATAGTCACTACTGGACTATAATTCCCAATTTGTTCCTCATCCTGGAACTACCAAAAGATAGCATCAATCCTTAAATATTCAGTCGCCTTTCAAGTGAACGATTTGTGAAGCACTTGAAATCTGCAAAAATCTGCAAGGAAGAGACAGGCCAACACATTCCATAGTTTCTCCTACTCTAAAATTTCTTGACGTTTCTTGACTTGAAATATGGTAAGAAAAGTTGAAAACTGTGCCATTTTTTAGACATTTCTAAATTAGGTCAGTTTTGAGCTGAATAAGGCTAGACTATTTGGTTGTTCATCTTTCTTGTTACAAATTAACCCCAAGTTTGTTGCTTCAAACTTGGAAATTTTCTTAATGTATATCAGTATAAAATAAGACCACATTTTTTTAATTTCAGAAATTGGAAAACACTTTCAGATTTCTGTATGATCAGAACAACCTCTGGCCCAAGAGTTAAAATTTTATTTTATTGTCTTTTATTCTGAAGTCTTACAGATTTCCTTTCAAGTTATTTACTCCAGTTGATTTATAAAGATGCAAAAGTGCCATTGTAAGGAATAGTCCAATTTGGGAAAAGGGGCCTGGGTGAGACTTGGGACATGTTTAGATGGTCTACCTCAGCTGAATTCCAAAGTGATTTAACTTAATCTCTGCATGAAAGGCTATAGAATTCATTATTATTTATCTACTTTTGCAAAAAATTGGAAACGATCTTCATGTCTAAAAGAAAGGAAATGGTCATACACAGGAAAGATAATTTGGAGGCACTTATTGAAAAGTACAAACTCCTAGATTCTATTTCAGACTACCAAATAAAAGTATCCCAAGGGAAGTTTCTGGAAATTGTCATTTTTATAAATACCCCTGGTTATTCTTACATTTCTGCAAACTTTGGAAACATCACAGCATTACGTTTGTAAGGTAGAATATTATTTGACCACTAGATTCTACTTCCAAAGAATTTGTAAGAAGATGAGGAAATATTCACAATAAGATACATAATGACAAAAAAATAAACTAGTCTATATATAAAACTATATAGAGATTATGATCAGAATGCAGCCCAGAGTAAATAAAAAGTGTAATTGTAAAAGTTGGCCTCAGGTGTCCGCTTTTCATTCAGGAGGATACCCAGATGTGAATGTGCTTGAGAGAAGGACCAGCATGAGACAAAGCACAACTGAAAAGGTTGCAGAAAAGGGGCAGGGATTTTTAGTTCCTTGGATTTCACCTTGGGGCAAGAACAGATATGTCTAAAAGGAAAAGAAAGGGAGGCTGAACAAGAGATTAAAGACTGAAGAGACAGATGCGTTAATGGGTCAATGAGTTATTCCAGATTTTTGAGGATAACCAAGACACAGCGCCAGGGATGCCCATTACTGCAATTTAAAGTCTTTGCTGTACAGCACTGTCCTGAACCTTCATGGAATCCCCTCCTATACCCTGACCTTCGGGAAGCATGCACTGGGGAGATTTAAGAGAAAAGGCACTGCTATGACCCACAGACATGTGGATGCAAGGCAGGAGGAAGAGAACACTGACAAATCAGGATGACACAGGGATAGATGCAGAAATGTTAGGCATCTCAATGATTTCCCCAAGTATAAGAGTGACACCAGAAATCTGGAAGACCTGGTTAGTCCCATGAAGTTGACATATTGGTTACACACACACGAGAAATAACTAAACAACAGACAGCATAAGGTAGAAGTGTTATCTGCATGTTGAAATTAAAATCGCTTCATATCTTGTTTTGTTGCTGTCCTCCACTGGACATATATGATCTATGATCTATATAACAAAGGAAGAAGTGGTTAAACTTTGGTAAATACCGATAATTTTTAGAAGTCTTTCAACAAAAATGTTCTCAATGTGATAGAAACTAGCGAAATCTAATACCTAATTTAAAATCCTGCAGTACCAAGAGCTATGCTACACTAGCTAACATTTTAGAATGACCTACATTGGTCTGTCTGTCATAAATAAAATCAAACTCCTGAGTTCTCAAAATCTGATGTGCTACACAAAATAATTTACACTGAACTATTGCATCATGCATGGATTTCACTGGTTCAAAGTAGGGAAAACATTTTAATGATTTTATATTCATCTGTACAGTTCTTTTTGCTGTCAATCATACAGTGATGCGTGGCTCCTTTTCCTTCTTTTAAAGATAACTTTTTCTCTATTTAGAAAATAATACTTATGAAACAATATTGTATATAGCCCATAAGCATGTAGTTTGTGCTGTCAGTTAAACTGAGTTTGAAAGCTACCTCTACCCCTACTCCTGTGTGACCTTGGATGAGTTGTTTCCTCTCTCTGCAGCTGTGTTTACCTGTGAATAGAAATAATGATGCCTCTTACTTCGTAGGACATTTGTGAGGATCACATGAGTTAATGCATGTAAAGGGCTGACCATACTCTGCAGCCAACTGTGCAAAATAAATGAATTAGAATTGATGTTTGCTCATAAGAGAAACTTTAGGAGGAAAAACATTAAGAAGGAAATAAATATGATCTAAATTCTTAAATCCAAGGCAAGAGGTACCATCATTTTAGTGACTTTTTATCTTCCTCCTTTGTTTAAACAAAAAATACAAAAATGGACCCTCATATATATTATAATATAATCTGATTGCTAACTTTATATAAACTAACTCATTTTCTGTCGTATTAAATCTGCTTCCAAAACATTATTTTCCATTTGTAAGGAAGCATTATACTTTATTTAAATATCATATTGTTGGACATAATGGCTGTTTCATTGATATTTTAAGAAAGCTGCACTGACTCTCCTCAAAACTAACTACTTGTGCATATCCGTGATTATTACCTTAGAATCAATTTCTAGAATTAGAATTACTGAACAAAATGGTATATTTTTAATATGCGTTTAATACATGTTTATTATATATTGCTAACATGCCTTCCAGAAAGTCTGTGCCAGACTTTCGCGAATATACACGAATATTTGAGCCTTTTAAAATATTTTACTTCCTAAATTGTCGCACTCACCAAGGAGACACTAGTTGAGCACCCACTGAAAGTGGGCGCTCTGCGGGATAGGCAGCTGACACACCAGGATGCTAGCGCTGAGTCGTGGTATCTAAGGGGAGCGAGGGCTCACTGCACCATGCCTGGGACCTCTGCAGCCTTGGAGATGCGTATCAGCCTTTAGAAGCGAAGGGATCCCTCTTGGAGAATCTAGAACAGGGAAGTTTGACAAGTCCCACCCAAAGGGAACTGACTTTTTTTTTTTTTTTTTAATTGAAGTAGAGTTGATTTACAATGTAATGTTAGTTTCAGGTGTACAGCAAAGTGATTCAGTTATACATATACATACATTCATTCTTTTTCAGATTCTTTTCTCATATAGGTTGTCCCAGAATACTGAGTAGAGTTCCCTGTGCTATACAGTAGGTCTTTGTTGGTTATCTGTCTTGTATATAGTAGAGTGTGTATGTTCATCCCAAGCTCCTGATTTATCCCTCCCCCTTCCCCTTTGGTAACCATAAGATTGTTTTCTATGTCTGTGAGTCTGTTTCTGTTTTGTAAATAGATTCATTTGTATCAGTTTTTTAATTTCCACATATAAGTGATAGCATATGATATTTGTCTTTATCTGTCTGACTTCCTTCACTTTGTATGATAATCTCTAGGTCCATCCATGTTTCTGCAAATGGCATGATTTCATTCTCTTTCATGGCTGAGTAATAGTCCATTGTATATATGTACCACATCTTCTTTATCCATTCATCTGTCGATGTACACTTAGGTTGCTTCCATGTTTTGGCTATTGTCAGTAGTGCTTCTATGAACATTGGGGTGCATGTATCTTTTCTAATTAGAGTTTTCTCTGGATATATGCCCAGGAGTGGGATTGTAGGATCATACGGTAGCTCTATTTTTAGTTTTTTGAGGAACCTCCGTACTGTTTTCCACAGTGGCTGAAACAGTTTAAATTCCCACCAACAGTGTAGGGGGTCAAAGGGAACTGACATTTCTAGAGCATTTTTCATAGAGAGAAAACATCCAGTTTCCCTTGCTAAAACCATAACTGCTTTCATCTGTTGAACGTGCATACTGTGACAGGCATACTGCTGATGTTTTACTACCACCTGTAATCAGAATGGGGATAATGCGTGGGGGATAATGCCTGGGAGCTGCCAGTGAAGTGAGTTAACTTGCCCAAGAGCTTGCAATGTCAAGTGGATATGCTGGGTTCACCATCAGCTGTGACTCCCGGCTCTCCACTCTCATTTACACCTGGGTTCTCAACCTTCAGTCTTTGGTACATTTGTGAGTTTTGCTGTAGCCGTATGCTTCTCTTCCGTAAGTTGATCTCATATTTATTTTTGAAAGTGTTTTTAAAGGAAACTTTCTATTTCTATCATAAAGAGAATATTAATAATTTTTACTACATATAAATAACATAAGTAAAAATATATGCTTTCCTGTGTATTACCTAAAATCATCTTACCCCTCCATCCCCTCCTCGTACCTCCTGCTGGAGACCAGAGGTGATCACATCTGGGGACACCACTCCATGCCCTGCTTCCCTAACAGGAAAAACGCAATCTCTATAGATGGCAGGACAAGACCGGGGACCTTGCCTTTCTCCTACTGGTTTCTTTGTTCTTGTTCTATTCCGTGTGGTCCGGGAGGAACTGGGGAGACATCTTTACAGTGTGAAGGGTGAGTGTGCTTGTCTCAGAGGAGAAGAATGAAGGGCCCCAGAGGCTCTGCTCCTGCTCAGAGAAGGTGCTCAACACACCCTGTTTAACTTCATTTGAACAAAGGCCTTAGAGACTCAGAGCATCAAAACAGAACCAGTGGCTTCGTTCTCTGGGTAATTCAGGCTTCTTTCCATCCATAGATCCCAGACGTGGCTGGTCCAGCGTGGTGACTTGCAGTTACCAGTACAGGTTAAGCCTGTCTGGCCAGGCTTTGTCTGGTAGCATTTTCTTCATCAAATATAATGACGATTTGAATAAACCCTTATGTCCAGGGAACATTTCTCATATTTTATTATGGAGAAAACAGAGACACTTGGATTCTTTGACCATTTTAAAAAAAGATCCTCACTGTGTCAGCCTCTTGTTTGTTTTCGTGGGACATGACAGTTATCTGAAGAGAACCAGCCAGATTTAATCTGACAGCTCCAGTCAGGGAAGAGTGCTCCCAATCTAATTACGCAGTAATCTCGTCAGGACGGGAGTAATTCTAGGCCTTTCTCAGGCAGCTAATCACATTGCCCAGGCGTTGGCAGCCACTCATGGGGAGCTTTCAGGAACAAGGTTTGGGGCCTGCATGGGCTTCACTGTGGTGAGATTTCTTTGTCAGCCTCCCCGAAACTGGGTTCTTCAGGTTGGTTGCTATTGTTGTTGTTGTTGCTGTTTTTCTCCTCCTTACTCCTCCCCTTCATGGCTAAGATGGTCTTAGTTCAGCCTCAAGTTCTAAGTTGGACAAGACCTTCCTTTCTGAATGTCGTAGGGAAGGGGGCTGACTCTCAGGTCCACTTGCTTCTTTCCTCGTGCAGGGATAAATGAAGGATGCTATGCAATTTTCAGAGGAGAAAAAGAAAGATGAAAAAGGTATTTTTCTACAAGGAAAGCACTGTGGCTTGTGAACTCTTTTGCATGTCATTTCTCTATTGATGTGGGCAATTTTGGAGAGACGTTTTATGGAGAAAAGAGACAGTGAGCAGATATTTAGTATGTCAGTGACTCTGAATGTCAAGCTCTAGGCAATATCGATCATGAATCATTTCCATCATCACAATTTTAATACAGAATGTGAAGATTGAAAAAAAGGGAGAGAAGGAAACACATCCACTGAGTAGGGGAACTTGTGTCGCCACAGTAATTAATACCCTGCCATTTTCTTTCTCTGAAAACCCTCAGTTAGGATAATTTCATATTATTCCTGTAAATCAGAATGTTTTTCCAGTGCATGGCCTTCTGACACTCTAAAAACTGAGGTGTCTCTGAAAAATCATTATACCAGCACCAGACCTCTTTTCTTCTACTCCTGTGTTTTGAACATTTCTCCAACTTTGCATAATCACTGCTTGGTCATTCTGAATCCAAACATTTGAGTCTAATAGAGGGTAATTCCAGGCACTAATAGGTTTATAATGTAGTAATTTCCCCCAAGTTATCCATGATAAATGGGCTTCCCAAAAAGCCTCTAGCAGTCATAACACAACGTATTATGTGGACACGAAAAAGAGGAAGTGTAAAATGCTGTGTTCAGTTGTTGGTTGTAATTTCGAACAGGTTTCAACCACAGTTTGTACTTTCTCGCTTTCAATTTTTTTATGGACTTAAAAGTGTTTTTATTCCTGTAATTGTAGGAGGTATAGGCCCCTAGGGGTCGGTTGTTTGGATGTGCCTCTATGTACACACAGAAATTGTTGCTGAATCACAGGTATATTTGGGCCTAGAGTCTGAAGCGTGTGGGCCTGGAGCCTGGTGTGTCTGGGCTGGAGCATGCAGACCGATCTCGGTACCCATCATTCTGCTCCTAAGGATGCCATCTCTCCTTTAGTTTTGGGTGTAGATTCCACAGAAACTGTCACTGTGAGTTTATCTAAAGAGTTCGCTCAAACTATAAATAAACCCTAGTTTGGGACTCTTAACTAATATAATATGCACATTTTAGTCTCTGATTGCAAGTGCTATAATTGTTTGACTCCAAAGTACAGATGAAAGTAGGGTTACTACATCTGAAGAGTGGTTCATGCCAGGCGTTTATATCAGTACTTCCATGAGTCAGAATGTGTGTTTCCATCCCGATGAAATGTATTTTCTAGGTCACTAATTGAAATGTTTACGCAATAATTTAAACATGTCAATTCTGCATTACTTTGTATAACAACTTTCATCTGAAAATGTGAAAGCATTCATGAGAAATTAATGCCATGGTGGTTAATCCTTACAGAAATGTTGCTTACTTCTTACAGAATCAAAATGAGGAAAAAAAATATGTTATAGCGATGACTTGTAATGATCCCATATCTCAGTGTATAATTGGCACAAATAAAAAAACAGTGGTTCTTTTTCTGAAGGCTATTTCTCAGTACAAGATAAAATGACTCGGGAATGCAGGAGACTCACAAAGGAGACTGCATATTAAGAGCTTATCTGAGCAATGGAACCTCTAGGTATTTGCTAATGTGGCACTCTTTTCTCTGCTTTAAACACTAGATCTTGAATTACACAAGTGATTGTTATCTGGAAATCAGTACACATTGTTGATTCCTCTGTTCAAATTAATATCTGCTGAATGAGTTTGGCTTTGTAAAAGTTCAGCTTTGTGTTTTATTCATTCCTTGCTAGGGTGTCTGATGCTGTCTAAGGAATGTCCCAGGACAGAAGGGTCTTTATATAAAGAACAATAATAAATTCCTTTATTACCGTATATGAATTATCAGCCTGCCCTCAATCAAGTTAGATTTTGAACTTTAGTTAAATCAAGATGAGGCAATTATTTCAAGTTTTGATCCCATGTACAGGGATCTTACATTTCACTGTATCATTTTTAATACTGTTTATTCCCCATCACATTTATTTTGGTTTCTTTTTTTAGAAGTCAATTCATTTAACATGTTTTTGCTTTGAGTCAAAATCCACTTCAAGCTGGTGATTGTTGTACTTCCTTACACAATTAGAAATTTCCAAGGTGATATTTGGTGTTTTGCAACATGAAAGGCATACTACCCGTATAGGAATCGTTTAATGACTTTGATGAGATTTTAAAAATTTGCAGTTTGGGTGAATTATTGCTGGCCATTATCCAAGCCCTTCACCTCCTCCCCAAAATATAGTCTTTTAAATGTATATTGTCTACTTATGTGCACCTTGGCATGGCTTACATTTGGGGATTCTTGCGAAGCCCTGCATTACTTTTCATCTGTTGAGTATGCTGGGTACAATTTGCTGGGTGTGCCTCATACTTTATGTTGGTAACACACAATTCTGCTGTCTTCATGACGTTCCCTTATATCTGTGCTGTTCAATAGAGTAGCAGTTTGCCACATGTGCCTCTTTAAATTGAAATTAAATTAATTTCAATTTTAGAAAATTAAAAATTCAATTTCTCAGTTGCACTAGTCACATTTCAAGTGCTCAAGAACTCTGTGTAAGTAGTGGCTTCCCGACTAGAATATTTCCATCATTGTGGTTGACAGACTTCCAGAGGAGAGGCCTACATTGACTCAGAGGCAGAGAGCAAGTGTGGCCAGACAATTCTAGGTTCAATACCAGAAGCAGCAAAGTCAATACAAGTAGCTGAGACTCTCAAAGGAACACACATGTAATTATACCTCATCATGAGTTCTCACTGCAATTATATGAAATCATTCAAATGTTGGTTTTATTCATTCTTTAAAAGGAACAGGGCCAACAGCCACTTGACAGCTTTGTCTTTTTATTTCACTACTGTTAGCCTGTCACCTAAGGACTCTTACAAATATGTCCACTTTCAAATACTGGTTAAGGCTTCTTAGAGATGCTTTTGTTTTCTGTTCTTTCAAAGTCACCTCTATCCCACACCAGCCAAGGGCTCATTTTTCCTCTTCTTCCCTTTCCCTGGTCTTGCCCTGTTCCCGCAATTCTGCCTTGATGATGTTTAGTTATCAGAGGGAAGAAAGGGAGGAGACTTAAATGTGTCTTTTAAAGTAGATATTCTGTTTTTGGAATCTCCCACTTGGTTTAAGTGGAAAAGGCTTTGAGGCAAGTCAACTATCTTTTGCGCTCCCATCCTCCTTCTGAATGTGTGTGTACATAGGTAGGATTATCTGGGAGCAAACATTAGGCTTCTGAAATATCCTTCTTCTCTTCTATCAAGTGCTAGACCCTGAATGCCTGTGGGGTTGTGGTGGCCCCTGCCCCGAAGTGTCCTCACTCTCTGTGGACACTTGTTCTCCTTGAAAGCTGGGACTCATCAAACTCCAAAAAACTGGTCAAAGTTTTCCCATGAGATGATCACAAGAAAGAAGACTAAATGTTCCATTGTCAGGTTTCTAAGTAGAAGGGGAAATTCATAACAGTAATTCAGTGTGGAATAAATGCATAAAATAAAAGAAGTTATGTTACTCCCTGGTGTCTTCAGAAGCTTAGGATTTTGAAGAACTTGAGATGATTAGGAGTATATTATATTTGGACCAGATTGTGTATTCATTGCTGGAGGTAACCTCTTCCAGAAATATGCTTTGACAATCCTAAAAGGGTAAGATTTGGGGAATTCATAGCTCTCTGATATAGATATATGAGTTTTTAAACTGAATTCTTGCCATAGTTTTTTAACTGATCACACCCATTTCTCTGAAAATATAAAGGTTTTTACATATGTTTTTTAAATCCTCAAGTCTTTTGTGAATGTCCTACTGCTTACCTTTACTGTCTTATCTGCTACCTGTCTCCATAAGCACCTCATCTTTTAGCGATATTTAGCCTACGGCAGCTCCCGGAGCAAGCTGTGTACCTGCTTTCACTATAAATACCAGTAGAATGCACTCCTACCCGTCAGCTACCTGGAGAACTTGGACTCATCACTTACCTTTGCTCAGATGCTCCATCTTTAGTGAAGTGCCACCACCCCTGGATTAGCTGTGCATTGCTCCATGACAAATGACCCCAACACTTAGGGGCTTACAACAACACTTTTGATCTCACGGTCTCACTGGGTCAGGAATCCTCGGGTGGCTTGGCTAGGCCCTCTGGCTTAGGGTGTCTCACAAGGCAGTACTCAGAGTGTTGTCCAGGACTGCACTCAGGGGAGGAGCTGCATCCAAAATCACACAGCCAGTTGTTGGAAGGACTCAGTTCCTCATGGGCTGTTTTACCGAGGCCTCAGATTCTTGGCACATGGGCTTGTCCATAGGGCAGCTTACAGCATTGCAAGTGTGCAGAGCCAGAGAAAATGTAAAGAAGACAGGATCACAGCCTTTCATAACCTGATCTTGACAAGGACATCCTATCTCTGCTGCATTCTATTCATTAGAAACAAGTCACTAGTTCTAGCCCACACTCATGGGGAGGGCATTACACAAAGAGCGAGAGGGAGGGGCCTTTGGCAGTCGTGTCAGAAGCTCCTTACCAGACACACCCCTGGCCCAGCCAATCCCAGACACGCTAAGCATTGAGTCCTGATACTACCTATGACTGCACTTCCCCATTCAGTTCCAATGACCAGTTTCCGTGTCTTACTGGTTTTCAAATCTTTGTTGCAGTGGCTACATGGGGAGAGGGATGCGAATACTAGTTGAAGACTGAATGAATGAGTCAGTCTCCACTGTGAGGATTTATATAAGGATGGCTGAAATCCACTGGATCTACTGAATGGAAAGTCATACAGAGGGTTTTCTACTCTAACAGCACATATGAGTTCCTTAAGGTTTTCATGCTCTGCAAAATCACGCACTAAAAATAATGAAACTTGTGGAAAAAATAGAGATAGTACAGACTCCACAAAACCTATGAAAATTCATAACCCCAACACTTACAAAAAATACTAGCAATGCAAGTTTACACCCTGAGGTAAGTACTTGCTCCTTCTGGATGTAGGTGTGGGAGGGCATTCAGTTCTCCTAGAGACTCTTTATGATAGAATTTTAAAAACTAAATTCAGCTGCATTTTATTAATCAATTGTTTTAACATGAGAGAAATGTCTTTGCAGCTTCTTGGCCTGCATTCACAGCTTTGTCAGATATATTAGCGGAGTAGAAAGCAGAGAGGCTCTTGAAGCTTCTAAACCATCCTGCATGAAAGGAAGGCAATTTTGCAGAATTCTTAAGCTTTTCCCTAAACATCTGGAAATGTCTACTATATATTTTTCGTTGCTTGTTTTGCTTTGTTTTGTTTTCTTTTATTTTTTTACTTGTAAGAAAGCTTACCTCTGCTCACTTCAAAACATTAGCATGCTTGGAAGAATCTCAGAGGAACCAACACACTTCCATGTTGTTCTTACATCAGTCTCTTATTTTTCAATTGCATATGAGTTAATTCATGTCACTGAAACACCCAGTACAGAAGAACAAACAGTCTCATTCTTCTCAGCTTTCGGAAAATCCCCTAGGAACCATGGAACTTCACCACTTGTTTTGAGATTATTAAAAGGTGCCCTGAGGTCTTTTGGCACAACTAACATGGTGACTTATCCTCATTTCCAACTTCAGAACTAATTGTGATTTTAAATAAACATAACTTCTTTGGTCCAAGGTTCTCAAAGTTTGTTCCTCCCTCATTCTCTCCTTTCCTTCCTCCCTTCTGTTGCCACGTTATTTTTTCTTTACTTTTAATTAATTTTGAATTGATATTTTATTTACTTTTTGAATAGGTAATATGTTCACATGGCAGTAAATGTAAATAAATATCTCCTTCTCATCCTGACCATCATTAAGATAATTTCCCTCCTGAGGTCCAAGGAATCTTGTTATATGGCTTATCTCCATTTGGAGTTATGCAAAGGCCATGTTAACAAATCAAACCATGTCACCAAATTCTAACACATGGAATTTTTAATTCATATAAGCACATTCTTGTTTTACTTTAGCTAACTAGGACATCCTTGATTCCAGACAGTCAAGAAATATAGAAATTTCAATGTATTGGCAAATTCCTGTCTTCCTAAACATGTGACACACATAGGGATGGACGTGGCCATAATTTCCTTGCTGTAATTCTATCCTGTTTAGTTTTTATAAATATAAATTCTCATTGTAAATTTTTTTTTACCCCAACCTGTAGATTTTCCCACAATTTTGTATCCTTGTAGGGAGTTGGGAGATGACGTAAAGAGAAAGCCAAAAACACATATAAATGGCAATTACCTAAAATATCACCTAGGGTGCTTGTCAAAGTATATGGAGCCCAGATAAACACTGAAGATTAAGTAAGAAATCAAAAAGTATTTTAAATGTCTATGACTTCCTTCAGCCATTTAATATTTAATCACAAATCAGTGGTTTTTGGCTCTCCTGTTAATGATCTTATAATTACATGCCTGACGTGCATTTGAGGAGGACTTCACTAAGAAGGTGTGGCAGAATTTTATTGCTCACATACATGGAACAAGAGACAAAATTAAAATTTCTCAAAGGAAGGTTTTTTGGGAAGTGTCTAGATTAATACAGGTGAACAAAAAGGAGGTTAATGGTGTTTAACAAGCAAAATATTTGGAATTTGTTTCTCAAATATTTCCAGTGTTTGTCCTGTGATGGTGCCCTCTTATCTCAGAGGTGTCAAGGGAACCTCTTTACCAAGTCACATGCTCTCTTGTGAATTTCTGAACTCAATGGACATGCAAACTTCATCATATTTTCTGCTCCTAGAGGCTGACCTCTAAATCCCAAAGGCTATTTTATTCCCTTTGGTCTGAACATATGTGAAGGTTAGAAGAGTGAATTTGTGGGAAGCAAGGAAATGGATAGCAGCAGGATTCATGTAGGTGGGCATGTGGACTAGAAACAGCCTCTATAGTCAAATTCCGTAGGAAGGAGTGGATTAAGAAGAGGACAGATATTTGGAGATATTGGTTAGAAAAGGGTCATTCACTGGAAAAAGAAAAATAAAAACCCTCATAAAAATTACTTGTTCAGATTCGCTTAGAAATCTTTGTGATAGCAACATCGTGGCAAATCTTTAGATCCCTACAGACCTGACGTTTAATTCCAGATCTGTTGCTTATTAGCTATGAGATCTCAGATAAGCTACTTAAACTCTCTGAAGCGACATGTCCCCATCTGTAAAATTGGGAAAAGTATACTTACATTTCATGGTTATTCTGAAGACTGCTGATATCGAATAGCAAATTTTAATGTAAAACCTGGAAAAGACTAAGTTATAACTTATCCTCCTCTTCATCATCACTGGAGAGGCATAATTCTGTTTAAAATCTAAAAGATGTTACAGAGCTGAAGGCAGACATCTCTGAAGCATGTTTTACTACTCAAGGCCAGAGATGCAGTAATTTCAGGACTAGTCTTGTTTCCCTGTAGCTAAAGGATTCCAAGCCATGGACCAGGATGAGGATGTGTTTATGGGCTTCTAGGTGATAACAGTCTTTGTGCCTAAATCTTAATTAACATAATCATCCTTTCATAGTGATAACACTTTCATTGTGGTATTTGCACGTATCATTTGAGGGTATATTTTTTCACCTAAGAAGCCTGGTAGCTACTTCTCCAAACCACCAATATCAAACGCCATTATGTATGTCTGGTAATCATCCTGTTATAATTCTACCTGTTGTGACTTGGCCATGAGTCAAATTTCTTGACCACAGCACCATGCTTGGGAAGGTCTAATGTTTTCCATAAAACAGAAGTTGTTCAGTCTTCAACTGCAAGGTATGCTTGGTCAGGCCCCATTTTCAGTGTCTTCATAAACCTTGTTACGTGTTCACTTATTTGGTGCATGTTTACTGTTCTGTGCTAAAGAATTCCTGTAGTGTTTTGCATCCCTTGTGAGTGGCCTTCCTCCCCGCTCCTTCTCTGCAAGAAAGAAAGATTGACATTGAGTCCATTTGCAGGTACCACTTAGCTGCTACCTCTGCCTAGTGTAGACACTAAGTCAGACAAAGACAAATATCATATGATATCGCTTATATGTGGAATCTTAAAAAAGGGTACACGTGAACTTATCTACAAAACAGAAATAGAGTTACAGATGTAGAAAACAAACTTATGGTTACCAGCGGGTAGGGGGGAAGGGATAAAGTGTAAGATTGGCATTGACACATACACACTACTATAATATATATAAAATAGATAAATAATAAGGACCTACCGTATAGCACAGGAAACTCAATACTCTTTAAGGACCTACATGGGAAAGGAATCTAAAAAAGAGTGGATATGTGTATATGTATAACTGAATCATTTTACTGTACACCTGAAACTAACACAACATTTTCAGTCAACTATACTCCAATAAAAAATTTTTAAAAAAGAGAAGAAAGATTGACAGAAGAGACACTGCACATAACCCCACTTCTGATCATTTTAAACCCATTTTTCAAATGATAAAACTTGCATGTAGTAAAGGAGGGAAATAGTGATGGAAGAATCGAGATTTCTTACTTTTTTAATGACATGTAGTAAATATAGGGGCACAGACTCATATGTCTTCAGGGTCGCCAGTAATTATGGGCCACAGGTTGTCATGTGGACACTGCAGCAAATCAAAGAGAGTATACCTGGAGGACAGGGGGGCACCTCTACTGTAAGGGGCCCTGAGATGTAGGAATATGGGTTGGGTGTGACCCCATCTTCTGATTTTCTAAGAGAAGTCAAAATACATAAACTGGGGTGTGTGTGTGTGTGTGTGTGTGTGTGTGTATGTGTGATTTCTAAACATTAACAACCATTTTGTTAAGGCAGTACTAGTCCCCCCAAACCTGACCACATTGACTGTGGACTCAGAAGACTGGCATTTTGCCTCTAGCTCCACCTGCTTTACTTCATGTAGCCACTAAACTGCAGCCCTTTTGTTTTATTCTGAGCCTTTGCCTCACACTCCTTCCTCAGTGTCTTGATCTGTGAAATAGGGGTAAGAGCATTTGTTTCTCTGCCTCCAAAAAAATCAAGGACCACGGCACCTGGGAAGATGAATGAGGTCATTTGGTTAAGCGCTCCTTGCTGGGTGGAAGAAGGATGGCTTATGAATACTAACAGCATTTGAATTATGTGAGCTTTCATGGAAAGAGAGTTGGACCATTTAGCTCCCCCTCTGCAGGGAGTTATAAGAGAGGAAACCAGGGAGGAAGAGGCTGGAAACACTTCTTCATGACTACCTCCTGGGGTGAACTACGAAATGGCATTGGGGATGCTGAGACTTTGTCCGCATGGTACTGTAGACAATGCAGTGTAAGCTGAAGAGAGCAAAACTCTCACTATGTGAGTCTGTGACTTTGTATCTGTTGGAAAAGTGTGAGCAAATGTGGATGAACTGTCTACCTAAGGCTCTCGCTCACAATCCTTTTTTATGTTCTAATCAAATTGTCTTTTTATTGCTCTCTCCCTCCCTCGTACGTAGCTAAAGTAGACTAACTACTGAAACAAGCCCCAGCATATCACTGTATTAACCCAATGATAGCGGATGTTTCTCTGAGATACTCCCAGTTGGTGGGTGGCATTTCACATAATGATTCAGAAAACCAATGCCCTTCCATCCTATGGCTCTCCATTCTCTGGGCTTCCCCACTAGCTGGCAAATGGGGTCAGAGTGCAGTGTGTTACATGTGGATGATGATTATGAGCCACACCTGAAAAGAGCACGTGCCATTTCGGCTCACATCCCCTTGGCTAGAACTCAGTCACATTGCCGCACAAGGTTGGGAAATGTCGTCACATTCCCCCAAAGAAGAGGAAATTTTTGTGACTGTCCACAGTCACTGCCAAGCTTGAAATGTTTTCAGACATTTGTCCTCCCATTTTATCACCTGCTGAATATACTGTTGATTCCTTTAACACAAGACACTGGAGATAGAGTCTGTTCTTCCCTTTATTCTGTTGCAGTTCTGCAGCTAGCATACTGGCTTCTTGGTTTTCTGTTAAACTAAACACTTTTTGTACACTGTCGTGTAGACTTTTGTTTTGTTCTGTTTTAACCCTTCTGTTCTTTCCATCTACTAACTTCTTTCTTCATCTATTGCTTAAGAGGGAGGTTTCTTCTCCATTGCGAGTTGAGTGTTGAATTTGAATACCTGTGTTGTCAGAAGCGTTGGCAGCCACTCACATAGCCTGCTACTGTCTGCTCCGTCCTTAGCTATGGCTCCTGGTGGAAGTTGTTGATTCTTGGGTAGAAATAAAAATACATGTTTGTTATTTTTAGTGTTTGATTCTGAGACTGTCATGGGAGGCAGGGTTCTATTTTGAGTGATGTGTAATGTAAAAATAAAATGATTGAATATTGTGGAATTATACCGTGACTTTGATTAGTGTAAGCAGTCAATACTGATCAATGCACACAAAACAATATAAATGGTCTTGCTCTTTTAGCACAATGCAGCTGTTAATGGTTGATAAATGATAAGGGAAAAGAAGATAGACACATATTCATCCAAGCTGGTGAATGTTATGAGGATTGAGAATCTAAGTATCTATGAAAAACATAGGTTTAATTAACCTTTGACAGAGCTTCTCTTCAAAGTTCATGAAAATGGAAAGCTTCAAGATACTGAAAGGTAAATAAGTGACAGAAAATATCCTCTAGTAATTATATATCTGTAGGCAGTTGAGTATAGGGGTTAAGAGCTCTAGAAACAGACTCCCCAGGTTTCAATCCTAGGGATACCAGATCCTATCTGAATTTCTCTGCAGAAAACTCTGTTTCTTCTTCTGTAAAATGAAGATAACAAAAATGGAACTCATGATGTCTTAGCAAGGATCTATAAGAGGATGTTTGTGAAGAGATTATGGCAAGTAGGAAGCCCTTGTTAAAGTTAGTTGTTCTAAGCACACAGAGAAAAAAAAGCATCTTCTTACAGAGAAAAATGGTTTAAAACAATACTGCTCAAAATGTCATGGGCATACCAGTACCTAAATATCAAGTTACTATGGAGATTCTGGTTCATTAGGTCTGTCAAGGAGCCTGAGATGATGTATTTTTTTACAAGTTTCTAAATTACATTGACTTTGCTCGTCCATGGACTATGCTTTAAATATAAAGAATTAAACTTTATAGTTATATCCTTATCTAAATTTTGAGTTGTCTGTTGTTTATCTAGGAATGTGATAAATTGATTCCTGGTATATGATGAGAAAGAGAAATTGCTCTTCATGGTGTAAAATATCTGAAAAACGTCCATAAATGCACAGGAGATGCTGTTGAATGAGATGCCTGAGGAGCAAAAGAAGTAATCCAAAATTTCACATATGTCACATTTTGTGTCAGGAATTTTTATGGCCCAGAAATGTTGTCTTAAGAGTCAGTGATACAGGGTTGATGGACTTCAACGTTGATGAGACTTTTTGCTATTCTGATTTGTTGGGTTTTTTAAACATGATTCCCTTGGGCTATTGTCTACCATTGGCTGATCTGGCATTATCATTTCTTCAATATGCTAAAGGAAAGACTAAAAATTTAAATGGAAGTCAATAATTGACTTCTAAGTTTGTCTAGTCTTTTTTGGCTCTTGTTTCTGGTAAAGTTTGTTACATTCTTTTTCAGAGCAGTGTCTTGGGATTCCTGCTAGATTACTTAATTTAGATCACTACTCTTTCCATTAATATCATCTTTTTCCCTTAATTGTCCACTTAGTAATGCATTATCCTGCTTCATGTATGTCATTGTTAAGGGTTCTCCTTTATTCAGATTCTGAACTTTTTCATATCTGTTGGTCATCTTTCTAGATATTCCATTTTTCCTCTCTCCCTTTATCATTATTTTAATTGAATTGTACAGCTGAGTCAAGATTTTTGGTGATGTTGGCAATGGCCTGCTGCTGGGCTTTGAAGACCCTATACAGAGGGTTGAATTTCCACTTTTCCCTTTGTTCTCCTTGCATCTGTCCTTCTGCCATATTTCCGTGTCAAATGGTACAAGCCTATAACTCAGAGATGAACAAGGAAGCTCCCAGGAGCTAGGAACCCAGAGCACTCATCTGATAAAAATCTCAGTCCCTACTGCCTGTCACAAGGCCCTGTGGCCACTATGCACCCTCAATGTACATATTTTCTGTCTTTACAGCCAACTGTTGTATTTATTACTTTACATAATTATCAACTGAGTGGTCTACACATCTTGCAACAGCATTTGCATCCTTCTATACTTAAGGGTTTATTACGTGGGATTGTTCTGTTAAAAATACAACATATGGAAAAAAAGAAAAGACACGTGATAAATGTGATTAGAATTAGCCATGTATGGATAGATTTATGAGTTGTGACTTTTTTTTAATTGAAAACATTGAAAGAGAGCCTAATTATATACTTTGGCATGTTCTTGTGTTTTCAACAATAGTACCCATTTATATTACCTATGTCTAAGTATTGGAAAGAAACAGAGAACATTAAGATTAACTGACAATAAATAAATGTTTTATTTTTCTGGAGTAACAGGCAATGCCTAATATATATTAACTTAGCCCATTTCAAATGTATATAGTAAAGGAAACCCAGATCCTTGGGGTACAAAATTTGACAATGAAAAGCAGGCGTTCCCCAAGTGACCAAAAGTTGATGATGGGTCCAAGCTGTCAACATAAACTGCGAACAGGCTGAATTCCAACACCAGGAGAAAACTGGCGTTGTAAGTAAAATTTTCTTCCCCCACAGTTCTCTGACCACACTAGTTTTTTTGATGTCCCTGCCCATCTCTAAATGATTATTATTTCTGACTTCTACCCATATGATTCTTCTCACTTCTCAAACTGCTCATCTTGAGGTTTCCTCTCCTTGGGAAGCCAGGAATGAAAGACAATGCAATGATAAGATATCTCAAGAAAAGGGGTAATCCACCAATGGGTTGGCCATACAAAGCTTGTGCTGCTGAGACACCAGCTTTATACTTTATTTATTAATATAAATGATATAAAACATCTGCTCCTTCCAAGAATATCTTTAGCTGTGACTATAAATCTGACCTAGTTTTAATAAATGTCTGGGGTTTTTGTTGGTATAAGTTTGCTATCTACCAAGATGGAAGACAGTGGGGTCTTTCTGAGCAGAGGGTCCTGCCTGATGGATAGTTCTTTGGAGACAAAAGCTGTGCCTTATTTTAACAGCCTTGGTCATACAATGCCTCTCATAGAGTAGGAACTCAAAAAAATGTGGCTTGAATTAATGTTGTCTCACCACACTTTTCCCTGTGATTTATAATGTAATAAATAAAAAATAGTCTCTAGTTTTGAATCGTGTCCATGAACATTTCATGAGAGAGAGAGAGAGAGAAAGAGGGAGATAGATTTAATGCCTATCATCCCTATGAAGTACACAAATGGCTGATGACTTCTAAAATTCCTTAGTAGCCAAAGATAACATATTCCAAAAACTGTAATTAATTTTTTGCACATTGAAGATTTCTACTCTGGATTATCAGTAGTGCCATTTTGGGGGGTATATGAAGAAAAGTAATTTTTCTATAGTTTTGGTTAGTAGAGTGGCTATGAAGATATTTTTGCTGCCTTTAATGAAACATTTTTTCTGATTCTCCTAATAATGTTATGGCATTTTTCCAAAAGGGAACAACAACAACAAAAATTCCCTCTCTCTTGGGGCCTGGAATAATGCAACAGCCCTGAGCAGTCAATTGATGGACTAAAGGTTGGGTAGTCACCAGAGGCAATCTTGGGAGATGTAAGGGGTCCAGTGGCCTCAAGAGGTCAATACTACCTAAGAACTCTTGTGATTAGTCTGACAACACCATGGGGAGCTCCTCACAATAGTTTATGGTCAGTGATAGTCATAGGTTATTTCTTTTTAAAAACTGGTATTTCAGATAAAGAGAATATTAAGGTTTTGGTTAGTTCCTTGGGAGGAAAATCTTAATTGGTTTAAGGCTGTGTTCCCAGTGCCTAGAATGTACTCAGAAAAGTAGGAGCTCAATACATATTTTGGATGAATTAATGAATTAATTACTCAATTGGATAATTTCTATGGCTTCATCTTCCTAATTTTGATAAACTTTTAAAATCTGTTAAAATTGTTTTCTACTAAATACTGCAATTGAATTGATCTATAAGTAAACATAAATCCCCTTGAAAATGATGAAATTATCTAGAACTCTCTTTGACCATGAATTTCACCACTTTTAAGACAGAAAGAGGATAATGTCTCTAATTCAGATTCAGAAATTTGATATTTAAGGGGACTGGATGCCAGCTGCATTTGTTCATCAAGGTCATTCTTAGCCTATATGTTTATTATAACTTGTCATTTTCTGCTGAAGTTGAGGCAATGATTCTTTATAAATATGTTAGCAGTCCAATGGAATTGGGATGATACAGCATTATCCAGAGAAATAGAATCCAGCCAGGAAAGACTCTCTTACCAAATATCAACAAATAATAGGCTCAGATGAGAAGAAAATATTTTATGTTTCTTCGGAGCCAGACTTTAAGCTAAAAGCATCTTTAGAAGATACTTTTGAACAATAATCTTGCTAATTGAAGCCGAGCTGTATATGTGGATTGAAGCATCCTTTAGAACACTTCCAGGTTAATGGGGTTCATTTCTGAGCACCAAATAAGAAAGAGTTCATAGAGGCTGCATTGACAATCATTCCAGATTTCTGTACAATGTAAGAACTAACTGGGTAGGAAGAATAAGAAAGAAAAAAGAAAAGAAATTGCTATTTGAGATGGCTAGAGGAAAAAGAAGGGAATACTATTCAAAGCCCCAGTTTAAGTAGGAAGAGTGAAAATAATTTTGAGGAATAATGCTTAGTGAAAGTAACATTCCAGTTCTCCAGGTTGTACCAGCTAAGGAAATGCATAGGATAAATGATGAAGATGCTAGTGGCTGAAATTAGGCATATCCAGACTTTTGGAAACCAGTTGTTACCAGATTTCTGAAAGATAAATATTTAGTGATATTATTTCATGTGTGAGAATCTAAGTAGATTGGACCTCTTCTTTACTATTTTTACTGGTGCTTTTAAAACATGAGGCCACTGAAGAATAAATAAATTCTATATTGCCCCCAAGAAAAACACAACCCATTATATATCATTGACTCATGTAATAACTGAATTCTCTCATTTGTTCTTTGTAAAACATTAATATATTTTGAAAGTGAAATAGTTTGCATATTTTAGCCTTAGCTAGATTTGATGATTCTATTATTTTGTGCCAAAGAAATATTTCAATATCTTAGGATTCCTTTTCTTCCTCCCCTTTCCATCCTCTGTCCCTTTCTTCCCCTCCCAGCCTAAATTAGTCAGTTTTTCAGGAATGATATTGTGAACATAAACTTTCTGATAATAACCATCTTCTTCACAAACAGAACTGATGGCAATGTAAACAGTTGCTCTAAATAAGTAAGCATTGAAGTTCATCAACGTTTCTCTTTTAGGTTTTATATCTTAGAACATATTTCATTTTGAGTACAACTTGTTGGTAACCAGTTATAAGCAGTCTGATCTTTTTCATTTTGTATGTTTTGTATGCTCAAAGAAGAAAAAAAATTATTAATTAATTATGATTCACATCTGGTACTGTGGTAGGGAGTCTATACGAAACTTTCCAACTGTACGGCACAGATAAAGTTTGTAATCTTAATTAAATACCAATGCCATTATCTGAAACTACCAGTTATATCTCATGGTTAACAAAATTCTCTTCAATGGCTCTCCATCTCACTCAGAGTAAAAGCCAGTCTTTAGAATAATCTACAAGACCTTGGAATATCTCTGGTCCATAGTTAACCCTCTCCTCATCTCTCCCACTGTCTTCCCTCACTTACTCTGATACAGTCACTCTGGGTTCTCTGCTGTTTTGGTTGCTCCATAAATATATGCTGGCATCAGGGCCTGAATACACAGCACTTCCTCTTCCTGGACCCGTATTCTCCCAAATATTCCTTTGCCTTCCTTTTCTCTATCAAGTGTTTTGTTCACATGTCACCTTAATAAGGTTTTCCCTGAATGCCCTTTTGGAAATTATAATTCCCTACTCCCCATCCTTACCTCCACTTTATTTTTCTTCAAAGCATTTGTAATATATTAACTAATTTACTTTTTACTTGTTTATTTCCACCTACTAGAATGAAACCTTGCTGAGGGCATTTGTAATTATCACTACTGTATGCCCAGGGGACAGAACAGTGCCTGGAATCTAGTGGGTACCCAGTATTTGTTTAGATATTTCTTCAATGAATGAATAAATTTATATTTACTGCATTTTATATTTCCACAGGGCTCTTGAACTTATTCAGCATGTCAGTAGAAATGTGTATTTTTGAGTTCTAGAATCTTACATGGCAAATAGGTGGACTAGAGAAAAAGGTTAACTCCTTTTTATAACTTGAATGGAGAGGAATGTCACATAAGCAAGTATATGATTCTGTAAAGCCAATACTACCTTTTAATCATTCTCTATTTGTTGAATATTAATATAATTGAATATGGTATTATTTACCTCACTGGCATTAATTTCATAACTTTTTATTAATAGCTATATAAATCTGCCAAGAGAATACTTTTTCAAGTTAGTTACTTTGTATAAAAATACTTTTAATATTTAGCATTCTTGTATAAGTAGAAATTAATCCATTATAATTATTAATTATTAGCCCTCAAAACATTCTTTAGCTTTGAAGTTCAATATTTCACCTAAACTCTACTGACCTGTCCAATTTAATAATCTGCTAAGATCAAGGATTATCCTGCTTGCATCGAACAGAACAAATAAGAACAAAAAAGATTTTATGCCCCATCTTGCACTCAGTAAGTCAGTTTTTGAAATTATATGAACATGTAAATTAATGTTTAATATTTAACCAAACATTTCCCTTGCCTCAAAAACTCAGGGAAATAATGTGCTTGTCCCTCCCCACTCTCAAAGGAATTGAGAAGGTAAAACAAGTAGAAAACATCAGTGATAAATGGCTGAGGTCTGGCAACCTGTGTATGATGGAATATAGTTTTGAAATAATAGAGCTTCTGCCTATTATCAGGTTGGCACTGACATAGGCTGGAAATATCCATTTGTCTTGGGTAAGAACTCATCACTTGGATATGTTTAACTCTCAGAGGGTTCTATAATCTGTCCTAGTGGTTCCCAAAGTGATGCGTGGACCAACAGCGTCAGTATTCCTGTGAACTTGTTTGAAGTGTCAATTCTCAGGCCCCATCCCAGACCTCTGAGTGTGGGCCCCAATCACTCAAAATCAGTTTTTTCTTTGAGGTGATTCTGATGCAGCTAGTTTGAGAAATGCTAATTGATCCTATTTGGTTAATATGTATAGAGCCTTTATTATATAGAAAACACTGATTCAATATCCTGTAAAAACCGTTATGGAAAAGAAAAAAATAATACCCTGTGTGTGGTGGGGCAATAAAGATGCAAAACGCACATTCTCCCACAGAGGAAATTATGCTGAAGACACTAACTGGCAAGCCTCTGACGAAAGTCTTCTGAAGTGTCTGGACTGGCACACATGGAAGGTCTTGGTGGAGATCCGCAGCTTGACGTGGTCTTTTGCTGATATTTGGTTTCGTTTTTATCTGCGGAAATTAAATCCACATTTGTAATTTTTAATTTGTATAGTGAAAGAGTGTTAAATTAAATAGAAAAGTTTAAGTAATCTTCTACGGATAGCAAATTATATTCATGGAAAATTGTAACTCAAAACAAAAGCAGTATTCGTTTTTAATGACATCTATATAAGTTTTGACTCAGGAGGTGGGGCAAGGAGTAACCTATTAGAATGAGGATAGCAGATGCCACCCCTCCCAAGACACTCCCTTTATTGTTTCTGAGCTCTGCAACTAACCACCTACTCAGTGTCTTTGTTGTCATTCTTATTGTAAACCACATTAGCTTCTTTGTGGATAGGGAATCCTATCCTGTTTATCCAGACAAGAAAAACAGAAACCACTCTAGGTATTTCTGACTGAGGGCCTTTAATACAGCAATTGTTTACAAAATGTTAGAAGGACTGAAGAAGAAACTAGAGGAGGAGGATATAGTAACACAGAGATTAATGATAACAAGAAGCTGCTGATACCCCTCAGGCTGGCCAAACAAAACGGAGGAGTGGTGTCAGCAGATGACAGGGCACACTGGTCCCTAGCATTGCTAGAAGACTCTACTTCTGTTGAAAGGGCCACCAATCCCACTGCGAGAGCTGCCAGACACTACTGCTAGCCTGGCCGGCCATGCCATTTCCAGCAATAGTGCTGGAGCCAGCAGCTGAACGAGAACTTCTGAAGGTTGCTGGAATATGTAGCTGCCTGCCAACACTGGTGACACCTCCTAAAGCCAAGAGAAAGTGCACTTTCCCTTTCTCCTCTCCTCCAGTCTCCCACCAGTCCCTCCTATGGGCCGACCTAACCAGAAGTCAGCTGGAAAATCCAGGAAATGTAGTTTTCAAGGTCCTAGTATCTGGGATACTGAATAATATACAAAAGGGGGGCATGAAGCTTAAAGAAAGGGGGCAAATGTCCTGCCCAGACATGAGGATGCATCTTAAAACAATCACTTGGAACTCATGGAATCACGGAGTTTCAGAGCTTCAGGGACCCTTGGCATTCTTTTGCATGTGGTTTTTTTTCAAATAATTTTTAGCTACAGAACTGAGGGTTTGAAAGGAAATCTGCAGACTTGTTCATTGCAAAGCAAAGGCAAAGCTGTGGCAAAAGATGGTGTTGGAAGATGAGCTCCCTACCTGCAATGGGTTGTTCTCCATCTCTCTGCCAGGCTAGGACACCCTCCTCTCGTGGCTGGCAGTGCTGCTTGCTACTGGCTCAGGACTGCCCTGTTCTCTGGAGCATTGCCCTGGGCCAGAGTGTGGCCTCCCACCTACTACTAGGGGAGCCTACTACTGTGACCAGTTGATAAGGTGTACAAAAAGCCATCCAATCGTCTCAAGGCAGGACAAGCCCAGAGGTGTGGAAGATGCTCCAGAGCCCACCATGGAAGAGACTGGGGCCGGACTTTGCCTGAGCCCACGGCTGTGCCCAGCTCCTCCTTATCTCCTCTCCTGTTTCACTTTCCTTGCATCGGCCTCTCAGTAAATCATGTGCACCTGGATTCCTGCCTCAGGACTGTGTCTAGGGATACAACCTAACCTTAACCCTAACCCTACCCTAAGACATTGCCCATACTCTTCTCTTCACCCTCATCTTTGAGCCGCACTTGAGTTGGCAGAGTGAATCCCAAGAAGCCATCTATCTGAGTGGGAATAAACCTGATGTTCTGACCCTGGGGTCACTGTAGTGACTGACCCAGTAGTCCCTGTTACTGCTTTCAGAAAAATTAAACAATTCACAACCACTTTGACTATTTTTGTAATTTCCCTTAGGCCCCACCAAAGTGGGAGTCCAGAGCAGCTGGTAGATAAAAACTAACAATTTTTTTTTTTTTTTTAAAACCTCCTTGTCTCCAGTCTTTATTTTTTTTTTTTAATTAATTATTTATTTATTTATTTATGGCTGTGTTGGGTCTTCGTTGCTGTGCTAGGGCTTTCTCTAATTGCGGCAAGCGGGGGCCACTCTTCATCGCGGTGCGCGGGCCTCTCACTATCGCGGCCTCTCTTGTTGCGGAGCAAGGCTCCAGACGCGCAGGCTCAGTAATTGTGGCTCACGGGCCCAGCTGCTCCGTGGCATGTGGGATCTTCCCAGACCAGGGCTCGAACCCGTGTCCCCTGCATTGGCAGGCAGATTCTCAACCACTGCGCCACCAGGGAAGCCCAAAACTAACAATTTAAGAACAGAGATCTCACTAGGGTATTAGTGACTCCCAGACCATTTCCAGGGTTCTGTGGGTGATTTATTAAGCCTTGACATGATTCTAGATTCTCCCCTCATTCCACTTTCTTCCTCCTTTTTATTTTCTTCCCACACTCAGTGTTAGTTTTTTCTTTTTATTTTTTAAACCACCTGTGCCAAAGAACGGAGAGCAGACTTCTTCCTGAAGCTGACTGGACACATCAGTCTCCTTTCGTCCAGCACTTTCACATGGAGTCAGATGGCGAGGGCTCCTTCATAGTATCATGTCTCACCATCTTTCTGAAGACATTCTGCAAGGGTTTTCCTTGCCAAGCTTCAAATTACAGGGTCTTATAAAAGGCCCTTTAACCTGCCATTTGTCAGGGGTTTTTTGTTTTGTTTTGTCAGCTTCTGACCTTTTCTAACATAGAAGGACCATACAGTCATTGCTGGCAGCTGCTCCTTGGTCTCTGGTGATGGCCAAAATCTTTCATTCACAATAAATAGTATTTAATATATTTCCAACTGCATAAAAGACTGAAAGGGACCTTATTATGGGTGACTTGTGTCACCTTAAAATTCATATGTTGAAATTCTGACTTCCCAGTATCTCAGAATGTGACCTTACTTGTGAATAGGGTTGTTACAGACATAATTAGTTAAGTTAGCATGAGGTCGTGCTGAAATAGGGCAGGCCCCTAATCCAACATGACTGATGTTTTTATAAAAGGGGGGCATTTGGAAACAGCCATGCACACAGGGAAAACACCATGTGAAAAGGAAGGCAGAGATTGGGGTGATACTTCTACAAACCCAAGGAATGGCAAAGGTTTCCAGCAGCACCCAAGAGCAGAGGCAGGGAACAGATTTGCCCTCAGAACCCTCAGGAAGGGCCAACCCTGCTGACACCTTGATCTTTAACTTCTAGCCTCCATAACAATACATTCCTGTTGTTTAAGCCATACAGTTTGTGATACGTCATTATGATAGCCCTAGAAAACAGGGCTTCAAGATGGCGGAGGAGTAAGACATGGAGATCACCGTCCTCCCCACAAATACATCAAAAATACATCTACATTTGGAACAACTCCTACAGAACACCTACTGAATGCTGGCAGAAGACATCAGACTTCCCAAAAGCTTTGATTTTACCATTTGTCCTAGGGTGCTGTCTGTATTTTTTGTTTGTTTGTTTTAGTATAGTTTTTGGTGCTTGTTTTCATTGGTGGATTTGTTTTTTGGTTTGGTTGCTCTCTTCTTTCTTTCTTTTTTTTTATTACATGTTTTTTATTTTAAATAATATATTTTTTATTTTAATAACTTTATTTTATTTTATTTTTCTTTCTTTCTTTCCTTCTTTCATTTTTCTCCCTTTTCTTGTGAGCCATGTGGCTGACAGGGTCTTGGTGCTCCGGCTGGGTGGCAGGCCTGAGTCTCTGAGGTGGGAGAGCCGAGTTCAGGACATTGGTCCACCAGAGACCTCCCAGCCCCATGTAATATCAAAGAGCAAAAGCTCTCAGAGATCTCCATCTCAACACGAAGACCCAGCTCCACTCAATGACCAGCAAGCTACAGTGCAGGACACCCTATGCCAAACAACTAGCAAGACAGGAACACAACCCCACCCATTAGCAGAGAGACTGCCTGAAATCATAATAAGCTCACAGACACCCCAAAACACACCACCGGACGTGGTGCTGCCCACCAGAAAGACAAGATCCAGCCTCATCCACCAGAACACAGGCACCAGTCCCCTCCACCAGGAAGCCTACACAACCCACTGAACCAACCTTACCCACTGGGGGCAGTCACCAAAAACAACAGGAACTACGAACCTGCAGCCTGTGAAAAGGAGAATCCAAACACAGTAAGTTAAGCAAAATGAGAAGACAGAGAAACACACAGCAGATGAAGGAGCAAGGTAAAAACCCACCAGACCAAACAAATGAAGAGGAAATAGGCAGTCTACCTGAAAAAGAATTCAGAGTAATGATGGTAAAGTTGATCCAAAATCTTGAAAATAGAATGGAGAAAATACAAAAAATGTTTAACAAGGACCTAGAAGAACTAAAGAGCAAACAAACAATGATGAACAACACAATAAATGAAATTAAAAATTCTCTACAAGGAATCAATAGCAGAATAACTGAGGCTGAAGAACGGAAAAGTGACCTGGAAGATAAAATAGTGGAAATAACCACTGCAGAGCAGAATAAAGAAAAAACAATGAAGAGAATTGAGGACAGTCTCAGAGACCTCTGGGACAACATTAAACACACCAACATTTGAATTATAGGGGTCCCGGAAGAAGAGAAAAAGAAACGGACTGAGAAAACATTTGAAGAGATTATAGTTGAAAACTTCCCTAATACGAGAATGGAAATAGTCAGTCAAGTCCAGGAAGCACAGAGAGTCCCATACAGGATAAATCCAAGGAGAAACATGCCAAGACACCTACTAATCAAACTATCAAAAATTAACTACAAAGGAAAAACATTAAAAGCAGCAAGGGAAAAGCAACAAATAACATATAAGGGAATCCCCATAAGGTTAACAGCTGATCTTTCAGCAGAAACTCTGCAAGCCAAGAGGGAATGGCAGGACATATTTAAAGTGATGAAAGAGAAAAACCTACAACCAAGATTACTCTACTCAGCAAGGCTCTCATTCAGATTCAACAGAGTAATTAAAACCATTACAGACAAGCAAAAGCTAAGAGAATTCAGCACCACCAAACCAGCTTTACAACAAATGCTAAAGGAACTTCTCTAGGCAGGGAACACAAGAGAAGGAAAACACTTACAATACCATTTTCTTAATTGTTTTGGGTTTGTTAATAGGAACACACATATGGATAACTACCTTAAATGTAAATGGATTAAATGCTCCAACAAAAAGACATAGACTGGCTGAATGGATACAGAAACAAGACCCGTATATATGCTGTCTAAAAGAGACCCACTTCAGACTTAGGGACACATACAGACTGAAAGTGAAGGGATGGAAAAAGATATTTCATGCAAATGGAAATCAAAAGAAAGCTGGAATAGCAATTCTCATATCAGACAAAATAGACTTTAAAATAAAGACTATTACAAGAGACAAAGAAAGACACTACATAATAATCAGGCATCAATCCAAGAAGAAGGTATAACAATTGTAAATATTTATGCATCCAACATAGGAACACCTCAATACATAAGGCAAATGCTAACAGCCATAAAAGGGGAAATCAACAATAACACAATCATACTAGGGGACTCTAACACCCCACTTTCACCAATGGACATATCATCCAAAATGAAAATAAATAAGGAAACACATGCTTTAAATGATACATTAAACAAGATGGACTTAATTGGTATTTATAGGATGTTCCATCCAAAAATAACAGAATGCACTTTCTTCTCAAGTGCTCATACAACATTCTCCAGGTTAGATAATATCTTGGGTCACAAATCAAGCCTTGGTAAATTTAAGAAAATTGAAATCGTATCAAGTACCTTTTCCAACCACAAGGCTATGAGACTAGATATCTATTACAGGAAAAAATCTGTAAAAAATACAAACACATGGAGGCTAAACAATACACTACTAAATAACCAGGAGATCACTGAAGAAATCAAAGAGGAAATCAAAAAATACCTAGAAACAAATCACAATGAAAACACGATGACCCAAAACCTACGGGATGCAGCAAAAGCAGTTCTAAGAGGGAAGTTTATAGCAATACAGTCGTATCTCAAGAAATAAGAAACATCTCAAATAAACAACCTAACCTTACACCTCAAGCAATTAGAGAAAGAAGAACAAAAAAACCCCAAAGTTAGCAGAAGGAAAGAAATCATAAAGATCAGATCAGAAATAAATGAAAAAGAAGTGAAGGAAACAATAGCAAAGATCAATAAAATTAAAAGTTGGTTTTTTGAGTAGATAAACAAAATTGATAAACCATTAGCCAGACTGATCAAGAAAAAAAGGGAGAAGACTCTAATCAATAGAATTAGAAATGAAAAAGGAGAAGTAACAACTGACACTGCAGAAATACAAAGGATCATGAGAGATTACAACAAGCAACTATATGCCAATAAATTGGACAACCTGGAAGAAATGGACAAATTCTTAGAAAAGCACAACTTTCCGACTCTGAACCAGGAAGAAATACAAAATATAAAAAGACCAATCAGAAGCACTGAAATTGAAACTGTGATTAAAAATCTTCCAGCAAACAAAAGCCCAGGACCAGATGGCTTCACAGGCAAAATCTATCAAACATTTAGAGAACAACTAACACCTATTCTTCTCAAACTCTTCCAAAATATAGCAGAGGAAGGAACACTCCCAAACTCATTCTGCGAGGCCACCATCACCCTGATACCAAAACCAGACAAAGATGTCACAAAGAAAGAAAACTATAGTCCAGTATCACTGATGATATAGATGCAAAAATCCTCAACAAAATACTAGCAAACAGAATCCAACAGCACATAAAAAGGATCATGCACCATGATGAAGTGGGGTTTATCCCAGGAATGCAAGGATTCTTCAATATACGCAAATCAATCAGTGTGATAAAACGTATTAACAAATTGAAGCAAAAAAAACATATGATCATCTCAATAGATGCAGAAAAAGCTTTTGACAAAATTCAACACACTTTTATTATAAAAACCCTCCAGAAAGTAGGCATAGAGGGAACTTACCTGAACATGATAAAGGCTATATATGACAAACCTACAGCCAAAATTGTTCTCAACGGTTAAAAACTGAAACTGTTTCCTCTACGATCAGGAACAAGACAAGCTTGTCCACTTGCACCAGAATTATTCAACATAGTTTTGGAAGTTTTAGCCACAGCAATCAGAGGAGAAAAAGAAATAAAAGGAATCCAAATTGGAAAAGAAGAAGTAAAGCTGTCACTGTTTGTAGATGACATGATACTATACATAGAGAATCCTAAAGATGCTACCAGAAAACTGCTAGAGCTAATTAATGAATTTGGTAAAGTAGCAGGATAGAAAATTAATGCACAGAAATCTCTTGCATTCCTATATACTAATGATGAAAAATCTGAAAGTGAAATTAAGAAAACACTCCCATTTACCACTGCAACAAAAAGAATAAAATACCTGGGAATAAACCTACCTAAGGAGACAAAAGACCTGTATGCAGAAAACCATAAGACACTGATGAAAGAAATTAAAGACGATACAAACTGATGGAGAGATATACCATGTTCTTGGACTGGAAGAATCAACATTGTGAAAAAGACTGTACTACCCAAGCAATCTACAGATTCATTGCAATCCCTATCAAACTACCAGCAGCATTTATCACAGAACTAGAACCATAAATTTCACAATTTGTATGGAAACACAGAAGACCCCAAGTAGCCAAAGCAGTCTTGAGAAAGAAAAACAGAGCTGGAGGATTCAGGCTCCTGGACTTCAGACTATACTACAAAGCTACAGTAATCAAGACAGTCTGGTACTGGCACAAAAACAGAAATATAGATCCCTGGAACAGGATAGAAAGCCCAGAGATAAACCCACACACATATGGTCACCTTATCTTTGATAAAGGAGGCAAGAATGTACAATGGGGAAAAGACAGCCTCTTTAGTAAGTGGTGCTGGGAAAACTGGACAGCTACATTTAAAAGAATGAAATTAGAACACTCCCGAACACCATACACAAAAATAAACTCAAAATGGATTAAAGACTTAAATGTAAGGCCAGACACTATAAAACTCTTAGAAGAAAACATAGGCAGAACACTGTATGACATACATCAAAGCAAGATCCTTTTTGACCCACCTCCTAGAGAAATGGAAATAAAAACAAAAATAAACAAATGGGACCTAATGAAACTTAAAAGCTTTTGCACAGCAAAGGAAACCATAAACAAGACCAAAAGACAACCCTCAGAATGGGAGAAAATATTTACAAACATAGCAAGTGACAAAGGATTAATCTCCAAAACATACAAGCAGCTCATGCAGCTCAATATCAAAAAAACAAACAACCCAATCCAAAAATGGGCAGAAGATCTAAATAGACATTTCTCCAATGAAGATATAGAGATTGCCAACAAACACATGAAAGAATGCTCAACATCATTAATCATTAGAGAAATGCAATTCAAAACTACAATGAGGTATCACCTCACACTGGTCAGAATGGCCATCATCAAAAAACCTACAAACAATAAATGCTGGAGAGGGTGTGGAGAAAAGGGAACCCTCTTGCACTGTTGGTGAGAATGTAAATTGATACAGCCACTATGGAGAACAGTATGGAGGTTCCTTAAAAAAACAAAAATAGAACTACCATATGACCCAGCAATCCCACTACTTGGCATATACCCTGAGAAAACCATAATTCAAAAAGAGTCATGTACCACAATGTTCATTGCAGCTCTATTTACAATAGCCAGGACATGGAAGCAACCTAAGTGTCCATCGACAGATGAATGGATAAAGAAGATGTGGCACATATATACAATGGAATATTACTCAGCCATAAAAAGAAACAAAAGTGAGTCATTTATAGTGAGGTGGATGGACCTCATCCACCTCACTACAAATAGACTGTATGGACTGTCATAGAGAGTGAAGTCAGAAAGAGAAAAACAAAAACCGTATGCTAACACATATATATGGAATCTAAAAAAAAAAAAAAAAGGTTCTGAAGAAGCTAGGGGCAGGACAGGAATAAAGTCACAGACCCAGAGAATGGGCTTGAGGACACGGGGAGGGGGAAGGGTGAAATGGGACAAAATGAGAGAGTGGCATGAACATATACACAGACTACCAAATGTAAAATAGATAGCTAGTGGGAAGCAGCCACATAGCACCTGGAGATCAGCTCGGTGCTTTGTGTCCGCCTAGAGGGGTGGGATAGGGAGGGTGGGAGGGATCCTCAAGAGGGAAGAGATATGGGGATATATGTTTATGTATAGCTGATTCACTTTGTTATACAGCAGAAACTAACACACCATTGTAAAGCAATTATACTCCAATAAAGATGTTAAAAAAAAAAAAAAGAGGCCTGAATTCATCTCTCCTCCTACCTACATCATATATGAAACTCATTTTATTTAGTAAAGTTCTACTCCAGGATGTTGTTTTTCAATAGAACATCTCAATTTTTATGTATGTCTTCATGCTTATGTATCCTGTTTTTAAATGCCTTTGTTTGATTTATTTTGTATTATGTATTTTTTTTAATTTTTGTTGTTATTCTTGCTTATTCTGATCATTTGTAAGTTTTTTTTTAGCTCTTCTATACATTGCTTTTTAAAATTAAATAATACAGATACATTTGTTATCTAGAGAGTTGAAAAATTAGCAAACTTACTTTTCTAGCTGTTACCTCTCTTCTCCAGTTTCCAAATTTGTTTATTCATATTACTATTTTTATATCCAGCTTCATAATATTTACATTTTGTTATATAACATAATCAAAATTATTCAACTTTAGGTTTGCATTTAAACAAAATCAGTATTCATTTTCAATCATTTTATAATATGGCTATGCAATTCTTGAAATTTCATTTTTATTTATATCACAATTTTCTGAATTTCATAAACTGGTAGTTTTTAGAGAAGCCATTGTGAGTGTTATAGTACAATGTCTGTGCATATATCACAATGTCTATATTTTACATTCATATGTAAATGACACAGATACATAGGGTATAAAATTCATGTCACTTTCCTCCTTCAAAACTCATTGCACTGCAATTCTTTGTTTTGTTTTCATTTGCTTTGTTGTTTGTTTTTTTTCCCAGTATTGGTGTTGCTAAAGTAATCCTGATTTTCTACCTGATAGCTAAATTTCTTTTTCAGTATGGATGCCTCAAGGATTCTTTCTATCCCTGAAATTCATTTGTTATTGCTTGTTTTGTAACAAATTTTTCCTAAAATGTGATATTCCATTTTGATGTAGGTTTATGAAAGTCTTTATTAGTTTTTTAGAAACATTTAGTTAAACCTTGAATATTTGTGTTAGGTGGATTTCCCCAAAGCCTTTCCACCAAATCTGTGACTTGGTTTTCAGAAATATCTACTCCACCTCTCATTCCAAATTTTTCTGTATTTGGCAGATACACCTCAACATCTGTTGTCTGGAGTTTTAGTGTTTTCCCAGTCTTGTTGTATATCCTCAGCTTCTCAGATTTTTTTTTATTATTTTCATTTCATTGGGTTTTCTGGAAAACATGCTTATTTTTCTACAGGCAGTCTGGGATGATTTTCCTGAAAATTAGATCTAATGAAGGGTAATCCTGTAAGAGTTGTCACACTTTTGGGTTAGTGTGGAGAATAGCCCAGCCCCAGAGTGGGAGTCAGGCCCGGGTTGAACCAGGGCTCTGTCTGTCACACACCAGCTCTGTGGCCCCCATTAGACAACCAAAACTCTCTGAATCTCTGCTTCCTTACAAGGTTGTCTTGAGGATTAAATAAGCAACCTACTTGAAGTTATGAGGACGTTACCTGTATACCCGCTATAAATAGAAGTGCAAGCTACTATTATCGTATTTATTGAAAAGCAACCATCAGGCTATAGAAAGTAAGATCCATCCATGCAGGACCAGACAGCAATCCTTCCAGTGTGCTCAGCTCTTTTTAGGTCTAGTTTGGAAGTTCTCTTTTCCCGTTCTTCATCCCCTGCCAAAACATGATTCATTGCAGCTCTAGTTGATAGAAAGTATTCTGTTGGATTGGGGATGGTGGGAGAGAGGTAGAGAGGAAGGTTTTAAAAAATATATCACATTGGAACTTGACTTTCAAGTATTTGGATGCAATCAATTTTGAGAGGATTCAAAGGTGATTTATAAATATCACTAGGGGTTAGGAAGCCATTCTTTTACCAAACACTAAAGAAGCTAATAGGATTTTTCTTGGAGAAGAAAGTCAGCGGGGAGATTTCATACTCTACCACTTGTGATACAGGTGAGATTAATAGCCAACTGAGATTCTTTGTCTCCAGTGATAATGGGGCAGATGAAAATTGATTTTAGTTGCATGATGATAATCTCCAGACAGTGAAAGCAAGGTTAGGCTTCCTTGTAGGGAGGGACCACCCCCTTGGGATATGGGGAGACTGGGAATGGCTACTGGAGAGGCAATAGGATACTGGGTTCTTCAAGTGGGAAGAAATTTACATTACCTCCTAGGGGAGTCTGGGGGCCCACCTGCCTCTCCATTTTATTGCGACCCGACCCTCCACAGGAGCTATTAGCCATTGACTTTTGGGTGGGATGATGAAGTCACCTTCTGGATATCTTTAAAAGCTGGACAAATGATTTATGGTTACCTTACGGTATTTCCTGAACTTTCTGACAGCCACTTCACTGTGCTTGCACACATTAAGCTCTGCTCCAAGTGGTCCTGTGGTCACAGCATCAGCATTTCCTGGGAGCTGGTGAGAAGTGCAGATTCATGGGCACCGCCCAGACCTGCTCAATCAGTGTCTCTAGGGTTGGAGTCCCAGGATTCGGTGTTTTAACAAGCCCTTTGGGTGATTTTTATACATGATAAAATTTGAGAATGACTGAATTTGATTGTTCTTTACTGGTTAAGAACCCACATGAGCTTCTTGTGTTTATTTTCCACCTCTTGGCAACACATGCCCACATGCAAACAAGTTAAAAGCAGGGTAAAGTATTTCTTTGCAGGATCCTTACATTGTTTTATTTGTCAGCTAACCTTTTAATAGTATTTCTTAGAGTCCATTTTGCCATACGATAGATTGCCAAGATCATGATTAAGAAGCTTACTCAAATGTATTTAAAATGTTTAAATGGAAACAACCTGGAGATATAATTGCCTAAATTTAATCAAGGATTTAATTTGTAGCTCAGACCAGCCAAATGGATTTTCCTATTTTTCAGTTCCCTGCTTGTACAAAGAAATTTAAAAGTATGGAATCATAGACTGAGCAGTGACCCTTTGAAGCATATTGCAGTGTGCCCACTTATTGCTGTATTATCTCAATATCATCCTGTTCCTTGGGACTCGTAGTTCCCAAAACTAGACTAGAACAAGTGGGGGAAAAAAAGATAGCAATATCTTTTTTCGGTCAAGGGTTATAAATTATTGCCAGGCATATTAGCATACACATTGCTATGAGAATTAATAGAATAGGTTAAACATCCTGTTCTTGATTCTGTTTGTTAAAAAGTGCCGTTTTAGCATGCCATGTCCAGCTGCCCTCAAACCACTAAACTGGGGAGAAGTGTGATTGAGAATTGGAAGACATTTCATATAAATTTGATGATGGCCACTGCTGGTGAAGGACCATTTTTGTTGCCCCCTCCATTCTACCAGTGGTGATAGGTTTTCACTGAGCTCTTTGCACTTGTTTTACACAAGCCCGAGCTCTGAATACTTTGTGCCCCACGATGTCCATCTTTTAGACCCTGAAATCTCCAGGCTAGGTTTGACAGAGCAGCAGTTTATCAACTATAGTTTGCCAAGTCAGCATCAATGCTCGCTCTGAGAAAAAGATGAATGGAAAAGGTTGGCAATGTTCTAATCAAGGTGGGAAATTTGCATTTCAGTGATGCTTTGCCTATCACAAATGCTGGATTAGGATGCAGTGTAGTGGACCACTTCCATTGCTCTAGGTGTGATGAGGATAGCAGAGTCTAAGTAAAATTGTGTGTCTTCTTCTCCCCTGGCTAGAGTTACATGGGTACATCCAAATTCTTCTTTATGAAGACAGTCAAGACATTTCAGTAACACATCATTCCATGTAATTGCATCTTGTGCAGACTGGGCTGTTTCTTGCTTCTAATCAGAAAGAAGCAGGAGAAAGGACAGCTAGATTGCACACTATTCAGAATAAGATAAGGTATGTGTTGTAGTTTTTCACCAACATTTTATTACGAAAATGTTCAAACATATGGAAAAATGGAAATCAGCTTCTAGTGAACTCACTATCTAGATTCTACAATTTATCTTTTACTGAACTTGCTATACTGGACACTCATCCCTCTATTCAGTCATCAGTCTATCTTATGTTTTTCAGTAAGACATCAGTTGCAGACAGCAGCACACTTTAATTCTAAATGCTCAGCATGCATGTCATTAACTAGAGTTCAATACTTGTTTTTTTGGTTTTGGGGTGAAACTTTCATAAAATGAAATACACTGACCTTAAGTATGTCATTCAAAGTGCTTTGCCAAATGTATCCATCTGCGTAATCCAAACCCTATCCACATATAGAATATTGCTCATTACCCTAAAAATTAATTAATGTATGTGTTCTGAATTGATGTATACATATTGCTAGACCTTTGACACTTTTCTTAATTTAATGAGGCTCCCCTAGGGCTTCACATGGAAACTCTGGGGGCTGATGTGTTTATCTTCTCTGCTATCTTTCTCTACTCTCTTACTTAATGAAAGTGACATGCTACTCAGTCTAATTGCCATCCTACATATCCTACACTTAGCTCATGATTTAATTTTCTAATGTTCATCAGAATTAATAGAAGAATGCCAAGATACATGAGTGAACTTTATTCAGCTTCCTCCCCTCACCAGCCACCTCCAGTAAAAGTAAATAGACGCATGCTAATTGATCCACAACTTTCTCCATGCTCATTGCTCCTCAGGAAGGATGGCCAGATGCAGGAAGGCAATCTGATGTTATTTTTTAAACCAATTCTGGTTCATTGTTAATGACTGCTGGTTGCTAGAAGTGCTGTGTTAGGAAGGATCCTGAGGCTCTGTCTATACTTAGTGAGAAAGTACCACAATTGCTTAGTGCTGTCTGCCTCAGGTAGAAGCTGGGGCTGGGAAGCAACAGCAGGCATGTCATCCCTTTTACATACTAGACTTGTGTGAGCTCCTGGACTATTCCATGTAACCATCCGAAAATACGTCTAGATTGAACCAGGCAACTGAAAAGGGCAGAAGGACACTGAATGCCAGTCTAAAACATATGTCCTAGTTCATATTTGTATCCTATTAAAATAATCAGTGTCACTTTGCAACATTTCTACCCACAAACAGGATGTCTAAATCGGGTTTAAAAATACAAGGCAGGGGGAATTCCCTGGCGGTCCAGGGGTTAAGACTCCAAGCTCTCACTGCTGGGTTTGATCCCTGGTTGGGGAATTAAGATCCCACAAGCCCTGTGGTGCAGCCAAAAAACAAACAAGGCAGGGGAAAAAGAGAGAGAAAGGCAGGGACTGATGTGTTCTATCATTCTAACCATGCAAATGTGTCACTATTTGCCTTAAGGCTGATATACTCCAGGAGTCACCCTTCTTATGCAAAGTATAAAATTCTAAGTAGTGAACTATTTGAATCACTGCTCCTGTGGGATCATAATGCCCAGTTCAACTTTTCTGCTTTTTTCTCTAAGAAGCAAATAGATATGGGGTCAGTCAAGATTATTCTTTGTGCGTGGGGGTCAGGAAAGTAAGGTGAGGAATCCAGCTTTGCTTTCATCTTTTTACTCGCCAGCTTTATTTGTAACACCTCAGCAGATGTCAAGACAATGTGTTTTGTTGCTCGTAGCCTCCGTGCTATCCCTCTTCACTGCAGTGTTCCCCACGTGTGAGTTGCTTGGCTCAGAAGCATTTTTCGAAGACTCAATTTTCAAAGCAAATACACCCACATAAGTCAGTAGTACTTTCGAAAACAAAGGTTATCACATTTTTCCAAGGGGGATAGATGAGAGAAGGGAGGATGCTGAGACAGAGTGTGAGTTTATGTTGAATGGCAGGTCTCATAAAGATTACATCCATAGTGCACTACCAAACTGAACAACAGCAGAGGGGAAGGGATGCGGGGCTGGGGAGGGAGGGCTCAGATGAGAGCAAAGTTAAAAGAACCATTTTAGCAAGGTGTGAAGTTTAAGAGGCATGCCTGGAGGGTAGGTTTTCTTACCAAGTCTCCTGTGAACGCCTGACCAGAAATACACAGGAGGGGAAACACACACACACCTCACCTCCTTGAAGGGAGAACATTCTTATTTCATCAGGATTGCTGAGGAATGTTGCTGATGATAAGGCTACAGAAAATATTTCTGGGAGTGCATTTTCAGAACTTGGGAACAGAGACAGTCTGTCTGAACCCAGCTCAACTTTTCTTTCTTATCACTTCTTAAAAGCATGTTATCTTTAAGAGCCAAATTAACATTTCATGATATGGCTTCTCAGCAGCTGATACGTGGGCATCCCAGGGCTAGACAGGGATGACTAAGCAGTTCTGGAAAATGACTATCCCCAGAGCTGCTGGCTTGACAGTTTCCTTGTCTATCACAGATGGAGGCTATTTGTTCCTCTCTAGATATAAGTGGCTCTGTAAGCAGAGGACTCTTTGTTCCAGGAAAGGTGTGAATAGTGTAATAAACAAGAGGAGCCACACAGTATATTCTTATGAGAAGCCAATTAATTATCCATATCAACATGGTCAAAGTATGGTTCATTTTCTGTTTTGAATAGTGCACGACATAGAATTTTCTCAATGCATTCAAAGATACACTTAGTAACATGTCAGACAAACATTCTAATAGTAGCGTTCTCTGCTGGGTAGTCTGCAAAGTGAAACTCAAAAATAAAATAAAAGAAATGCAATCCTCATTCCTAGAAGATGAGTCCCAGTGTTTAAATTTTGACTGTTGATATTCTGTTTTCTTGACACCTTGAAGAATTTCAAGTGCCATATTAGAATGCACTTTAATGGTTTAAAATAGGAGAGGTTTTCAAGAACATACAGCTCTGTGAAGTGAGGTATATCAATGTATTTTTGTGAGTAGCTGTATGATAAGTTTTATCACATGGTTAAAGCATTATAGAATCAAATAAAACTAACTGTGCCTGGTAAAAGATCACTTCTAGTAGATTTCTTTAACTATGTATAAAATTACATTAGAGAGTTGTAGGATGGCCATTTTTCCTGGAATGCATTGTTAGCTTTCTGTTTTCTATTATTAGATAAAGGCACTTTGAACAAAAGTTTTTCTCATAAATTCTGGGATATTAGATTCTTTTCACATATGATTTCTCCCTTCTATTTTTATTATAGGGTAACATTTTTTTAAATATTGCCTGTTATCCAAAATTTGAATGTCATTATCCTACATGGCTTCTGATATCACAGGATATCAGAAAAATTTAGAGAGGTACAGCTGTGGACCAAAATTCGAACAGCTAAAATTCAGGATTCATTACACACACACACACACACACACACCCCCAATGAGGTAAGTAGGCTGGTTTTTATGTACTTTGAGGAATAACACTTCTTTTTCTTACTGTTTCCTGATAAAACCAAATACAATTCTCTTTCATTTATTTTGCAAGTTTTATTTTCTTAGACTTCAATTTTTCTTTTGTTGCGTGTGTGTGTATATATGTTCATCTAACTGTTTATATCTTTCAGTGGTAAAAGCAACTTCTGTCATTTTTTTGTAAAGGGAGGTTTAATATGTTTGATATGAGTTTTTCTGTTGTTTTTCTTCTATACGTTTGATAAAATACTCAACTACTTAAACTCTATTCCAAGTTTACTTTCCCCACCCCCATGGGAGTTCACACAAACAAAACCCAGGTTTTTTAATTCTGTTCTCTAAAAAAGGAAAAAGCATTAGTTGCAACCATTCTTTAGCCATCTCAGTCATGGAAATAGATAAGGAGACAGAGCAAGAGGTATATACATATATTTAGAAAGAAATAGTTCACAAAAGCAGGCATGAACCACAGGACTGGATCTTGAACAAGCAGGCATAATGGCTAGGAAAAATTTAGGTTCTTTAAGTGAGCTTTCTTTAAGAGGTTTTATGCATTATTTTAAGACTTATCTAAGTGTTGCCTGCATCTTCATTTTGATAAGAACTCCAGTGACCTTTCCTGGCAGTCTTCAGTGGGCACAGTTACCCCCACTTGCACCACTAGCACCATCACCATCACCCCACTTCTGCAGCTGGGTGACTCAGGAAGACTTCTAATGTGGGTTTTCCGTCCAATGTACTTTACTGACAGTCCTTCCAAAGGGGTTTAGTGGTCCCAACTTTGAACTGGATGGCATTGCTGTCCCTGTCTGGAGCTTCATTTGGAGGTGGAGGCAGGCACTATGCCATGGCAAGCACTCTTGCCCTCGGATAGGCAGATCTGAAAGGTGATCGCCAACTGGGACTTAGTACATATTCAGGAGGGCTCTCATCCCAAGCCTTTCTCTGGGTACTTAGGCAGACAAAAGAGATTTTTCCTTTGAGCTCTCATTTGCCCATCTTGACTATATTTCTGTTACTTTGAAGAGCACATTTTAATCCAATTGTTTGCATGTCTCCCAATGAAAATATTTCCTTGAGTCCCTCCATATCAAGAAATATTTCATTCCATCTTTGCAAGTTCCTTGTGTCTGTGAGTGGGCTGGTATACATCTCTATTCTTGGATAGAATATTATGGACAATTCTAATATTTTAAGTAAAAATATGAAAAAGAATAGATAACAAATTAAATATAAAAACATGATTGCTTACATTAGTACATATACCTTCCTTTTATTTGACACAGCCTTCTTGGTACATACAAACTCCAAAATAATAGGGTGTAACTTTAAGCAGCTTAATTTGTAATGTTTATTATTTACTTTTTTCTTCAATTTCTTTATTTTTTCTTCAATTTCTGTGTGCAACAAAATTCTAGGGTTTAGGAGAAATGGACTCATTCTTTTGTTTAAGGAGTAGGCGGCTGCTGCCCTTCGTAAACCTGGCTATTATCTTTCCTTCTCTGAGATAAAATGGCAGGCTCTGCCTAGGTGTTCCCCTCTACCAATATATGTCATCGGTTTTTTTTGCATTCCGCGTAGTACTAGGAAAGAATGAGGTCATGCGTTTTGAAAGTGCAGCATATTTTGTGGGTTTTCTTTATGCATGGCTTCTTTTTGAGTCTGATTTTTTTCTTTTCCTTTTTAGGTCTCACTTATAACTTTATGCAGAATCTTATAAATTGCATCAATTGAGGACATGGTTACAGATAATATAAGTGATTTTAAAAGCCACCAAACATAAAGGGATTTTTCTAAGTTCCCAGAACAGCTAGCTTTCTGTTTAATTCAGTCCCTTCAGAATGTATCTCATGCCCCTGATATTTAAAGCCATACAATCATCTGCAAGTAATCAAAAGGGTAGAATCTTTCAAGAATCCAGTCCATAGGCAATATGTATTATGTTATTTAGTGAGCTTTGACAAAGTCATCTAGGCATTTGAACATTATTATCTACAGGAATTCTTTTTCTTTCAACATAGAGACATTTAGTTCAGATTTGTAGAGCAAAGAATGTCTGTTTCCTATGTGACATGAAGTGTCTCAATTTAATCCCCATTTTACTTCATTATAAAGGCACTGAGCTAATTATTTTTTGAGAAATAAACGATAAATAACAACTGACAATTAGACACAAATGCTTTGGAAGAATACTGTGTTGGCACTTATGGGAAAATGTTTCTTCTTTTTAAATGTAAAACATTATAAGGGATATGAGGGGAAAAAATGAGGCTATCACACTTTGCATTCCCATTTTTTGGGCTGCAGGAAAAAAATACCAATTTTTCACAATTGTGATTTGCTAGAAATAAGTTGTGAAAAATGATAAAATGATATGCTACCTTTTTAATTGTGGTGACAACTAGCCTTGAAGGGCTTATTATCTCCATGAACTGAAGTCAAGTCTGTAGAATGTTGATTAGTAATTATGCATATTAGAACATTTCCAGATTAAAGGTGTTTTAATATTTTCTTGCCAGAAAAGACAACAGTCACATTACTATTTAATGGTACTTGAGAAAACTGCATGGGGTAGAAAAAATAAGTACAGTCAGTTTCATGGAACATCCAAATGGATTTGGTTTTCACTCAGCTCCACCGTTGCTATGCAATGCTTTTCCCAGAACAAGGACCATCTTTCCATTTAATAAGATGGTTTCTTCAGGCTTCACTTGTTTTTTGTTTTTCTTCTTTTCTTCTCCCATCTCCCATTATACTTAGGCAGTACCACATTCTCAAACAATGAATAGTCTTCCAATGATTTCATATGCATTCATTTCATTTCCCCATTTTCTTGAGGATAGAGAAATCATTTGCTTCTTTGATAGTTTCCTAAAATTCTTACTGCAATGTGAAGGGCATAATGCATTCTTGTTGATAAGAGTTCTTTTGTCAGTTTGGAAGAGGACAGAGGAGACATTTTCCTGTCTTCAAATTGTAATGCTTTAAAAGGCTGCTTACACTCTGGAAGAGTACATGTTTCCACATTTTAAATTTAATCTTTAGTTTGATATATTTACATTTTTCCATATGGATTAATGGAGATAGTCAAGTCAGGCACAGGAAGTCACAGGATGTTTCTCAATGAAGATTTATAGGAAGATCTGCTCTTTAAAGGGAAATCAGAGAACTGAGAATTTGTGAAGAGGAGATCATGATTCAGTCTTTACATGGGACAGACTCACAGCTCTGTGGTCTATGAACCCTATACCAAAATTCCTAGAGCTGATCTTTTTGTTTTTATTTATATTGGTTTCCTGTCTCTCTTAGAGTTTGTGAGTTTGGTAAAGGAATATTTTTTTAAAGGATGAATTGCTTTAGTTATTTAAACTTATATATTAGAATCCCCCTTGGATATTCTTCTTGTCTTACAGCAAAATGCATAATTTTGAAGGAGAACCGACATCTTGTTTCTGTCATTGCTTCTGTGCTCTCCATGACTACAGAGAAGGATTTAGGTGGAAATTATTTAGGATTCTTTTTTTAATGGTTTTAAAATACACAAATTAACTTATGTGAAAACATAGCCTTAAGCTTAATTTTATGACCCATACATTTTGAATATTCAAAATCGGGCTAATAAAAAAAAGCAATAGATATTCTCAGGGGTTTAATTTTACTCATATGGTGAGAGTTGATGGTTTATGAGTTTTACAACATTTCATTAGGGAAATTTTACCAGGGAAGCAGGGTGGAATATATACAAGGTTTATCCTGCACTGGCAAAATGGAGCCCTCAATAGAGTTTGTTTACACATCCTGATTAACTTGATTGCCTACCTTGTCAGGAAACACTATGCAAATGATTTTATTTTCTGGGTTATTAGACCAAGAAAGAGACAGAAAATCACTTTTATTACAGAGCAATCTTTGCATGCACATTTTACATGTTTATAAGAATCTCTTTAAAGGGAAGTGGTTCAAGATGACTGCTTCTTTGACAATCTAGCCACTAGCTACCCAAAAGAAATGACACATTGCTTAAGATGTTGATTTTATGGTGCATTTTGAGAGTATAAATTTTATTTTTCATGTCTCTCACTATATATAGAACAATATAAGTGATATATTTATAAGATATTAGTAGAGATGTTTAAGAGAAAGTAAAATGACATGTTTTTTTCTATTTTGTTAATTTCGTTTTTATAAATTTTGATTCAAATTGCCTTTCACCTCCTAGGAATCTTTAATGAATTGATTTTTTTGTTTGTTTACTCTATCTTTGAAATTGATTATGTATATTTATGGCTCATTTTTTACAATATTCAAGTACCAAATCATCTCTTTTCACATCGCCAAAAAGTTTTGAAAGTCATTGCCATTAGTTAGTGCTATCCTGATCAGAAATGTTAGAAGCCCAGAATCCTCTTTCAGTTTCTGTACTTTCCATAACAGTATTTGAATTTTGTGTTTTCGTTTCATCTAAGAACTTTGACTTTTGTGCCCTGTCATTAAACTTCTATGTATGTTTTTCTGCCTCTTTGCTACAGTTTGATTATCTGGGCTAATTTTAACCCATGAACATTGACTAGAAAATGATGTTCTTTTAGGTATTTTTATGTCACTATAACTCATTAAACTAAACATCTCTCTCATTTCTCAATCCAAAAGCATGGGAATATATAGTTTTTTAAATTTCAGAATTTGCATCTACTTTAAAGGGCTTCTTTGTTCTTCATGTGCAATGTTTAGCAAGGTTTATATATGTGTAGAGGATTGGGTACCAGAAAATACAGTCTACCAGAGGGCATTCTGTTATCTTGTGGTTTGAAAGGCAAGTTTAACTCTACAGAATTGCAGGCAGGAAGAGACATTACACAAATAAGCCAATCATATTTTGACATCAGAGTCTTGTGTTGACACTTCCATCAAAACATGAGACAATAAAACATTAATCTTGACACATAAGTTCCTGTAAGTGTTGTGCAGAGCAAAAGTTTTCTCTTGTATTTAGACTGAGTGTTCTAGGTCACAAAAGCACCAAGAAGAAAATGGACCAGATGGTTAGGGGTTCTGTACCTCCTCCCAAAACACCTGCCCTTGACCTGAGGAATGACTTTCTCGCCTTGTAAGATCGGCCCAAAATACAGCTCGAAGGTGACCTCTCTATCTGCTCTCTTATTAAGAAATAATCACACCTGCCCTTGTTACTTCTCATGACTTGTTTGTGGGTTTCTGGCAACACCAATCAAGCAGTTCTTTATAATAGCCAACCATTTATTTACTGGGTTCTTTATTTTTACTCATCTAGGGAAGAAAAGTCTAGAAGTCCTGCAGAAATACCCAAAAGGAAAAAAAACAAAACCAAACAAAATGACTGAATTCTTGACACTTGTGATTTAAGTATCAAGAATTTGTGTCACTTGTGATTAAAGGAGAGTCTCCTTTCATCTGTCATGTAAGAAGGATAAGTGCCAGGTTAAATTTTTATTTCTGGTCTGGTTTCTCTGACAGAGACTCATACTTCTGCCCTAGAGTTAAATCTAATGGAAAAGGCACTTACTGAAAGTAAATGGCTTGGGACTTCCCTGGTGGTTCAGTGGTTAAGAATCTTCCTGCCAGTGCAGGGGACACGGGTTCAAGCCCTGATCCGGGAAGATCCCACATGCTGCAGAGCAACTAAGCCCGTGAGCCACAACTACTGAGCCTGCGCTCTAGAGCCTGTGAGCCACAACTATTGAAGCCCGCGTGCCTAGAGCCCGTGCTCCACAAGAGAAGCCACGGCAATGAGAAGCACACGCACCGCAATGAAGAGTAGCCCCTGCTCGCCACAACTAGAGAAAGACTGAGTGCAACAACGAAGACCCAACACAGCCAAAAATAAATAAATAAATAAATAAATTTTTAAAAAGAGAAAGTAAATGGCTTGTTTTTATATGTAGAAACTGTCTTCTCCCCAACACAAATCAGTGTGGATTTTCTCCTAGGAGTTTCTGTGGATAGCCATCAAATGCTGGTAGTAATCAAACAAGTTAAAAAAAAGTCTTATTTATGTGTGACCCTTAGTTATACTCTTTAAAATGCCATGTTTCTATTTTAACTTTACTAAAACTTAAAAAGGTATAACTTTTACTCTCTGGTACCTCTTGCCAGTATTTATTGTCTGGGTCTCATTTGCAATGAGGTATAGCAATAAACATTAAAAGCTTTAATGAATCAAATATGAATATGTTTGAACGTCCTGACTTGCTGACATTAAAAATGGAACAACAGAACAGAGGAATTATACCAGAACTATCTCAAGTATTCATGAAACCTCTACACTAAGAGAACTTGTTTGGTAGCCTAATTAAAGAACTGGCTATTTGTGCTCCCCTCCTATCATTTCTTAGACATTAATCAATGTGATCCTTAGCCTCCTTTTCAATCCTTCCCTCAGTGGGGAGACAGGAGGAGAGAAGACAGTATATAATAATATAATTTCTCTGATCTTCTACACAGACCACCTAGTAATACTGTTGCGAAGCACATGCAAATGCAAATAGCTATATTGCTTCTGCATAATAGAAACTAATATGCTAGTAACTCCAAAGGGGACAAATGTTAAGATGGATCTTTTGCAAAGCAGACAACATAATATAACACTGAGAGTAATTATGCTCTCTTTTCTTTAGGGTAAGTGATGAATGTTCAGATTCAATACTTAATATTTGCTTTATAAAAAGTGCATTGTGCTCATTTATTTTTTTGGCATGGAAGGATGCTTTAGAAGATCACTTCATTCAATATTTTTAAAATCACCGACTAGAGATCATGATTTACCTGTATATTTTCATAAGCATATACCATAACTCATTCTGTTTAATGGCTAAAACACTTCCCTATAATCATCTTGAGACTAAAGTGATCTTCTGCTGAGATGCTTTCCTCCATGACAAATCAGCATTCTGTTATCTGATAAAAACACAAGGCCCTTCTTTTCCATTTTCCCCAAATTTAGAATGAATTAAATACATCTATTCACCAGAAAACGTTTATTAAGAATGCATGATGGTAATGTTTGATGGCAAATTCAGACTAATACATGGATCTCACATTCATGAATATAATTTTCTCTGGATAGTTAGATATTTTAAGGTGGTTTAATGCCTGAGGAATAATGGCATTTATTGATTGCATGTTCACATATACACACGTGAGTGCCTCTGTGGGGATGCTTATCTATGTGTAGCTCTATATAAATGAGTACAAATGTTAGCTCTTTGACATGAGATGTTGAAACTATTAGAGATGGTCTACACAGAAGAGTCTAATTACTTTTGTTTCAAAAGTATATACAGGAGTATTTAGGTCAAAAAAGAATTTTTAGTCAATTCATTCATGTGCTTCAAATGGTTGAATCCTTGGTCCTTCATCTATGATCAGGTTGTATATAACCACCATTTGCAGTCCTAAACCTAACGGATAGCCCAAGTCATGAGCAAATAAGTGTCCAGTAATAAGGGTGGCGGACAAGAAAAAGACACAGATTTTTTTCTGTTGAGTCATTTATTGACTGTGATCTTATACAAATGACTTTGTTTTCTTGGATCTGTGTTTCCTTATGTATAGAATAGACCGTGTTACTTCACAAGATTAGTGCAAAGATTAACTGATATTAACATATATGGAAGCCTAACATACTTCACTTGTATATTCACTTCGTTTTATAAATCTTCCCTTCTTGGTGGAGAAAAAGGTGAAATCAATGACTTAGTAAGCCAAGACAGCCTTTGGAGAGTAGAGAAAAGGTCCTTGGGTTGTCATAGCTGTCCGGGTAACCTCTGCTTCTGATATCCAGTTTTCAATAAATTTTGATTAATTGTTTCACCTGTTTGTCACATACATTTTAACTCAAATGTAAAACTATGTTTGTCTTTCATTTCTAACTCCCATCCCCCAAAATTATTCACAGAAGCCTTCATCTTTATAACAAACTTCTACAGATTGGGGGAGACAGCTTCATACCATAAGTAGGCAAATTTCTTACCACTATTAATCCATGAGAAAAAAAAAAACTGCCTTAGAAATATTTTATAGGGCTGACTTAGTTAATCTTATTAAGAAGTTATGACTGTAGAACTAGTTAGAGAGAGGTACTCTGTTCTGGGTTAATTGGGACACATTGTTAGCAAAGGCTGGAAATCTGTGTATAAATGCAAGTGGCCAAAGTATTTTCCTGCTTGAGTTTTTAAAATTCTAATGAATATGGATGGTTTCTGAATTCCTAGGCAATGCAGGATTTGCATGAGGTTACAGTTCAGTTGTCTTTCAAACTAATTCTCTATGCAAGTCACTGGCCTAGATGCTGTGGCTACAGAAGAGGAAGTATTAAAAAAAAATAAGTTTCTGCCCACCCCAAACCCCTGAGTTAAAAATATCTAGTAAAGTGAAAAAGATGCATACAAAAAACAAACAAGGGGGGCTTCCCCGGTGGCGCAGTGGTTGAGAGTCTGCCTGCCAATGCAGGGGACACGGGTTCGAGCCCTGGTCTGGGAGGATCCCACATGCCGCGGAGCAATTGGGCCCGTGAGCCACAACAACTGAGCCTGCGCATCTGGAGCCTGTGCTCCGCAACAAGAGAGGCCACGATAATGAGAGGCCCACGCGCCGCGATGAAGAGTGGCCCCCACTTGCTGCAACTAGAGAGAGCCCTCACACAGAAACGAAGACCCAACACAGCCAAAAATAAATAAATGAATAAATTAATTAAAAACAACAACAACAACAAACAAACAAGGGCTTCCCTGGTGGTGCAGTGGTTGAGAATCTGCCTGCCAATGCAGGGAACACGGGTTCAAGCCCTGGTCTGGGAAGATCTCGCATGCCGCGGAGCAACTAGGCCCATGAGCCACAATTACTGAGCCTGCGCGTCTGGAGCCTGTGCTCTGCAACAAGAGAGGCCGTGGTAGTGAGAGGCCCGCGCGCCACGATGAAGAGTGGCCCCCGCTTGCCGCAACTAGAGAAAGCCCTTGCACAGAAACGAAGACCCAACACAGCCAAAAATAAATAAATAAATAAAATTTAAAAACAAAAACAAAAAATAAAAACAAATAACTCAATTAAAAAAAAAAACAATAAAAACAAAAAAAGAAAACATAGCAGATGACTTTATATTCTTGTAACAATCGTTGGACACATAGAGTATATGGGTAGCACTTCCTGGTGTGGTTGTCATAACCTAAGCACGCCTGCTGTTTGTCCCTGCCCTTTCAGTGGTTGGGAGCCTCTCTGCCCACGGTGATTTTTGCCACCTGCTCACTCACCCCTTCACTTCGAGAGCAAGTTTGGCAGTTTGTTTGAAACAGTACCTTTGCTCAAAGGAAATGGAAAATTCCTTTTTTGAGTTTTACTATGACTAGTGCCAAAGTAGAATTTGTTCATATTGGGTTCCTGGATGGTATAGGAGGAATGAATTCTTACTCCAGCTGTGCAAAAGTTTAGTGTAAAAAAGAGTAAATAAAACAAACTTGTAGAAGTAAAAAATAACACACCTCCAGCACTTAGATATGTGACCTTTTCTTTATTATAAAAGATGGTTAGTCCTACCGACTTTAGTGGATTCCCACAGTGGTTCAGTAAAATAATGTGGGCAATTGGCTGGACACATAGAAGGCATTCTATAAATGCATGTTCTTGTCTGACTTCTTAGAACCCTATGTCAACTATGCTATTCCTAATGTCCATTAAGTAGGGAGCATTTTACTCCATGTGTAGAGCTTACTCTTTACTATTATTTTGACTCTTGAATATTAGTCCTTCTCTTCCAGAGTTTTTATTCTGCTGGATTCCCTTTCTTCCCTTCTCCTTTTTTTCCCCAGTGCAAAATTTTAAGCAAACTCTCAGTCTTCAGGTAACAATTTCATGTGAAAAATTAACAATAATGTCATATCAGAGTAATGCCAGGAAGTTATGAAACTTCACTGTTACTGACAGATGATTAATTTTCTTTTTATTATTAGGAAATTGTTTGTAGGCAACAGTAGAGAACAAACTCTGCTTGTATACATTGCCAGCTCTTGCTTAATTTAGTTTCCCAAACAAACCCAAACTTAATTTTACCCCCAAATATAAGCCAGTTCCCATAGCAAAAATTTTACTGATTTCCAACTTGATTTTTATTTATTGTCCATTTCTCTGTTGATTGAGCTCATCAGATTGAGCAGCAAGATGGTCATGGGACGAACAGTAGGGTCCAGGGGTCACTCACTGCGGTGTTTCCCCTAAACCAAGACCAGTCTCTAGGATTTCAATGTTTCTTTCCTCCTATTTGCCTTAGATAAAGATCCCCTAGGCACTGGTGTTTTTAGAATTCTCCTTGTTCTCCATTAAACAAGTCCCTTAGAATCTTGACCCAACAGTGACTGATGGTGATCCTTGATTATGGAAGCTTGTAGGCATACAACTCAAGCAGTCCTGCCTGTAGGCACAGCTCTGCCCCTTACTGGCTGTGTGTCTTCCCATGACTTAGGCTCTCACTTTTTTTCATCTTTAAAATAGGACTATAATAATTCCTGTCTTATAAGTAAAATAAACTATCTTAGTAGAATGGAGCATAGTAAGTACTAGATAGATGATACCTGCTATTGGGAGCTAATTTATGGCAATCATTGAAACTATTCAGCAGTTAAGCTTTCATTGTGGAAAGGCCCTTATGAAGCATGTTACACATGGTATCAGAGCATGGAAGGAGGGATCTTTTGTTATATCAGCCACACTGCATCACAGGTGACTGCCAGCTCCTCCTTTCTGAACAGAAGCCGGGAGAAGATGGAAAGTTAGATGTTCATAAAACAACTTCATTAATAATACTTGAGAGTTGATGGTTTTATTTTGTTATCTTGGGCTCCCCAAGAAGCAGACCCTGAATAAAAATTCAAAAACAAGTATTCATCTGGGAAGTAAAAGAAACATTAGAGATGGAGTGGGGGAATGTGACAAGGAAGAATACCTCATCAAGCTAGCCACCACTGTGCGTGATGGGAGCTTAATCCCACTAGGGCAACTCCATGACACGTCTCATCGTCATCACATTTAGGGGCGAGGGAGTTGGGGTATTTATACACCAACCCGTGAGAGTCACCAATTAAGGGTCACACCTAGTGGTTTGTTAGTTCTCCAGCTCTTCTAGGTTGCTACAAAGGGGGACAATGTAGCTCTGGCCAGCCAGGGAAGTCCTTACATAAAGAAATGCAGGGTCTGTGTGCCCTGTGGTGGGAAAAACAAGGGCATATAAATGGGCACCAAAAGCATCTGTTTCAATTACTTATTTGTATAAGGTTTTAATGAGAACCTTCCTGAATATATATTTTTGAGGATACAGTAGGTTTATATTGAAGTTTGATTTAGAAACACATGTAGTTAGCATAAAGAAAAGCTATAACATGCCTACAGAATTTTAGACAATTTCTTCCAAACCATCAATCCTTGAGCACTTGCTCCTCCATGGACCCACTGCACCATCATCTTTATCAGTTTTACTTCACATGCTTGATCTCTCTGAAACTTTGGGGGAACATGACCAGAGCTTCATACAAGTTCCCTTTCTTTTCATTCTCTTTTCTACCCTTCTTAAATACTTTGCATATCAATATGTTATCCATGAACTGGCAGGGTACAGTTTATTTCATCTATTATTCTGCTTCACAAAGGAGGAAACTTATTAACACAAAAACTTAGATAACTACTCTGCTACCTGATCCACCTGGTAGTACATTCACTTGCAGATTCTTCCAGTTTCTGTCCTTTTGTTATATTGCTGATAATTGTTATTCCTCTGACATGTACCATGTGCACCTCAGTCCTAAAAACTACAGAAGAAAAGCAACACAGAAATCATCATACCTGGTGCTTCATTTTATGTGGGCTACCTGAAGTGACAGGCTTGTGGCTGTGTCCACATTCCTGTGAAATTAATGTTCCTTCTTCAGACACCTCTTATTCTATTTATAGCCACAGGGCTTCAGTTTTATAAGTGTCCAGAAAGTTCTGAGTAATGCACAGAATTCTACATACACAGCAAATGCAACCTTGGCAAAATGTAATCCCTGGTGAGAGAGAAAAACAGAGAATCAACAGTCCGTTGCTTTCAGTGGAATAATAAAACTGGAGCAGTTTGTGTCTGAAAGTGCTGTAAACTAGATTTTTTTTCATGTAAATTCCATAGCCAGGATATAATGGTCATTGTCATGAAATTGGCAAACGGAGAATTACAGTTTTTCGGAGAAAACTTGACTTCTTCTCAACACTCTTTCCTTCTTTGTTTATTCATTGAAATATGCCTGTTTTTATGGATGGTTGGTCAAGATGTGGGCTTAAATGGAACAGTATTTCATGTGAGTGGGAAGAGAATTTGTGTATGTCTACCCAAACATTAAGGAAAAATGAGTACATTTACTGTTACTGTGTTCCCATTCATTTTTTTCACCATATTAAGAACTTTAGAAGTACTCCATATGGACTATGCTGTTCTTAAGGCTTATTAAGGAGGGGACATTTTGCTTAATATATAGAACCTATGCTTAATTATTGTTTTGACCGTTTTAATGTAATTACATATCTTTGTTGCAAGAAAAATTTATAGAATTACATAACCATATTAAAGAATATTATGAAACTTCTGTCTTCAGTTGCTACTGTATTTGGCTTAGGGATAATAAGAGTTGAACTTTCAAGATACGCTATACAATGGGATGGAGCCTGATACAATATAATGAAATGACATTGACATACCTATAAATGCAACCAACCAATGAAAAAACTACATCGTTCACAAGAATGATTGTGATTGATTCTTTGAATCCCATTGGTCCATGGGTCTGTGGCTGGGCTGTCTGTGCTCTGGTAGCTCTTTGAGAAAGATTAAGGGTTCAACATTATTTAAATTTCTCTTTGTCTCTCACTCTCTCTCTCCAATATCATAGTATGGCTAGTTCATATTTCTGTTCATTACATCATCTTAGAAGCCTTCAGAATCAAGTCATTCCTCATGAAGCAACAAACAGAAAAATATCCCATTTTCAGCAAGTTTGAGTTAAAGCTGGCAAATTATGTAAAGTAACACTTAAAAGGGGGACCCTGGAGAGGAACTTGGTGGCTATTTCAGGACTCATATTTGTGGTGGAGTGGACAGTCACTCAGAACCATATTCATGATACTGGTTATTTCCATCCCAATGCGGCCTTTAGGTCTTCATTCAGAAGCAGCTTGCTACAGCACGTGTATCATAGAAAAAACTGAGATTTTGTTTTGTTTTCATATCTTAGGCTAGTAGATTAAGTAACACAGAACCTAGCTTTGAAACCTTTCTCCTTTTTTATTTATATTAATCTTAAAGGTGAAAAATAAGTTCTGGTTTTAATTTATACTTTTCTGTATACTGGTATTAATCTTTTAAAATATGTGAATTAGCCATTTTGATTCCATGAGTTATCTGCTCATGTGCTTTGTTCACTTTTCTATTGGTTTTTTACGTGTCTTCCATTTTTATTATAAAAATGGCAAACATTCAAAGGCAGTGAGTGTAGTATAATGAAGACTTTGGTCTCCATCACCCGACAAGTTTCATTTATAATTCCAATCATTCCTGTTCCTTCCAAGTTATTTTGAAGCAAATTAGAAATTTATTATAACATCTGTAAATATTTCTGCATGTACTTCTAAAATATAAAGCCCCAATGCCAAAATTAAAGCCTAAATTAATAGTCCATTAATAACAATTAAATGTTCAACATTCAGATCATCTCTTAAAAGTTTCAGTTTGTTTGAATCAGCATCCAAAGAATGTCTCTACATGTGATTAGATGAAATATTTCTTAAATCTTGTTTTACTTGTAGGTTATCTCATCTCTCTTTTTTTCCCCCTGAATTTTTTTTAGAAGAAACCAAGTTATTTGTCCTGTAGAGTTTGCAATAAGCTGGATTTTGCTATAGCATCCATGTGGTGACATTTAACATGCTCCTCTGACCCTGTGTTTCCTGTGGATTGTTAAGTAGACTTTGTGGTTTGGAAAGATTCCTTCATAAGTGGTGTCAGGAGGGATGTAATTTCTTTATCTGAATTTCTTGTGAAGTGACAGTCTGACGATTATTGTCAAGTTCCATTAATCCATTAGGAATGGCAAAATGGTGATATTCCAGTTCTGTCATTCCTGTCTTGTTTATTAGCTGGGATGCTTGTATAAAGGCCATGTTTCCACTATTCAGTGACTCTGTAAGATCAAGATCGTTTGTATAGGAAAGGCAAGATAAAGGCTTAATTCTTTTCCTGTGTAATCAAATATAACAATTTCCTTCCCTAACATTTTGTAATGGTGACCAGTAAAGGTTCTTTTGGTTATGTTTGGTTTTATTTTGTTTTAAAGATCATTATGAACTCACAAAAATAACTAAATTTACTATATTTCTATCCATTCTAGTTATATTTTCTTAATGATGCTTAAATTGTCCCACTTGAGAGATCAGCGAGAACCTCTGCAAATTGGCTTCTGAGTCTTCATCTTAGTCGGCTCAGGCTGACATAACAAAACAGTATAGCCTGGGTGACTTACATGACATTTGGTTCTCACAGTTCTGGAGGCTTGAAGTCTGAGATCTGGGTGCCAACATGGTTGGGTTCTGATGAGAGCCCTCTTCCTGGCTTGTTGATGACCACTTTTCACACTATGTCCTCATGTGGCAGGGGCAGAGAAAAACACAAGAGCTCCACCCTCGTGACCTCATCTGAACCTAGTTACCTCCCAAAGGCCTCTTTTCCAAATTCCATCACGTGGGGGTTAGGACACAGTTTAGTGCATAGCAGTCATTTTGACACAATCTTAGGAGTCTCAGTTTCTTTGCTTTCAGGTAGGATAAGATAATCCAAGCTCATTTTACACTTTTCCTATCCCAGCACTGGAGTCAGCTAATTTTTCAAGGAGCTCTGGCTCCTTTTAGTGGGAAATGGTCATTAAAAGCCAAAATCTAGGCACTAAGAGTGCTCATTGCTTTTGTTTTGGTCCTTATTTCTAGGCATTTTCATGGACAGAAACAGGATTTTTTTTCCAAGATAAAATATATTATGATTTTATAAATACACTTCCAACTCAAATTCAGGATTATTGGCTTTTTTTTTTAGCCTCGTTGATCTTATATCTGTATTCCTTTTCTTTATATCAAAAATCTTTGTTTTTAAGGTGACCATTAGCTTACTACTCATTTGTAAAATGAGCCTTAAAATAACAATAAAGTCTTGCTATGATATTGAAAGTTTAAAATAACGTTTGCAGTTCTTTTTTATTTTCCCTAAGGTATATACCCCAATGGAGATTTATAGCCAAATTACTGTGTATTAAAAACACCCAGAGATAATTACTATTAACCTCATCCTTCCAGCTTTTGTTCTGTTTTCAAAGACCCACAACCCTAAGAGCACAGGAGACTAAGATATATATAGATTCCTGTAGCCTTTTTTTCAGTCAACATTGTGGTTTAAGTATTACCAGTGTCAAAAACAATTCTCCATAAACATTATCTTAATGTCTGCATGGTATCAGATTGTAATTACCTTAACAACTTTTCCATAATATATAGACACATGACACCTTCTGATACGTATTGCTGTACCTGTCCAGGAGACTGTAACTCTGATTGTAATTCAGTAGATCTGGGACAGAACCTGAGATTCTACATTCCTAACAAATGCCCAGGTGAACCAATGCTGCTGGCCCTTGAATAGTATTTCAAACAGCACTTGTATGAAGGATGATGATGGCCCAGTAATTTATTTATTTTACTTCCTCTAAGACTGAACAAGGGGGCTGGACTTAGCAGGTGTAATTAGAGCAGATGAATAGACACCCTAGTACTTATATTTATTGAGTTTCTAAGATACCTTCAAGGTAAAAATTCATTTTAGGGTATTTTAGCCAAATCCTAAATAAAGTCATACTACTGGACAGTGTGACCTCTGGATGTTCTTTCTTCCTTCTGAGACCTTTAACCCCAGGGACACTGTTGTCTGCCTTTTCTGCCCTTAGGGCTATTTTAGATGTGTTATAGTTCAACATAAAAATATGGAGGTTCTTTGCTGTGATAAGCTAGGGGGTAACCTCTCCCTTTGAAGGCAGGGATAGTAAGGACTGCTTTCTCATTCTGTTCATGTGTTGTTGAGTTAACTCCAAACTGTGTTGTGTTTGAGGCCCTTCCAGTGAGGCAGGTGGTGGGACAAGATCTGATGAGACTTCAGAATTTCCCCAGAATACATGTTTTCTACATCTCTTGCAAGGCCCATGTTCCCAGATTTTTATTATCCTAATATTTGGCTGGCTGGTTCTAGGAATACAACTGTGAATAGCAAATATACCTGTTCTAAAGGATCTTAGAGTTTAGGAGGTCAGACAGGCGAGATACTTGGTAATTATAGAGCTTTATGGATGGTAAATGTCATAGTAAGTTATAAGTAGGCACAGAGGAGGGAATCATAATTCACTATTGTAGATTTTTTTTCCAGGAAAAGTGAAGACAAGGTATAATTAGCCAAGGGGGAAAAAGAGAGGGGGTCCTGGAAGGAGGGAATATCTTGTAGGAAGGTTTAAAGGTTCAAAAGAGAAAGAAGGGGGAAAAGGCAAATTGGGAGCTTCAAGTAATCTGGTCTTGAGGATGCCAGGGGAGATTATGAATGTGCGTGTCTGTGTGCACTCATGTGCTGGGAATGGAGGCATCATGTTGTTGAGGAGGATGAAGAAGTTGTAGAGGTAAGTCAGGGCCAGCTAAAACCTTTGAACTTAATTCTTAAGACTATGGAGAACTGTTAAAAAGTTTTAGGTAGGGAATGTTAATCCCCCCCCACCCCCACCACCAAAAGACACAAAAACCTTAAACAAAAGCCACTCACTGCAACTTGAAGAATGAATTCCTGATTAGCACATGTGAAGGATGAAAAGACTGATTCAGAGCCCTGGAGAGTTTAATAATGAGTAACATTTATGAGTGTTTATGTCAGTGCTAGAGGCCAGCACTAGACACAAGCACTATTTTGAGACATTTTAAATGTATTATTTAACACTCCAAACAACCTGTTGAGGTGTATATGTTTACTATCATCATCCCCACTTACAGTTAAGTACGCTGCGTCAAAATGTGGTTGAAATACACTTCTGCAGCCGTAGAACGACACGGTTCTAGAAGCACGACCTGAACTCAGGTGGTTTGGTCCCAAGGTTCACTCACTTCACTACTGGGTTGTACGCACCTCCATGGAGACTAAGATGAAGTAAGCAAGCATAGCTTTATTGCTTGAAGTTGGTTAATATGTGTACATATTATTCTAATTCAGTGGGGGAGAAGGGACTTGACACAAAGGCTGATGAAATTATAAAAAACATTGACTATAGCAAACATTCTGAAGAGATCAGATACTTAATGAATGCTATTTAAGAGTGGCATCTGGTTGTCACCTGGGAAGTATTATGAGTAGGAACTTTCTGTCTTGGTTCATGTAGGTAGGTACGTGTATGCTAACATTTCCACCATGCCCAGAATATGTGTACACGTGGTTGGCTTAAAGTTCTACCCAGGTAGTGCCATGTTATAGAAAGGTATTATTTTTCATCATTCCATGTCTAGCAAGTTAATCAGTATTAAAGTAGAAACTCACCTCATTAGGATACATTTAGAAGATTGAGAGTCAAGATTCCAGATTCCCAGTCAGAGCCCGAAAGACTTGTATAACCTTTAAACATTAAAATAAAATAAAATACGTGTGTATGTTCCAGGAAAGAATTGGCATATATAGAGCTATTTATTGACTAAGTGTTCCCAGTATAGAAATACAGATGCATTTTGGCACTTACCACATTTTCTTTTAAATGCCTCACCATTTTTCAAAAGGTAAAAACATGTCGCCAAGAGCGACAGAAGCAACCCATTTCTGCCAGCTTGGGCAAGTGACTTATCCACTTAAAGTCCCCATTTCCTCATCTGTAAAATGGCAATAATTATGCCTATTTTGCAGGAATATTGTGAGAAAATACATGTAAAGTGGTTGGCACCTAGTGGGTATCCAACCAATTTAAGATTGGTACTTTTTTTTTCTTCCTTGGCAGTAGAGTTGCATTGTCATTATTTTAAAATGCTGAGATTACTTTTCAAATTGCTGTGCTGATTACAAGCTTTCTGAAGGAAATAATTACTAAAAAAACAGATCTCAGTGAAGAATTTAGATTTTTGAGAGGAATAAACAAATATGCCACTATACTTTATCTCTACTCAAGAGTTACCAGAGTTTACCTGTTAAGATGAAATATGTCTTTTTCATAAAAGAGGCCAACTTGGCATTTATTAGCTTTGACCATTGCTTGGCAACGCTAGGTCCTAATTCTAAATTTAGAAAGTTAGCAAGACTCTTCATGTACCACAGTGTTCATTGCAGCTCTATTTACAATAGCCAGGACATGGAAGCAACCTAAGTGTCCATCGACAGATGAATGGATAAAGAAGATGTGGCACATTTATACAATGGAATATTACTCAGCCATAAACAGAAGCAAAATTGAGTTATTTGTAGTGAGATGGATGGACCTAGAGACTGTCATACAGAGTGAAGTAAGTCAGAAAGAGAAAAACAAATACTGTATGCTAACACATATATATATGGAATCTAAAAAAAAAAAGGTTCTGAAGAACATAGGGGCAGGATAGGAATAAAGTTGCAGACATAGAGAATGGACTTGAGGACACGGGGAGGGGGATGGGTAAGCTGGGACTAAGTGAGAGAGTGGTATGGACATATCTACACTACCATATGTAAAATAGCTAGCTGGTGGGAAGCAGCCGCATAGCACAGGGAGATCAGCTCGGAGCTTTGTGACCACCTAGAGGGGTGGGACAGGAAGGGTGGGAGGGAGACGCAAGAGGGAGGAGATATGGGGATATATGTATATGTATAGCTGATTCACTTTGTTATAAAGCAGAAACTAACACACCATTGTAAAGCAATTATACTCCAATAAAGATGTTTAAAAAAAAAAAGTGAGCAAGACTCTTGTCACATGACTGTTGGTTTAATTACAATGTGACCCCCACAGTTTTCCAAGGAGACATGTTTCCTGGTGTCAAGTCTCATGTGTTTGCTACTAGACAGTAGGTTGTGACTAGGGGCATTTCGACTCAGCAAATAAAGATACAGCTTTCTCAGTCATATCCGGAGTGAATGGCAGTCCTGTTGCCTTTGAGTCAGCTGAAGGGTAAGGAGGTGAGAGATTTCCCGGCAGCTGTGATAATTTAAATCACAGTGGGTTATTTAAATCTAGTATCTGGTATAAAGCTTAAAAAATAATTTTCATGAGGACAAAAAACTATATGGAGTAAATCCTCCCATTTTTCCTTTGGGTCAGGGCATTTTTTAGAATTTTATTTATTTATTTATTTTAATTGAAGTGTAGTTCATTTACAGTGTTGTTTTAGTTTCAGGTGTACAGCAAAGTTACACACGTATGTATTCTTTTTTCAGATTCTTTTCCCTTATTGGTTATTCCAAAATATTAAGTATAGTTCCCTGTGCTATATAGTAGGTCCTTGTAGGTTATCTGTTTCATATATAGTAGTGTGTATATGTTAATCCCACCAGGGCATGGTTTTTAAGAGTAGCCCATTATGCAAATAAAGTTCACTTTCTCCTGTTTCTTGACTCTTGTAACAAGCAGTCACATGTTGTAGGAGCACTACATTTGCTTTGAAGCCAGAATCAGAGAAGTTCCTCCAGAGGATAAGAGAGTGTAGCACTTAAGCACAAAGAGTGAAAGCATATGAAATTGCCCATAAGCTTTAAAAAATGGAATTTCATTAACGTAAAAATTTAGCAGAGTTTATTTTTCTTGTGAATAATTATAGTTTGTTTTACCCTTTGCGTTTTCTTTAGCCATCTCCTACGTTGAATCCACATCCTCCCATTCATTTCCTTTTACTTATAATCCCTATGCAAACCTTAATTCACAGAGAAGCATTATCATAGCACAATTATGTCACAAGGTTGTGGGAAGGATGGACTGAGATTCAGGAATCAGTGTTGTAATTTAGATTTGAGAACAAAGGTGATGGTAACACCACACAGTTGATGTTGCTATTAGCATAAGGAATGGTGGTAATTTCAGGTTTGTTTACTACTGGAAAACAAGAGAGGGAGGGCTCCTGGTTGAGTTTTCACTGATCCTTGAACAAAGCAGCAGGTGTGCCAGCAAGGGCTCTGCCTTCGCTTCGTGGCTGTCATTCCCATCAGGCTGGTTCTAGCAATTGTGAGCCACTGATGCTCCAAGGACATGATGTCACCTGCTGAAGACTTCCAGTCTGTTGTGACAGAATAATTGGTCCCTGGTACAAAAGAAGCATATGCTGTTGATTGTGAGAACTCTGCCACTTGATGTCAGGAAGAGAAGTCATCAACAGTGGTGAATCCACTGTATGCCTAAAATTGCCATGAAGATTCCTCTCCATGAACCATTATAGTCCTAACATTTATAATTGCTTGCCTTCTGTAGCATAATCCCAGCGCTGTATTTTCCTGCATTGATACCTGTGGTTCCCCGGCCTCTAGTAAAATCTCTAAAAATACTGAAACATCTATAACCCTGATTTGCTCTGTTCTGCCAAGGGTGCTGTGATATTGTCATGACATCTAGCAAGAGTGACATGTAATGAAGATGTTCAGGTCTGAGTAGCCTCCATTGTTCTGCTTTATTGTTTATGGCACAGGCAGCAGTGGGACGGGGGTGATGGGGGAGCTGTCTACAAAAGCATCTCCAAGGATGCCTTTGAGTGAAGTTGAGACTCAGGATTTGGCAGAACTCATCCAGTGTGAAGACATGTACCCCACTCCACCACTCTCCCACAAGAAATTCTCCAAGTAGAACAACCAGTGACATCTTGAAGCATTTACAGATCTTCAGGGATGGAGCCATGAGCAGAAAGGACGATCACACCCTCAATCACCATCATTTAGATGCTCTGGATCTGAGAGAGAGCTGTCTTAGGAAAACCACAGTGGCTCACGTATGGCTCCCAGAAACTTCTGCATGCAAGACATTTCCAGGACTGCTTTTCCAAATCACCCTTAGAACGGAAGATCGCATTAGGAGAGCTGAAGTCCCCAGAGTTATATCCAGTTTCTTGGATAGGAAGGGAAGAAAATGCAGACTTTTTCAGAGATGGTTTGCTATTTATCTGTTCTTGACATAAACCTGAGGCCTCAGAGGGTTCACTGATGCATCTCTTTACCATGGCAAATGAATAGTGAAGGGTACATTGTGTACTTGTAAAATCCAAGGTGGGGATGTTACATGAGCTGTCTCTGCCTTGAAGTTAATGTCTTTCAAAAGGTTAGTTTTTTTACATCTGGAAAATATTTCTCTATATTAATGTTTCTGTCTCCAAATCACCATAAAGTTTTATCATGCATATTTTAAACAAATTATGGAAATGCCTATTTAGAGTCTCTTTTAAAGATTATTATTGCAAGATTTTTATTATTATTGCAATGAAGTAAGTTGTATGAAATAAGAGTCTACTTTTGTGCCTGGGTAGATTGTGCCAATTGGGTTAATAAACACCTTCATCCTTAGAGCTAGAGCATTTGGATGGAATATCAGGGATGAATGACATTTCTATAACTTTTTAATCAAAGAGCCATCTTTTCTGGACCTGTTTATTTTGGAAAACAGTGTTAAATGTTTTTTTCAGTTCAGTGTGAAAATGCTTTTTCATAAGTATAGCAATGAGTTAATAATCACCGTCTTCACTAAAACTAAAAGAAACATCCAACAAGAAAAGCTGCTAAATCAGTCTTCCCCTACCCCCCTCCAAAAAAAAGCAGACTGTTTTTTTCTATTTTTCCCACACAAAAAAAGTATGCCTTGGTTTTTTGTTGTCTATTCCTTCAAACTCACATAAGGCTAAACTAGACACAATTCATGTTTACAGAAATCAGACACTTTTTTTTTTTCTCTCCTCCATGGTACAATTTCTTACTGGATTTCTTGCCAAATGATGGTAGGAATGGAAAGGCTGTCAGGAGCCAGTAAGCTCATTTGAGAAAAGACAGGTCAAGGTTTTTCATTTTAGAAAGCCTACAAAATACAGAACAGCTTACAGATATGTGCTGGGATGCTTCCAGCTGACACTTTTATTGTGATCTATTTTATTAAGTTCCACTGATGGGCCCAGCCTGTGGGATGGCCCTCAAGTATGACAGTGTCAAATGCTCCTGGTGGCAGGCTTGACGGGGGCTGATGGCTCCTTCCATTGAGAGAGCATCAGCCTTTTGCAATAAAGAGCAGAGCAAAGCCCCTACTGACTGACAGCCCTGTGAGCTGCTTTTGTTTTGCACTCTTTAACGCTGAACACCCTTAGAGGGTAGTTTATCCAAGGAAGTCAGATTCCAAAGCAACCTTCCTTTAGAAGTCAAGAGGCAAGAGGATCGACTGAAGATTAACTTACTGATTATCACTACTCTCCATTTTAATAGCAGATGGAAAGGTTTTTTTGTTTTGTTTTGTTTTTATTTTAAGTATAGCTGATTTACAATGTTCTGTTAATTTCTGCTGTACAGCAAAGTGACTCAGTTATAAATATATCTATTCTTTTTCATGTTCTTTTCCATTATGGTTTAGTCACAGGGTATTGGATATAGTTCCCTGTGCTATACAGTAGGACCTTGTTGTTTATCCATTCTCTATAAACTAGTTTGCATCTGCTAACCCCAGCCTCTCTCAGTCCTTACCTCCCTCAGCCCCTTCCCCCTTGGCAACCTACAAGTGTGTTCTCTATGTCTGAGTCTGTTTCTGTTTCCTAGATAAGTTCATTTGTATCATATTTTAGATTCCACATATAACTAATATCACATGGTATTTGTCTTTCTGTGTCTGACTTACTTTGCTTAGTATGATCATCTCTAGGTCTATCCATGTTGCTGCAAATGGCATTATTTCGTTGCAGATGGAAAGTTTTGAAGCCTGCTGATTACGTTACTAAATAGTCACTGACCTAAGTCTCAAGAGATAAAGTAGCCACCACTTTAGAGGCATGGCTATTTCTGACTCTAAATGTATACAAAAAAAATAAGAATTTAATCACAGTTTTGACTGCAATAGGTGTTCTTTCAGAGAAAAAATGGAATCATAAACAGTGTAATCCCTATAGAGTTGAAATTAGATCTTGTGGGAAAGGAATAATTTTCCTTGTTTACATATTAAAAGCTGTGCAAATTTAATTTCTTCTTCATTGTCATTATCTGGATTTGATACTCCCACTGGGCTGTCAAGAGAAGCCTCAGGAGATGGGGATGATTCTAGCAGTGGCCAGTGTTCCTTCAGTGGTGGGATGGACGGATCCAAGCCAGTCATCTCTGATGGGAAGCAGAGACTATGGGTGGCATCCCCACCCCATTTTTTCTCGATCTATCAGGAATCATAATTAGGGAACTAACTAACCTTGGAAGCACTGAAGGGTGCGGTGACATTGTGACATGCCACCCGAATGCCCTGTCAATGAAGAACTTGTTGCCCCAACTACTGGGAGGGCTGTGGACAGACGACAGGGTTGACAGGAATGGTTGCAGCTGCAGAGGACCACTGGGTCCAAGGTTTTGCCTTTCTTGGGAAGGCCACATCCAAGGACTGACCCATGTGCTGGTATGAGTGCCTGGTCATCTAGGCCCAAATCAGAACAACTACGGGCCATTCTAGCTCTGGGACCAGCCAAGGTCAAGCCTGCATCATGGCTCAACTTACCCCTCTGTCCACTCCTTTGCAGAGGAGACCATTCCAAAGTTTGTCCTTAATACACAGGATGCTCTAAAACTCCATCTCAGGGTCAGCTTCCCAGGGAGCCCAAGCTGCAGTCAACAGACAACCAGCCACACTGCAGATTCTTTACTGCATGATCTGCAATTACAGTTACAAGTGACTTTGTAGGATTGTAACCCTGTTTTATGTGTGATGGGTCCTGTTAGCAATACAAGCAGCTTCACAGCTAATACTAAGAGGATAGAAATGTGTTGTGAGTTTATGGAAAGAAGGTCTCAAGGCTTTATCTTTACACTTAGGATCAAGCATCAGCTCCTGACAGATTTGGAGAAAATCAAAAGATTCTATTCCGTTTCGTGAGAAGTATATTGGTTTCAGTCTATGAAGAAGTTTTTACAGTTTTTGAGTTATGTGCATGGCCCTATGAATTTTTCCCTTTTAAAAAACTTCCACCCTTTTGATTTAAGAGTTTGAAGAATTATTGCTTTCATTATCAGGACTCAGTGATGCTGCCAATTCAATTATCTATAGTGGAGGGCAGCGGTGGCCAAGATAAACAAAAACAATGCATTATCCATAATCATTTATGTTTTCCCCTAACTACTTTTTCTTACATTCGAATACAAATACCTTATAGAATGCAGTTTTAAATAATCTGCCTGTGGACAATTGAAAAAAAAACTCTATTTATATTTGAGTCTTTCCCTAAGAAAGTTATAATCAAATATAGTAATAAAGATGAAGCATTACCTTGCATAAAAGTCATTCTTGGTATTTTATCAGTCACAAAGGATACTAAAAGGCAGTAGAGGTGTAATGGGGTCAGTTGAGTGAATGGATAGTGGAAAGATACTTGCGGGGGAAAGCAGGTTGCCATTTTTCAGATTGCATTCAGAATTTCCTTAGCAATTGCAAACAGAAATGGAAGGAGATGATTTGTGTGAGAAACTGACCTTACTTGGTTGTTACATGTATGAAAAATTTTAACAAAGCAACCCTTTAAGCCATTTTGATTTTAAAAGTTCACCTATCTTCTATTGGAATTTTTATTGATTTGCCTTTTAAGACTTGTGAATAAAAAGGACTCAGGCCATATAAATTTATATGGACTTTTTTTTTAATTGAAGGGAAGCTAAATTTAAATATTCTTTTTCTTTGCTCTGTCAGCAGTAAATAATGATATCTCTGTGATAATAAGAGCTAAGTTTCATTGCATATTTTGCTTTTGAGGCACTATACCCATGTATGTACATATATTTTCTCTTTGTTTCTCCAGAAATCTTGGGAAGCTCACATTAACCCAATGAGATGCTAAGGCTCAGAAAGTTTGAATAAGTCACCAAAGGTCACAGAGCTGGAAAGGAATAGACTTAGTGTTCAGGGTCAGACAGCCTGACTCTATCATCCATACTTTTTCCAAAATACTGAACAGCAGTGGATGTCAGCTCTGTGTCCTCAAAAGGAATAGGATCCGCTTCAAGTAAAAGCACAGTGTGTTAGCTCAAAGATGGAAAACCGTCATCTGTCTCATTTCAGTGAATTCTCTTCATCCAGTTTAACTGTCAGACCATGCAAGTCACCACTTTTGTTTCTAGACCCTCTGAGTCTGAGTTTAAGGAGTTACTGTTCTCTTTTGGAGGCTTCTAAGAAGTATCAGCCTTCCCGTTGCTTGGTTTTTATTTCTTGGCATGAGTTAACGCTATGCTTTATGGGAATGCCTTAATTTCTCTGTTTCAGTATAAACAATTGCTTATGTAACCATTCTAATATATGCCAAGGAACACTAGTTCATCACCCAAAAATATTGGAACACCTACTGTGTGTTAGACTCTGTGCCAGGCACTGAATATAGAACAGTAAAGAAAATAGATATTGTGTCCACTTTCATGATGTTACTTCCTTATTGGAAACGAGGCAAGCAATATGAGTTCTAGAAGCCAGTTCATTATAATTTGCTCTAATGAATTCATCCATGAGCTGTTAACATTCTTAACCTGAGCACATTTTGAAATAGAAGGGATTTACTTCTAAGGAAGATATTTTCCCCATCTCTGCTTTGAAAACAATGAAATATGTTATTTTTTTTTAAATGCATGAGTCAGTATAAAGTACTATGCAAATAATAGGATTTGAGGCATGTATTTGCCTATTAACATGGCCTAAAACTTTTAATTGTTGTAAATAGCAGTGATTATTGCATATATTTTATATAAAGTTCTAAGATACACAAATGATGTTGTGTACACAAATGATTGTATTCCAAGATACACAAGTGATTATATTCCCCTTTATAGTCCACCCTTTTTTCCCCAGAACTTTGGACCTCCATGTGTTTAACCCAATTGATATAACTAAGATCCACAAAGACCTAGAAGCCTTAAGCCCTAAGCTTTTGCATAACTGTTCCCAAATATTGGGTCATCCTCCTCAGCATATTAGCTTGGATTCCTGCCAGGTCTGCAAAGAACAAATTCTCATTAGAACCTTGTCCAAATCTCAGTGTCATCCTTCCTATTTATTGGAGTTGGATTGGATTCATGACCGCTACCCCTACCATCTTGACATGTAATTTTGGCCCCTTGTTGAATACACCCCTGAGACTGTTCCTGGAAATGATTTTCTCTACGTTTGCTGGATCTCTGGGCTGTCCTGAATATGTCTGGGAAGAGAGTTTCTGTTTTGGGTCTGTGGATCTAGCCTGAGTGTGAATAACTGGGTCATGTTCCTGGCCTCAGAGGAACTTGGAGCCTGGCCTATGAGGTTGCCTGATGAATATGATCATGGAATTTGCAATTGAAAGAGGTCTTAGAGACCACCTACTCCAACTATTTCAAACAGACGCAGAAACTCTAGAGCCAAGAGGGGTCAAGTGACTAACCCAGGGTCTCAGAATGAACTCGTAGCAAAAGCCAGACCAGAATCCAGTTCTCTCCTCCAAAGATCACCGTCTTCCCATGGCTCCGTACACAGGCTCTAATTTTTGGCTTGCCTTGGTCTTAATCTAATGAATAGGATGGACCATTTGTAAAGTTTGGATGGGTTTAAAATAAAGATTAGCTATTGTCTTTTGTGACTGAACAAATATCTGGCTCAAGTTAGGGACTAAAGAAAAGGAAAATAATAAAGCAAAGCAACTACGTTATTTACAATGTAAAAGTGAACAGTAGCAAAACTATTAAAGGAGTTAAAAATTTATATATCTTTGGGTGGCTTGTAAATTACAGAGTCACTGTGTTCTTTTTCTATTATTATTGATGTATAGTTGATTTACAATGTTGTCTTAGTTTCTGGTGTACAGCAAAGTGATTCAGTTTTATATGTTATTTTTTCATATTCTTTTCCACTATGGTCTATCACAGGATATTGAATATAGTTCCCTGTGCTATACAGTAGGACCTTGTTGTTTATCCATTCTATATATAATAGTTTGTATCTGCTAATCCCAACCTCCCAATCCATCCCTCCCCCACCCCCACTCCCCCACCTTGGCAACCACAAGTCTTTTCTCTGTGTCTGTGAGTCTGTTTCACAGATAAGTTCGTTTGTGTCATATTTTAGATCACATATAAGTTATATGATATTTGTCTTTCTCTTTCTGACTTCACTCAGTATGATCATCTCTAGGTCCATCCATGTTGCTATAAATGGCATTATTTCATTCTTTTTTATGGCTGAGTAATATTCCATTGTATATATGTACCACATCTTCTTTATCCACTCATCTGTCGATGGGCATTTAGGCTGTTTCCATATCTTGGCTATTGCACCTCACATTCTCTTTAACCCTGCTAGCCACAGCATGAGTAAGAAAATGCTCCCCACCTTAATGCATGTTCATATACAGGATCCTTGCTTCCTCCAAGTATGTACGCCTTCTTGAGAGCAGTGCAACCAGCCAATGCTCCAAAACTTTGCTAAAAATCTACTCTTTCTTTCAACAAACATTTATTGAGCACCTACTGTGTGCTAGGATGTCTTCTAGGAGCTGAAACCACATGAATGAACAAGGTAAACAATATCCTGCTCCACAAAACCTGCAGTTTCATGGGCGAGAGGGAACCATGTTGTTCTGGAGAAAGACAAGGCATGGAAAGGGAGGGAAGTAAAGGCAGGTTTGTGCAATTCTAAACAATGTTGTAAGGGTTGACCTCTCTGAGAAGGTGATATTGTACAGAGATGTGAAGGAGAAGAGGAAGAAATCTATGTGATTTTCTGGGAAAAGATGATTCTAAGCAGAAGGAACGGCAAGGGCAGAAGCCCTGAGTCAGAATCACGCCTGTGGTGTTTGAGGAACAACAAGGAAGCTGAGTGAGCAGAGCAGAGAGAGAGCAAGGAAGAGGAAACAGAGTGGGGTGGAGTTGTAGGTCATTCTATGGGGATTTGCTTTTATTCTGGGTGAGATGGGAAACCATTTCAATTTTGAGCAGGACCATGACCTGACCATATTTACAGTTTTGCAAGGATATCTCAGTCTGCCGATGGGCTGAGTTGAGAAGGTTCTATATTTGGGCAAGTGTGGAAGCAGGGGGACCAATGAGGGGGCTGTTGCAGTAACCCAGGAGAGAGATGCCCCTGGGCTACATACTGGCCTTCACACACAGAGGTGAGGAGAAGTCTATGAATTCTGAATGATTTTGAAGGCAGGATTAACGGGGTTTAATGACTGAATGCAGAAGGAAAAAGAAAGAGAGGAGTCCAGGCTGACTTCAAGTTTTATGACCTGAGCCACCGAAGAGTTACCGTTTACAAGATGGAGAAGACTGGGAAGGGGTGATTTGTGGTGGGGGGCAGTGGCTGTGGAATGTGCAGCTGGAAATGCTGAGTACAGGCAGTTGGGCACACAAGTCTGGAGATGAAAGGAAAGGACAGAATTGGAGAGATGGCTTAGAGGTGGAATTTAAACTCATGAGACTTGGTAAGATAGCCTGGTGGGGATTGCATATAGGGGAGGGAACACAAGATTTAAGTGAGAGTGAATATTCAGCTCTCTTCTCCCTAGAAGCACAAAGATCAGGTATATATAGTAAGTAACTTTAATTATTTTATTTTCATTTCACATGGAAGGTAGAATTAATTATTTTCTTAACATGCAAGGTAGAATTAGGTTGTTGAAAGTTAGGATTAGGGTTAGTAAATTAGTAAGTTTATAGACATTTAGGCATGCACATGCACGCAGGCATGCGTACGTGCACTCAGATGATAGCTCAGAAGAAATGGGGGTAACGTTGAATGGGCTGTTTTTGAAACTTGGCCCATGATGAAGATAACAGCAGTTACAGGCCTTGAGGCAAATCTTCCTTCCTGGGCCGAAGTCTGATTACTTGGGGAGTGTGCTGTCTGTTTTCCATGTTACAGAGCACAAAGGGAGCTAGTGTCATTTTATCAGCTAGATAATTGAGAACTGTTTTAATTTTTCGGGAAAAAATAAGAGTAGTACTTCTTGAAGATAAGTTCATTCCTCTGTGTTGTTCCCCCCCTCCCCAACTTCTGCCCAATTATTGTTTTGTTTTGAAACTTTGGTTTGAAGAATATTTTCTGGAAAGTGATTTCACTGTCCTTTGTGAATTGTAAAATGATGTCCTGCAGTCAAGTGAAATTTTCCTTTAATGAACCTGTGTGAAATCCAGGGGCTGGTTAAGAGTGCCTATCTATGCCTAACCATGTGCTGGATGTTTCATAAATGTTCTCACCTTATTTGCCTAGCAGCCCTGTGATAATGGTATAGTGAGCTCCATCTATGTCCAAGAAAAGTGAGATTCAGAGAAACTAAGCAACTGGTCAAGTAGTACAATGAGTGTTGTAACTCAAATCCTGTGCTCTTTACTCTGTATATCATACTGCATCTTTTTAAACTCTACCAAAATTTCCACCTAAGCCTAAACCAAGCAGATCTTTCTCAAGTTGAAAGTGTACCTGCCATTACTTCCCTGGAGTCAGTACTTATTCTCTTCCAATCATGTGACTAAGCACATTCACAAGTGATCTGTGTTAACAGCATCTTCCCTTAGAGAATTCCCCTGGATGTTCAATGTGCAACTGCCCTAATCCTCACTGCCCGTCAAATGGCTGTTTCTATTATTAGCTTTATTCATAGTCTTGGTAACTGAGAGATGAATAACCAATCTTAAGGTCAGAGGTGAAACCACGGGTCCAGTTTTCTAGTAGCAAATCATTTCTTTTGGGAGTAGACTACCTGCTGGGGCGTTGTACGTGTTTGATGAAGGGGCCGTTCCACTTGGTGCATCAAATTGCCTTATCACATTTGTGCACATTGCTTCCACGCATGCTCATTTGTCCTGCGCAAATCCCAAACCAGTCTGTTACCCTTTGATGCTTTTTCATCTTTTGTTCTGCCTTATTATTCCTAGGAAGTGAAAAAAAAAGATCCCAAAATATAAAGTTTGAATTTCAATGACTGTAAGGACAGAAGGCATAAGTGGCCCCTAAATTTAGCAAATAAATTGGCAAAGATTAAACAGATGGGTCACACTACTATAGTAGATGTATAAGGAAAATGGAACTTATATACACTCTTGGCAGTTGTAAAAATTGGCACAAATTTTATGGAGTACCTAGAACATAATAAATTAGTATTTATTTTGATATAGAAATTCTACTTCTGGAAATGTATCTTCTAGATATAGTCACACAGCTGCTGGAGTTAAGATACCTGGGCAGAGATAACTGGACCAAAATATTTGCTTATTGCACTATTCTTGAAAAGCAGAGACTTGTCGATGACTTTCTAAAAGCCAAAACAAATTTAGCTCTGAATCTATATTAAGTTTATCATTTTGGTAATGTAACAAATCTTATCCTTTCTATATAAAAATTTTGAAATCATGGATAAGTAAGAAAAAAGGAGAAGGAAATTATATTCAGGGTACCACCGGGTAACCATCATTAGAAAGTGAATGTATTTCCCTCTAGTTCTTTTTTGTGCAAATATGTTATGTGTGTGCCAACATGGCTTTTTTCCTACTTTCCCCATATAGCTTGATAACATTGATACTTTCTTTTATAAGAACTTTCTACAAGAATCCATTTTAATAACCACAAGATTCCCCATTTTATGGAAACATTGTAAATTAAACTTTCCCATTGTGCAGGAAATTTAGTTGTTTCCAGTTTTGCTTTGAAGTACTCTGATAGTAGCAGGTCAAAAAGTACCTACACGTTCCTTTTTTATTAGCTGATTTATTTGCCCCATGTTATCCTCATTGAGTCTGGTTTTGCTGAAGCTTTGTTGACAGAGTCTGGGTCAGTATGTATATTCTAATTTGTTTCTCTCTTGGTAAATCACTTTTATGGCTGGTATAATAACTCAAGAAGTTACTATATGTATATAATATATGTATATATGTGTGTGTATATATATCTATATCTCACATCTATAACACATTATTCTTTTAATTTCATCCACAGCATTTGATTTTAACACGCACATATTTTTGGATTTGGGGTGGTACAGTTATGGCATTGGTGGTAGTCTGGTGTTTTTAAAGAGCCTGGGCTCTGGAGTCACCAACCTGGGTTTAAACCTTGACTCTGGTGGCTGTGTGGTTTTAGACCAGTCCTTTATCCACTGTTTACTCATCTGCAAAATAGTGGTGACAGTAAGATCCACCTTGAAGGCTAAATATGAGTGTTGGAGACAATGCAGGGCAGGGCTTAACACGCAGCACATGCTTGATGAAAGGCAGCCATCATCACCCCGGGTACCTGCTGCTCGTCCTTCGCTCTGTTCTTTTGATATTATTGAAGTTTTTGTTCAGCTTTTGCCACACACTTTCTCTTCACTTCCAGTCGGGGATCTTTTCCTCAGCTCTGCGTTGCATTAGGCTTATGTGTCCATCTCTGTAATAATCACATTTCCTCTTTTCCTGTCTCCTCTGCCCCTCTCCTCACACCAAGTATCGCTAAAATATGAATTGTCAATTACTAGCATGAAAATGAAACTGATGATAAAATCATGAGCTCCAGTTTTTTGGGTGTCTCTATGGGTTGGTAGCTTTTAAATCGGAACTACTAAATTGCTGATTTTTAAAAATCTTTTAACATTTTTGTACAACGAACACAGTTTGTGTACAGGAATGGGGCTGTTGACCTATTAGGACTGCAGAGAAATGTGGGGCTTGAACTCTTATAATCCTCTCACTCACCTCATGAACACAAGACATGGCACTCGGGGAATTTAGTGCAGGCTTCAGAATGAAGGAGGAGAAGCCGAAAAATGATTTAGTGGCAGGGCCAGTTGATGATATCCTGTTCAGATCTCTTCATTATGCCCTGGGACTTTTCTGGATCCTTGACTTGGGATATTGCCGTAAGCATTTTGGGTGTCTCAGGGGAAAAAAAATCATAAAAATCATGAAGAGTCACCCTTTTGGAAGGGACCCATTGTCATACTCAGTTAGATTCTTGTGGGAAATGGAAGCCGGGGAGGACAATCATGACTGACAGTTCTTTTTATGTAATTTTGTATACACCGACGTTTTCTGCCCTGTCTTTAGTATAGAGAGGAAAAGATCTCCTCTTCTCAGAGAAAGACAAATATCACATGATATCACTTATATGTGGAATCTGAAAAAATGATACAAAAGAGCTTATTTACAAAACAGAAATAGACTCACAGACATAGAAAACAAACATATATATAACAAGCATATATATATGTTCACTTTGCTGTACACCAGAAACTAATACAACATTGTTAATAACTATACTTCAATTTTTTAAAAAAAGATCTCCTTTTCTGATTAAAAAAAATTTTTCCTTTAGTTAAAAAAATAACATTCAATGTAAAATAATAATAATGATAATACAGAAATATCTGGGATAAAATTCTCATGAACATCTGCCCCAGAGTCACACATTATCATTTTTGTATATAAACCTTATCTTTGTCCATGCACATACACTCATTCAAGTCTACATCCTTGTGTATTTCACTTATCTGTATTACATACACTTTAAAAAATAGCATTAGTTTTCTTCCCCCCCCAAAGCAGACCCTGAGGCAAGAATTTGAGTGTATTTAGTTTATTTGGGAAGTGATCCTGGAAAACAGCAGTTAAGGAGTGGGGAAAATGAGATAGAGACAGGAGGAAAGTCCAACAAGGATGTTCTAACAGGCAGATTTGGGCTGTGGGCGGTCGGAGCTCATGTTTGCTAGGAAACCTCCCAGGAACCAAGCACAATGCACATCAGATGAGGGGGCTATAGCATTTATTGTCAATGTCCATACCCCATTGTCTGACGTTTGCCCCCAGGGTGTAAACTCCCCTGCAGCTTGGCTTGCGCCTGTGCCCGGACGAGCATCCTTCTGCAGATCTGGAAAAGGCAGAGCAGAGAAACCCAGCACGCACCTTACCTGGGACTGGCCGTGGTGCCTGTGAGTGTCTACCGCGGTCGTGTGCTAATTAGATGGGCCAAGGATTCTGTGTGCACTGCCAGCACCAAGCATCATCTCCAACCCTGTCCTGCATGTTGTTCTTCAACTAGCTTTTAAAAAATTCAGCAATAGATCTTGGATACATCCCCAAGTCAGCACATGCACACATATTTACATACCCTTTGTTGTTTTTTTTTTTGTTGTTATTTATTTATATTGAAGTATAGTTAATTTACAATGTTGTGTTAGTTTCAAGTGTGCAGCAAAGTGATTCAGTTATTCATATATATATATATATATATTCTTTTTTCAGATTCTTTTCCATTATAGGTTATTACAAGATACGGAGAGTAGTTCATACCTTTTGTTTTTAATGGCAGCGTTTCTCACTGAATGCGGGCCAGCTAATCACTTGAGTGAGAACAATGCCAGTTTTTGTCCTCATTTTACCTTGTGAACCTAGAGGTGTGCCAAATAATCCTCCCTAAAACCAGGAGTGATTTAACTTCTAAAACAGTGCATCTCAAATTCTTCTGTACACATGAATTACCTGGGGATCTTGTTCAAATACACATCTGATTTAGCAGGTTTGGGGTGGGGCTTGAGATGCTCCATTTATAACAAGTTCCTGAGTGATACTGATCCACAAACCATGCTTTGAGTTCAAGGTTTTACAACCAGATAACTTGAAGGGAACTTGTACATTGTAAAAGTACTTCTTATAAGAGTCTGGAGAATTTGCATAAGGATAGACGTATTGAACTAGGAGAAGGGAGATTAATTTCCGGCTGGGAACTTGCTGTGGACACGGTTATCGTGCAGGTGCCTTGGTTCTGGTGTAGAATTTATAGTCCAATGTGTGCATTCCTTTGCTTGCAAAGAGAACAGGCTTCTCATCTGCTCAGCTCTATAAATGTGTTTGGCCAAGATGGCCTATAAAACTGGATTTGGAATATTCCAGGGTTCCTGAGTGTTTACATTTACACATCGTCGCTACTCTTATCAGATCACAAACCTGAATGTCTTACAGATAAATCAACTTAAAGGATCCAAAAGAGAGTTTTAGATTTTTCCCTTCAAATTTGGTCCTCCATGTCTTCTGTTACAATAACTGGTAACTGTGTGGGTGAAGATGCAAATCAAAACCCTGACATAATCCTTGAATCCCTTCTCAAATTCCTCATCTCCCAGCCATGAGGAAGTATGTAGAATGTACCTGAAAAACGGGTTTTTTGAAGTCCACTTTTCTCCACCACCTCCACTGTCATCTCCATCACTCTCATGATCTACTGCACAAGCTTCCCAGCCTATGGGAACCCTCCCCTATGTCTTAGCTCCCCATTCTCTTAGAAACAAATTGATTTTCTCAACAAATCAGATCATGTTTTTCCCCACTTGAACACTTCAGTTCCTTCCCATTGCATATTAAGAACAAAATCCTAATTCTACTCAATATTCTGTAATAACCTACATGGGAATAAAATCTAAAAAAGCGTGGATATATGTATACGTTTAACTGAATCACTTTGCTGCACAGCAGAAACTAACACAACATTGTAAATCAACTATAATATAAAGTAACTTTTTAAAAAAGAACAAAATCCTGGTTCCCAATGCATAGACCCAGCAGGGCTACAGTGCCCTCAGGGGTCTGGGCCCTGCCTACCTTTCCAGCGTGATTTCCTGCCCCTGTCTCCTGGCTCACTGTGTCCCAGCCACACTGGCCCTTTTCCTTGTGCACAGGAAGTGCTTTCCTGCTGAGGAACTTGGCCTTTCTGCCTGCCTGGAAAATGTTTTGAATTCTATGAATTTTGTAATTTTTTTTTTCCAGTTAATCTGATATGCAGCAATCCTTTCTCTATGTAAATCTTAATCTATTTAACTATTGTAAGTCTTAATCTGCCACTCTTTTGAAGGTTCATAAGGAAACAGTGAGGGAAAGAAAAAAAATCAAGGAAAACCTTGATTTCTGTCCTCGTTGCCCTTCCTACCTGTCTTCTTTGATTTCTGATTTCCTCTATGCTAAAGCAGGCAGTTTTCACTGAATAGCTAATAAGTGAAATGCCATTACCTGTAAATAGACACATTTTGATTTAGTGTATTCTTTAATGTAAGCTTCTGAAATTCATCCAGTTACCTGTTCCCTCAAGTGCTTTATTTTATTTTGTTTCTCATTTACTTAAGAAGAAAACAGAGGCAGGCACCAAGTGAATGTGTACAGCAGCTTAGATGGGGAAAAGATACAGATATTAACCTCTATGAAGTGTCATTTAATCCTTACTGTGATAGCAGTATCCTTCTTTTAAATGGCGAGGAGACAATCAAGGAAGTGAACTCACTAGTCCAGAATTATAGAGTGTGTGTGTTTGCATGTGCATGTGTGTGTGTGTGTGTGTATACACATAAACTTATATGTAATATAACATGTAACTGCTTCTGGATTTGAAACTAGTTCAGCCTTGGAAATCCCTGGTGGTGTTTCATTATATTGGCATCTTTCTCACTGGAGTTTGTGGAAATATTTTTAGGTTTTCATGACTTTCCTATGAGAATTTATAAATTTGGGACTTTCCATTCTATGATAATCTTTGAAATGATTATGAAAGCATATTTGAGGTCATCTGGTTGACCGGCTGATGTCACTGCCTGTGTCTGTGTCTGTGTCTATAATCGCATGGTGCCAAGGAGACCTACTGTCACTGTCTGGGGCTAATGAGGAGAAAACAAGGCAGACGTAACAAGTAAATGATGCTTTTAGGCCAAATGAAAGCAGTTAGCCTAGCAAGCTGTGCTCAGATGAAGGTTTCATAGCAATTCAAATAGAGAAATTGATGGGAGAATCAGAATGTCGCATGGCAAAAATAACAGCCCATGAACTTCAAAAATACCTGCTGCAGTCAGTAGCATGTTCATGTGGCAAGTGGCAAGTTAGATTTGGCAACATAACATCCTCCATGGTATCACATTAATGTTTTAATTGTAGTGGTCATGCAACTTTGCTTTTATGCAATTTTAAAGTGCACTTGATTTACTAGTTGTATTGGAGCTATAAACAGAGGTATATCAATATACCTCATTGATTAAATGTTTGCACATATTTAAGTTCTCCTTAATAAATATAACCAAATCAACACTGGGAGTCTATTAGGTATATTTATATAAACCATATAATGATACATAGTGATAGATATGTAATAACAGTATTTTTACACCACACACACACACACACACACACACATATATATATATAATTGTTTTTTCCACTTTAAAGGGGTTGATACCAGGGTATCTCAAGTTTGGCATGACAGATACTGTCTTTCACAGACCATTCTTTGTTGCAGAGGGCTTTCCTCTGTGTGATGGGATACCAATATCAGCTTCCTCACTGCAGTTGTGGCAAATAAAAATGTTTCCAGATATTGCCAGATGTCTCCTGATGGGCAACATTGCCTCGTTTCAGAATCAGTGATCCATGCATTACTCATCTACAGTGACCACTGCCTTGTCCCATGCTGTGTCTGAGGTTACAAACTCTCAACAGCATCAACTCCGTGCCTGCAAATGAGGGAAGGGTCCTGATGGTGCATATGTGGGCTACACTATGGGGAGGAAACCTACCAGGGTCATGGAGAGATGGTGGTGTTGGCAAAGAATTATGTCTGCCTTGAAAGAGATTTTATCTAGCTCTTCTTTTATGCTCTATTGTTTCTAGATTCTTGAGATCCAGTTTGAATCTCCATCTTCATTCTCTCTGTTCAATCACCTAGGCAAACATTTTACAAAATCCTTTTCTTGGAGACCAGGAGCTAGGAGTATACATGTGAGCCAAACAGATGGGCACTGTACAGGGTGTTGTTAATTATAAGAATCACATTGTATTAGGGGAAACAAATGCTGAATTCCACGTTTTTTGTTCTTTCTACCTTCAGGGAGTGCAGTTTGAATGCAAGACAAAGAATGTATACTGTCTTATATTTCTTTTGTAAGGTGAAGTACTTATGATAGATATTTTTTTTTTGGATTTTAGCTATCAAGATTAATAGCTTGTTTATTTTATTTTTACAGCCACTTAACTTTCATTTTCAAATAATTTCAAAGTTACCAGAAAAAAAAAGTTGCAAAAGTCGCATAACACCTTCCACCCAGATTTTCCACATATTAAACATTTTCCACATTTGCTCTATCATTTTCTCTATAAATATATACATAATAATATTATTATTCTAAAATATTTGAGACAAAGTTACAGATTTGATGCCCTGTTATCCTTAAATTCTTCAGTTGTACTTCCTAATAACAAGAACATTCATACACAGTAAAATGATCAAAATCAGAAAATTAACCTCAATACACTAAAAATGTCTAATCTAACGTCCCACTAATGTCCTTTATAATAAGCAAGCATTTTATCCGGGCAGGAGCTAGGATTCAATCCAGCATCAGTCCCTACATGGACTTGTCACGTCTCTTTAGTGTCCTTCAAGCTATGGTGCTTCTTCAGTATTTCTTCATCATTTCTTCATTTTTGAAGATTAAAGGCCGATTATTGTACATTGAATGTCCCTCAACTTGGGTCTGTCTGATGTTTTCCAATGAGTGGGTTCAACTTTTCACTGTTGGAAGGGAGGCTACAGAGCAGTCCTGTCCTTCTGGTGCATCACACAGGGGGCGGGGTGGGCAGGACCTGATGTCCACCTGCTTCATGCTGGTGATGCGACTCTGATCAAAAGATGTTGTCAGCAAGGTATCTCCATGGAAAAGTTACTATTTCCCTCTTGTAATTAGTAACCTTTGGGGGAAAGTTCTTTGAGACTATGTACAGTTCCTAGTTCTCATCAAATTTTCACTCACTTGTTTTGACATACACTGATCGTTCTTGCGTAAGTCAATTATTATTATTATTGTTACCAAGTAGTGATTTTGTAATTCCAACATTCCTTCCACAGTCTTAGTTTGCATCCTACTTTAAAGATACCTCATTTATTTAGTTAATCACTTACATAAGAAGAGTCTCATGGAAGCAACCAAAATGTCCATCAACGGATGAATGGATAAGGAAGACGTGGTACATATATGCAATGGAGCAATGGAGTGTTACTCAGCCATAGAAAGGAATGAAATAATGCCATTTGCAGCAACATGGATGGACCTAGAGATGATCATACTAAGTGAAGTAAGCCAGTCAGAGAAAGATAAGTATCATATGATACTGCTTATATGTGGAATCTAAAAAAAAATGATACAAACGAACTTATATCCAAAACAGAAATAGACACACAGACAAAGAAAACAAACTTATGGTTACCAAAGGGGAAAGGGGGAGGGATAAATTGGGAGTCTGGGATTAACAGATACACACTACTATATATAAAATAGATAATCAATAATGACCTACTGTATAGCACAGGGGCCTCTACTCAATACTCTGTAATAACCTACATGGGAAAAGAATCTAAAAATGAATATATGTGTGTGTGTGTGTGTGTGTGTGTGTGTGTGTGTGTGTGTGTCCCTAACCCTAACCCTAACTGTTATATATATCTGAATCACTTTGCTCTACACCTGAAACTAACACAACATTGTAAATCAACTGTACTTCAATTAAAAAAAGAGTCTCATAGATTCTTATTTTATGGGTTAAATCCTAACATTTCGAATATTTATTCCGGAATGTTTTAAATAGAGGTCTAACAAGGTAAAGATAAATGATGGCTATAAACTTGCTACTCTTTTCTCTTCTCTTCCACGCACCATATGAGCTAACTTTGCAGTCCTATTCAGGTGTTAGGGTCATCCAGCAGAAGCAGCCACTGTCTCAAAGGGTGGGTGACAGTTCTGCCTCAGTGATTCATTGAAGTGGAGCTGGAGGAGCACAAGTCACTTTCTCCTTGGAAGCCTGGAGCATGTTATTGTTCTTAACTGTGCTGAGAATGCCAGTGACTCTAAAGCTGGGGGAAAAGACGCTTAATGAGTTTCAGCCTGTTAATGTACTGCAGGTTCCCAATTGTATGAATTTAAGAAGCTTAGCAATTTGGTATCTTCTGAATAATAACATTTATTTTATACTCTAAATACTCCTGGGGAAGTCTGAATAACATTGCAGCTTCTTTGGTGTAATAGCTTTGGTGGGCTAATTGACTTCAACCATGGGATTGCGCCTTAAAAAAAAAAAAAAACACAGTTTTGATTAATGAGCCTAGTAATAAATCATTAATCTTTTTAGCTCATAAATGATAGGAACAGTGCTCTGCAATATATTTCTAGATTTCCCCCCTGTAATATATTTCTAGATTCTCCTGCTGATCCAATGGCCACATTTTAAGGATCTTATCATCAGTTTAATATGTCCACCTCCATGTAATTTAATATAATATCTAGTAAGTTTGCACCTATGAGGAATGCAATGGGACAGATTCTAAATAGCAATAATCGGGACTTCCCTGGCAGTCCAGTGGTTAAGACTTAGCCATACAATATAGGAGGTGCAGGTCCGATCCCTGGTCAGGGAGCTAAGATCCCATATGCCTTGAGGCCAAAAAAACAAAAAAAACATAAAACAGAAGCAATATTGTAACAAATTCAATAAAGACTTTAAAAATGGCCCACATTGGGCTTCCCTGGTGGTGCAGTGGTTGAGAATCTGCCTGCTAATGCAGGGGACACGGGTTCGAGCCCTGGTCTGGGAAGATCCCACATGCCGCGGAGCAACTAGGCCCGTGAGCCACAACTACTGAGCCTGCGCGTCTGGAGCCTGTGCTCCGCAACAAGAGAGGCCGCGACAGTGAGAGGCCCACGCACCGCGATGAAGAGTGGCCCCCACTTGCTGCAACTAGAGAAAGCCCTCGCACAGAAACGAAGACCCAACACACCCATAAATAATAAATAAATTAAAAAAAAAAAATGGTCCACATTAAAAAATCTAAAATAAATAAATAAATAAATAAATAGCAATAATTGCTCTTTTATGAACATGACTTACATTTAGTTAGTAACTGTCCTTCTGCAATGTCCTAAATTTCTTTATTTCTATAATTACTCATAATTATAGAAAAGATAATGAGTTACTGAGCTTCTCCTATGTGTCTGGAACTCCATTAAATTTTTAGTATATTGTGTCATTGAATTCTCATAATAACTCTCTGAAGTAAATAGTATTATTTCCCCTTTACAGTTCAGGAAATTTGCTGAAAAATGATAACTAGTTAATGTCATAGAACTGGTAAATGCCAGAGTCACCATGTCACTATCTGTTTACAGATTATTCCTACCCAACATTTTCTGGAGGTTTATAAATAAATTTGTTTTTTGTGTTTTTTTTTTTTTGTTAAAATTGAAATATACAAATAGTTGAACCCACATTGAAAATTTTGGTTGTCTTAAGGCTTAATATATCCTAAGGGGTTATATATTTCAAGAATTAATTTTCGTGTTCATAACATAGCTGAGACACCATTTAGAAATAATTTAGACTGTCTCATCACCACATTGAAGAAAATAGAATTTCAAGTTATGGACAGTAAGAGCATAGGAGGCAGATGTCTACATCCTTGCCTGCACTAATGTGTTTGCTAATGAGAAATAGCTTTTATTGGTGAAATTTAGTCGTAAACTAGCCACGAGGCCAAACTCTCTGTGGCAGGTGAGAATCATGGCCCATCATGTCTCTGTTGTCAGGATTTAGCTCAGTGGCTGGTATAGACTAGAGGATTAAATGTTTGATGAGTGAGTGAATGAATGGTCAATAGTATAAAAAATAAGAGGATGATCCATTTAGCATAGTGGCTTGAGTCAAGATATGTAAATCCACAAGTGGCTTTGACTGGGATCAGTATTGTGACCCTGTGGGCCCCCAGTTGCTCAGGTGGGCTGGCAAAGAGCCCAGGACTCCTGTAAACAGAACTGGGGGAAAATGGAGATGCATGCATGCTTTTCTCATCAATCTTCCAGGAAGTCCTGGTGACATCATTTAACTCGATGTTGAGTCACATTAAGAATAAGACTTATCTCTTTCCTACTGGTGAGTTTTAAGAAAATTGCAATTAATACACATGCCAAATAAAAGCTGGCATTGGTGATGGAAGTTATGCTTTTCAAAGGTAAGGTGGTTTATCTCATTTGAACATCTACAACCTACTGTGCACCTCTTGTTTGCTATTTCTCTACCAAGGTCATGATGTTAATACCAGAAATGCAAGAAGTGAAGCAAACTGGTAGCACCCAGTTGGCTTCCTTCTCCCACCTGCTTCATTCCTGCATTGATAGATCAGTTTTCATGGTGGTACACCATGTGTTTCATGGTGAAACACACACACACAAACACACACACACACAAACACACATTTTCTCCAAGCTAATGTTAAGGATCGTAGGCCACCACATGTTCTGCAGCCTTTTCCAGCTCTCTTCAGAAAGGCTAGGATTAAATAAACCTAGGATATGCCATCCTTCACTTAGACTGACAGGATTTAAATGTATAGCTGAATTTGTTTTCTAAAAAAAAGGTGCTGGTGTAGAGCTGACTGTGTCCTCTTTCTCTATTCCATGTGAAATATGCATGGTTTTACAAAGCCCGTTTCCTGTGAAATTGACATTGGACAATTTAGGAATAAAAGTGGGTTTAAGCAGAACAGCAATGCAACTTCACATATAAAGCTGTAATTTTTCACTTTCTGTATATGCAGCATATGCGTTTTAAATGTATCCTTATGTAATAGAGGTTAGAGGAAAACTAGCCAGGTGTGTTTTTCTTAGCAACTTGAGAAATTTTTATTGTGCCAGCCTTGAAAACAAAACTTAACTTTGGGTCTTTTGCGAACTCATTCCCTCAGTAGGATGAAGGGATTTCCATTCTTCGAAAGGTGAATTGTGCTTCCAGGTAGGTTTACACGCTGAACACCTGTAGGAATCCAGCCACTGTTGGCTGCTTCCCCTTGATCTACCAGAAAAAGTTGTGAGCCACCCATTAAACACACTGTGTTATGTTGAAATCTCAGGTCTCCGAATCAAATAGATCGGGATTTGAATTCTCATTGGATTTAACAGCTGTGTGACCTTGGACGATTGCCTATCTTCTTATAACCTCAGCTTTCTCACATGTAAAATAAGGACATTGACCATATCTATCTCAAGGGCTGTTTTAAGGAATAGAACCATAATGAATTTAAATAATTTTAAAGCCTTGTGTGTGGCACACAGTAAGCTTAAAATAAATATTAGATAATATTGTGCTATACAGTGCTAATAATATGAGTCCTATATAACAACAAGTAAGTTATATGACTTGATAATAATACTAACCCTATGTAGCAATGAATATTTTTGTATGACTATGTCCTGTGCAATATTTTGGACATACTTTTGTTACCAAGTCCAAGCTTGTACTGCTCACCTCAGGACAGGCCAATAAATCGAGATGAGTTGTTGGAGCAAAGAATAGTGACTTTATTTGGAAAGTCAGAGGACTGAGAAGACGGTGCACTTGTGTCCCAAAGAACCATCCCTGAGTTAGAATTCAGGCTTCTTTTATACTAAAAGGGGAGGGGGTGTGGTTGATTGTTGCAAACTTCTTGGTGCCGGAATCCTTTGCTCTTGCTGCTGTTCACGTTGATCTGGTCATGATATTCCTGTAAACCTCCAATAAAACCAAGGTAATTCTCTGTTCTGCAACTTTTTATCTCTGTATGAATGGAAAGTGATGTACCTTTAAAGGTCAGAACCTTAAGAATGGACTATCCTGTATATATCAGGCTACAGGTAACATTTTTAACTTGTAGCAAAAGCAATAGCATACAAAGGTCAAAGTAAAAGAAACAGATCCAATATGGAGTCTGATTTGTTCTTCTCTATTACACTTATACTAAAAAATTTCTTGTGGTTTCACACAGAAATTCAAATTTAACAGGATGTTCTGTATTTTATCAGGCTGCCCTACTCTCAAGGGATATAGTGTTTGCCACCCAAGTTGTGTTGCACAACTCCAGGAGTTACCATTGGTGCTGGGCTCTGGTGTATCATTGACATAGAACACAATGGGAATGGTTGCCCTTGAGTGGAATTCTTTGTCCCTAATATCTTTATACCTCACTCAGTGACACATTTGTGTGTGTTCCCAATATGCCTGTGAGCCTCAGCAAGTCTATGCTGTCATATTCTGGGCAGAAGACATGGAAATGGTTTGCATCTGTTCTGTCTTTGTATGTGTTGTGATGATTATTCCAGAAGAAGTTAATAGGGTGCCATAGCAAATGTATGGCCATGTTCATGCCGTTTCCAGAATTCCAGTTGTTTGAGGGAGAATTGTGGTCATTGTCAACGAATCAAGTGACAACTTTGTATCCCAGAGCTCATGGCAGGGAGAGCCCCTTCGGAGAGGTGAATGAGACTGAGGAAAGGGGATGAGATTTGTTTACAATATTGAGTTTGTTTCTCTATGGTTTTGTTTCCTGTTCGCACTTTTGACCATCAGGACCCTGAGTACAAAACCATATGTCTTTGTGTTATAGCAGTACATTACAATAAAACTATAGAGAGATCTCAATATTGTAAAATGTTAATTTAGCATTTTCTCACAGGAGAAACCATCCCATCAGGTGATACTGGGCTGAGCTCATGAGGTCATATGGAGGGAGAAGTCAAGGAGAGCCAGGATCCCACCTGGCCACCTGGCCCAGGACCACAGGTAACTCTAATTCAGTCATGGAGACTCAAGGGGCTCATAACACTTCACTGCTCATCTCAACCCAAGCGCTGCTTTAAGCCAGCCCTGCCTTAAAGAATAACACACACAACCCAGGGTTCAGGTTGTCCTGAGCACTAGAAACTGTTTCTCTTTCTTTGCTGAGTGTGTTATACAGAATTACCCCCCCCCCCCCACCAATTAAACTTGCGGATGAGAACACCAGTTGCCAGTGCTGTGCTTACATGGAATCTGAAACAATGAAATCCTTCTTTTAAAACATGTGTTCCTTAGGGAAGTTGTTCTTATTGGTTCTTATTTTAGGGAAATTGTTCTTATTGGTGCCGTGGGAGGAAAAACTGGTAGAGGCTCTCCTCTGACTCCATCAATATGTGAAATCAGGGGAAGAGAAATCACCTTCTCGCTTTTAGCGGAGGGAGAAGACAGTTGAAAACAGGGGGCAACCCCCTTCATTGCTTAGCAAATAAGACAGAGGACACATTTATTGGGCACCATTTAAGGGTGAAAGCCTGCTTCTTGGCAGTCTTTCTTTATTTTCCCTCTAATGGTCTTTAATGCATTACCTCAAATGAATGCTTCTAGAGCCCCCATCGTAAGGGAAGGCTCTGGCTCTCTCTTTTTACCCGGTCCAAGGCCGTGACTTTGTAGCTAGGGAACACAGAGGTCCAACTGTGAAGGTCAGAGCTGAGCATATGCCCGTATATATTTATGGCAAAACAGATTTGAAAAAAATTAACACACTGTATTAGTTAGGGTTCTCCAGAGAAACAACCAGTAAGGGGTGTGTGTGTGTGTGTGTGTGGTGTGTGTGTGTGTGTGTGTGTGTGTGTGTGTGTGTGTGTGTGTGTGTGTGAAGAGCTTTATTTCCTGGAATCTGCCAGATTATGCAGGCTGACAAGTCCCAAGATCTGAGGTCAGCAAACTAGAGACCAAAGAAGAACCAGTGTTTCAGTTTGAGTCCAAAGGCAGGAAAGAAACAATGCCCCAGCTTGAAGGCCGTCAAGTTTAACTCAGGGGAGGATCAGCCTTTTTCAGATCTTCAACTGACTGGATGAGGCCCACTCACATTAGAGAGGGCAATCTATTTTACTCAGTCAATGGATGAGTTTAAATGTTAAAGTCATCCAGGAAACACCCTCACAGGTAGATCCAGTATAATGCTTGACCAGGATCCTGAGCATCCTGTGGCTCAGTCCAGGTGGCAAATAAAACTAATCACCACACACGTGTATGGTACTAAAGCAAGTATGTCCAGAATGGCCGGCTTCCTCCAGATCTCACCTAGAGGAGCTGTAACTCCTAGAGCCATGCAACAAGCGTGCTGATGATGTTACTAGAAGAGTAAGAACATCTGTGTACAAAGTTAGTGTTCAACTAACTCTAAAACCTCCGATGCCTTTAGGGCAGCTTATTAATGCAGGAGGCTCTAACTCTCTGCTTCTGTTTTCGGGGAGAAGTAAAACATTTCGTTTTTATTATTATTAATTTTTAAATTGCTACAGCATTTAAAATAGGCTATCCCATTAAAAAACAACTGTGCCTTTGTTTCCCCATTGATTTTCCTTTCTACTGGTGATATCCATGGACCAGCAGTATTTATAGGCAATCCCCAGAGTTGGTATACTGTAGTAGAAAGGGTATTAGATCAAGAGTCAAAAAATATCACTTCCGATGTCATTTATTCACTTACTCGCCATGGGATTTTTGTATCCCTCTTAAGATCTTAGAACCAATTTTCTCATTGGTAGAGAGGGGGTTAATAACTCTTGCCCTATCTACTGCCTAGAGTTATGATAAAGGGCCATACAAAATAAAATAAATGTCCCTGAAACACCTTAAATACTGTAAAACTCTGCTGCATGTAAGGAAATATTATTATCTTCGGTCTATATGAACATCCCCTTCAATTTGTTTTTAAAGTATTATAGTCACGACGTTGCTTTAGAGTTGTTTCAAACATCTTCAGGATATTTTGTCACCACTGCGCAGGACAATTCATCCTGAGACAGCTTTGTCCACCTAACAGTTAAAAGTGACTATAAATTGATTACACATAATTTTGTGATTTAATAAAAACTTGATAGTATGTAAAGTAAGCAAAAACTAATAACTTAGAAAGACCCATAGTGTAATATATTATCGTGGAAAAAAATAGGAACTAGTCCCCTAAAACAGTGTTAAAATTTGGTCCACCAAATGGTACTTGTTCACAAGGAAATACACACAGAAATAGAGAGTAAGCATTTAAAACCTTTTATAACAAGTTCACATTAGCATGACATTTAATCCAAATGTAATTTTGGTTTGTTTAATGTAGTAATAAAAAATTGCAACTTGCATTTTGTATGTCTCTTAATTTTTTCTATCAACTTTGAAAAATGTAAATATTTTGCAAATATTGGTTTGTGACAGATTGGAAATAAAAATGGTCCCCACCACAGGTGGCTTGAGAAACATTGCTCTAAAATTCCTAATGCCAATAACTACTTCCTGAATATTTAAATATAATTTCATAAAGCATGAGTGTTGTCAGATTGAGTGTTGAAATCTTCTTCAAAGGTAGTTACCTTTTCCAGAATCATGCATATATAATAGTCATAATGTGTATCCAAAAAACACAGCCCCAGACATAACCTTTGATCTATATATGAGCTATATATGAGCAATAATTTTGCCCTCCATTTGTATTTATTTGCTAAGCTTCCTTGAAATGTTCTGACATTGTCTTCAACTGTAATAAAGCAAATGAGTACCAATAAACCTAACACTAAAAATCTGAGAAAAATGAAGTCATTTCAGGAAAAAAAAATTTTTATATTCTTACGTAAAATGACAAGGTCTCTGCTCCCATTAACGATGGAGAGGGTACTGTTCTAACTTTTTCACAATCTTTTGACAAAACTAAGTAATAAATCAAGAAATCCCCATACAGATGAAAAGATACAGAAACAGAGCAAAATGGAGGAGTTACTTATGGTGAGATGGTCAATTAAATGTAATAGATGTATGAATTGTAGTCATATACTTTTACAGACTAGCATACACTGCAGAGTATTCACTCAGTTGATGATGTGTGAAATGCTGACTAAGGCTAGGAATCCTTATTTTTTTGTAGCCTTACCTCTGTAACTAAAGCTACTTCATGAATAAGCAAAAGTGAATAAAATAAGGGATTCAGAGATATTTATTCTTGCATGTACAAATATTCCTTTGAACCACAGTTTGCCATCTGTTATTCATTGATGTTCAGGAGGAAAGGCAGTGTTAAGGACTGGGAAGAACATTGGACCTGGTATGAAAGGATATGTGTTCTATTTCTAGCCTGTTACTATTTAGCTGAGTGGCCTTGAGTAAGTCATAAGCACTATTTTAGCTTGTTTTCATTTTTGTTTTTCCCATCTGTTAAATATCAGATTGGACAAGATGCTCCTTTAGGTCCATTCTGGAGCTAAAAGATCATGAAAATTTAAGTTAAAAAAAAAAAAAAGATTTAAAAAAGATTCTAGATTGCAGATATCACATGAGTTATTTTTCTGCAAATTTAAAAGGCACATTCTTCTAGGTTCATAGTGTCAAAGAACCTTTTGAAAGAGCCCATCTATTTACATAAATCTGGTACATAAATATAAAACTGAAAGTAAAAATATAAATGCATATATTATTTTAAAGTTCATTCTATGCAGAAATTAAATTCTATTGTCATCAACAAATATGTTCAAGACTTGTATTTCAAAGGAGAGAATTACTTAATGAATAACACTGCCCAAACGCTGTATTCTTTCTGTAAATACAAATTAAGGAATGACACTCTCCAATTCTGTACTGTCTCTGTGAATACAGATTAAGGAGTTGGCCTTGCTGTTTGAATTTGGATTCAGAAAATAGCTACTGGGCAATCTCTTGTTTATTAAGCTCCGTATGTTAATTACACACCATTTTGAGAAGTTGCAGTGCATTCTATTCTTGTGGAATTTGGAAATGGATTTGAATCAGGATAACTGGTGTACTGCTACTTAGATCTGTACACTATGCTTCACTAGTGAGATGGGTTGCTTATGGTTGTTTAGCCTCATTAAGGATGAAGGTATACAGAATGTTGGGCAAATGCCAACCCATTCATGGGACTGCCATGTTCTGCAGCCCACTCTCTGGGTTAAGCAGGAACTCCCACTGGAACTTGAGTTGATCTAGGGTATAAGCTCCAGAAATCACATCATAGGAAAGTTTTTCTTCTCTCAACTCTTTCTCAATTCTGATTCTTCACAGGAAAAAGACTCTGTCTGGTCCTAGTGTGCTTAATACCTCTCTTAATTACGAATCTCATTTGTAACTAAGAGAGGGTCAACCACCAGGATCACAATCTTCTGCGAACAAACAGTATCTAATATAATATAATCACGTGAATTTGTTGCCAATTTTGATAGTAACCTACTTATGCCAAGTGATACTGGCTTTTTAGCTATGGTAGCAACATAATGTTATCTTTTACAATGGATTTACTTAAACCCAAAGATATTTTGATTTAAAGCAAACTTTTAAGGACTTCCCTGGTGGCACAGTGGTTAAAAATCTGCGTGCCAATGCAGGGGACACAGTTAGATCCCTGGTCCAGGAAGATCCCACATGCCATGGAGCAACTAAGCCCATGTACTCAGCACAACTACTGATCCTGTGCTCTAGAGCCCACACACCACAACTACTGAAGCCCGCCCACCTAGAGCCCATGCTCCGCAACAAGAGAAGCCACCACATTGAGAAGCCCGCGCATCACAAAGAAGAGTAGCCCCCACTCGCTGCAACTAGAGAAAACCTGCACACAGCAACAGACCCAACATAGCCAAAATAAATAAATAAATAAAAATTAATTAATTAATAAAAAAGAAAACTTTTAAGTAAATAAAATTATAGTACATGGCTGGCAAATTTTCTAAGATGATATGCAAATTATTGAAGCTTGGGAAACATTGGGCTACTGGAAAAATACACTGAGATGGAAGATAGAAAATCTGACTAAATTTAATTTGAACCCTGTCACTAATTATTAGATTGTCCTCGGTGAGATGATGAATTTTTCATGCCTCCACTTCCTCATTATCCAATAAGTATGATGATATTTGCTTAACTACCTTTGGAATGATGATGTGAAGATTAAAATTAAAGGATGGGTAGTAAAATAATATAAAGTCAAAAGTCATATATACATAGGTTTGTTATTATGTATCTGAAACACCACTTTTTCTTTTCTTTTAGGTTTTTTTTTTCTTTTTTCATCACCCTAGCAGTTGGGCAGGGGATCATGTCCACTTAGGAAAAAAATAATATCATCTCTGTTTTCTCTCTAGGATCATGCCATTAATTAGCGGGGTGTTTGTGTGTGTGTGTGTGTGTGTGTGTGTGTGTGTGTGTGTATGTCTGTGTGTGTGTGTGTGTGTGTGTGTGAGAGAGAGAGAGAGAGAGAGACTACAGTTGTACCGTTTCTACATATACACTATTCCCAAATACTAAAACTGTGTTGTCTTTTCCTGATTGATTACCTGTTTATTTGCACTGTTTTTCGTGGTGATCAAAAAGTTTGAAAACTAAACTATGTTTCAAAAAGAACCTAATAATAGATCTTATTCATCTCAAAGCTTAATAAAAATATTATGGCCTGTCTGAATATTTAGAGCTGTTAAAAGTAATGGAGCTTAGTTTCATGCCAAAACTATTTCTTGATCTGTAATAATATTTGGAATTTTGTTTATTGTATTTTTTGTTTTGCTTAAAACCTCAAATTTGCTACAGAATATATCATCTCTTCACAAAAGATATTTTACTATTACATAATGTCATTTCCTATAGACTTCAGAATTGCTTTTTCCAATTTAATCATGTTTCTTCTTGAAGTTAAAGTTGTTGTGTTGGTTAAAATATAATAGTTCATTTAAATATGGGATCTATTTTGATATTAATGATTAATCATGTCAGGCTTTTGTCTGTGCTTTATTTTGAGACATGCATACAACTAAGTTCCAACCTATTAATTCATTGTGTGAAATAGAAGATATTCATGCACTGAGAAATAATGCTAGCAGTTGTTGTTTGATTTCCCATTCTATTAAGCAAAGCTTATTTAAGCACTTCTGCTTCATAATCTCATTCATATATAAATATATAACTGTGGTCTATGGCAGTGATTGCCAAACTTGAGCGGCCATCAGACTCACCTGGAGGGCTTGTCAAAACACAGATCACTTGGCCCACCCTCAAGTTTCTGATTCCAAGATGGGGCCTAAGAATTTGCATTTCTAGAAAGTTCCCCATTGATGCTGAGGCTGATGATAAATGCTGTCCTAGGACCACACTTCTTTTCTCCCCATTGGTGCAGTGGAAGGCACTATAGCAAGACAGGGAAGCCCATGGACTTTGGTGATACCCCCAGGTTTCAGCCCTGGCTTTGACGCTTAAGAGCTGTATAACTTAGACCAAGTTAGGGATCAATTTTGTCCACTGTAAAGTAGTAACAATTATATGTACTGGGACTATTGAATGAAATAATGTATATCAAGTGTTTAAAGCAATGCCTAGCATGTTATGAACACTCACTAAATGCAACATTAGTAACTAGTGGTGACAGTAGTTAGAGTGGTAATAGAACCACTAGTTACGGTCATAGAATATACATACTTACCTTAGTTCAACTGCAATAAAAGTTTATTAGACTTTTCTAAGGAAGGCTAGACAGAAAGTTTGGTTTTCACTGATGACATTGCTTCTACGAGAAGCATTCTGGAAAGAAGGAATTCAGTGAAAAGAAATACCACCCTTACTGAAAGAACTTCCAAGAGCATGCTAGAGATTGGAATCTAGATGGCAGTGTAAGCAAAATGTATAAATTTGTGCAATGTTTCTCAATATTCAGAACTTAGTGCATGTGTTTCTTTTTTCCCTTAGCAACAAGAGCAAGACCCAACAAACCTATATATCTCAAATCTCCCCATTTCTATGGATGAACAGGAGCTTGAGACTATGTTGAAACCATTTGGACATGTCATTTCCACAAGGATACTAAGAGATGCTAATGGAGTCAGCAGAGGCGTTGGCTTTGCCAGGTAAAATACCTGCTCTTTCCTTGTATTCCCTTTAATTCCATCCCTTTCTAGCACTACAATAGTGCTGGAATATAGAATATTCAAAGAAAAGTAGCTTATCAAACTGACTGTATCTTTGCTTTGAGTCAGAGAATTCCAGTGTAACTAGAAATATGTTGTTCTTGCTAAAATCTGTACATAGAATGTTTATATCTGTCTCAAGTTGTAATGGTATGCATAACCCCTTCCCAGTCCTCTCTATGCCTGTAGATCAACAAAATCAGATGCTGTCAGTTTCTACTAGGGATAGTAAATGCCCAGCACCCCAGAGCTAAAGATCCCATGGGGTGAACGAAGCATCCACATGTTTTAATATTGATTTCTAAAGAGCAAGATGGTAGTATTTCTCAGTCAGGGCAAGAGAGAAGAGAGGAAAGATTTCGAGAAACAGGAACTGTTGGGTAGTCGCAAGGAACTCAGAAATCTAAGGGGAGGTGAAGAGGGCATTTGCATTTAAGAGGCCCTGGCTGTGTGTTTTTGATGTTTTAAACAAAACAGAAAAGAACAAATTGCACTTTTCTCATTGTTGGGAAAAGATGAGTAGTTTTCTTTTTAACTTTAAGAGAATGTTTATGAAAGAGGATCTCAGCCAGGAATGGAGTTAAAATGGTGGTACCTGCTGTGCTTTCATGAAGAAACAAAGTTAAGGAAACTACAGGGAAAACGAAACTGCTCAATAACAAAGAAGAAAAGGAAAAGCTGTGTCCCCACGGCTGGGTGTGTTTATGCGTCTTGAGGTCTTGAGCCGACTCAACATGAATGAATGGATGGATGTTAATGTCATCTGGAAGGCAGCCCCTTGCAGGCAGGTGTTTCCCCCTATGGGGAACCCTGCCATCATTGGAAAAACCATCCCAAACCAACCTCTGGGAACCCACTTGGAAAGATATGAAAATGCAGTGATTAACTGATTTCTAACTTGACTTCCTTGAGGTCATGGACCATGTCTTAAATTTCTTTTTATTCCCCACAATGTTCTACACATACTAGACCGGGAGACGTATGCAGGATACAGGTCTGAAGATTTGAAGAGAAGTCAGCAGAATGAAAAACATCTCCCAGACTTGAATGTATGCATGAGGCATTCAAGTTTTCAGAACATTGTTAACTGTTGATTGTCATGGTCAAGGCAGAGCTAATTGCACCACCTGGGTCTCTGAAATTTGCCAACTTAGTCATTCTTGGAGACTGTACAGCCTGCTATTGGAGGCCTAGCCAGTGCAGGAGGCACTAAATGCCTGCCGTGCTCCACTTCACACTGCGTGTACACGCCTTTGTCTCAGCACCCACCTCCTGCCCCGCAAAACCTCTCTCTAACAAATTAGTTTCTCCTTCATTTATGCTCCTGCTGAGAAAGGAACATGTTTCAAATTCATCAAGAGAACACATTTTCTAAGAAGATCTGTGTTTTGTTGTTTTGTTTTTTAAACAAAAGATTTTTGGTACAAAGTATTGATATATTTGTTTGCTCAGGCTGCCATAACAGAATTCAACAGACTGGGTGGCTTTAAACGACAGACATTTATTTTCTCCCAATTCTAGAGGCTAGAAGTCCAAGATCAAGGTGGCAGTAGGTTTGGTTTCCTCTCTGTGTCTTGTAGGTGGCCTTCTTTTCCCATATCTTCACATGGTCTGCCCTTTGTGTTTGCTCCTAATCTCTTCTTAAAAGGGCGTCAGTCAGATTCGATTAGGATCCACCCATTATACATACACACAGTTTATAATCCAATCTCCCGGGATAAACCATAATGGAAAAGAATATTAAAAAAAGAATGTATCAATATATATATGTAAAACTGAGTCACTTTGCTGTACAGCAGAGATTGGTACAACATTGTAAATCAACTATACTTCAATAAAAAAATAAATAAATGAATGTAATATAAAAAAAATCAACATATATACACAACTTCTTTATTCATTCATCTGTTGCTAGACACATAGGTTGTTTCCATGTCTTGGCTATTGTAAACAATGCTGCTATGAACATTGGGGTGCATGTATCTTTTTGAATTAATGTTTTCATTTTCTTCTGATATATACACTAGTGGAATTGCTAGATCACATGGTATTTCTCTTTTTAGTTTTTTGAGGACTCTCCATTCTCTTTTCCACAGTGGCTGCACTAATTCACATGCTCACAATAGTGTACAAGAGTTCCCTTTTCTCCACATTCTTGCCTGTCCCAGTACTGGTGCCAGCAGACTGGTGGGTGGGGATGGAGCTGGGTCCTGAGGCTAATAAACTAGAGGGAGGATTCCACGATGGCACTTTCCAGTACCAGTGTTATTATGGCAGAACGAGCTCCCAGAAATGACTGCTGCCAGCATCTCTGTCCCCAGGGGGAGTCCCAGTTGCCTCCTGTCTCTCCAGGAGACTCTCCAAGATTAGCAGGTGGGTCTGACTCAGGCTCCTTTCAAATTACTGCTTCTGCCCTCGTTCACGGAGCGTGTGAAATTTTGTGTGCCTCCTTTAAGAGTAGAGTCTCTATTTCCGACAGCCCTCTGGGTCTCCTGAAAGTGAGCCCCACTGGCCTTCATAGCCGAACGTTCTGGGGGCTTGTCTTCCCAGTGCAGGACCTCCAGCCTGGGGAGTCTGATGTGGGTTTCAGACCCCTTGCTCCTTGGGGAGAACCTCTGCAGTTGTAATTATCCTCCCCTTTGTGATTCACCCACTGGGGTTGGCGGGGGCTGGGGGGCACGGGTCTTGACTATACCATGACTCTACCCCTCCTACCTGTCTCATTGTGGTTCCTCCTTTTTTTTTCTTCTTGGCTTTTTGAGTTAATTATTATTGTTTTTGTTATATTATTATATTCACATTTTACAATTATAGAAAAAATGAAGGCAAGAGAAGTTTAAAATCCTGTACAATATCTCACAGAAGATAAGCAGGAGAACCCACTTATAGGTTCGGGTATAGGTGAACATAAGCCCATGTTCTCACAAGGATTACAGCCAAACAAATAACGATATATCTTTAGTTGTGGAAGATCTTTTCTGGTAAGTTAGTCTTTCTCATTGATAGTTGTTCTGTAAATAGTTGTAATTTTGGTGTGCTCGTGAGAGGAGGTGAGCTCAGGGTCTTTCTGCACTGCCATATTGGGACAAAATCCCAGGTGTGGTTCTTGGTTCATGTGCAAGAGATCCTGAAATTCCTATGACTCAAAAGAAAACCCCCATTATTATTTTACTTGTAAGCTATATTCATCTTCTTTGATAATCACCTCTTCACAGTAAAGGTGGTATCTTCGTTTTATATTTAAACCACTGAACTTCAAAGCATTGATTTGAATGCCAGTAGGGTGCAGAGACAGCACAATTACAGGCTTTTTAACGTTCCAGAAGCACTAGATAGTGTCTGAAATTACAGACTTTTCATTTTATTATTATTTTTTTCCTCTCTTGGAACATAAAACAATTTTGTAACATCCACCCCCCTGCAGGCAGCATTTTATAGCCAAGTCATAAACCCCGAAAAACAAAAGTTTATGGTGGGAATGCTGACAGTCAGACAGTCAGACCCACTACTGCAGAGCTCGCGGGTGCCAACAGACTACCTTGCCTTCCAGCGTGAGGATCAGAACATAAATCAGCCTGAGTCTGGAGGGACAGGACTGCATGTTCACGTTACCCATTTCCCATTCCCAGAAACATAAGACCGTTTGTCTAACAAAACTCATATTGAACGAGTGTTACGAGAGGCCGGTAAAGAATGACCCAAAGTGGAGAAGGGATGAGGGTAAGCGTTCACAATTACTCCAGCTTCAACATCTGGGAACATAGAACCTCTTTAAGCAATGCATTTACTGTCCCCTGGTGAGCTAAAGGGCGTGAGAGACCGCTGAGCACAGAGACCTTTGTATTCTGTAGTTTTTTTCACCTCTCTTTAGTACTCTTAATTTGATTCTCATGGAGTTTTGTTTGAATGACTTTTAACATCTGGGCAGTGTTCTGCCACTCCCTACCAAATGGGCAAGTTTTCCAAATAAATCATTTCAGTTCTTCTCTCTTTGCACTAAGTAAAAAAATTAATCACAGTTATAGGAAGACAAATAGCCTGATTATTAAAAATTAGTATAAATAGATTAAAATATTATTTTTGTATTTTCTTTTAATTACTTTAAATATCATTACAATTTTATTCTTTACTTTCTACTGCCTGACATTTCTTGCTGCCTATCTTCTCCCACCTCCCGAAATAGAGAACTCGGATTCAGAATAAACATAAAGAAAATACAGAAATTTTTAAAATTATAAGGCAAATGCCAATACTTTCTTTGTAGGCAACTATATGATGCTTTAAAATGACCATCAAGCCTATCTAAATGTGATTTTATTGTTTGGAATGTGTTTCGATTCATATCTACCTTAAATCCATCTTTAAGAAATGTTGTGTTAATATTTTCTCCCTTGATGTTTTAGCAATTCATTTGCCATTACTGTCTCAAGTGCATGGAACTAGGAAATCAAATGTGAGCAAAGAAAATCTCTAAAATGTAAACTTAGTGATTAGTAACCGCCAAACTACAGCTGTGTTTGCACAGAAACAGGTTACAACTGTGTTTGCTGAGATTGAAAAGAAGGTGGACTGTTATTCCTTTTAGTAATTTTAATTCCTCTCTCAATTGCCAGCAGATGTGATCCACTAAAGAGAAAACCCCTGGTCCACCCTGCAGCTTCTTTATCTTTATTCTTGTTTTATGTGTTTATCTTCATCGTTTCTTTATGTTGCCTCTTTGTCTTTCTGTCTTTTAACATCAGAAAGTCACGGTCATGGCTAGAGAAGGCAGAACACTCTACTTTCTTTTCCGTGTATTAGGAGCCCTGGTTTTCAAAACCCAAACCAACCAACCAACCTATCAACCAAACAAACAAATGAATTAAATTACATTGAATAATCTATTATTCTGAAATCTCCTGGCCTTCAATCTTTCTGTATACATGCTTTTATAAAAACTTAGAAAAGGAGAAAAAACATACAGTTTATTGTTCTATTATTTTGAAATTGGAATGGCGTTATTCCAAAGTCAGCCCTCTGTGGGATGGGAGGAGAGTTCTGAATATTATTTATCCTTGTGAAACTGAAATTGGAGAACTTTGTTACCTTGCAGTTGGAAATAGAGGCCATTCCCTGTGCTCAGGGTCTGTAAGATCTCTTTACCCTGTGCTTGCCCTAAGTACAAACCATGACAGGGACTCTTGGGTCCTGAAGGCTGTGGGGATTTCAGGTAGGTTGTTGGCTTCCAGCCAATAAAGAGAAAAACTTCGAAATATCATTTGGAGGACACATGTGAGCCTCTTTTATTTAATATCTTTCATACATGCTCTGCTTTCTATGAATTGGACCAACCTAACATCCATCTATATCCGTGTGGTTATAAATATGGCTTTATGGTCAGAAATAACTTAGCTTTCATCTTAGTTCTGTTCTTCCTATCTGTGTTCTTGGACTAGTTACTTAAACTCTTTTAGCCTCCCTTCCTGATATGTAAAATGTATTTTTTTAAAAATTTTTATTGGAGTATAGTTGATTTACAATGTTGTGTTAGTTTCAGGTGTACAGCAAAGTGAATCAGTTATACATATACATACATCTATTCTTTTTTAGATTCTTTTCCCATATAAGTCATTACAGAGTATTGACATCTTGATTTTATTTATTTATTTATTTGTTTATTTATTTATTTATTTTTGGCTGCATTGGGTCTTTGTTGCTGCGTGCAGGCTTTCTCTAGTTACGGCAAGTGGGGGCTACTCTTCTTGTGGTGTGCGGGCTTCTCGTTGTGATGGCTTCTCTTGTTGCGGAGCACGGCCTCTAGGCGCCCGGGCTTCAGTAGTTGTGGCTCGTGGGCTCTAGGGCGCAGGCTTAGTAGTTGTGGCTCATGGACTTAGTTGCTCCATGGCATGTGGGATCTTCCCGGACCAGGGCTCAAACCCGTGTCCTCTGCATTGATAGGCGGATTCTTAACCACTGCACCCCAGGGAAGTCCTGTAAAATGTATTCATCCATGCATTCATTCAGTTCACCCAGTAAATATGTGGGCACTACTAATATGCCAGTGATTATTCTACATGTGATAATTAGAGATGTGCACACACACACACACACACACACACAAAGTATCTGCTTTCATTGACTGGTGTTCTACTGGATTGGGGACACAGTAAGTATGTCATCAAACATAAAATAGTAAATAAGGAGTATCAACAATTAATATCAAATAACTAAAGTACTATAAAAACAAAATAAAGCATAGGGGTGCTATAGAGAATGTGACAAAATGAGAGGTTTGAGGTAAAGGACAGGAAAGCCCTCTGAGGAGAGAGCATTTAAACCAAGATGCACATGATAAGAAGAAACCAGCATGAGACTCCCTGGTGGGCCTGGAGAGGGAAGAGAGCTGTCCCAGCAGAGAAAAAGAGAGAAGGAGAGCTAAGCTGGGGCCAGTTCCTCATACTTGGGAAACAGAAAAAAGGCAAGGTTGATATATTATAGAAAAAAGAAGAGAGATGTAATAGATAGTAATATCTAGTAATGAATGAAATATGGCTGCAGCTCAAAGAGATTGATTAAAAGTGATCAAATGAGTTCCAGTTGCATTGAATGGTGAGATTTTTCTAGACCTGAACATATTATACTTATTGATTCCTTCTTTATCTCAGTTTTAATTTTTGAATTGAATGTTTTTCCATTTCTTTACCAAATTCCCTTTGAACACAATTAATCTGTGGTTAAAAGATAGATTTAGATTATGACGCATCCAGACAAGGATATCAGCTGGGGGTAGGTAGGTAGTCTGAAAGAAGCAGTTCCCAGACTAAGTGTAAGTAAACTTATTTTTTCTTACATTTTTCTTGAAATACACAGCCTCAGAGATCATTTTGTTCCTTGGGTATTGATAGTTTTATGATGTAGCCGTCAAAGTGCTGGCTAGAAACATAGTTTCACCACAAATTATCCAACTGAAGAGGCTAGCATGGAGGAGTATTTACAGAAGTGTGGGCAGAGTTAAGGGAACTGATGAAGGGATGCTGAGATACCCAGAGATGAGCAGCAGAAGGAAGCCTTTGCCCCTGAGAGCAGACGGCAGGTGAAGCCATGTGCCCAGCGCCCAGTGAGACCCAGAGCCTTGGAGGAGGGGCCACCTAGAGGCGCTGTAGACAGGGAGGGATGTAACCCTTGCCAAACAGACGTGGTGCCAAAACACAGAGGATGAGGAGGACCAGCCAGATCTCTCTCTGTTTCCACCAAGCCTCCAGTGGTGACACCAATATAAACCATCAAGTAACAGAGCAAAGGTGATACAGTCCATGGAAGGGTCACTTCTTTGGGGCATAGAGCAGAGCAGAGAAGGCATATGGAGGAGGGCTAAGCATAAAACATCAGTACACATGGATGAGTTAACTAATTTTCTTTCCTCTTGACTCCACTATTAAAAACTAGAAATAGAAAACAGTGCAAAGTCAGCAATAAATACCACCTGCTACTTCTCCTTCAGATTTGCAATGGATACAGGTAGCTTGGAATGATGGCAAACTGGCTCTGTTTACAGAAAACAACTGCTCAAATCTAGAGTAACTTTGCTGTGATGTCTTTTTTCTGACATCATTTCTGACACCAAATATGTGGATTTTTGTGACATTGAATATGTGTCATTTTTCCATACTCATTATCCAATTCTCTGACTCCAACTGGGTATCCAACAATTCATTTCAGTTTTAACACTAGCTACTCAGAGTTGTCATCAGGCTGCACAGGTTCAAGGGCTAAGTCACACAAGACTGTCCCCACTTCAGACACCACCACAGATGGGGTACCAGGCTACCCACAATTCTGCCCCGCCCACTACAAATTCAGGGGTTCCCTTGACACCCCTCAGGCTTGAAAATTCCCTAGAACTGTCCACAGAACTCAGGAAAACACTTAAATATTTACCTGTATGTCATAAAGGATACAGCTCAGGAACAGCCAAATGAAAGAGATGCATAGGGCAAGGAAGGGGGTGGCAGAAATGGCTCAGAGCTTCTCTGCCTCTCTAGGTGTCCTGCCCTCCCAGCACATCAGTGTGCCCACCTACCCATCAGCTCTCCAAACCCTGTTGTTCAGTGGTTTGAATGGAGGTCTCATCACATAGGGGCCATTGATTAAATCATTGGCTCTTGAGGGTTGCACTCAAATCTCCAGCCCCTCCCCCATCCCCAGACACTGAAGAGTGGGCCTGACAGCTCCAGCCCTCTAATTCTTTGGTCTTTCTGGTGACCAGCCCTATTCTGAAGCTATCTAGGGGCCTCACCTTGAATCACCTCATTAACATAAACTCAGGTATAGTCAAAAGTGATCCATTATAAATAACAGAAGACATTCCTTTCACTCAGGAAATCCCCAGAGTTTTAGGAGTTCCGTGCTAGGAACCAAGGACAGAGACCAAATTTATTTTTGTTATACCATAGTTGCCATGCAGAAAACACCTTATCTCGTCTTTCATCTCATCTTTCAAGAAGAATCAGAAATTCAAATTTTCATGTGAAGTCTCCCAAGCTCTAAATGTTGACAACCATTTCAAATTTTTCAAAAACTCTTTGCAGCCCAAGCAAAACATTCGTGAAGGCTGGATTTGGCCCATGGTTTCCAGTTTGGGGCACCTGACAGAGAGCTCCAGAACAGTGGTTTTCAACCCTGACTGCACACTGGCATCACCTGGGCAGCTTTCAAAAATATGTGCCTAGACTTCATGCCAAAGCAATTAAGTCATAATCTCCTGAGCTGGGGCCCAGACACTGTTATTTTTAAAAAATAGTTCCCTGATAATTTTAATGTACAATCATTTTTAAAATAAGCTTTTTAATTTTGGAATAAGTTTAGTTTTACAGAAAAGTTACAAAGGTAATACACAGGTTTTGTACACCCTACATCCAATTTTCCCTATTGTTAACCCTTTGCATTACCACGGCATATTTGTCAGAATTAAGAAACTGACATCGGTACATTATTATTAACCAAACTCCAGACTTTATTGGAATTTCACCAATTTTTCCATTGATATCCTCTTTTTGTTCCAGAATCCAATCCCTGGTACCATTTTGCATTTGGTTGTTTTTCTCATCAGTCTGCTCTGGTTTCTGACAGTATCTCAGACTTTCCTTGTTTTCCATGAGTAGTCCCAGCCAGGTATCCTGGAAAATGTCTCCAGGTCTGTGTTTTTCGATGTTTATTTCATGATGGAATCCATGTTATGTCTAAGTTTTGGAAAGAATACCACACAGGTGAAGTGCCCTTCTTGTTATATCATATCAGGGTGTAATCTCCATTTCTGAGAACACCTACTCTAGTTAATCATGGCTGAATGAAATGCAGATGGCCGGCCCCATCCAGCTTCAACACAGATGAAAGCAGATCAGGGCAGGAAATCAGGAGTGATGACAGGAGGCCAGCAGTGGAGCCCCATCCCTTCCAAACAAGCCAACGAACTGAGTGTCAACAGACAAAGGTTCCATTGCAGGCTCCTCCAGCAACTCAACTTTAGAGAAGCCACTGCTTTCTGGTGTTATTTTCTTCCTCTGTACCATGTAGAAGTTGGTATTTCCAGTCCTGAATATATGTGATTCTAAAGTTTTGGAGTGGGTTTTCATGAGCCAAATATTGTCCATAGCTCCATTTCATAAGAGGAATGTGCTTCAATGCTAAGCAAGGGGCCACCAAAATGTCAGAGTTTCTGCAAAGGGAGGTGGTGGGAAGGCCAGTCTGCTTCCCTGTTTGGCATTTATGACACTTGTCTCCTAAAGATGTCAAGCACCTCGAAGGAAGAAAACAAATTGCAAAAACTGAGAAAATTCAACTCCTTCACTCCTCTTTCTTCCTGAAACTCACTATTATTCCTTCTGTTACCATGGATTATGAAGTCAATGACATAATTTGTTTTTTACAAAATCTTTTCATGTTGACATTTTCCTCAAATCTTACCGGAAGCAAGGATGAATGGCTTGCAAAGCTGTATGTTCTAAGTCGCCAATAATTTGTACGGAGCCTGTGATTGCAAAACCACAAAAATTTCACAATAGTGGAAACCTTTCATTAAGCATCATAAATGACAGGGTGGATTTGTTTTAACTCTGTGCGTAATCATGCTATTGCTTTAAGATCATAAACTGAGAGGTTCTCCATGGAGGTGAGATAGGTAGGCTGCAAATCGTTGTACACAATACTTTGCCACCTCTGTGTGTTAAGTCTGACCCAGAACATTCTCCTGGTATTGGATCAGGCTCTCATCTGGTGTAATTTGCCCGTGGGGATTGTATTGGCTATGAAACTAGCACCTATTAGTAGCTGTTGTAAAAAAGAAATTTTCTCTAAATCACAATTCAGTGGTGCGTTTCAAATGACTGAAACCAGGTTCCTAGGCATGGAGACAAGAAAGAATGTCAAACAGGATCTTTAATGCACATTTGTATTTAAACATCAGACCTAACAGAAAACCCTGAGGCTTTATACAATGATTGGAGCCTTGTAGGAACCTAATTAATGCATCGCATTGTCGGGTGAATGGTTGGCCAGGCACACGAGCTCTTCTGAGGGATGTGAGAGGGTTCAGGTACCGCCTAGAAAGAATGGGTGCAGTTGTAGGGATTCAGTGGCCCATCTGAAGGGGCCATGGAAAGGCAGCTTTGTCTGGCGCGCTGCCTTTTCAGACCCACTTGATAATATCAGTGTCAGTTTCAAGTGGAGCGCATGCCAGATTGCAGATAGCTTGGGCTGGCATTTCAAATAGGCTAATTGTGAAACTGGAGAAGAAAATGGTCACATTCTTGCTAAGGTGGCCATTCAAATGCAGTCTCTCCCCCAGAGTTCCATGGGTCTCACTCTGAGCCTTTCCCCTTGGCAGCTCCTTGATTGCCCTCTTTGCTGGGATGGCTTGGCCTTGTTAAAATGTGCCCTGTGTATTAAAATGAAATTGTCACTGCTGGGTGGTGCCACATAACATGGTTTGACACTAACCACTGGCAGCTACAGAAAACAGACTTTTATTGCATTTATTCTTTCAGAGATGAGAGTCTCTAAAGGCTCCTGCAGACATATACTTAGTTAAATCTGAATGAAGCCAGAGTGAACACTCTACGCTGCTGTCTGGTGTTCACAGAAATGGCCCCCACTGGGCTTGGTGGGGCTGTAAAGCAGTCTTAACAAAAGATGATTGTACTAGAATCCAAAAGGGAAGATATGAGGCTTTCAAACCTGGACAAAAATGTTTTAGGTGGGTGGACGAGATGAAGCCACCAAGCACACGCACACTATCCCCCATCCAGTTTCAGTGTGCGTTTAGAATTCCGTGTTGTTTTAAAGACAAAGGGGAAGGATTTGATTTGTAGGACTCTGGCAAGCAAGCTTTAGATTCTTAACTGCCTTTTATCTAGATGAGTACCCAGAGAGCAGCTGAACAGGGAGGGAGCCCTGGGGCATAAGCTTTTCATTCCATAGCTCTCCTGGAATCAAAATTCCATAAAACAACATCTGTAGTAATTAAGGGTGTACATTTCCTCTCCCATTCATGTCTCTGCTAGGAGGGAAGGTTATCTTCCCTAAGAGACAATGGATAGTGGGTCCTGTGGGAAAAGAGAAAGAGCAGAATTTGAATTCTTTTGTTCCTAGAAATGGAAGTTTCCTAGTTAAAAAAAAAATAAGGGATTTCCCTGGTGGCACAGTGGTTAAGAATCCACCTGCCAATGCAGGGGACACGGGTTCACGCCCTGGTCCAGGAAGATTCCCACAAGCCGCGGAGCAACGAAGCCCATGCGCCACAACTACTGAGCCTGTGCTCTAGAACCCACGAGCCACAACTACTGAGCCCACGTGCCACAACTACTGGAGCCCGCGTGCCACAACTACTGAAGCCCACGCGCCTAGAGTCCATGCTCCACAACAAGAGAAGCCACCACGATGAGAAGCCCGCACACCACAACGAAGACCCAATGCAGCCAGAAGTAAATAAATAAATTTATTTTTTAAAAAAATTTAAAAATAACAAGTTGGAAGATGTAAAAGATTCCTCTGGAAAGAAAATGTGAAGGAGTTAGCAAAATTATACTTAGCTGCTCCTCAATATTTGGAATGGGGAACGATTCATCTTATCTTTCTAATCCAAATATCCTCTGATTTGGGGGAATTTGTGATTAAGCAGTGAATAAAATGCTATTTTTGTTTTTATTTTTATTTATTAAAAGTGGGTATTATTAAGCTTAAAGAGTTTTAGTTTTGCATTTGGACACAAAAGTGAGTCACTCTTCAGATGTTCTTCAAAATAACACTATGTGGATCCAATGGGCATCTAATAAATGAACATTAACCTATTAATGTCAGATTAGTTTCCTGTGCTTTCTTGTCATATTAGGACCAGCTATGTAATTTGTGGGATCTAGTGAAAATTAAAAATACAAGACCCCTTGTTTAAAACGTATTAAGAATGTCAAGATGGTGACAGCAGAACTTTAAATCAAGTGCAAGGTTTTTCTAAGCACAGGGCTCTGGTACTGCATGTGTACCCCTGACATTGGTCCTGCTCTGCTTCACCATCTTATCAATGCAAAAAAAATGTGCATCTTTCCCATGCTTCCTAGGAATGTACATTGGAAAACATTTTGTTTTGTTTTTTTTTAATTTGAGTCATAAAATAATTACAGCTCCCCAGATGGAATGTGCTTTTGAAACCATCTTCAAATAGAGCTACCATATGATTCTGCAATCCCACTCCTGGGCATATATCTGGAGAAAACCGTAATTTGAAATGATACATATATCCCAATGTTCATAGCAGTATTTACAGTAGCCAAGACATCGAAGCAACCTAAATGTCGATTGACAGATGAGTGGATAAAGAAGATGTGGTATATACATACACAATGGAATATTACTCAGCCATAAAAAGGAATGAAATAATGCCATTTGCAGCAACACAGATGGACCTAGAGATTATCATACTAACTGAAGTAAATCAGACAGAGAAAGACAAATATATGATTTCACTTATATGTGGAATCCAAAAAAAAAAAAAAATGATACAAATGAACTTATTTCCAAAACAGAAAGACTCACAAACTTAGAAAGCAGACGTATGGTTACCAAAGGAGAAACATGGGGATAGGGATAAATCAGGAGCTTGGGACTGGCATACACACACTATTATATATAAAATAGGCAACCAACAAGGACCTAATGTATAGCACAGGGAACTCTACTCAATATTTTGTAATAACCTATAAGGGAAAAGAATCTGAAAAAAAATAGATATATATGTATGTATAACTGAATCACTTTGCTGTACACCTGAAGCTACCACATCGTATATCAACTATACTTCAATAAAAAAAAAAAATTTCTTAACCTGATAACTCAGATGCTCTTGCCTGCACCCCTCAGCTTATCTCCAAGAGTTTCCCTGAGTGAACCTTCCACTGGGCCACAGTGCTCTGCTCACTCTACCCCATCTACAAGGACACAGCCTGCCCCCTCCCAGCCTGACCCCTACCCTGGTTATTTCTGCAAAGGCCTTTCTGGCCTCCTGTGCCCACTTCTCAGAGTTTTCCTGGCTTCTGCAGTTCCTCTCACATTTGAATTCCTCTCAGTGTAATAAATATATATAACTTATTTGGCATTTGCTTATATATATATATTTTTTTCCTTTTCTTTTTTTCTCTGCACATAATATGAATGTGAAAACACACATAAAATTCAGATGTAGGAAAGTTTTACAAATTGTGTCAAAGGGCTCCATTCCAAGAAAGTTCATATTAATAACAGAACAGAAAATCCAAAATTATACACTTTGCCTTTTAGACAAAAAATTTCACACATTTCATACACATTCTTTTATATGTATGTGTGCCATTTCTTAAGTCCGTTTTTCCTCTAGTGTACCCTTTGTGGGAATTAATTTCTTTTGATCACAGCCGACCCTTTATCTTCCACACCCTGTTTTACAAAATAATAAAGTCCAGATATAGTTACTATTTAGAAAATATTGCTGATACTATTCTACCTAGGAGACAGCAACACTGCTAATGTTGGCAGTATGATGCTATGGCCCCGAATGTTATTCATTAGCTTGTATCTGAGGTGCCAAAATTTGGCACAAGAAACCCAGTCTAGGAAGATTGATACCTAGTATGAAAAAAGAGAAGATTGTCTGAAATTGAAAATTAAGAAAGTTCAGGACCTGAGGTTTGTGTATGTATGTTCTCCTCCCACATTTGGGACCCCAGATAACTCCCTTCTATCTCTCGCCCAGTGGGTTTTCAATAAAGCCGTCACGATGCTGATGACAACACCGCCGTGTGAATCTCTCCTGTAGGCCGCCGGTTGTTTAAACGCGATGCATCCCCTCCCCTTGTTTTGTGGAGACCCTTGAGGTACAGCTTAGTAGCTCCTGTGCAGGTTGGTGTCACCCAGGCCTCAGCTAAAAGCCCGCCTCTACCACTTAACTGCCAAGCTGGTTCATCTCGCTAAGCCTCGCTGCCCTCACTAGTGTGAAGGGCAATAACGAGACCTGCCTCTCAGGTTTGCTAACTCAAACACTCAACACACATTTACTGATCACTTTCAAGTGCCAAGCATTGCTGTGTGGATTAAGTAAGATAATGCGTCAGGATTACGTCTGGGCGATGACTCTGCACAGCGCCGTCCACGGTGGCAACATTCAGTAGAGTAAGTGATGCTCTTAGTAGTGATGAATTTGTGATGTTCTATCCACCTGGTCATGGTGGTCATGGCAACAGTTGACGGTTCTGGTAAAATTCTGAAATCAAGCTTTTCTTTGGTTTTCTTAATTTCCTTTTCTTTTTAATTTATTTTTCCTGGGTATGTACAACTTCATGAAAGCATATGATCCCCTGTTTACTTCTTTTCCCAGAATGGAGTCTACTGAAAAATGTGAAGTGGTAATTCAACATTTTAATGGAAAATATCTGAAAACACCACCAGGCATCCCAGGTAAGAAATACCATAAAGTAATCATTAAATAATATCTAGGTTCATCGCTGTTATCAGAATGAGTATATAGTAAAGCCCGTGGTTGGCCACTGGGAGGGAAATTTTTGCCTTTAAAAATATGTATTTTTTAATACTATGTAACAACGCATCTTTCTCAAAACTACCAAAAGCTTCTTGGTGATTGTTCTTTGGCCTGTCTTTTGAATCTCTGCTGCTAATTCCCTAAAGTGAATTAGAAGAAAAACATAGCAAAGAATAGGTTAAAATGCACTCGAAGTGAAGAAAGTTTGTGACTCCTATCATTAATATTGGTATCCTGATTTCTAATTTGTAACATATCTAAACTGTGATATATTACAAATAAAATGACAGTGGCATCCATAGATTGAGGCCAGTTGACAAACAATTCTTACCAGTCCATGACAAGAAGAGTACAGAAAAGGAGGGTAAGCATTTAGAAACTTTTATAGCAATATGACATTATCATGAAATCTTAGTGCATAACTTCATATTTTACAAAAATATCAAATGCACATTGAATTTATTTTAAGCTGTCCATGCATCAGAGATAGTCTAGGAAGCACCAATTTAGGCTACCTCAGGGCATTTCACATTTCCGAAGGCAAAATTCTTAAGATTTGACATGCGTTATAAGATGATATAACTTTATGCTATTAAAAATTACGGTCAATGTAAAAGAATTGACTATATCACATCTGTCAGGATGTGAGCTAGAAATACCTCAACATGATATTAATTTGGAAGTAGTATATATGAAAAGTATTGAATATTAAGTGAGTAAATAAAAAAATATATCTTACTCATATGTCAATAAAACTGGAAGAAAAAATATATTTTACTCATGCATAAAAATATTAAAGGTTGAGTGAAGTCCTAAAGAAACATTATAACAAATAGGTAAGGAAATATCTGAGTATACACGTTGGGTTATTTGTTGCTTTTCGATTTTCCGTGATTCTCAGGAGAAAAAATGTGAAATTCTTCAGTCTTACAATATTTTTCCTTTTGATGATTTTAAGCTGCCTATCTGTAGTGTTTGCTACATGAAGTATCTACTATTTAAAATGGCTAGAGAGTTCAGGGGTTGAGCATTTTGGTTCCTTAAAATATATTGAGGTTATATAGAAAAGGAAGTCTGAACAAAAAGAGAAATATTTTTGTGGCGGGATCAGGTTCCTTTTATGACTCACTCAGTTTTGGGAGGATGTTGGGAAAGGAGAAAGGCCTTTCAGACTGACACTTGGATGATCTGGAAAATCCCAAAGTAGGGCCCCTGGTTAATCACGAGCCGGCAGTGAAGTTGTACCTCATTTTGGTTAGTTTCCATGTGTGACATTCCCTTGAGAACTGGCTGCATTATGATCCAATTGGAGACATATGGTGTTGTTGAGAAAAGAGTTAGCAGTTTTCATCTCAGCATGTCAGCTGCCCTTGCATTTTGAGAGAAATACTTTTTTTTTCTTTTAGCATAAAGGACATTTTAAGACACTCTGCTCAGACCCATCACTGAGTAAAGGAATTGCATTGTTAAAGGATTTTCCCCTTATTCATCTTATTTTAATCCAACAGATGGCTACCTATATAGAAGGCATTCAAACTAGATGTGAATTACATGGTTATAGAAAAAATTCAAGAATGAACAAAATAGGTGGAAATTATTGTTGATTGAAGTTTTAATACAGGTCTCAGTTTTTTATGATTCTTCCTTTTTGGAAAAAGACAGTGAAATCCTTCTTGACCTGATTGATTTGAAATTGTTTTAGGTTAACCCATAGAACATACAGCTGACTAATAGAATTTAATGCTAAAGACAAATAAAGTCACTACAAGTCCCCCAAAGACCTGAGCATCCTTCCTTGAATAAGAAGGCTGTGATATTAACCTATCTAATATCATAGCTACACCCAATGAAAACATTGTGAATAGCAAGAATTTTGTTATGGGTTTCTCTCTCACTTTTATCTCGTGGGACCATGAGAGGCAGAATAATTATGCTCAGTTAAAAAACTCTTAAGAGATACAACTTTATGCTTCTGAGATTAGCCTTCAACATAATAGAATTAAATATACAATATCGATCATCATCAGTACTTGAATTTGCTTATGTGTGCTTACTTTGGAAGTCAAATAGAGTTTAATAAAGGCTTCAAATGCTAACAGAAGACATATAATTTTTTAGTGAAGTATAGTGGATTTACAATGTTATATTAGTTCAGGTATACAGCAAAGTGATTCAGTTATAAATATTCTTTTACATATATATATATTCATACATATTTATATTCTTTTTCAGATTCTTTCTCCTTATAGGTTATTACAAAATATTGAGTATAGTTCCCTGTGTTATACAGTAGGTCCTTGTTGGTTATCTATTTTATATATAGATAAAAACATATAGATATAGCATATAGTGTGTATATGTTAATCTAACTCCTAATTTATCTCTCCCTCCTTCCCCTTTGGTAACCATAAGTTTGTTTTCTATGTCTGTGAGTCTGTTTCTGTTTTGTAAATAAGTGCATTTATATCATTTTTTTTAGATTCTGCATATAAATGATATCATATTATATTTGTCTTTCTCTCTCTGGCTTACTTCACTTAGTATGATCATCTCTAGGTCCATCCATGTTGCTGCAAATGGCATTATTTCATCCTTTGTTATGGCTGAGTAGTATTCCATTGTATATACGTACCACATCTTCTTTATCCATTCATCTTTCAATGGACATTTAGGTTGTATCCAGAGAAACCATAATTCGAAAAGACACATGCACCCCAACATTCATTGCAGCACTGTTTACAATAGCCAGGACATGGAAGCAACCTAAAGATACATAATTTTTGATATTTAAGTTTGATGTGGAATAAAATGACATAATGCAAGAGGCTGGTATTTTGGAAACCACTGCAGCAAAATGACTGCTGGGTTCATTTACTCCATCATGACAGGGATAATTAAATTTGTGTGCATGCTGTTTGCCTTTCTTGGTCCTCATTGCTTATTTCTTGTAGATGGTTGAAGTCTTATTTTCAGAAACTCATATCTTAATCCTATTTTCTGTTCCATCTTGAGGCATGTGAGTAGGATGTCACAGTGAGCCCTGATATCTAGTGATTCCTTTGATATTTTCAAAAGAAGTGATGAATTCCTAACTTTTTAAATACTAATGTAGCTTTAGAGAGATGGTCCTTGCTTGTGGGTGCTAATTAAAATCATCTATAATTGATCTGACCACTTGCAATTAAAATAGAACTTAAAAAAAATTGTATAAACCTCAGTGTCTCACTTCATCAAGATTTGACATTTTGAATTCAGAAATTTGTGGGTTTTTAGAACAGCACATGGATGGTTTCAATGCAGTGCTTTAAGATTGTGTGAACGAGAGACCCACAAGGATCCAAAAATGACCTAAGATCTTTCAGACCCTAAGACAGCTGTGTAAAATAGTGAGCCTTGCTTCTAACCTCCCTCTAAGCAAGCAGAGAGAAATCGGTACCATATTCACATCCCTTCCGTCTCCATTAGAGATGACTTGGGGAAATGTGCCATTTTTGTTCTGTCACTCTTGACAGTGGTTCCTCTTAAAGTAAATGCAAAGTTCATTATTTTTCTGAGATGATGATCTAGCTTCCAAATCCCATCCTGTGTCATTTCTATAGAATAACAAGATAAAAATCTACATCAATCCAAAACTTTGACATTGGTCAGGCTTTCTCTCTCTGAGTTCCTCCTATTTGTTTATAACATATTTAATTTTATTGAATACATCATGGATCGTTAATGCCTATTACAGCCTCCCAGAACTAGCTCTGTTCACTTTGAATTATAACATTGTCCCCAGATTTTGGCTACCTGGATCATTGAAGCTAGATATACATCAAAGAAAATCTAATTATTTGAATTCTGGTATGTGAGGTACAGGAAATTAACTAAGACCATGTGGCCGTGTTGCTACCAGCAGGTGGGAAGCAGCGGCCAAAGACATGTTAAATAGCGTCAGTCATGTCATTGCTCTGCAGAAAGGGATCATCTGGTATTTTCTCCCTCCCCTAGAGGGAAAAGAAAACACTATTCCATAAATGTCGCATGTCGTACATATTGATCTTGATGTTTTCTGGACAAAATGAAGCATCATTAGTTGCTTGCTTGCCTGACCCCAGATATTTCTTTGTTCCAAAACAAATTGCACAGCAACTTGTGCAGCCCCAAAGCGTTCCATTTTAAAACCTCTAGCAGAAAGGGTAAGTTCCTGGGCATTTCAGTGATCTGTAGGGTGTAAACTAGAAAAGTTCACATTCAAAGAGCCCGGGAGCACCACGTGGAAAGGCTTCGGCATCTAAGAACATGTATTGACGAGCAGAACATTCAGACTGGTTTGAGGAAAAAGAAATCACGTTTTGCTCTTCAACTAGGCTTTTGCCTGTAAGCACACGTTCTTATCAGTGGAGCAGTCTTTTCAGAAGACAATGGAATAACCCACTTTTAGTATGATTTTATTACTCTTTGGATAATTATATCTAATCCCAGTTGAACTCCAAGAAGTAAGGTAGGGTTGAGAGAGACCTCACCCTATTTGGGGATCTTTTCAATTTTAGCAAATCTTCTGATCAACAGAAATTTGGACAAATACTTACGTGACAGAGGAATCATGTTTTCCTAATCAGTAAAATAAAACTGTGTGCCTTCTTGATCCTTTTTGTTTTTTTTTAAATTCATTTTTGGCTGCGTTGGGTCTTCGTTGCTGCGCGTGGGCTTTCTCTAGTTGCGGTGAGCAGGGGCTACTCTTCATTGCGGTGCGCAGGCTTCTCATTGCAGTGGCTTCTCTTGTTGAGGAGCACAGGCTCTAGGTGCGTGGGCTTCAGTAGTTGTGGCTCGCGGGCTCTAGAGCGCAGGCTCAGTAGTTGTGCCGCATGGGCTTAGTTGCTCCGCAGCATGTGGGATCTTCCTGGACCAGGGCTCAAACCCATGTTCCCTGCTCCGGCAGGCAGATTCTTAACCACTGTGCCACCAGGGAAGTCCCTGATCCTTTGATATATAATTTTACGATTGTATGTTTATGTAAATAAAAAATGTGTAGGATTTTGGATGTGTATGTGTATTTAGGGGAGCATTCAAGGAAAAATATTTACAATCTGATAATTTTTTAAAGAAAATGGAAAAAATTAATGTTGTTTGCATAAATTTAAAACTTCCCTCAGAGTAAAGTATCAACAATGTACTAAAATGAAATTTAGATTTCAATTCTGAATATCTGAGCAACAGACACATTTTTATCAGGGAAAATGTTGCCAACTCTCACAAGCAGTGTTTCCTCAGCGGTACCAATAAGTCACAAATGCAACTATAGTTGAGTAAAAGGCAGCAAATAGAAAAATATTATTGTGTACAGTTTAGTCAAAATATATCTCTGATTCTACTCATGAGAGGCACTGCCTAACTCTGAGTTTTTCCTCTTTGCAAAACTAAAGCATCATTTGCATAATAAACTTCGCACACACCTTGATCCCCAACTGGGTGTTGGCTTAGATTTCTCGTTAATAAGAGGATTTTTGCAATACTTAGGAGGTACTTTCTGTTGTGCTCTTCATCTCTAATGTTAGTGATGCTTTCTAGATTATTTCTATCTACCAAACACATAGTTGGTTGCTTCGTGATGAAACACTGCTGGAGTATTATTAGTGAATTTCACAGAGCAAACTGACCACTTCATAGCCAATAGAGTCTTAGAGGCTGTGAAGTCTATGTTCTTGGCCAATCATTTCTCAGCCTTTCTATGGAGCCACACCTGATACGGTGAAGGTAGTTTGCGAGTTGGTAACTAATTAGATAGGGAAGAAAGGAGACAGAGATTTTTACATTTTGAAATCTGGGTAGTGAGAGGCCAGATACAGAAGGTACAGGGGATCATCTTCAGGAGATTAAAAATGATTGGAATGGGTTTTGAGTCCTGTGCTATAACCCTCCTCTGCCTGTGATCACAGCAGAGGAAGAGGGGTACATCCGGGAAGCATCCCACATCAAGCATCCAGCAAATCTCTCTGCTTTTGTAATTCAGGGAAAATGTATAAAATCTAAAAATCTATAAAACCTCACTCAACCTGATACGGGTTTTCTGCAAAGTTTGGGGGAGTTATCACTCCCTAGTACAACTCTCAATCAATGGGAAATGAGAGTCAGCAGATTCTAGGAGTTTCCCACAGTGGTAACAAGCTCAGTGAGGCACCTTTTATTGGCTTTTCTTTCTTCCCTGACTTTCTTTTCCTTTCCTGTTATGTTTCTGCTTCCTGGCATCAGCTCCCAATTAAACTATCTTGTTCCAGGCTCTGATTTGGGGGAACTCAAATTAAGGGGGGTGATCCAGCAATTGTGGTAGAGAATTATGTTTTGATTTAAAACTTCTGGCCATAGAGGAAGAAAGGAGATACAGCTAAAGTAGTGAAGTGAATTTCATTGACCAAATATATTGTTTTCATTACTTTATTTTAAAAATTTATAGTAGCATTTATGAACCATGTATTAAGGATGATAAAGGTGAATATTAGTGATCCTAGACAGATGGTAGTCAGAGTTTAAATTTAGCAAAAGAGATGTGTAAGACAATGAGGATGAAGTGCCACCGTGACGTGGCTGACCTTAGAAAAACTGCAGACATGAAGAGGTGGGTCGTTGATGAAAATGCGGAGAGAATGAGGGCCCAGGAAATAGTCATAATGCCAGCAAAGTGAAAGTGAGGGGCGGGCATAGAAAATCATGACACAGAGAAAAGAATTTGTGAGATTTTGGTCTTGGATAAAGGTAGAGCGGTGGCCATTGATAATGGGTCCAGTGTGGGAACATCTGGAGTTGATAGAAGTGAAATGATCTTTAGTTGAACAACTGGGCCTTCTGATTAGTATGTTGCGAGGGTTTTCAACAAGGTTGTAGATTTCCTCACTAAACTTCACTCTTCCCTTGATCTTCCCTAAAGTTCTAATCTTCATAGGAGAAGGTTAGGGAGGGTGAAGAGTGCTAGAGTGATTTTTTGTTTATGTATTTGATTCTGAGTTTTCTAAACCAGGGTTTTGTTTAGTTGTTTTATTTGTTTTTATTATTGTTGTTGCTTCAAGTGCTGTTGTTTAGCTCAATGTAGATTCTCAGTAAATGTTCTTTGAAGTTGATATACAATTCCATGAATTGAATAACCCTCATACTTATATTTGCTTTTAATGGAATTCCTGAGGGCGTATGGGGGATGCCCACCTTCTGTGTCATCAACAAACTTGTAGGAAAACATTGAGAGAAATCTTTAAGTCTTTTCTTAATTTCTGACAAAAATTCTCTACAACACATTTGTGTATCTAAATATACCGAGAGAGAGAGAGAGCTATATATTCACAAGAAAAAGAAACTTAATTTGATTGAGAAAGATTCTAGTTGCTTTTTAAAAAGCCTCATTTTTCCAGGACTGCTTTCCAAGGTGTTATGCTGGTAATCAAATTGTTATTTCTTTAAAGAACTCATTCTTGAATGGGACAATGATGAATTCTGCTTTCCAACACAGAAAATAATATTGCCTAATTTATATTGAAATAATGTCTAGATCTTAACTTCTTGCCACTGGATCTAGTTAGGCACTATTACTATGCTGTACTTTTTTTTTTTTCTTTTTTCACATAAAAATGTGACTATCTTGAGAATAAACAGAAAAGAGAATTTCTTGGTCTATGCTTTTATTCCTTTTGGCACAAAGTCACTTCTCTCTGCCTATAGGAAGTACTGCATTGGCTTATTATTCCTATTATAATGATATATAATACAATATGTAGTATTTAATCAATAAGATATGGACAATATGTTTTGCTGGCCATATATTTTCTATAATTATATATAAGCACCAATGAATAGTAGCAGAATTTGTCTAGAGTCTGCATTTGACTCCAGAATCTGATTTTTTTTAAGCAATCAAAATTTCATGGAACTGAGAAGAGGGATGAAGAGGTTTTCTATACATCTCCAGAATCACGAATCATCCTCATCTATTTTTATGTAAAATAATAACTCCATTCAGGTCTTCAAAAATTTCTGCATTGAAGATTTCACAGAAAAGACTTACAAGGGAATTCCCTGGCGGTCCAGTGGTTAGGACTTTGCACTTCCACTGCAGGGCACCCAGGTTCCATCCCTGGTTGGGGAACTAGAATACCACATGCCACACAGCGCAGCCAAAAAAAAAACTTACAGAATAAATTACAAAGCCTTAATTTTATTCCTAAGATGATGTTGGGCTTTGCCTTCTGTCAGCATTGCTAATGGGTAGTTAAACCATGAGTGTCTGTCCAAATGAGTCCTGTTAGCAAGCAAAGAGGTTTGAGTAGCTTAAGACCAATTAAGACACAAGCCATAGAAACCAAGCTCTGAATAATTAAGTGCTTAGTGCATTTCCGCATCTAGAGTTTCATTTAATAGGATTGATTTAAAAATACATTCTAACCAATTTTTGGATAAATGGATAGTAGCCTGAATTAAATTCTCGCCACTCTCTCCTCGTAACTATCAAGAAGCCTGCCATGTACACAGCTCACTATTTATGATCTAATCTTTTAGAATGAAAAGTCTGCAAAATTTAAGAAAATATTTTAAGAGGAATATAAATGAAAACGCTCATTAAGAGAGCTCTGAACCAGCCATCATTTATCTTATAACTGTTTCCTCTGATTTCTTACCTCTTTAAACCTATGAATGATGAATCAATTAGTTTATTTATTATTTTAGTCATTTTTCATTACAGAAGAAGAAATCTTTCAAAGGATATTGGCATGTTTTTGATCTATTTTTAGAATTCATATATTTCAAAGACATATTTATCCAATTAGACTGTACATTTTTCTAAGAAAAAACTTTAATGTTTATCTTTCCCTTTTCCTCAAACAACTCATAAACTATTTGAATGTAAAGACTGCACCTTGGTGTTCATGTTTCAAGCATCTAACCCAATGCCTGTCACAGAAGAGTACCAATAATTATTTGTTAAATGGGTCAATATCTACTTGTGATAGGCAGAATCATGCCCCTCCTCCCCCAAAGTACTCTAAGTCCTAATCCCCATTCCCTGTGAATATGGCAAAGGAATTAAGGTTGCAGATGGAATTAAGGTTGCTAATAAACTGACCTGAAAGTAGGGAAATTATTCGGGATTATTTGAGTGGGCCCAGTGTAATCACAGGGGTCCTTAAAAGTGGAGGAGGGGACAGGACAGGAGCTCAGAGGGATGCAGTAGAAGGACTTGAGCCACCATTGCTGGCCTTAAAGATGAAGCAATGTGGGCAGCTAGCCTCTGGAATATGAAAAAAGCAAGAAATTGGATTCTCCCCTAAAACCTCCAGGAAGGCACTCAGCCCTGTTGACACCATGATTTTATCCCAGTGGAATGTGTGTCAAACTTCTGACCTACAGTAGTATAAAGTAGTGAATTTGTATTATTATATACTCCCTTGTTTTTTGTTAATTTGTTATAGCAGTAACATAAAACTAATAGACTAGTATAGAACTCATTTCAACTGAATATCATCCAAACTATTTCTAAATTACATTATAAACAGCCTCTGGAGAAATTTCTTAGTTTCTCGTATTTTTAACTTTCTTTGTATTATTTGGTGGCTTGTATGTTAAACAGGAAAAACTATCTTGTTAATTATTGACTTTATAGTTTCTTTATACCTTCTCATAAAGATATATTAGAACGGAAGACTGTTAAACATCCGAAAAGAGGGTCTTTGGAGATGGGTGATAAGGTATCAGAGAACATTTTCGTTTTTTATTGAAGTATAGTTGATTTACAATGTTGTGTTAATTTCTGTTGTACAGGAAAGCAACTGAATTATACACATATATACATTCTTTTTTATATTCTTTTCCATGATGGCTTATCCCAGGAGATTGGATATAGTTCCCTGTGCTATACAGTAGGACCTTTTTGTTTATCCATCCTATGTATAATAATTTGTATCTGCTAACCCCAAACTCCCATTCCATCCCTCCCCTAACCCCCTCCCCCTTGGCAGCCACAGGTCTGTCCTCTATATCCACGAGTCTGTTTCCATTTTGTAGATAGGTTCATTTGTGTCATATTTTAGATTCCACATATAAGTGATATCATATGGTATTTGTCTTTCTCTTTCTAACTTACTTCACTTAGTATGATAATCTCTAGTTGCATCCGTGTTGCTGCAAATGGCATTATTTCATTCTTTTTCATGGCTGAGTAGTATTCCATTGTATATATGTACTACATCTTCTTTGTCCATTCATCTGTCAATGGACATTAAGGTTGTTTCCATGTCTTGGACATTGTGAATGGTACTGCTGTGAACATAGGGGTGCAGGTATAGAGAACATTATTTTTGACCTAAAGAAATCAAATATCATTTCAAACCATTGTTTCCGTAAAATGTGGCAGGAAAAGTATAACACTGTAATCTAAAGTCATGTAAATGTGTACCTCTTAACTCTCAACCCTAATATTTGCTTTCAGTAATTGCTGTTATTAAAAAAAAAATCATTAGGATTTAGAAGAGCTCAAAGAGGTTATAAAACTGATATCAGCCTTGAGTTTTAGGTGATTATATCTAAAGCATATATGATGCCCCATTCTGGCTCACTGTCCCATGAAATGAAGAGTGCCCTAAAGCTCTGAATAGGTGAGTCCCATAGGAAAGCTTAGTTTTGAGACATAAGTAGAAGTTCAGGGAGATAATTATCAATATTTATTAAGTGTTAACACGATATACAGTTGGCCCTTGAGCAACCCCCAGGGTTGGGGCACTAACCCTTCTCGCAGTTGAAAATCTTTGTATAACTTATAGTTTGTTCTCTGCATATGTAGTTCCTCCATATCTGCAGTCCTACATCCATGGATTCAATCAACCTCGGATTGTGTAGTGCTACAGTATTTCAATTTACTATTGAAAAAATTCCAAGTATAAGTGGACCTGCCCAGTTCAAACCTGTGTTGTTCAAGGATCAACTGTATATTCTTATTATTCAAGTGCTTAAATTTGTATTGATTTAAGTGCTTCTTATTATTCACAGGATTAAAATACTTTCAGGGAATTTACAAAAATATATTTCTCAGCCAAAGAGGTATTACAGTTCTGTAGCAAGATTAGGGGGCTGTAAATAGGGTCATTTTCTCTTGAACTGAGAGTGGGACTTATTTTGGACCGGAAGTTGATCAAATAGTGTACTGTCACTGAAATGTCCTAAAGTAAAAGACTCAACAATTTAAGTTGATTTCTAGCTGTTTGGTGCTAGAGCAGATGTTAGCCCTCCCAGGGTGCTTGCTTGACTTCCATCAGCCAGCACCTACATCTCTCTTTCTATGTGGGCTGCCCTCAGGCTGGGGGAGCCTGGTTTGCTGATGCATAATGAGAGTTAGAAGTATCTAGGAAGTCCCTAGATACTTGGGGGCAGCCCTTAAGCAATGATTGACAGGAGTTGGGCTCTCTGCATCCCAGTTCTTTTGCTCCTGATGAGAACACCCTGATGTACCCTATACTATCTCCACAGTTTCCCTGACTTACCTGGACATAGACATACTAGACACACTCTAAGTAAGGTAGCAATTGTTGATAGTTATCAGGCTTCTCTGCAAAAAGCAAAGACAGTTTGACTATTGATAAGACCTTTGTAGTGGTGGATAGAATTGCAATCCTGTGTAATGTGAGTGAGTAGGTTACTGGTGGGTAGCACGATTTAGCTGATCCCACTGTGTCTTGATAAAGGTACATCCAAAAGAATCAAAATTGTACCGATATAAAAGATAATGGGGTTTTAATACAAGCATTCTTAACAAAGCACAAAAGCATAGAAATCAAATATTGAAACTATTTTTTATGAGCAATCACTTTAAGATGGTGTGGTGTATTTAAACCAAATGGTGGTCCAGAGACCTGTGGGGTCCCTGAGATTCTTTGCCTTTCTGGTGGTCTGCAAGGTCAACATATTTTCATAATACTGGCATATTGTTTGCCTTTTTCACTCTGATTCTCTCATGAGCATAGAGTTGAGTTTCCCAGAGGCTATGTGATGTATGATATGGCAACAGATTGAATGCAGAAGCAGATATTAGAATCCAGCTGTCTTCTATTAAGCCCAAAATTACAGAGATTTGCACAAATATAAAACAAAGCCACTCTTGTGTTTATTTATTTTGTTTTTGAATTTTTTTAATAAAAATATATCACTTGTGGTATCATGTGATTTTTAAAAATTTTTTATTGGAGTATAGTTGATTTACAATGTTGTATCAGTTTCAGGTATACAGCAAAGTGAATCAGTTATACATATACATATATCCACTCTTTTTTTAGATTCTTTTCCCATATAGGCCATTACAGAGTATTGAGTAGAGTTCCCTGTGCTATACAGTAGGTCTTTATTAGTTATCTATTTTATATAGTAGTGTGTATATGTCAGTCCCAATCTCCCAATTTATCCCTGCCACCCCTTACCCCCTGTTAACCATAAGTTTGTTTTCTACGTCTGTATTTTAAAATAAATTAATAAGGAAACATCTAAAGTTCTGGGTTTTTTAATGGTAAATATAAATAAATTTAGCCTATGTAAGCAAAAGCTCTTTGGAGTCTTTAATAATTGTTAAGAGTGTAAAGAGGTCCTGAAGCAAACATATAAACAATCAACAAACAAAACTTAACAACTTTGAATGTCCCTGATATAGAGTGAAACTCAAGATTCAAGTCCTTTCATCTTCTCAGAATTAGAAAAGACTAAGGAAGATAGCCATGATAAAGATGAAGTTTAAAATATCCTCTCATCTTTCTGATCTTATATGGAAAAACTGGATGTGTTCTGGAATGATATTTTAAGTGGAATGATTAAGAAATACACTTCTATTAAATGAGTTACACTATTACTTTTTGGAAGCAAGCATACTTAATTTAATACTTAATGGAAGCAAGATTCCTTAATTTATAGTGAGTCTTTTTCAAATGCAGAGGCAATGGTTATGCTTCTAAACATATGCTTCATCCTTTTATTAGCAAATAGTATATTGTTTGACCGAGTACATGAATGTTTTGTTGGAACAATGTGCATACACAGCATGTGTGGTGTGCACGGTTATGGGAATGGAACGGTGTGATTTGTGAGTGGCACATGAGTCTGTCAGGACTTAGGGAGAGTTTAAGGATAATATTTAAGAGCCAGAAGGCTAACCACAGATATGACATAGGAGTTCTGTTATCATCATAAGAACTGCTAATTTCACATAGTGCTTGTCTTCCAGCTGGACTGTACTTTGGAGTTCTACCCACCATGTGTGATGCATCTTACAGACTTCCAGGTTTACTAGTTGAAGTAAATAATAACAGTAGTATAATAATAATAAACAATAACACATAACTAATTGAACACTGTATACTTTTAGTTTTCACATAATTTTTTTCTTAATTTTCAGAAATGGTAGTCTCCTGTTCCAGAGTCCCAAAATCATGATTCTTTTAAGCTTATTGCCTCTTAACCTAATATGAAAGATCTCTAAGGAAAGTAGTTACCTAGTCATCTTTAGTAACTGGTTATCTTTTCTTTTTTTAACTGGTTATCATTTTAACCCAATGAATTCATGTAAGAGATAAAAGAATGTAAGATACAATTTCTCCTGTAATTTATTTTGAAAAGACACAACTTAATATTTGTTTACATCCTTTGACAGCCCCATCACTTTTCTCATCCCAAGGACAAGTGTTTTTCCTTTTTGCTGCATGTATGATGGTAAAGAAAAGTGCAACACCCACTCACTTGAGAGCCTCCTGGCTGGGATGATCTTTTTCCTCTGTGAACTTAATTGACGGGAGAACATATTCTATAGAGAAAACCATCTTCTCCCTTGGAGACTAATGGATCTTGGTTTGACTTTCTTGTTACTTTTGAATATGGGCAAGTTATTTAGTCTCTTGCCAGTTTCGTCAAGGAACCTAATGTTTCCATTAGGTGTTTATAATGCCTTCTTTACTGAAGTGTTGCTAGAATTAACTGAGAGATTTTGTGCAGCTCCACAAAAGTTCTGGCAGGAAATGGTAGATATTCCCGTTATAGGTAACATCTGTTTGCATCATAAGAATCACTTCATCAACATCCACTCTCTAGGCTGGAAATATAATTTCACTTTTGAAATCTATGAACTATAATCATTGATGGACATTATCTAGTACATGAACTGTATAAGGTATACCTCTCTTAGAGCTAGGTTAAAACCACCCTCAATTTCCAAACTTTTTCACACATCTCATTCTAGAATACTGTCCAATTAATTAAGTATCTCAGCGGGACCTCAACAGTTCTCTAGGAGGGTTAGAAAGAGTAGCGCACCAGATATATATTTACCTGAAATTTGCTGTGGTGACCCCCAATTCATAAATACTGGTCACACTTCTGATAGAACCAAGACAGTCGTGTTAATGCAGAGGGTCATTATTTTAGGTAAAACAACTGTAAAAACACAAATGACCTCAAACCTCTTGTAATGATTTCTCGGCATATATTTGCACCTCCAGTTCACAGGTCCTAGGATCCCCCTCTACCCTAATTTCCCAAAGAAATCCTGCTCAAAAGTAAATATAACATTTTTCATGTAGATTTTCCTGATTTCCAACTTCTCTGCTCTTAAATTTCACTGCATCCCATTGAATTGTTTTCTCCTATACTGGGTATCCATTTGTGATATAAAGCCTCGTGTGACAATTGCTGTCTACTTACCTTATCCCACTGGATGGCAGAATTATGCCTTTTTTAATCCTTATATCTCCTCCAATGTCTAACATTTAAACATAGGAGATGCTTAATATAGATACACTGAATTGAATTTTAAAACATTGAGCCCATTATTCCAGTGTGATTTCTTAATACTGTCTTAATAATACATTTGATCAGTAAATACTTATAAAGTGAATATAGAAGCTATCAACTATGACAATTCCATATAGAAATATTTTGCATAATATGTTCCTTTTTGTAAATTTTAAAACACTTAAATCTCAAAAGCTTTCATTGGATGGAAGTCAGTGTTCAAAAATACAAATATCCTTTTCTTTCTCATAAAGGTTAAATTATCTCTCCATTCTATACCCTACTTTCCATTGTTCCTGTCTCCTGATTAAAAAAACAAAAAAGTAATGGGCTATGAAATGTAAAAGAAGCAAAAAGAATATAAAATAAATGTGTTAGAACACCAAACATCCAGTTGGTTTTTACAATTAATTCTACAACTAGCAACTGACCTACTGTCTTTTACTTACAATCCTTTGAGAACACAGCTCTAGCCCTTTCAAAGGTTTTTCTCTTCCTAAAGTTCCTGCAGGTTCTGTCCTTGTCGTGCATAGGGGCCACAGTGCCCCATGCCATCAGCAGAATGGACTCATTAACCTTTCCATTGATTTGAACTGTCGTTTGAATAAATATTTATACCCTTTTCCTCTGATGGCTTAATGAAGTCCTTTATTAATAGCACGAAGAGCTTCTCCCTTTGACCTTTGTCACCTGTTCATTCAGAAAATTTTTATCAAACTGTTTTGTTTACATTGTTAATCCCTTGCTGCCTTAGGTTTGGCACAGAAGCATATTCATTCTGGATTTAGTGGAATTATTTTACACTCTTTTAGCTTCTGCAAAGAAAATAATTTCTGTCTTTGGGTTTCCTGTTTTAACTTTAGGATATAAACATTTCCAATTTCTGAATATTTGTCTTTCTGTTTCTTGTCTGCCTTTGGAGTATTTCTCTTGATATTCTTTGTATGTGATTACTTCAATTTCACTTTTTGATACCAACATCTCCTAAAAGATACAGTTAGAGGAGGTGTTAGCTAACACTATGGAGGTAATCAAACCAATATATGCATGTATCAAACAGACACTTTGAACACCTAAGCTAAATTTACATGTTACATGTCAATTAAATCTCAATAAAGCTGGAGGAAGAAAAGATAGAGCCAAGAAATGCCTCTGTTTCCTTGTCCCTACGTTCTATCAATGAACACTTCTTTTATGAGGAGAATAAAGGGGGGTTACTATATGCCAAACATTTTGCTTAGTGCATTATGGATGATTCTATTTTATTCTCAAAGTGCCCTTCAGAAAAAGGCACTGTTCCATTTTGCAGATGAGGAGGCTGAGACTTACAGAATTTATGTAAATTGCTCAGACTCACACATAGTAAGTGGGCTGATTGATCCCAGGATTAATTTCTGCCACTTACTGGATCTGTGACTTGGACAAGTTACTTAACCTCTTTGTGCCTCAATTTTCTCATCGGCAAAATGGAGATAATCATAGTTCCTTTCTGTACTATCATCGTGAGGTGGCTGTGGATTAAATAAGTTAACACCTATATATTGAACTCTTGGAATGTTCCCGGTAAATACTAAGTGCTTTTTAGGTGTAAGTAGCACTTAGTTATACTGTCATAATGTTTTTTCTTGGATGGAAAGAGGAAGTACTATAGGAGAGGAAATCCCATAACTCTTCCTCTATGTATGTTTTCCCTCCATTCTCAAACTTGGAGGACCATGTTTCTTCTTTATTTGCTAAATAAGATGAGTATTAATATTCTGTATTGGGTTAAGTGTTTCATTCCTTTAGTACATTTGAAGCCTTCCTGTTTGAGATTCAGTTGCTCACTTCAATACTTATTCTAGCTTTTAGAGGAGTAGAAATATTTGGCCATCACTTTCAGCAAACCATGTACTTCATTTTTATACTAGTGTTTAATAAGTGGTTCTCTTATAAAGGAGAGGTAACCTATTTATAGAAACTTCCTTGGGAGAAACCATCTTTCTTCAAAAACTAAGCTGTAGAATGATTTTTTTCTTTTATTTTTGCTGTTTTGAGTTGTATATAAAGTTTGAGAGCTGGGTCCAGGAGAAAAGGCAGATTGCTAAAAAGCCTCAATTAGAGGAATTACAGACTTGTTTTTTTCTCCTTCTCTATGGTATCCTCTCATTGGATGGACCAAAGAAGCCATGGAAATTGAATGAGACCTGATAATGCTTTTTACTCCCTGTATTCCAAAGATACTGGAGAAAGTATCTTGCTTTCAGTACTGTTTCCAGGCTGAAAAGTACCACTTAGAAAAGCAATTACTACAGGTACCTAATTCAAAGAACTGACTAGAATTCCTTTTGTGGTTACAAAGGGGCTATGAATCTCAAAGTCATAAAGAATATCTACTGGATTGAAAAAATTTCTAGCAATCCTAGATTAAGACCAAAAAATCAAAATCTCAATGACATGTTAGAAAATCTGTATAGTTTAATGACTGGAGGCACAAAAAGATGGTACTTTGAAGCCTGGTTTATCTGATGGTAATTCAATGTCCTTTACACTAGTAGACAGTTAATAGTTTTTCTTTATTTATTAAGCAAATATTTTTAATTTGAGTGTAAAGTAGACCTAGGAATACATTTCCAGGGTGAGGAATAAACATACAGTGGAAGAAGAGTAATGAAGGGGCCAGAGAATGGGGGTAAAAGGAGGGAATGAGCAATTCCACTTGGAGGAGAGACGCCCAGATCAAATCTTGATGAATCCTTTGAATTGAATAGAACTAGCTGGGGCTGGTTTGGTCTGGTTGGGCTTAAACTAGGTACTTGGGTTAAGTTCCATACAGTTAGATTTTTTAGAAACCTGAAGTTGATCAATTTTATTTTTAACTAAGTGCTTCTATATTAAAGATATTAAGCGTTTTTCTATCACATTTCTTACAAGTGTTTTTACCTAGTTTACTGTTTAACTTCCATTGTTTTAAAAAATAGTTTAATTTTTATGTGAAATAAAGTAATCTTCTCCACTATACCTTTTGAAAAAAACTTTGAATGTAAGAGATTTCATTAGCATTCACTTCTGTATCTTTTACTTTTCCTCTACATTTAACTTGTTAGTGTATTTGGTATCAACTAAGTATCTAAATTGATTATTTAACAAGGTATCTCATCAGTACTTAGAAATTAATGCAGCCCTTGCACATATTTGATATTACCTTTCCCTGTACTAGGTTAATTACCTGTGATATGTGTGCTTACTTTGCACAAGAGTCACAACAGTACATGTATCTGACATTATACTTTATCTCACAGAGCTAGTCCCTGCTCTAGATCTTACTTTCAGATTTTTATTTTTTATTTATTTTTATTTATTCATTTCTTTTTTAAACATCTTTATTGGAGTATAATTGCTTTACAAAGGTGTGTTAGTTTCTGCTTTATAACAAAGTGAATCAGCTATACATATATACATATATCCCCATATCTCCTCTCTCTTGCGTCTCCCTCCCACCCTCCCTATCCCACCCCTCTAGGTGGTCACATACTTGAGGACACAGGGAAGGGGAAGGGGAAGCTGGGATGAAGTGAGAGAGTGTCATGGACATATATACACTACCAAATGTAAAATAGACAGCCAGTGGGAAGCAGCCACATAGCACAGGGAGATCAGATTTTTATTTTTTAGTTTTAGCTATTTTGCTTCCAGACCTACTTTAAAATCAGTTTTGTCACACTGTCTCCAAAATGAAAATGACATACATAGTTCCTGAAAGCTCCCTTACGCTGCCCCTTTGTAGTCAAACCCTCCCTTTCACCTTTAGTCATTGGAAACCACGACTTTGTTTTCCATCCCCGTAGTTTTGCCTTTTGGAGAATGTTATATAAATGCAATCATACAGTGTGAAGTCTTCTAAATCTGCCTTCCTTCTCTTAGCCTAAGGATTTAAAGTCCATGCGTGCTGTTGAATGATCATTAGTTCACTTCTTGTTATTGCTGTGTAGTATTTCTTTGAATTGTTGTGCCTCATTTTGTTTATTCTTCAGTTGAAAGGCAGATAAGTTTTTTGAAACTAGATATGACAAAGTACCCATTTTTGATGCCAAATCAGTGTCTTTTTTGGGGGGGAGGGGGGGTACTATTAACTGGGAGTGGATCCTGGATTTTACCTAACACGTGGAGTAATCACTATCTAATCCTTGACCTGTTGTCTCTTATGTAGCTAAATTTTAAAATACTAAGCTGTTTATTTTCCTGGAAAATTTAAAACTTGACTATGATGGATTCTTTTTTCAATGTACATTTGGTTTATGTTATATTTTGAGTTGGTAATATGTACAAATAGTTACAACATTCAAAAGAACTTCACAGTGAAAAATAGTTTCTCTCCCTTTCCTGCAGTGGTCACCCTAGTTTTCTCCCTAGAAGAACTGGTGTCAACATTTCTTGTGTTTCCAGAGGCTGTTCATGAATACCAAACATTTAGATTTTCACTCCAATGGTAGCAAGTAGACAATCTCTTCTAAACCTTGATATTTTTCACTGAACAAGGTACCTTCAGGTTTATTCTTCACAGTGCAAGGAAAGCTGTTTCACTATTTTTGATGGTTGTATAGTATCCCGTTTTATTGATACACAGTGCTTTTTATAAAAATGTTCGAAGTTCCTTACTTATGAATATCTAGGTTGTTTTTTTAATTCTTTTCTATTACAAATAGCACAGAAATGAACATTGATATTTGTACATTTTTTTCACATAAATGCAACATATCTACAGGGAAAATATGTAAAGTGGACTTGGTAGGTAAAGTAATACTTTCTTGCTTATTAGATTTTGATAAATTTTGCCAAATTGCTCCTCTCATAGGTTATCCTGAGTCTCACTCACACCGGTCAGTATAAGAAGTTCTTTCTCCTGACACCTCGGCCAGTATAATGGTTATGAATCTTTTTCTTAGCTAATATAACAGGTGATGTTTTACCATATTGTAGTCTTAAGAGTAATAAAAGAAATGTAAATGAAGGTTGAGCATCTTTGCATGTGTTTAGAGCTTTGATATTTCCTCTTTTTGAACTCTCTGTTCATATTGTTTGTCCAGTTTTCAGCTGGCCTTCTTCTTATTCATTTGTAGGTACTTTATTACAGTAAAGAAAACTGGTGTTCGTCAGTCACTTATCTTTTGCCTTCATTAATGTTGGGGTTTTTTTTTTCCATTTCAGATTCTTTTAAGATTATACACACACACACAGATATAATGCCCACTCTAAAAATATTAAAATACCATTGTTTTCTCTACTAACGGTATCATTTCATTTTTTAAAGTCTAATTGTGAAATCATCTAGAATTGATTTTAGCATAAGTTGCAAAAAGGGAGAAATGAGCTTTATTTTTCTTTATGTCCTGATAGTCAATTGTTCCAACACCACTTATTGAATGATACATTCCTTCCCACTGAATTCAAATGCTACATTTTTCATCTATTCAATTACCATGTACATTTTTTAATTTCCTTGAAATTTCTATTTTTATTGTTCTGTCAAATCAGGTGTTAACTTACAACTTTAATAACGAGTAATTTCTATGATGTTTTAATACCTGGAAGGGCTATGCCCATCACCACCTTGACAATTTTCTTCTTTTTAATAATATTTCTGATTTTTTTTTGACACTAACTTTAGAATTCATTTTTTACCTGCTCCCCCCCAAAATATATGGTCATTTTATGACTTGTTCATTTGTGAGACAAACCTATTGTTTTCAAGAGGAGACTTTCAACTTTGAGGGCTAGTTACCAAAGGAAAACTATGACATCACCTGGCAGCCATTCCAAATTATAGCCATGTGTTCCAGAATGGTTTCTTGCTGTCCTAGACGGTGTGACATAAATCACTTCCACTCCATAGGCAATGCTAACCATTTTCTGCCTCTTACAACTCACAATTTTAAAGGCAGAAGGTATTACAATATCTTATAATTCTGCATATTTACAAGTGATTAAGAAACACCAACCATGATGAGATCCTTTTCCATTTTCTTTGACTGTGAACATATTTTTTTTTTTTTGTGAACATATTTTTACTGAAATGAATAGCTCTCTTCTACACTGATATTGAGAAAAATATTTCTTGCCCAATATTTCAAATACAGTTAAAAAATCCACTCTGGAAACAGTGGTGGAAGAAAAGCAATATATGAAAGCTAAAACATTGTATCAGGGCTTCCCTGGTGGTGCAGTGGTTGAGAATCTGCCTGCCAATGCAGGGGACACGGGTTCGAGCCCTGGTCTGGGAAGATCCCACATGCCACGGAGCAACTAGGCCCGTGAGCCACAACTACTGAGCCTGCGCGTCTGGAGCCTGTGCTCTGCAACAAGAGACACTGCAATAGTGAGAGGCCCGCACACCGCGATGAAGAGTGGCCCCCGCCTGCCGCAACTGGAGAAAGCCCTCGCATAGAAACGAAGACCCAACACAGACAAAAATAAATAAATAATAAATAAATTAATTTAAAAAAAAAAACAAAAAACATTGTATCAAAACAAAATATGTGCTGTAAAGGTTAGATCTCATATTTAAAGAATGAAAATGCTTGCATTATACCACTTGTTTCTGAAGCATCTTTTGTAAAGTACAGCAGGCCACTAGGAGGACTCCATTACATAGTTTACCTTAGTGTAGATGGGACTTAACGAATGTATTCTGTGGATTTTGGCTCTGTGACTTTCCAAAGAGCGTGATTCATTCCTGAGTAATCTGTAACCCATACTTCTTGTATAATCATTAGAAAAGCCTGCCTTGATGATTTTTCATTGAATATCAAAGCTCTCAGAAGTATGCCTCTGGGAATGACCCTACACAGATGTAGGAGCTTCTCCAGAATGACCCAGGTGTTACCCCCCCTTTCGTCTCTCTGGTATTGTGATTTACCAAGTGTTTTACAGGAAGAGATTAAGGCTTCTGGAGAATTGCTTAATTTTCAAAAGAACTGCTTTTTTTGTGTGCCTGCCCCATTTTCTTGCTTTTTGAGTCAGTTTTAGGGATTTTGAAGTTGAAAATACTGAGCTATTTTATAGCCTCCACAGTAAAATATTTATACTTTGATATGGAGTGAAATTTCCCCAATTGCATGATCTTTGAAATACAAATTTGATTTACATTTACTTTTCAAAGCTTTTAATTCTTTTTTGGTGAACATCCCCTGACACTGAGCTCTGCAGACCTTCTGTTTGTTTAACTTTGTCTCCTCCTTTCCAAGTGAGTGTTGGACTTGGTGGGAGACAGTCAAGGAAATCAGAGGGAACCCTCACACCAGCCCCTGGTAGAATATGCACCTTATTCCTCTGTAAGGAAATTTACAGAGGAAATTGTGTGTTTGTGAAATTATGTAAGAAATCCTGCTTTCAGAAGGCCTTTTATTTATTCTTTAAAGCCTCTCATACCTAAGTGGGGTGAGTAGGTGAATAACATTGATTTCTTTCGAGAGGGGTGTTATGTAAATGCCACCTGGTAGAATTGCATTTTCATTTCCTACATTGATCTCATCTTAAAGCCTTGAAGTCAACCCTATTTTTTGTGTGTACTGCTGTTTTCACAGAAATTCCATGTTGCAAAATGAAAGTGACTGACCAGAGATGTTGAAATCATGCTTAAAATCCTCTTACCTATCATCTTTGGAGTTTCAGAATGTCATTAAAAAAAAAAAAAAATCCAAACAAATAAATGATAAAAGGAACAAATGGTTGTGTACTTTAGCTGACATCATTATTCAAATAGCTTCTCGGTGGTTTCTTTTCTTTTTTTTCTTTTTTCTTTCCTTCTAAAAAATCCATTTTTGGAAGATGGCTTTGAACTAGGCCCAATCTATAAGGAATAGATCTTACTGTTTATCATTAAAGGTGGAGGATTTTCTTACCTTAGAGATACCACAGTTGAGTTCATCATTAAATGGCTAGAACTGCCCTCTAGTCCAAAACTCCATCTACTCAGCTAGGAGAACCAAGACAGAACCTCCTCCTCTTCTAAGATACCATGGTAGGATCCACTAACAACTTGTTGGTGGATGTCCCAGAAAAGACTCCCATTAACAAATGTCAATGCATTTTGCATTTATATGACAATATCTTGGACACATAAATAGGAAACTTGAATTGACACTAGCGTGTAATGGTTATTCCTGTACTTAATCATCGCCGATTTATTTTTTCCCTAAAATGACCAGATTCTACTTTTTAATTTAAAGATAATGACACACCTTAGTTTCCAATTTGTTTTAAATCCTATCGTAGTTTATTGAATATATTCAGTTAACTAGAAACATCACTGAGCTCTTTCTTGAGTGATCTAAAGTCTGATGACTTATTAAAGTAAATTTTAGTGTACTAACCAGAATTCAGTGTTGTATCATCATAGCTATCTCTTAACCATATAATGCTATGATTTCTCTTTTGGGCCTCTGCTATTCTCAGTCTAAAAGTAACAGAGGGTTAAAAAGAGGAGAGAAAATGGATTTAGAGCAATATCCAAACCTTGGTTCCCTGCTTCATCCATAATTATCATTCATTTTTCACAGTCTCAATTCCAGTTCTCAAAAAATAGGTATTCAATCCAAATTCCACTTCAGTTTCTAGGACAGGAATTCCCATATGTCTTATTGTTTTTCATATTCCAGCTGAATACCTTCCTTTCAAATGTAGGGCCCCTTATGCTTTGGCTCCACACTCTGACACTTACCAAGGTTCCTAGCCTTGTCCTCTACCACCATGGCTGCTCAGAAAAAAAGGGCTGCATGAACTGAACTTGAACCAGAGATCAGAATCCCAGCTCCACCGCCTACTGGTTGTGTGACCAGGGGCAAGTGACTTAACCCCCTCTGTGACTCAGTTTCTTCACCTGTATAATGAGAACAATAATAGCATCTACCTCATAGGATTATTAAGTTAAATGAGGTTATAGACGTAAAGACCTTAATGCAGAGTCACCTCCCAATAAGTACTTAGTAATAATACTTATCATCATCACCAACACAAATAGAGGTCAATATTATTTATTCACTTTCACCTTGCTTTAGCACATCCTAAACTCTGCCATCAAGAGTTTTGGAGTGGTAGACAGCTTTTCTTGTTAGCAGCCCTAATTACTTTCTGGAGTGGCAGCACAATTCAACAACAACAACAAAGAACAAGAAGAGAGTATCTAGGGAAATTGCTTGAGTGAAACTGTCTGTCCTGGCATTTATTCCTTTACTCAGCAAGTACTTATTGAATCTCTACCATTAATCAGGCAGAGTCCAAGGCCCTGGGAATATGGTGGCAACCAAAATAGTTATGGGCCCTGAACTCATGAAACTTAATGTTTGGGTGGGAGACAGTTGGTAATCACATAACCCCTAAATGTGTAATGCCTGTAAATTAAAGAACAGGATGCAATGAAAAGAATAAGATATGACCTATTTTAGTTATCAAAAAATGCTTTCTGGAGTTGACTATTTAATTTGAGACCTGAGATAGACATAGGAAGGTAAAGAGTGGGAGAGAGAGAGGGGGCATTACAGGCAGAAGGAACCCATGTGCAAAAACCCTGAGGCAGAAGGAGTGAGGGGTCTGAGCAGTTGCAGGAAAATTGATGCCTGTGGAGCCCAGGAAGGAGAGAGCAGGGCTCAGTCATAGGCCAGGATGGGGGGCTGGTCTGATCCCTCAGGGCCTCAGAGACCTCCTTAAAGGTCAGGACTGGATTCTAAGTACACTGGGAAGTTTTTAAGCAGGGTGGAGTGACATAGTCCAATTTATATCTTTAAAAGATTGCACTGGTTCATGTGTAGAAATTGGACTATAGAAAAAATTGAGTGGAAACCAGGTGACCATTAGAAACTATTGCTATGCACAGGAAAGAGCTAAAAATGGCCTGGGGGTGGGGGGTGGATACGGTCTTATCCCAAATTGCATTTACTTATTTTTAATTACATTTACAGTTACATTTTGGAGGTAGAAGAGGCAGGCCCTGGGTAAGAGATTGAGTGTTAGTTTGGGGGGAAAGGATGGTTTCCAGGAAGAATCCCAGATGACTCTTAGATTAATGATGTAAGTAACATTACTTCACATTACAGATGTAAATAGATGGCGTCATCATCTATGAAGGTAGAAAAGATGAAGAATGCTTTCAAAGTGGCTGAAGAGTCTTGTGTTCATTTCTGATCAGGAGTCAGTATAGATGCCTGCTAAGGATTAAATAAAATAATTCATATAAAGAACCAGTAAAATACCTGCATATAGCAAGTGCTCAGTAAAAACTTAACTATTTACCTATAAGATTTAGGCTGGGAGCTTGCATATTTGACATGGTACATAGAAGGGCCTGTTAGCATCAGAGACTCTCCGGTCCACTGTTTTTGTTTGTTTTGAGGTTTAATGGGGCCCTTTACTGCGATGGCAGAGGTAAATTTGCCTCATCTGTTGGGAGCACAGTTAATACAAGCCACTGTATTTCACAGCTAGTCACATGGCTCTGTTGATTTGCAATACATGTAGATCGGGAAGAGTGAGGGGAAACAGTAGCCTGCAAGTTAATGTTTGAGGACTGACTCTTGTCTTCCCCTTCTCTAGACACATGCAGGCAAGTACTTCTCTCATAGGTCCAGCAGCTGCCCCTCCAAGCCCCTTGACTGTACCAGGCGCTAAGCCCCGGATGCTGTTACCCAGTACTCATTTGAACCGTCTCTCTGACAGTATCCAAGGGAATTTCAGGATATATGCAAAGTTTTCTCTGAGAAAAGCTTCTCTTTCCACATGGAAGGGAAATTAGCCTTTAAATCCCTTAAGGATGCTCTTTTTAAAAAAATGAAAAAATAAATACTTGGAGAAAATATTTTCTCCTTTAAATGATGAGGGAATATATGAGAGGTTTAAAACATCAATTATTTTGATTTAATTTGGTTGAGTGAAGGGTGATGCAAGGGGAAAACACAGGCATCTCAGTTATTTATTGTCACCTCCAGGGATGATGGTAAAGTGCCATGTGAGGAGCAACTCTCTAGAAACCAGTAACACTACCCCAAGCACACATTGGATCGTATGATCCTTAAAGTTATTATCTGTTGTTATAGTTTTCTTTAACTTTTTAAACTATTTAACAAATGTTTCAGACAGGTTTTTCTTAAGAAATGCCCTTGATTTACCTATAAGAGCAGCCAACTCTCATTAAGGAAATAATTATGAGTTCCTGTCAACTATTCATAAATGGAGTTGACTTAATGCTAAACTATGTTCCAAGATTAGAAGACCACTGAAGAAACTCTGAACACAGGTGATTAAATGATTCAAATTTTATATAACCCTCTGTCTTCCTCCACCAAATAACCAGTTTCCAAATTGTTAAGCCTTTTACTTTTTTTTCTGACTTATCTGAGTGACATGATACACTTGAGTTTCTCACATTTCAAAATTTGTCTTAAATGCCTGATGGATACTCACACACCTACACTTAATAAATATTCTCTTCAACTTTCTTAACACATCACGACGAACTATGTTAATACTATCCTACTTAATGCCAATGGCACATCAAAAAAAAATCCTGGAAGGAAAGACTTTTTTCTCCCAGTCAATTTGAAACCTCCTTATTCATTTAAAATATTTTATTGCATTAATTTTTCAAAGCAACAAAACAAACTTCCATCAAGTGAAACTAAGCATGACCCCCCTCAGCTGGGTACATCTGTTGCTTTCCTGCTGTGTCCTTGAATAATTCATGTTAATACATTTAAAGTATATACTTCATTCAAATGAGCAAACAAAAGTAAAAGCTGGTAGAAGGCTGGCCCTGGAATTCTCTGATTCCATTTGCCTCTACAGGGAGGGTGTAGCAGCATCTCCACACCCCTGGGCCCCTTGAGAACTTTATTTATATCAGCAAATATATGGAAATTGCTAGCCAGGATATTTTGATACCTTTTCCCCCATAGCCTGCTTTCCTTGTGAATACCTTTAACAAGATTTGTAGTCACTGTTTGTCCCTTTTAGTTCTCTCTGCTCACATCACATGATAGATGGCCCAGGTACACTGAATGACATCTAGGAATCGAAGCCAACACAGAGAATACTAATCAGCTTTAACTTCTCGAAAATTAATCAATGGGAGCTCATCTCATGCAGTGCAGGAACAAATCTTCAGTTGTATTCACTCCCCATTCTTTTTTTTTTTATTTTTTTTTTTATTTTTGCCTGTGTTGGATCTTCGTTTCTGTGCGAGGGCTTTCTCTAGTTGCGGCGAGTGGGGGCCACTCTTTATCGCGGTGCGCGGGCCTCTCACTATCGCGGCCTCTCTTGTTGCGGAGCACAGGCTCTAGACGCGCAGGCTCAGTCGTTGTGGCTCACGGGCCCAGCTGCTCCGCGGCATGTGGGATCTTCCCAGACCAGGGCTCGAACCCGTGTCCCCTGCATTGGCAGGCGGTTTCTCAACCGCTGCACCATCAGGGAAGCCCCAGTCCCCATTCTTTGGAACTCTGTTAACTGATGCTCTGAATGGTTTTGGAGGAGGGGATAATATTTTTCACCATTATAGCATTTGGTCCCTCTCCCATTCATCTGGTTATGTGTTAAGCCTAGAGAAATTAGATAAAAAAGAAAGGGAAGGAAAAAAAACAGTTTAGCAGTTAAAGACCCAGTGTTGGGTCTTCTCTTTCAAGGGACTTGCTTTCTATAATTTTTATTAAAAAAAAAAAACAAAACAAAACTATCTCCTATAAGTGTAGCAGGTAAAATTTCAGTGATATAGAATACAAAGAATAAAATAATCTATGAGATGTTTTCTACATAAGACTTTATCACAATATTTGGCAATCATCACTATTCCTGCTTATTTGAAAAGAGTCTCTATAGCATCAGATCATCAGATCCCAAGGGTTATATATCAGAACTATACTACAAAACATATTTTTATATTAGTAATTAATCATAATAATACAATTTAAATATTCTCTAATATAATTTCTGAGGAGCCAGAAAAATCTGTATGCATTCAATACTGCCCATTTTTTTAATAATGGTAAAGTTAAAGTATATTAAAAAATTGTTTTAATAGTGACTAGTTGACACTTACTTTGTGAAAACTACATGAAGAACATACAGATTCTTCCACATCACAATATTTTGATCTTTTACAGGGTTTGTCAAACATTCCCAGTCCCTGGGACCCTTTTGTTAAGAGAAAAGTGTCCTAGAACTACCTACCTAACATCTCCCTGTTCACCTGCTTACCTGTCCAATCTCTTCCTCCCCTTACCTAACCAGAATAAAGCAATTAATAGGCTGTTATAGTCTTGCTGTTGAAAAATAGTGTAAACTAATAGGTGGGTAATGAAGGATAATAGAAGCCAGTTTTACATTATTTATTTGAAGTCAAATTAAAAACTGAAGCTTTCATGTACCTTACATTAAATGGTAATGGAGGTCAGTGCACAGATCATTTGGAGACCCCACTGTGGTTCATCTGTGTTACAGGTACCACAGGACCTTTGCTCTTAATCTCAATTTCTTGTATTCTTTCTTTTAGACTGAAATTTGATGATGACTGTAAAGATGCTTCAGAAAAAACTAAAAACTACTGAATAAATGTAAAACATTATCTTCAGTGGCAGCATAGAGTACCTCCACCCATCCCTCACCATAGGGTTATATGAATGATATCTATGGAGTGGAAGTTAAGGACAAAGGAGTGCTGAAGATGAAAGCTGCAATTGATAGGAGCATCCATCCACCTTAATGTGGTCTTTATAGTTTGCAAAGTGATTAGCATACAGCCAGAAAGTGAATTTTATCAACATGTTGAGACAATTTCATATATATATATACATACACATATATATACGTATACACATATAACAATCTCAAGCTACAGAGAAATTGCAAATAAAGAGCAAAGAATGTATTTTTAAACTGGGCATAAGGTGTTGTCATGGTACATTCTCTATAAATGGTAATTATTGTAATTATTATCAAATGAGTAATTATTATTGAGTAGAGTAACATTTAATGTGGCAATATTTGTATACATAGAGTAGACGTTAAGTTCTTTTTTTTTTTTCATTTTAGCTCTTTTTATTAGGAAATATTCTCAAAGATAAATGTTGTGACCTAGAACAGAGCCATTTTCTCCCTTAAAAAAATGCAACTTCAATCATGTGTGTTTTTCTTCTAAACTACTTCTGATTTCTTATAAAAGCATATAAGAATCCTTAAGGAACATCTAACTCAAATCCATCATCACAGATAAGGAAATCCCTATCCAGTTAATTCATTTGCCCTGGACCACCAGGTTGCATGTAAATTTCTTTATGCTGGATTTGAGAAAACCTGGTCTTTTTACCACTGCTCTCAAAAAAAAAGCAAGACTGAAATTCTTTATGTGACCTTTCTATTCAGAGAAGTTTGGTTGTATTCATGTTTGATATAAAACTAATTGAGAAGAAAATTCTGACAGAAAAGATACATATGTAGATATCAGTCTGGAATCCATTTGTTTCAGATCTGCTTTTGACTTGATTTGAGAAATTAACAGAGGAAAAAAACAAGATCACAAAACAGACCTGAATAATTTATAATTAGCTTCACAATATATAGACATATATTCTATTTGGGTTAATGTTTTTTGAATACATGCCAAGTAATTCGAAGACAACCCAGAGCTTAGTAAAGAAACCTATGTTTTAAGATCCATCACAGAAACTCTCCAAATTAGATAAACCATAGGCCAATAATTAAGAAGCAAGTCTACTATTTTATTACTTTTAAGAAATAGTAAAACTTGTGATACAAAGGCTGCTCTTCTAACACTCTGAGCTTTATATGTTTTTTAAAATGCTTCTTTTTTCTTACTGTTTATTTCCAGAAACTAGAGATAATCCATGTTTTTCATAGAAAGCCTCTATTTCTGATTTCTTCCCTGTCAAAAGCCAGTTTGTTCACTTACAGAGCCCGTAATGAAACCTCAATTTACATTATACCTTAAAGAAAGGACAAGATGAATCTGTGATGTTTTTCTCCTCATATATGAATGAAGATGCCAATTGCTTTAACTAGTCTAATTAATAACATACCTTACTACAGTGTATCTGGCTTTCTTGGCAAAGACAAGTGTATGTGTGTGTGTGTGTGTGTGTGATGTTTGTGGCAAAATCCTGTTGAAATTTTGAAATTTCCAGGAATACCTCCTGAATCCGTTTAATTCTCTATTCTAAAACCACTAGTAGTGTTAAATCCTTTTGTTTATTATCTGGTCTGTGACTGGATTGTTGGATTTCTAAGTACATTAAAAATGGACAAATAGAGATTTTTGTTCCCTCGTGTATTCAAACTTGGCTAAAAGTCCTCCCCCTCTCACTTTAACTGCCATCTAATATCTGGTTTTAGCACAAATTTGTCTTCAAAATGTATGAGGAGTAAGAATGACTCTGAGACATAGCCTGTTCTTTTTCATTCTGCAGCATAATAGATTTTTAAAAACTAAAGCTTTGATCCATGAGCCATATTTCTCTTCTCAAACAGAGAATTGAAACCTACAGACACAAAAAAAAGAACCTAGGGAAAGAAATAGCACCATATTTTCAAAAAGCAGAATTTATTTTTTCTACCGCTGGTTTATTTCCTGTCACTTTGATATCACCTTGTCACCGTGCAAGTGTCTCAAACCAGGCGAATGACAGTGTTCCATCCACATGCTCTCCTCCTGATAATCTAAGTCAGTGAGGAAGAAGATAGGCACAGAGAGTCTGTTGGGACAGACAGTCCAAAAGTCACCCAGGAAGTGTGCTGTATGATGTGTGATGTTTTGTGGAAGGGTTATCCTGCAAATCTAGAATTATTTTATGCTTTCTATTGACCATACCAGCTGGCAGAGTTTTGGTGGGTAATGAAGGAAGCCAGCCCAATTTTCAAACTTACATGGGTAATTCTCGCATCAGGTCGAAGACTTAACACAGAGTTTACAGGTAAACGTGAAATGTCACAGAGGAAGAGAGAGTAGTGAAATCATGGTTGCTTTAGTCCTTCACCACATGAGTTTGTAGAATCCAGCCTAGAATGGCATGGATCTTTAATAATTATTACAAGGTAATGTCAGATTTCTGGACGTCTGTGTATTATCTCTCACTTGATTCAGGTACATCATGAATTCTATTTCTTTCAGCACCTACTGATTATTCTACGTTGAGTCCTGAAGGATCTACATGCTTTTTAAGCTTATTGCTTTTCACAAATTAAGTATTTGCAGTTGCTTTTTCCAAAAGGCTTTGGATTCTTTTGCAGTGCAATTGAAGTGGATTTGTTTTTTGAATTTTATAAAATCTGAGTCATGAACATATGTATTCACTTTCAAATGTCACAATTAATCAATTTTGACTATCGGCATTATTAAGCTATAAGTTGGGTGTGTGTGAAAATATATGCTTTAATCTGTTAATGGACAATTAAGCAGGAAAACCTTTAGAAGCAGAGAAATAAATGACGTCTTACTTCTTTAAGGGACAGTGTTAAAGAGTGTTTGAAGGAGGGGGTACCTACAATCACCTGTAATGAAATAGTAAGAACATAAAACTGTCAGCATCAAGATTGCTTTTTCATATCAAACCATGACAAAAATGCCACTGCCTCACTAAGCCACTGCCTTTTTCTGCTCTGCATACATCTAGCCTCTCAGCTTCCCCAAATCCTTTTCAGAGTGAAGCAGGGAGCCTAATACATTAATAAACAAAATTAGGGCCTTCCCCGGCAGTTCAGTGGTTAAGACGCCGCGCTCCCACTGCAGGGGGCGCGGGTTCAATCCCTGGTCGGTGAGCTAGGACCCCGCATGCCATGTGGCACGGCCAAAAATATATAAATAAATAAACAAAATTAAATGAAATAAAATATTTTCTATGATCTCTGCCAGACGTAAAACCTTACTGGAGGGTGATCTTCGACTGTGCATTAAAATATAAAGCATGCATAATCCTACATGGAGCATATATGCATACAGATATTTGTACAAAGATATTCATTGCCGCATTGCTAGTAATATTTTTTTTAAAAAACTGGTATTACAATTCAAACGTCTCTCAACAAGAAAATGATTTTTAAAAATTATTTAGAAAACCTTACAATGTACAATGGAATACTATGCAGACATTAAAAAAAAGATGATGATGTGATGACTTGTAAAGATGTTCCATGGTATATTTTTACATGAAATAAGCAGGTTTCAAGATCACTAGGTGTAGCTCAATCCCACTGTAAAAATAAAATACCATGTGAAGGTGTGTGTGTGTGTGTGTGTGTGTGTGTAATATCTAAATATATCGCTTTGGGCAATGGGAAAAATAATATTTTCCCATTTTCAAATTCTAATCCTTTTCTTCCTCTCCCCTACAGCTTAACCAAATTTCAGTTTTTGTTTAAGCCAAAGCAAATGCAGTTTTTTCCCAAATTAGTGTCACCAAATTTCGACTCAAAGCATAATACATATCACATTGATTTTATTTTTAAATGTAAGTGGATGAGTTGCTCTCACATTAGTTTATAGTATAGAAGTCCGTGGTTTGTGTCACTTTCCTTTAAAGCACAATTAACAGGTCACCACTCTGTTTTCAGCACAGTTCAGGATCTCGTGCTAGTTGGGAACATTGTTGTTGTTCATCCCTTTTGTTGGCTCTGTCAGCAGATAATATTCATATTTTAATACCTCTGTGGTGAAGCAGCAAAGCCCCACAACTTCTCCAGGGTTTCTCCTTCCTGCCATTGCTCACTGACCTTTTACAAATTTAATTATTTATACTCAATTTGGCTTCTTCTCTTTCCTTCTGCCTGCTGATGTATCGAATGTAGAATTGATATTGTTAACCATGCAATGGAATATGCTCCAGGAAATCTCTCGCCTTCTAAACCCAAGTGACAAATGAAAAGGAAAATGCCAAAGGAGCTTGCAATTTGAAACACAGAGGGTAAAATAAGAATGCATTGCTGAAGTTACAGTGTAACACATCACTTCGCCCCAGGAAAGAATTTTATACAATACCTAGAGCAGATCTTCTGATCAGCTGTTCAGTAAAGCAGCCAAGTGTACGACTGATCCTCTAATCTCACATCACTATAAGGATGGGTTAAATAAGTTAATGTCTGCTTGACCCCATACCTTATAATAAGACATCACAGGGACTTCCCTGGCGGTCCAGTGGTTAAGATCTTGTGCTTCCACTGCAGTGGGCATGGGTTTGATCCCTGGTCGGGGAACTAAGATCTTGCATGCCACATGGCACGGCCAACAAAAAAAAAAAAAGACATCACAGTGGGGCTCATTCTACCTGTTCGACTATCACTTAGACCTGTTTGACTCATTTTGAAAAGAATTAAATTATAAAGGAAGAAAAGAATAAGAAAAATGTGAGAAATGGGAAGGATCAGTACATTGGATAACATGCATTAAAAGCACTATGATGATGACAATAGCAATTCTGATATTTTCATGAAGTGAAGAATATTTTAAAAGGTATTTTAAATACCATATGATATGACTTATATGTGGAATCTAAAATATGACACAAATGAACTTATCTATGAAACAGAAACAGACTCACAGACATAGAGAACAGACTTGTGGTTGCCAAGGGGGAGCGGGGATGGGGAAGGGATGGAGTGGAAGTTGGGATTAGTAGATGCAAACTATTGTATAGAAAATGAATAAACAACAAGGTCCTACTATATAGCACAGGGAACTATATTCAATATCCTGTGATAAACCATAATAGAAAAGAAAATGAAAAAGAATATATGTGTGTGTGTGTATATATATATATATATATATATATATATATATATATATACATACATATATGTGTAAAACTGAATCACTTTGCTGTACAGTAGAAATTAATACAGCACTGTAAATAAAATATACTTTAATTAAATAATCTTTTAAAAATTTCCTGCTGAATTCTGCTGAATAAAGAACATTAATTAAATGGTCAGTGAGGAAATATTGATTTTTAATGTGATTTGTTACAGTGACAGAAAAGAACCTAAATGTAGATTCTTCTTATTTGTCCTTAACTATGGGAATGATCTAGTTAGTACTGATTTACTTTTATTTCCTAACAGTCAATGAAGAAGATAAAATAAAACTTAAAGGTCAGAAAATAGTTATTTGCCACTATCTCAGACTTCCAAAGTTGAATAAAATAATATTGAAAGAAAGAAAGAACCAACCAAGTCTTTGTTGTGGACCAATGAAAGAAATGAGGAATTTATCTAAAAATCCTTTTTAGCATTTCAGTTAATGTTCAGAAATTGACTAGCTTTATTTTTTCATAATATTTTTGGGTCATAGGAGGTATAAAATAAACTTATCTTTTTTCACATAATTGATTTTCTTGTTTTCTCCACAAAATAAAAAAATACGTATATGATGATGGTGCTGATATAACAGAAGTATTTAAATTTCCATTTCTACACCCTAACTTTGATGATTTTTCCTCTTATTTCTCCTGAGTTGGAAACAGACAGAGGAATTAGTGTTTAAAAGATATGTAAAATAATATTAAATGTATATTTTTTAAAGTATTAAAGACAATACATACTTAAATTCTTTTGTTTTTTTAAAATATGGGTTTGGTTCTTTAACTTTAGAGAATGTCATTCTTGTTATCCTTCTTATTGTATCAGTAATAAGAACATCTTTTAAAAATACCTAGGTGTTAAATTTGTTTCATTTATCCACATGGACACACTGTGTGTGTGTGTGTTATACCAGCTTACATTTGTATATGCACGTGTGTGCATAGCTTTTTATTCTGGGATAAGACAATAAATTATCAATTTATTACTAGGAATATAGGTCTTTGACTATGTCAATAGTTCTGGCCAGTTTTCACTACTAAAGTTAAAAATTTATCTCATTTGATTGATTAAAGTTTTGCGGATTTTTTATTTTTATTTTTTTTTAAATAGAAGGTAGCAGGGAAGCAGCTCATTTCAGAGCTCACATTTTCTGTTTTTCCCTGAGTGTTCCCGTCTCTCACAGATTTTTGAGGGATTGGGAGAGTGCCCTCTTTCTGGAGAGTCCTCTTTAAGGTTTGTTTACTGTGATGATTAATATAGTGGACTTCTATTTCCTGTGAAGACAGCAATGTTAGGCTGAAATGCTTTCTAGTAAATGAAGAAAAGAACTTTAACCTCAGGAGTTTTGGAGGAAGAAAAAAGTACATCAGTAACATCTGTTTAAAATCAAGATTCCATCACTGCTCTCACCCCCATCTTGGTTCTTTTCTTCCATTGGTTAGACATGTTCAAATTTTGTTTTATTTCATTTTACTGTAGTATTGACATAGTGTTTAAGGAATCTGCTTTTTTTAAATCCAGGAAACTTCATTTTCAATTTCTTTATCAGTATCAAATAAGCCATTATGTTAGAAATATAAAGAAACAGCATAGTTCCTAGATTGTAGTGTACACTTAGTTAATAGAAGTAATTCTTTTCATCCTGGTGATAATTAGCACAATGTTTCCTTATAAAGATAGTCATCTTGACAGGGTGATTTGGGTGGATAAGAACAAGAGATTTGATGAGTAATGTCTAATTAAAGACAGGTGATCTCTTTAGCGCTAATATTCTCTGGATCTCCAGTTATAATTCTTTTATTTCTAACTTAAAATTAAAACTTTCTGGGCTTCCTTTGTGCTGTCGAGGAAGCATTAGATATTTATGTGTCATAGTAGGTTATTTCTGTTTAAGTGAATGGTTGAAATATACAAACAATCTTGGAGCTCTTTTGCATTTCACAAGTCTCCTTCAGGTGACATTTCAAATATACATACACACACACACAGGTAGGTGTCTATACACACACACACACACACACACACACACACACATATACACACATATGTATGTGTATATATATGTATATACACACATATGTATGTATATATATATATATATATATATATCACTTTTTATTCTCAGAGAAGACAGTAATAAGGATTCAAGTAAGCAAATTCATATTTCTCGTCTCATTCCTGTAAGTTTTTTTCCCCCCAAATAACAGAGTCATGGTGTACTGAGCCTTATTTTTGGTTCCTTTTGATTTTTATAACATCTTAATTATTTATTTTAGATACCAATAAAAAATATACCTAAGTAGTAAAACAAATTCTCCCCATAGAAACATATTACTTATTTTCTAGTGCATGTATATTTTCCTGAACTCATTTATTTGATCGTGAATATTTTTTCATATATACACACATATGCATATGTATAAATAGTTTCATATACTATATATTGTTGTACTATCTGCTGTCTTCTTGAGGTAGTTTATCATGAACTCCTTTACATATAAATATGTTTCTTAATAGTTTCATGTGCCATAACATTTGACTAATTCCCCTGTTATTGGACCTGAATGCCGTTTCCAGCTTTCATTATTATGAATAATGCTGCAATAAGCATACTTGTGGTTCTCCCTTTCTACAGATCCTCAATTATTTGCTTGGGGAAATTTTATCAGAGTCACTCTTTGAGTTTAATATGTTTTATGGGTCATCATAGATACCTAGTTTAAAATGTGGTAAATCTTTTACAACCAACTGTGGAAAGCTTTATTTATGTTGTTAAAACATAATATTTCCATAAGATTCTTGGCATAACAGCCCAAAAATGGCATGAGTTAGGACATCTTCCTAGAAAGTTCCCTCAGGAGACCATGTTGTGCTATACAGAAATTCAAAATTGATATCTCATTTTCTGTCTTTTGTGGAACAGTTTCCCATAAACCAAAAGAGCTTAGAAATCTCTCATGTTAGTTTAGAAAGCCCTCGTTTATGTGCTCCTCCCTGTAGAAGAGAGAGTTTCAGAATGAGTGTTTCCTTGAAAAATCCAAGTGGCTATTTGGAAAGTAGGTCTGCCTGGTTGCCAGTTTAAAATTAAAGCAAGGGGACTTCCCTGGTGGCGCAGTGGTTAAGAATCTGCCTGCTGATGCAGGGGACACGGGTTCAAGCCCTGGTCCGGGAAGATCCCACGTGCTGCAGAGCAACTAGACCCATGCGCCACAACTACTGAGCCTGCGCTCTACAGCCCGTGAGCCACAACTACTGAGCCCGTGTGCCACAACTACTGAAGCCCACACACCTAGAGCCCATGCTCTGCAACAAGAGAAGCCACCACAATAAGAAGCCCGTGCACTGCAACAAAGAGTAGCCCCTGCTCGCCACAGCTAGAGAAAGCCCACCTGCAGCAACGAAGACCCAATGCAACCAAAAATAAACAAATAAATACATTTATAAAAAACATAAATAAAATTAAAGTAAGATGAGCTTGGAAATAAGGCCCTAATATTATAATTTTAAAGAATTCTCTTTTATTTACATAATTCTCACTGTAAGAAATTAAAACTTTCGGTCATATATAAAATGTATACCCAAATATTTTCTATGCCAAATGAAGCACATAGATTTGAGTTATAAATGGAAAGACATTATAAATATTTTTGGCAGCTTGATTTTTGATTGGTATTGTGTAATACAGATCCGATTCGTTTTTTAAAATAGTTTCATAGTATTCAGTTGCATGCATATACCATAATTTACTTGACCATCTCCCTCTTTTTACTATAATGAAAATAATTTGTATTTTAAAAACTTTATTGGGGGCTTATGTTCTTTATATGTACAGTTGACCCTTGAAGAACACTGGTTTGAACTGTGCAGTTCCATTTATATGCGGATTTTTTCCGTTAAATACATGCTGGTGTCCTACACAATCTGAGGTTAGTGGAATCCGTAGATGCGTACCCACATATACTGAGGGCTGACTGTAAAGTTATACGGGCAGATATTCCATGCTTCCAACCCCTGCGTTGTTCAAGGGTCCACTGTATGATCTCATTTAAACCCTAGGAGGAGGAAGCAATACTTCAAAGGACTTCTTTACATACATATGATATATATTTTCTATTTGGGGCACTGGGATCACGAGGTAAGTGCATCTAACATGTAGATAGATATGCTGATTTATCCCTCCAATTTATAGAAAATTTAAAGCTAGAATATTTAGTTTCAGAGAAATTTTTTCCTTTTACAGACGAACATAGAGATGATTTTTTCAGGGTCTTTTCCATCATTAGAAATTCCTTCTAAAAGAACCCTTTAGCTTTGATGCTTCCCCAATAAAGCAGAATAAAACGACTTCCTGGGAATATTTGCCCTTGAGGGTTTGGTCAGGTATTAATCATAACCCTAAAGGCTCTTTATCTCTTCTTCATTGCACTTACTATCCACATGTTGCCAGAGAATATCTTGTTTAAAAGATTTTAAAAGCATTGGTTGAATCTTTTTGTGAGAATTGATGTTGAGAAAAAGACATGGTGAGAAGTAGTGTAACAATAGCTCTCGTAATGGCAAATGAGATGGTCCAGGCAGGATTGAGTAGACATCCACTCATCCCCATTTCCCATCTTCCAGGCACTTCTCTGGGGCCCTGGGGTCTCATCTCCAACTGCAGCACAAGCTAATAGATTTAATTGTCACTTTACTTTAGATGCAGGTAAGCATCACCCCGGTCATGTAAGATAATTCCCAGGTTCCTAAGCCTCCTCCCTGCACTGTTTCCCTTATATGTCCCAACCCTGAGACCACCTGCCTCAACTGCCCTGCACAGCTGTTAATTATAGTCTCCTCTTTCACAAATTTAAACACTGAAACCATGGTTGTATCTCCTTTCTCTTCTTCCTCACATCCACATTTCTTCTTAGGGAACAATACACGGCAATGTTGAACAATACAGGCTTTACACTGACGTGTGGTTAGAAGTTGAAGGCAATTATTTAACTGCTCCAAGTCTCAGTTTGTTCTTTGCTACAAGAGGGTTAACATTCAAATGAAAAACAGGGTGTTGTGAGGATTAAATAAGTGTGTTAGCTATTATTGTAGCTACTATTGGTTCCCTGTCATAACTCAGTAGAAGTTAATTTTTCATTATGTCACGGTGCAGTGTGGTCAGAGTGTAGGGTGTGCAGATTCTAACCCATGCCCACATTCAGGCATTCAGGCCTCTGTCATCATATGGCTTGACCATTTTTAGGGCCTTGGAGTCCTCCACTGCGTGCTCTTCTATTCAGAAGCAGGCAAAGGAAGGGAGAAAGCACAGAAGATTGCCTGAGTAGCAAACCCCAAATTCATGTACATTCCTCCCCACGTTTCACTGGACAGAGCCCCGTCCTGTGACTCGGCCCCCTAAATGCAGAAGAGCAGGGAGATGTAGTCTGTTTGTATGCCCAGGAGAAAGAGAACACAGATGCTGGTGAACATTTCAGCTAGCCTCTGCTGTGATTATAATTTGGGGATAAAATGAACATATTTCTGTGAATTGGCACAGCCTCTAAGCATTCCTTCGATGGTGACTTGCTTCGTTGAATTTAACCCAGCCCAGCCCAGAAATCAAAGTTTTTTTGCAGTGATTGGAAACAATTTCATACAAAGATATTATTATAAATCTTTGTGATTTACAGGTCTTTTCATTTTTAACAAAAAATGAACCTTTGAAAATAGTCATTTCTACACCCGCAAAACTGTTGTGAGCCATTAAAATCGGCACAGAGTACTTAAGTCATGTTTGGTCTCAAGTGACATCTAAATAGATATATATATTTTTTTATGTAAGTGGAAAATGAAGCATATATCACATATCTCCTATTAGCCATCTTTTTTTATTACTCTTAATTTTTTGAATTAAAATGTGTTGCATTTAAAATTTTTAAGAGACACATTTTGAAAGACACAAATTGAGTTTAGTAATTGTGTGTTCTGTCAAGTTTTCCTTATTTCCTATTGAATCTAAAAATAGAAGTCAGCACGCATTTGGGAAAGAAAACATCAGGAACAAGAAATGTTTTTGGATAGCATACTTAGTATAGGAAAGTAGATTTATGAATGCAATGTCATCTTCCATTTTGGAACATGATATCCTAGTGAGAAGTAAGTCTGTGTGGGCCAGTGGGGAACAAGAATAAACCATTTGAAAGATTTTTTTTAAAGTATGCCAAATACTAAAAGAAATAGAGTCATTGTAGACGCATTCAGTACTGTTCCCAGAGTCAATATAGTACTGAACCACCCATACAACCAGGGATGTTTGCGGTTACCATTAAGTTCTTGCCTTTATTTTTTTTTCTTTCTTGTTGCTTCTGGCCACATCAGATTTTGATGAAAGTGGATCCTTTGTAATTGTCATCAGGAAATAGAAACTTGAAAACAAGTGATCAGGAATAGACGATGTCTGACTGATTTTCTCCAAACTCAACTGTTACTTGACTCCTAGGGAACATTATTGCCCCATTAGATGTTCCTTCATGAGTCAGTAATTCAAATTCATATATATGATTGGCCTTTTACCAACTGCACTGGGTGATACTCCTTAAGCTTTCTTCTGTGCATTGTGTCAGGCTGGTAGGTGCTTTTCTCTTTTTCACATTTGCTCAGACATACTTCATTTGTCAGGGCGTTCGGTGCCCTTTGCCACTTCCTCAGTCTGAGTGTGTGACGGCAAGTATTTGAGAGTTTTCTTCCTCCTTTCCTTCAGACTAGTGAATGCCTAATTTTAAACAAACTATTTCTGCCGGTTTCCCAGTTTAATCCCTGTTGCCATGATTAAGTCGTCCAAAACATTCTTCAATGACATCTGAGGCTTTGGAATTTAAAAGTAAATTGCTTCTGGGGAAAACAAATCAAACTTGCATTGCAGACCTACAGAAAGTGCATTAAAACATATTACGTTGCACTTTTTTGGTGGAATAAATTGAGAGTCGCAACAATGCTTCTTGTAGCAATGTCAGATTCTGAGACACTTAATTAATTTTGGCTTTAGATTGAGTTTCTCTCCAACACTCCACTCCCTATGTGATGTGTCTACATTTTTCAGTGTATCCAGTGACAATGTATGCCATAAATTATTGGCTTTGGGGCCCAAAACTCAGAGTAGAAAGGTAAAGCAATATACTGGAGAGAGTACATGAAGGAGATATGGATTTGATTTGATTTTCCATGACTGATTTGCTCTGTGACATTGAGCAAACTGTGTAACCTCCGTGGGCCTTCATTTGTGTCACCATTCCTGCCTATCTGCGAAGGTGTCATGGCTGCCATATTACAGCTGAGATATTTTCTGGTGCAAAGTGGTGGGTTTGGTGGTAAGAAATACTCTAAGATCCTCCACTGTCTCAGAGGCACCTTGCATGCCCCACTCGAAAACATTAAGAAGGACAGATTAGTCAAGTGTGGTACCTGGAGGAACCCATTGTGTTTTGTTGATAAATTCAAGAAATTAAACACCTCACTTTTTCTGGCAATGAAGAGAGGGTGAATATTTACATTTTTTAATTGAATTTTTTATTTTATATTGGAGTATAGTTGATTTATAATGTGCTAGTTTCAGGTGTACAGCAAAGTGATTCAGTTATACATATATCCATTCTTTTCCAGATTCTTTTCCCATATAGGTTATTACAGAGTGTTGAGTAGAGTTCCCTGTGCTATACAGTAGGTCCCCGTTGATTATCTATATTTTTTAATTCACACTAAGATTTGTGTTACAGCTTAACTTGAAAAAATTATTTTTATTAAAGTATAATATATATATGTGAGTATTATAAATAGCTTGATAAATTTCCACAAACTAAACAGCCACACCACTGAGCAAAATGTTACCAGTTCTACAAAGGACTCCTCATATTCTCTCCCACTCACTACCCCTCCACCTACTAAGGATAACCACTATCGTAACCTTTAACACAATGCATGAGTTTTACCTGTTTTTGTACATTATAGTGGATCTTACAGTCCATATTCTTTTGTGTCTGACATTTTACTCAAATATGTTTGTGAGATTCACCCATCCTGTTCCCTATAGGAGTAGATTATTTTTTATATTTGTTGCATAGTATCCTTTTGTGTGAATATGTCATAATATATTTATCCATTCTAATGTGGACAGACTTTTAGGTAGCTTCAAACTTTTGTCCATTACTAAGTGTCACTATGAACCTTCTAGGATTCCACAGTCCAATAGAACTTCCTACAATGATAGAAACATCTTATATCTACACTGTCCAATATGGCAGCCACTAGCCACATGTGGCTATTGAACTCTTGAAATGTGGCTAGTGTGACTGAGGAAATAAACTTTAAATTTAGCTAATTTTAATTAATTTAAATTTAAATAGTCACATTTGCCTAGTGGCTACCATATTGGATAGCTCAGTTCTAGAACATGCCTTTAGGTAAATGCATGTACTCATTTCTATTGGGAATTATTTCCAATATATCTAGGAGTAGAATTGCTTAGTCATAGGGTATGCAAATGTTCAGCTTTAGTACTTCTCCACCAGTAGTGTTCAGATGAGCCAATTTGCCTTCCCAGAAATGTATGATACTTCTAGTTTCTCCACATCCTTGATATTTTTTATTACATAAAATTAGCCATTAATAGATTGACTTTTGTAGCTGCCCGCATAGTCTTCCCACTTCCATTCTTGGCTCCTTCCAATCTACTCTTCACAAAAGAGTCAGATCCTTTTAAAAATACAAATCAGTTTACAGTAACTCCTTGCTTTAGGTTCGTTACCCATTTCCCATTGTATTTCCAAGAAAAACCAGGTTCTTATCAAAGTGATGTGGTCCTGGTTATTTTCCTAGGATTAAAGCCTCCTACCCTCCCCCAAGCCTATTATACTCTAGCTCCATGGACTCTCTGTGGTTCATTAAATGGACCAATCTCTCTTTTTGCCTTTTAAACTTTGTACTGTGGTCCCTTCTGCCTGGAAAGCTATCCTTCATTCCCCTCCCAGCCTTTCCTGACTCTACTTTGTCTGCCATTCACATTAGCATCAATCTCCTTCAAGTCTCAGCTTCAGTGTCACCTTTTTAGTGATGCGTGCCCTGACTATCTATCTATACAGGTCCTCCTCTCACAGGTTCTAACAGTTCATCTGGTTTATTTCTTTCCCAAATATTATCGCTACTTCTTGTCATTCATTGGGTTATTTGTTTACTTTTCTTACTTGTATCTCCCCCTCACCCCACTAGATTATAATTCTATAATGGTAAGGACACACCTCCTCTGCTAATGACTGTGACAGACAGAATAATGCTCCCCCACACCCCCCAAAGATGTCCAAATCCTAATCCCCAGAACCTGTGAAGATGTTATGCTATGTGGCAAAGGGGAATAAAGGTTACAGACAGAATTAAGGGTGCTAATCAGCTGACCTTAGTGAAATTATCCTGGGTTACCTGTTTTGGCCCAGTATAATCATAAGGGTTCCGAAAAGTAGAAGAGGAAGGAAAAAGAGAAGATCAAAGTGATGTTATGAGAAGGACTTGACCGAATGATGCTGGCTTTGAACATGGAGGACTGGGGACCAGAGCCGAGGAATGTGCGTGACTCTAGAAAGCAAACAAGGCAAGGAAGTGTGGATTCTCTCCTAGGGCCTCCAGAAGAGAATGCAGCCCTGGTGACACCTTAATTTTAGCCCGGTGAGACCCATGTCAGAGTTCTAACCTACGGCAGTATAAGGTAGTAAATTTGTATTGGTTTAAGCCGCCACGTTTATGGACTTATTACACCAACAGAAAACGAATACAAACGCCTAACTAGAATATGTAAAGTTAAAAGGTAATGAGGGAGAGAGCCTAACAGATGGGCTGAACAGAGAAGTTTTCAGGAAAGAGACCTGTTTTATGGGTCATGAGAGATGAGCTATATTTGCTCTTATAGAGAGTGTAGCAAGAACCTTTTAAGCCAGAAATACAGTGTGTGCAGTAATTAGACAGAAGGACCCATGAAGCATTAAGGTGAACAATGGCTGTAGTAGACTCATGGCTTGTGACGGTTAAAGTTGCAGCCAGCATCTTAAACTAATGTTATTACTGCAAATTAAAGTATCTAGCTAAAACTAAAAGTCATCATTCTAGCCATCTAATCACTGAGGTTGACACCATCAATATACACCATGGACAAGCCAGTTGGGGTCTTAATGACCCAATTGACTGATACCAAGATGGAAGAAAAGCCCTTAGCTTTCAAAATTTTCCAAATTTTACATTGGATCTAGAATCATGTAAGTTCATTTCATGTTTTCAAATTTGATCCAAATTTACATCCTCAGAGGCCAATTTAAGATCTCAAGACAAGTTGCTTTAATGGATAAATTAGAAGCAGCTTAGTAAGAGTTTTACATTTTGCAGAAGAAGAAATGGTATCTGGAGGAGTGAAAAGATTTCCCAGGATGCCCACTTACCATCACGCTGTGCTAAATGCCAGGGGTCACTGTGCACAGGCCTGTCTTCAAGATCCTTATACTGTGGTTGATCCTGAGAGGACATCCTTTTCAGAACAAGCTAGAGAAATATAGCTCAGATATCAAGTAGAAACAATTTTCCCCTATAAGATTCATTTATTACCCCTATGACAAACTGTAAGAGAACCTAAAAACGTCCTGACTGAAGCCTATTGGTACCCCAACCCAGATCCCTGTTATCAGGCTGTATCATCGCCCCCCAAACCCACCCCACCCCCCAGCCTCTGTGGGGGCTGACAGCTTGTACCTGTGCCCTTCTCTTAAGAATTACCTTTGGCAGCAGGCACCTACCTTGACCAGAAATTCCTTGGAGATTATTTTCTTCTCCTAGGAAAAGTCAACAGCCAATGATTGACCTACATAGGATATAAAAGACCAGCCATCTTGCTGCAAGGAAGGACACCTTGATGGTGCCATTCCTGCTCTCCAGCTCCCCCAGGGACCAGGTTGAGGCTAGACTCAAGCCTGAGATAACATCCTTGCTTAGCTTCTCCCCTGCTCTGCCCTGCAACCCTCATTTCTGTACAGGTTTCACTTGGGGGCATTCACTTGCTCTGCTCCTAGGAAATGTCACATATCTATAGTTTTCCCATATGACTTCCAGATAAAACTTTTTTTTGAGAAGGACCTCGTTTCTTTCACTTGTTCTAGAGAAAGTGTATTGCATTGTTCTAATGTCACTCTTCACTAGACATAGCACACTTCAGAAGAAGACAATACTTTGGGAAAGAGATAAAACCAGAGGAGTTCTAGCAAAAACCATTATGGAAGGCACTGTGGCATCTGGATACCTGAGGACTTTGGAAATTCATGGAGAGGAGCTGGATCAATGGTCTCCTGACCTTTGGTCCAGCCCTTTTCCCTCAGCTTCCTGACTGCCTCTCTATACCTTGTTATTAGGATTTAGTGTGATTCACTGAGTAGTTCTGAGTAAAATTGTTTACATGGTAAGAAAGATTATTGCCAAACTGTTCCCAGGCTTATGGAACAAAGTTACAGGAAAGAGAAAAATCTGCCCATGAAACACTGGCCCTAATCAGAGACTGGAATCTTCACAATTAAAATTATGCTGCAGCAACGTGATTTTTTCTTCAAGGAGGTGCATTGGCCAGAGTAAAAGAGAAAAGATCCAGCCTCCTCTCTTGAAAGAATGGACACATGAATAAATGAGTGACTGCATGGCTGGAAAGCTGGCTGGCTGGATGGATGGATAAACAGATGAATCAGTGGAAGGATGAGTGATTGCATATTCTTGCTGCAATGTCCTTGTGGAGTAAGTTCTTTGCTTTTGTCTGTTCTTCAGTGATAAAAAGGTGTTACTAAAAACCTAACTCAAAACACAGAGGAGAAAGGCAAACTAGTATCTTTTTTCTTTCCCTTCACTCTCTCTTTTCTTTCTTACCCTCTTATGATAACAGAATGTGTGAATTATTGGGGGATATTCATTAAGGAAAATGTTATGCTGGGACTTATTCTCTTCTCAAGATGACGACCGAGATCTAAGGAAGTGATTCACACCAGTTTCTTCAGAGACAAGATTTCTGTTCCTTGAGAAACACATTGTTTTGAAAAGTTAGCAAGTTTGACAAGGAAACTTTTGCAGCTTCCAACCAATTGGAGAGGTATATTTTATTTAAAAAGTGGTATAACTTATATATGTGTGCTTATAGCCAGAACGATGAAAATATATTTATATATGAGGTTTTAACATTATATTTGAAATCACTGATTAGCATACCTAAGAAACCAATGGTTAAAACAATTTATTACTTTTGAGTGAAGTATTATGAAATGAATGAAAGATTAAACTAAGTAAAAATATATGCATAGAGGAAATTCATGTTGAAGCCAAGGTAGCCTTGGGTTTTACAGAACTGTTGCTATCATTATACTTGGAAGACAGAGCTACCTCACAGTTGTTTAATTCTTAAAATTTCCTTGTGCTTTATCATATTGCCTCTGAGATGCCATAGGTCTTACTCTATAATTTTTAAATTACTGACTTCAAGAGCTCAGGGAAAAAGTGAGTGTTAGGACCAAATGACTCTGATACATCACTAAGGTAAAATGACTTAAAAAGAAAATAAAATATTTAGATAAAATTTTAGAACATAAAAGAAATGACTTCAATTAAAAGATATGTGTATTATGGCACTTCTATATAAAACACTCCCTCTCTATATATATATTTATATTTACACGTGCGTATATATATATACACACACACACATGTCAGGACAAAAATGACAGGGTAAGTGCATAGCATTGTTACACACAATGGGAGAGTTCTCATGAGTTTTAAAAGGCAAGCAAGCTCTGAGGAAACACAGCCAGACCTTCTAATATGAGTCCTCATGGGGTCCTTCAATTCATTTATGCTTTCATTTTGTTCATTGTGATTAGAATGAGACACCCAGATTTTAATGGCCTACTTCTTTGGCAAATGATACTGTAAATGAATAAACTATCTTATTCTGACCTTTCCATTTATCTCTAATTTGAATCACTACTTTAAGATGTTCTACCAATTACATCACTGACAAACAATAAAAAAAAGGATCAGAATGGACAGCCATTCAAAACAAGAATGTTTAAAGAGACTGGACTCATACCTTATTCTCAGAATCCATGTTATAAGAATAGCAGGTGCTGTGGAAATGTATTGATTTGAGAATGAACAGAGTAAGGAAATGGAGAATAATGCAAGTGTGTTTGCTGCACTACCATAATTGAATTTCAGAAAAGACTAAGTGAAAATTAAAAATGTTCTTTGTCAATTTAATCACACATTTTTTGATGTGAATTTTTGGTTTCTTTGTTCATCAGGAATCAGTAGATATATCTGTATAAACAAGTATAGCATCCTCTTCTGTGAACTAGGATGTTTTTATCCTGTTTGGCTTCTGAGCTGAATTTCTTCAGAATTTGTTATATAGGATTATAATTGTAAACTAATTTCCAAGTTTGCCCACATACAGCCTACACTAACCGTAGATATACTTGTAGCAACTTCAACCAGGGATAGATTATCTGATGCTGAAATTGGTGTGAAGTTACCATGATAAAGAAAGGAATGGGTTGGCCTATTTCTCCTTGGAAGACTTCTGTGTTTCCCATTTGGGCAACTTACTTACTTTGATACTTACCTGAGTGTGCAGTGACTTCTCTTCTTTGAGATTTTTTTTTTTTTTCTGCAGTGCAATAGAGACAGTCACAAGGATGAGAAGTTTCTTGGGGAAAAGTGGTAAATGATGACGTCTGGTGAAACCACATGTTGTTCTTCTGGAGTACCAAACTGGTGTACCCATCTTTACCAAGTTGAGGATTAGAACCTAGTTCTGCTTTTATGATTACTAGAGAATCTTCCTTAAAGTCTTGAGTCTCAGAGGTCTCTTGTATTTCCCTCTAAAGATTCTTATAGATGCACTCTCATTTGAAGTACCATCAGTCAAGTTCAGCAGGAACAATTTGTAGTGAAAATCATAGAGTGAATGGGATCTGTGGATTCAGTGGTTCTTTCAAGGCCATGTGACTGTCAGGTTGTTTTCTGAGTCTGTGGTCAGTAGTTTTCTTGTGATAATTATTGTCTTGCTTTCTCTTGGAAATATATTATTTGAATAAATATCCCGGAATCATAGACTTTTTTGGGGGAGCTGCAGGGTTCTGATGTTTTATCCCATCTTTCCCCTTCGTTGTATAAATATGCATGCTGATACCCAAGAAGGCTAACAGATTCTCCTTTGTTTGTGGCTGAGT